>NC_047084.1:20973344-21669513 GCF_902459505.1 Geotrypetes seraphini | reverse complement strand
AAAACAAAGTGGCTTGTTGGTCTAGTGCGGGGGTCGGCAACCCGCGGCTCCAGAGCCGCATGCGGCTCTTTTCCACCTTTGCTGCGGCTCCGGTAAGTCCGGCGTCGCGGCGGGAAATAGCCATGCTGAGCAGTGAGCTCAGCACATACACAGATGAAAGCCTTGCTTGCTGATTGGTCCGGCGGCCCCGCCCCGCCGTGCCGCCGGACCAATCAGCAAGCAAGGCTTTCATCTGTGTAGTGCTGAGCTCACTGCTCAGCATGGCTATTTCCCGCTGCGACGCTGGAGTTGTAAGGTGCCTGAAAAAGAAATCATCCTGGCCGGGGTCGGTGTCATGCTCCGGAGATCTACAGCCTTCCTATCTCCCTCTCCCTTCTACCTGCTTCCGGCCACATCCCCTGCTCCGCGGCTCTCTTCGGCAACTCAGCAGCAGCTTCTGACGTCGGGGCCTACCCTCTGCGAGTCCCGCTTGTTTCAACTTCCTTTTTCCACAAAGGCGGGACTCGTAGAGGGAAGGCCTCGATGTCGGCAGCTTGTCTTGATCACTGCTGCTGACGAGTTGTTGAAGAGAGCCGCGGAGCAGGGGGGTGTTGCCAGGTGCAGGTAGAAGGGAGAGGGCCAGATGCAGGACTCGTGGGTGAGGGAGCAGAAGAGAGAGAGAAAGAGAGAGGGGAGGGAAACAAAAGGAAATATTTCATACTGGGCTGGGCCGGAGTGGAGGGAGGGTGGAAAGATTCTGGCTACAGGGTGCAGTAACAAAGGAAAAGGGGGGAAAGCTGAAAATGGAGATAGTGACACAAAGAGAAAGAGTAAGCAGGACCTACTGAATAAGGATAGAGATACAGAGGGAACATGAAGAGGAGGTGAAATAGAGACATAGAAGTAATACTGAAAAAGTGTGTGTGTGGGGGGGAGATAAAGACATTGAAAGGGCAAATGGTGAACATGGGGTAAAGACAAGGACAGAGACAAATGAAGATTCTGAAAAAATGGTGAGATAGGGATATAGGTGAGATGGACACAAAGAAGGGTGATGCTGGAAAATAGGTGGAATGGTAATTCTGACAGACACAGAAGGGAAATGCTGGATCAAGGAGAGATGGGGCTCAGGCTGGATGGAATGAGGAGAAATGCCTTGTTGGCCCGGAACTTCCTCTCCTACGTCAGAATTGACATCAGGGAGCGGAATGCTGGTCAGCGCAACACTTCTGCAGGGAAAGCTTGGGACGGCGGTGGCTTGGGGGCTGTTCCCCGATTGCGGTGGCAGCAAACTGAGTGGCTTGGGGGACGGCACGGAGACAGAAAGAAGGGGGAACAGGGAGACAGAAAGAAAAAGTTGGGGGAGAGAATGAGGTCTGGAGGAGAGGAAACATACAGGAGGCTGAAAGAAAGGAAGAAAGATTGGATTCACAGTCAGAAGAAGAAAGTGCAACCAGAGACTCATGAAATCACCAAATAGCAAAGGTAGGAAAAATGATTTTATTTTCAATTTAGTGATCCTGTATATAGCATTAAGATAAGAAACAATATATGCAGTGTTAGATTTGTTTTATACTGGTTTTGCGGCTCCAAGTTTTTTTTTCTTTTCGAAAACGGGTCCAAGTGGCTCTTTATGTCTTAAAGGTTGCAGACCCCTGGTCTAGTGGTATGATTCTTGCTTTGGGTGCAAGAGGTCCTGGGTTCAATTCCCAGACAAGCCCTTTGATTTCTAGGGCAGGTTCAAGGTGGCAGAATGGCTTGGTACTGGTCAGATTTTTTGCTCTCTTTGTCGGTAAGGACAACGGGCGGTAATAAGGTACAGCGATGGCAACGCAAAGCAATAGTGCCAGAAACCTAGAAAAAGAAAGGTTGGGAAAAAACCATAAGCCTATTCCATCTGACTCTCTGTGACATCTACTCTTCTAGATACTTGTCGCAAGCTTTCTAGAATTGAGATACAACCTCCAAACAGGATGCCGTTCCACGAATTAGCAACCCTTTCTGTCAAGATTTTCTCAGGTTATTTCCGAATCTATGCTTTTTCCCCTTTTTTCCACGCCCCCTCATTCCAATACTTTGTTTCAAATGAAAGAAGCTTGCTTCCGGTGCATTTGAGCCACCTAGGTATTTAAACATCTGTATCCTGTCACCCCTCTACCGTCTTTCTTGAAAAGTATAGATTTTGAGATCCTTAGGTCTGTCCCCCTTATACGATTTATGACAAAGAACACAGACCGTTTTAGTGAACTTCATGAGTTGTCATCCGCGAGAGGACCGAGACAGAGAGGTCGGCCATAAGGGAGGTAGGCAGAAAGCACTTTTTTCAGGGAGCAGAGTGGCGCAGCGGGAGCGTGCTGGGCCCATAACCCAGAGGTCGATGGATCGAAACCATCCTCTGCTAGGAGAGGCCTGATTTTTTTTCATAAACTTATCTAATTTTACCAAGCACACAGGAATTCCCAATACAAACCCAGAAATGACCTGCATCCACACGCAGAGCTTACACTATAAAAAAACCTAGTGGCTTGTTGGTCTAGTGGTATGATTCTTGCTTAGGGTGCAAGAGGTCCTGGGTTCAATTCCCAGACAAGCCCTTTGATTTCTAGGGCAGGTTCAAGGTGACAGAAGGGCATGGCTTGGTACTGATCAGACTTTATGCTCTCTTTGTCGGAAAAGACAACGGGCGGTAATAAGGTACAGCGATGGCACCGCAAAGCAATAGTGCCAGAAACCTAGAAAAAGAAAGGCTGGAAAAACACCATAAGCCTCTTCTATCTGACTCTCTGTGACATCTACTCTCCTAGTTATTTGTTGCAAGCTTTCTAGAATTGAGATACAACCTCCAAACAGGAAGCCGTTCCACGAATTAGTAACCCTTTCTGTCAAGAAGATTTTCTCTGGTTATTTCCGAATCTATGCTTTTTCCCCTTTTTTCCACGCCCCCTCATTCCAATATCTTTTTTCAAATGAAAGAAGCTTGTTTCCGGTGCATTTGTGCCACCTAGGTATTTAAACATCTGTAATCCTGTACCCCTCTACCGTCCTTTCTTGCAAAAGTATAGATTCTGAGATCCTTAGGTCTGTCCCCCATATACGATTTATGACAAAGAGCACAGACCGTTTTAGTCAACTTCATGAGTTGTCATCCGCGAGAGGACCGAGACAGAGGGGTCGGCCATAAGGGAGGTAGGCAGAAAGCACTTTTTTCAGGGAGCAGAGTGGCGCAGCGGGAGCGTGCTGGGCCCATAACCCAGAGGTCGATGGATCGAAACCATCCTCTGCTAGGAGAGGCCTGATTTTTTTTCATAAACTTATCTAATTTTACCAAGCACACAGGAATTCCCAATACAAACCCAGAAATGACCCGCATCCACCAGCACAACTTGCACAGCAGCAAAACAAAGTGGCTTGTTGGTCTAGTGGTATGATTCTTGCTTTGGGTGCAAGAGGTCCTGGGTTCAATTCCCAGACAAGCCCTTTGATTTCTAGGGCAGGTTCAAGGTGGCAGAATGGCTTGGTACTGGTCAGATTTTTTGCTCTCTTTGTCGGTAAGGACAACGGGCGGTAATAAGGTACAGCGATGGCACCGCAAAGCAATAGTGCCAGAAACCTAGAAAAAGAAAGGTTGGGAAAAAACCATAAGCCTATTCCATCTGACTCTCTGTGACATCTACTCTTCTAGATACTTGTCGCAAGCTTTCTAGAATTGAGATACAACCTCCAAACAGGATGCTGTTCCACGAATTAGCAACCCTTTCTGTCAAGATTTTCTCAGGTTATTTCCGAATCTATGCTTTTTCCCCTTTTTTCCACGCCCCCTCATTCCAATACTTTGTTTCAAATGAAAGAAGCTTGCTTCCGGTGCATTTGAGCCACCTAGGTATTTAAACATCTGTATCCTGTCACCCCTCTACCGTCTTTCTTGAAAAGTATAGATTTTGAGATCCTTAGGTCTGTCCCCCTTATACGATTTAAGACAAAGAACACAGACCGTTTTAGTGAACTTCATGAGTTGTCATCCGCGAGAGGACCGAGACAGAGAGGTCGGCCATAAGGGAGGTAGGCAGAAAGCACTTTTTTCAGGGAGCAGAGTGGCGCAGCGGGAGCGTGCTGGGCCCATAACCCAGAGGTCGATGGATCGAAACCATCCTCTGCTAGGAGAGGCCTGATTTTTTTTCATAAACTTATCTAATTTTACCAAGCACACAGGAATTCCCAATACAAACCCAGAAATGACCTGCATCCACACGCAGAGCTTACACTATAAAAAAACCTAGTGGCTTGTTGGTCTAGTGGTATGATTCTTGCTTAGGGTGCAAGAGGTCCTGGGTTCAATTCCCAGACAAGCCCTTTGATTTCTAGGGCAGGTTCAAGGTGACAGAAGGGCATGGCTTGGTACTGATCAGACTTTATGCTCTCTTTGTCGGAAAAGACAACGGGCGGTAATAAGGTACAGCGATGGCACCGCAAAGCAATAGTGCCAGAAACCTAGAAAAAGAAAGGCTGGGAAAAAACCATAAGCCTATTCCATCTGACTCTCTGTGACATCTACTCTCCTAGTTACTTTGTTCGCAAGCTTTCTAGAATTGAGATACAACCTCCAAACAGGAATGCCGTTCCACGAATTAGTAACCCTTTCTGTCAAGATTTTCTCTGGTTATTTCCGAATCTATGCTTTTTCCCCTTTTTTCCACGCCCCCTTCATTCCAATACTTTGTTTCAAATGAAAGAAGCTTGCTTTCCGGTGCATTTGATGCCACCTAGGTATTTAAACATCTGAATCCTGTTACCCCTCTACCGTCCTTTCTTCAAAAGTATAGATTTTGAGATCCTTAGGTCTGTCCCCCATATACGCTTTATGACAAAGAAGCACAGACCGTTTTAGTGCAACTTCATGAGTTGTCATCCGCGAGAGGACCGAGACAGAGAGGTCGGCCATAAGGGAGGTAGGCAGAAAGCACTTTTTTCAGGGAGCAGAGTGGCGCAGCGGGAGCGTGCTGGGCCCATAACCCAGAGGTCGATGGATCGAAACCATCCTCTGCTAGGAGAGGCCTGATTTTTTTTCATAAACTTATCTAATTTTACCAAGCACACAGGAATTCCCAATACAAACCCAGAAATGACCCGCATCCACCAGCACAACTTGCACAGCAGCAAAACAAAGTGGCTTGTTGGTCTAGTGGTATGATTCTTGCTTTGGGTGCAAGAGGTCCTGGGTTCAATTCCCAGACAAGCCCTTTGATTTCTAGGGCAGGTTCAAGGTGGCAGAATGGCTTGGTACTGGTCAGATTTTTTGCTCTCTTTGTCGGTAACGACAACGGGCGGTAATAAGGTACAGCGATGGCACCGCAAAGCAATAGTGCCAGAAACCTAGAAAAAGAAAGGCTGGGAAAACACCATAAGCCTATTCCATCTGACTCTCTGTGACATCTACTCATCTAGATACTTGTCGCAAGCTTTCTAGAATTGAGATACAACCTCCAAACAGGATGCTGTTCCACGAATTAGCAACCCTTTCTGTCAAGATTTTCTCAGGTTATTTCCGAATCTATGATTTTTCCCCTTTTTTCCACGCCCCCTCATTCCAATACTTTGTTTCAAATGAAAGAAGCTTGCTTCCTGTGCATTTGAGCCACCTAGGTATTTAAACATCTGTATCCTGTCACCCCTCTACCGTCTTTCTTGAAAAGTATAGATTTTGAGATCCTTAGGTCTGTCCCCCTTATACGATTTAAGACAAAGAACACAGACCGTTTTAGTGAACTTCATGAGTTGTCATCCGCGAGAGGACCGAGACAGAGAGGTCGGCCATAAGGGAGGTAGGCAGAAAGCACTTTTTTCAGGGAGCAGAGTGGCGCAGCGGGAGCGTGCTGGGCCCATAACCCAGAGGTCGATGGATCGAAACCATCCTCTGCTAGGAGAGGCCTGATTTTTTTTCATAAACTTATCTAATTTTACCAAGCACACAGGAATTCCCAATACAAACCCAGAAATGACCCTGCATCCACACGCAGAGCTTACACTAGCAAAAAACCTAAGTGGCTTGTTGGTCTAGTGGTATGATTCTTGCTTAGGGTGCAAGAGGTCCTGGGTTCAATTCCCAGACAAGCCCTTTGATTTCTAGGGCAGGTTCAAGGTGACAGAAGGGCATGGCTTGGTACTGATCAGACTTTATGCTCTCTTTGTCGGAAAAGACAACGGGAGGTAATAAGGTACAGCGATGGCACCGCAAAGCAATAGTGCCAGAAACCTAGAAAAAGAAAGGCTGGGAAAACACCATAAGCCTCTTCCATCTGACTCTCTGTGACATCTACTCTCCTAGTTATTTGTTGCAAGCTTTCTAGAATTGAGATACAACCTCCAAACAGGAAGCCGTTCCACGAATTAGTAACCCTTTCTGTCAAGATTTTCTCAGGTTATTTCCGAATCTATGCTTTTTCCCCTTTTTTCCACGCCCCCTCATTCCAATACTTTGTTTCAAATGAAAGAAGCTTGCTTCCGGTGCATTTGAGCCACCTAGGTATTTAAACATCTGTATCCTGTCACCCCTCTACCGCCTTTCTTCAAAAGTATAGATTTTGAGATCCTTAGGTCTGTCCCCCTTATACGATTTAAGACAAAGAACACAGACCGTTTTAGTGAACTTCATGAGTTGTCATCCGCGAGAGGACCGAGACAGAGAGGTCGGCCATAAGAGAGGTAGGCAGAAAACACTTTTTTCAGAGAGCAGAGTGGCGCAGCGGGAGCGTGCTGGGCCCATAACCCAGAGGTCGATGGATCGAAACCATCCTCTGCTAGGAGAGGCCTGATTTTTTTTCATAAACTTATCTAATTTTACCAAGCACACAGGAATTCCCAATACAAACCCAGAAATGACCCGCATCCACCAGCACAACTTGCACAGCAGCAAAACAAAGTGGCTTGTTGGTCTAGTGGTATGATTCTTGTTTTGGGTGCAAGAGGTCCTAGGTTCAATTCCCAGACAAGCCCTTTGATTTCTAGGGCAGGTTCAAGGTGGCAGAATGGCTTGGTACTGGTCAGATTTTTTGCTCTCTTTGTCGGTAAGGACAACGGGCGGTAATAAGGTACAGTGATGGCACCGCAAAGCAATAGTGCCAGAAACCTAGAAAAAGAAAGGCTGGGAAAACACCATAAGCCTATTCCATCTGACTCTCTGTGACATCTACTCATCTAGATACTTGTCGCAAGCTTTCTAGAATTGAGATACAACCTCCAAACAGGATGCTGTTCCACGAATTAGCAACCCTTTCTGTCAAGATTTTCTCAGGTTATTTCCGAATCTATGATTTTTCCCCTTTTTTCCACGCCCCCTCATTCCAATACTTTGTTTCAAATGAAAGAAGCTTGCTTCCGGTGCATTTGAGCCACCTAGGTATTTAAACATCTGTATCCTGTCACCCCTCTACCGTCTTTCTTGAAAAGTATAGATTTTGAGATCCTTAGGTCTGTCACCCTTATACGATTTATGACAAAGAACACAGACCGTTTTAGTGAACTTCATGAGTTGTCATCCGCGAGAGGACCGAGACAGAGAGGTCGGCCATAAGGGAGGTAGGCAGAAAGCACTTTTTTCAGGGAGCAGAGTGGCGCAGCGGGAGCAGAGTGGCGCAGCGGGAGCGTGCTGGGCCCATAACCCAGAGGTCGATGGATCGAAACCATCCTCTGCTAGTAGAGGCCTGATTTTTTTTCATAAACTTATCTAATTTTACCAAGCACACAGGAATTCCCAATACAAACCCAGAAATGACCCGCATCCACCAGCACAACTTGCACAGCAGCAAAACAAAGTGGCTTGTTGGTCTAGTGGTATGATTCTTGTTTTGGGTGCAAGAGGTCCTGGGTTCAATTCCCAGACAAGCCCTTTGATTTCTAGGGCAGGTTCAAGGTGGCAGAATGGCTTGGTACTGGTCAGATTTTTTGCTCTCTTTGTCGGTAAGGACAACGGGCGGTAATAAGGTACAGCGATGGCACCGCAAAGCAATAGTGCCAGAAACCTAGAAAAAGAAAGGCTGGGAAAACACCATAAGCCTATTCCATCTGACTCTCTGTGACATCTACTCATCTAGATACTTGTCGCAAGCTTTCTAGAATTGAGATACAACCTCCAAACAGGATGCTGTTCCACGAATTAGCAACCCTTTCTGTCAAGATTTTCTCAGGTTATTTCCGAATCTATGATTTTTCCCCTTTTTTCCACGCCCCCTCATTCCAATACTTTGTTTCAAATGAAAGAAGCTTGCTTCCGGTGCATTTGAGCCACCTAGGTATTTAAACATCTGTATCCTGTCACCCCTCTACTGTCTTTCATGAAAAGTATAGATTTTGAGATCCTTAGGTCTGTCCCCCTTATACGATTTAAGACAAAGAACACAGACCGTTTTAGTGAACTTCATGAGTTGTCATCCGCGAGAGGACCGAGACAGAGAGGTCGGCCATAAGGGAGGTAGGCAGAAAGCACTTTCTCCAGGGAGCAGAGTGGCGCAGCGGGAGCGTGCTGGGCCCATAACCCAGAGGTCGATGGATTGAAACCATCCTCTGCTAGGAGAGGCCTGATTTTTTTTCATAAACTTATCTAATTTTACAAAGCACACAGGAATTCCCAATACAAACCCAGAAATGACCTGCATCCACACGCAGAGCTTACACTATAAAAAAACCTAGTGGCTTGTTGGTCTAGTGGTATGATTCTTGCTTAGGGTGCAAGAGGTTCTGGGTTCAATTCCCAGACAAGCCCTTTGATTTCTAGGGCAGGTTCAAGGTGACAGAAGGGCATGGCTTGGTACTGATCAGACTTTATGCTCTCTTTGTCGGAAAAGACAACGGGCGGTAATAAGGTACAGCGATGGCACCGCAAAGCAATAGTGCCAGAAACTTAGAAAAAGAAAGGCTGGGAAAACACCATAAGCCTCTTCCATCTGACTCTCTGTGACATCTACTCTCCTAGTTATTTGTTGCAAGCTTTCTAGAATTGAGATACAACCTCCAAACAGGAAGCCGTTCCACGAATTAGTAACCCTTTCTGTCAAGAAGATTTTCTCTGGTTATTTCCGAATCTATGCTTTTTCCCCTTTTTTCCACGCCCCTTCATTCCAATTCTTTTTTCAAATGAAAGAAGCTTGTTTCCGGTGCATTTGTGCCACCTAGGTATTTAAACGTCTGAATCCTGTTACCCCTCTACCGCCTTTCTTCAAAAGTATAGATTTTGAGATCTTTAGGTCTGTCCCCCATATACGCTTTATGACAAAGAGCACAGACCGTTTTAGTCAACTTCATGAGTTGTCATCCGCGAGAGGACCGAGACAGAGGGGTCGGCCATAAGGGAGGTAGGCAGAAAGCACTTTTTTCAAGGAGCAGAGTGGCGCAGCGGGAGCGTGCTGGGCCCATAACCCAGAGGTCAATGGATCAAAACCATCCTCTGCTAGGTGAGGCCTGATTTTTTTTCATAAACTTATCTAATTTTACCAAGCACACAGGAATTCCCAATACAAACCCAGAAATGACCCGCATCCACCAGCACAACTTGCACAGCAGCAAAACAAAGTGGCTTGTTGGTCTAGTGGTATGATTCTTGCTTTGGGTGCAAGAGGTCCTGGGTTCAATTCCCAGACAAGCCCTTTGATTTCTAGGGCAGGTTCAAGGTGGCAGAATGGCTTGGTACTGGTCAGATTTTTTGCTCTCTTTGTCGGTAAGGACAACGGGCGGTAATAAGGTACAGCGATGGCAACGCAAAGCAATAGTGCCAGAAACCTAGAAAAAGAAAGGTTGGGAAAAAACCATAAGCCTATTCCATCTGACTCTCTGTGACATCTACTCTTCTAGATACTTGTCGCAAGCTTTCTAGAATTGAGATACAACCTCCAAACAGGATGCCGTTCCACGAATTAGCAACCCTTTCTGTCAAGATTTTCTCAGGTTATTTCCGAATCTATGATTTTTCCCCTTTTTTCCACGCCCCCTCATTCCAATACTTTGTTTCAAATGAAAGAAGCTTGCTTCCGGTGCATTTGAGCCACCTAGGTATTTAAACATCTGTATCCTGTCACCCCTCTACCGTCTTTCTTGAAAAGTATAGATTTTGAGATCCTTAGGTCTGTCCCCCTTATACGATTTATGATAAAGAACACAGACCGTTTTAGTGAACTTCATGAGTTGTCATCCGCGAGAGGACCGAGACAGAGAGGTCGGCCATAAGGGATGTAGGCAGAAAACGCTTTCTCCAGGGAGCAGAGTGGCGCAGCGGGAGCTTGCTGGGCCCATAACCCAGAGGTCAATGGATCGAAACCATCCTCTGCTAGGAGAGGCCTGATTTTTTTTCATAAACTTATCTAATTTTACCAAGCACACAGGAATTCCCAATACAAACCCAGAAATGACCTGCATCCATACGCAGAGCTTACACTATAAAAAAACCTAGTGGCTTGTTGGTCTAGTGGTATGATTCTTGCTTAGGGTGCAAGAGGTCCTGGGTTCAATTCCCAGACAAGCCCTTTGATTTCTAGGGCAGGTTCAAGGTGACAGAAGGGCATGGTTTGGTACTGATCAGACTTTATGTTCTCTTTGTCGGAAAAGACAACGGGCGGTAATAAGGTACAGCGATGGCACCGCAAAGCAATAGTGCCAGAAACCTAGAAAAAGAAAGGTTGGGAAAAAACCATAAGCCTATTCCATCTGACTCTCTGTGACATCTACTCTTCTAGATACTTGTCGCAAGCTTTCTAGAATTGAGATACAACCTCCAAACAGGATGCTGTTCCACGAATTAGCAACCCTTTCTGTCAAGATTTTCTCAGGTTATTTCCGAATCTATTCTTTTTCCCCTTTTTTCCACGCCCCCTCATTCCAATACTTTGTTTCAAATGAAAGAAGCTTGCTTCCGATGCATTTGAGCCACCTAGGTATTTAAACATCTGTATCCTGTCACCCCTCTACCGTCTTTCTTGAAAAGTATAGATTTTGAAATCCTTAGGTCTGTCCCCCATATACGATTTATGACAAAGAACACAGACCGTTTTAGTGAACTTCATGAGTTGTCATCCGCGAGAGGACCGAGACAGAGAGGTCGGCCATAAGGGAGGTAGGCAGAAAGCACTTTTTTCAGGGAGCAGAGTGGCGCAGCGGGAGCGTGCTGGGCCCATAACCCATAGGTCGATGGATCGAAACCATCCTCTGCTAGGAGAGGCCTGATTTTTTTTCATAAACTTATCTAATTTTACCAAGCACACAGGAATTCCCAATACAAACCCAGAAATGACCTGCATCCACACGCAGAGCTTACACTAGAAAAAAACCTAGTGGCTTGTTGGTCTAGTGGTATGATTCTTGCTTAGGGTGCAAGAGGTCCTGGGTTCAATTCCCAGACAAGCCCTTTGATTTCTAGGGCAGGTTCAAGGTGACAGAAGGGCATGGCTTGGTACTGATCAGACTTTATGCTCTCTTTGTCGGAAAAGACAACGGGCGGTAATAAGGTACAGCGATGGCACCGCAAAGCAATAGTGCCAGAAACCTTGAAAAAGAAAGGCTGGGAAAACACCATAAGCCTCTTCCATCTGACTCTCTGTGACATCTACTCTCCTAGTTATTTGTTGCAAGCTTTTTAGAATTGAGATACAACCTCTAAACAGGAAGCCGTTCCACGAATTAGTAACCCTTTCTGTCAAGAAGATTTTCTCTGGTTATTTCCGAATCTATGCTTTTTCCCCTTTTTTCCACGCCCCTTCATTCCAATTCTTTTTTCAAATGAAAGAAGCTTGTTTCCGGTGCATTTGTGCCACCTAGGTATTTAAACGTCTTAATCCTGTTACCCCTCTACCGTCTTTCTTCAAAAGTATAGATTTTGAGATCTTTAGGTCTGTCCCCCATATACGCTTTATGACAAAGAGCACAGACCGTTTTAGTCAACTTCATGAGTTGTCATCCGCGAGAGGACCGAGACAGAGAGGTCGGCCATAAGGGAGGTAGGCAGAAAGCACTTTTTTCAGGGAGCAGAGTGGCGCAGCGGGAGAGTGCTGGGCCCATAACCCAGAGGTCGATGGATCGAAACCATCCTCTGCTAGGAGAGGCCTGATTTTTTTTCATAAACTTATCTAATTTTACCAAGCACACAGGAATTCCCAATACAAACCCAGAAATGACCCGCATCCACCAGCACAACTTGCACAGCAGCAAAACAAAGTGGCTTGTTGGTCTAGTGGTATGATTCTTGCTTTGGGTGCAAGAGGTCCTGGGTTCAATTCCCAGGCAAGCCCTTTGATTTCTAGGGCAGGTTCAAGGTAGCAGAATGGCTTGGTACTGGTCAGATTTTTTGCTCTCTTTGTCGGTAAGGACAACGGGCGGTAATAAGGTACAGCGATGGCACCGCAAAGCAATAGTGCCAGAAACCTAGAAAAAGAAAGGCTGGGAAAACACCATAAGCCTATTCCATCTGACTCTCTGTGACATCTACTCTTCTAGATACTTGTCGCAAGCTTTCTAGAATTGAGATACAACCTCCAAACAGGATGCCGTTCCACGAATTAGCAACCCTTTCTGTCAAGATTTTCTCAGGTTATTTCCGAATCTATGCTTTTTCCCCTTTTTTCCACGCCCCCTCATTCCAATACTTTGTTTCAAATGAAAGAAGCTTGCTTCCGGTGCATTTGAGCCACCTAGGTATTTAAACATCTGTATCCTATCACCCCTCTACCGTCTTTCTTGAAAAGTATAGATTTTGAGATCCTTAGGTCTGTCCCCCTTATACGATTTATGACAAAGAACACAGACCGTTTTAGTGAACTTCATGAGTTGTCATCCGCGAGAGGACCGAGACAGAGAGGTCGGCCATAAAGGAGGTAGGCAGAAAACGCTTTTTTCAGGGAGCAGAGTGGCGCAGCGGGAGCGTGCTGGGCCCATAACCCAGAGGTCGATGGATCGAAACCATCCTCTGCTAGGAGAGGCCTGATTTTTTTTCATAAACTTATCTAATTTTACCAAGCACACAGGAATTCCCAATACAAACCCAGAAATGACCTGCATCCACACACAGAGCTTACACTAGAAAAAAACCTAGTGGCTTGTTGGTCTAGTGGTATGATTCTTGCTTAGGGTGCAAGAGGTCCTGGGTTCAATTCCCACACAAGCCCTTTGATTTCTAGGGCAGGTTCAAGGTGACAGATGGGCATGGCTTGGTACTGATCAGACTTTATGCTCTCTTTGTCGGAAAAGACAACGGGCGGTAATAAGGTACAGCGATGGCACCGCAAAGCAATAGTGCCAGAAACCTAGAAAAAGAAAGGCTGGGAAAACACCATAAGCCTCTTCCATCTGACTCTCTGTGACATCTACTCTCCTAGTTACTTGTTGTAAGCTTTCTAGAATTCAAATACAACCTCTACACAGGAAGCCGTTCCACGAATTAGTAACCCTTTCTGTCAAGAAGATTTTCTCAGGTTATTTCTGAATCTATGCTTTTTCCCCTTTTTTCACCGCCCCCTCATTCCAATGCTTTTTTTCAAATGTAAGAATCTTGTTTCCAGTGCATTTGTGCCACCTAGGTATTTAAACGCCTGAATCCTGTTACCCCTCTACCGCCTTTCTTCAAAAGTATAGATTTTGAGTTCTTTAGGTCTGTCCCCCATATATGCTTTATGATAAAGAGCACAGACCGTTTTAGTCAACTTCAAGAACAAGCTCCGAACCCGTATAGGGAGGAGCGAAGCCAAATCGGCCGAAGCCGGAGCGAGAAGATGGGATGGGGGAGGGGGGAGGGAAGAGGGGAAAAGGAACCAATCAGCGAGGGGGGGGGGGAAAGGGGTTAGGAGAAGAGGGGGAAACGGAGGGGAGGTCGTCCATTTTCCCGAAGGAGACCCAGGGAGACTGACGCGACTTCTTACCTCCTCTCACGTCGGAAAAGTTTTAGCCTGCAGTTCAGCACTCAAGAACCGTTCTAGGCAGCAGCCTACCTTCAGCGACTTCGCCTCTCTTCTGAAGCAGGCCCATTGCGACGCCAGCCCATCTGCCTTGCTCTGCACTCAAAACCAGTAAGTGTGCGAGGAGTAGGCAGATGGAAAAACCCGCGGCCCTCGCGGCCCTCAAAGCCCTGGTTTTCGCCGCCTGTGGTTTCTGTCCCTTGTGCCGGGAGAGAAGGGAGGGAGGGGGCGCCCGCTGGGAGCGAGTGCGGCGCCACGTTGCCCGGCGCCGGCCTTCATCGTCGCTCCAGCGGACCCCTGCGGGACTTCCGGAGCACCGCCTGCAAGGACACACAAAAAAAAAAATCGCCGACCGGAGTTTCGATCCCTCACTCCGGGAGGTGGTGGTCAGCCTTGCCATCGCCGTGCGCTCCCTTACCCTGTGAGGAAGGGGGCGGGCCATTTGTAGATGCACGAGTGCGGCACCACGAGGCCCGGCGCCAGCCTCGATCGTCACCACGTGGTCAGGTGCCGGCCGCACTCGCAATGACCCTGGCCACAAAGCGGGTAAGTTCTCCCCGCGTGCGGCCATATCTGCCATGGAGAGTGCGGCACCACTTGGCCCAGCGCCGGCCTCTCTCCCCGTGCGCTGCGGCGGTCCCCCGCGCCATCAGGGCCAATAGGGCGGGTAAGGTCTTCGCGCGCCCAGTGAGCCGCCATGGAGGAGGGCTCACGCACCACGCGGTCACCCAGACTAGCGTGGCAGCAAGGAAGGGGTTTTTGCTGGCCATGCGTCCGAGACTCTCCTCCTGCTTGTGCTCACATGAGAGCTAATACCTTGCTTTCACTGTGCTCTCTCTACTGAGAAACAGGATTTGTCCTGCTTGCTATCATTGGTTTAATACTAGTCTCCTCAAAAAATAATAATAATAATAAATAATAATAAAGTTTCCATTCCCTCACGGCTTTTCCGCCTGGCTGGGTTAGTCTAGCACAGTAATATGAGGCTATTTATTATACTGTCAATTCACTGCGGGTGACCTTTAAATCCAATATCAATGTTTTTCTTTATTAAGTTTCTGCTTAGACAGCATTCATAGCCAGCTAAGTTTTCTTTGCCCTCAGTCTCCAACTAAGTTATATATGACATGTTTGTACTAGATCGGGTTTCCACTGTACTTATTCCTGTACTTACAGTCTCATTCTCTTAGCATTTGTTGTAGCCATGCCATCACAGCGGAAGCCAAGATCCAAGATAACACAGCAGAAGAAGCCCGCGGCCAACACACAAAGGAAGAGAACCACACGCGTTACCACGGCGGCGGCGGCTTCTACGGCTGTACCGCCTCAGCAGGAGCTCGCCGACTTAATGACCGAGGTTCAACAGCAGATAGCTCTACATGGAGTTAACGCAGTGCGCCAACGCCTATTAGCGGGGCCAGCGGCCGTCCCAGGTGAGCCACTACAACCACGACATGCACCACTTGACTCTCCTGCCGGAGCACCGATTCCTTCATCTTCATCGGTTGATCACATATCACCACAGAATACCAGCTCACAGGGTAAGGACTCTGGTAGCTCTCACCACACAAGTTGCCCCCCTGTTACGAGGGAGACTATCCCCTCCACTAGTAGGTTAGTAAGGGACCAGTTAGCATTAGCTCAAGTCATACGGGAGGCAATAGCCACCTTTGAGAGCTCTAATATAACCCCACAATTGGAAATGGCGGCCACTAACATAACCCCACAAATAACCCCACAATTGGAAATGGCAGCCACTAACATAACCCCACAATTAGAAGTGGCGGGCACATCGTCCCCAGTGGCCCCTGGTGATATTACATGTGGGGTAACCACTCTTGCATCATCAGTCCCCCGGGCTCTCAAAGAAAAAATATGGAGGAGAGATTATATCGACATGTTCTCCCTAATACAAAGAGAGCCAGATGAGGACTATTTTGTGGAAACGGATAGGATATACATACAATTAGAGAGGGAAAAAAACCCCAAGATCTATAGATCCTTAACGAACTGGATATCCGCATTTCACGTATTTGAGTGTGGTGGTCGAAAGGGAGCCAGATATGAGTCCCTACTTAATTAGATATTCGGACACAATCATTAGGTCACATAAAAAGTATGGGGGATGGGCATGGCTAAATTATGATATTAAATTCCGCAAAAGTATGGCCGAGAATAAGTCCATAACATGGAAGCATAGAGTTTTTGACCTATGGATGGACAAAATGTCCGCATTACGCCCATTTCAGCCAGACAGATTCCCCAGCTGGCCCCCAGGCCCGGTTGAAAGACCACCAACAGAGCCTCCATACGTTCATCGACAAGCCGGTCCTTACACCGGGAAGCGTGTCTGCAGACAATACAATAACGGCCATTGCACGTGGCACAATTGTAAATTCAGACATGTCTGCAACACCTGTGGAGGCACACACCCAGCCATACACTGCAAAACCGGTAGAGACCGCAAAACGTTTACGCCACCTGCCCCTCCCCACATGGAAGGAGCTGGCCCCCTCCCCCATTAAGCCTAACGCCATACTCCCTTGGCTCCGGTTATACCCACTGAGGGAGGACGCACGAGCCATAGAGACAGGCTTCACCAAGGGTTTTTCTCTACCCTACACAGGTTACAACTTGCTTCGCCGGGACAGAGAGGGTAGGAAGGGAGGGGGTGTAGCATTATATACTAAAGATGACATTAAGGTCACGAGAATCTCAGATGTCCAGTATACTGGGGAATCCCTTTGGGTTAATTTGGCCAGAGGGAAGGACAAATGCTTGTATCTTGGCGTAATTTACAGACCCCCAAGACAACAGGATGACCTGGATATGGAAATAATCGAAGATATAGAAAATATCACCTTGCGTGGGGACACAGTATTGCTAGGTGACTTCAACATGCCTGATGTGGATTGGGTTACACTTACCTCTGCTTCCGGCAGCAGCAGGAGGCTATTAAACTCTATGAAAGGAGCAAGCCTCAGGCAACTGATGTTGGAACCGACAAGGGATCAGGCAATACTGGACCTGATACTTACCAATGGAGAAAGTGTCACAGAGGTCTCGGTGGGCGACACATTGGCCTCCAGTGACCACAACATGGTATGGTTCAATATCAGGAAAGGTTTCACTAAATCTACTACACTAACCAAAGTCCTCAAATTCAAGGACACAAATTTCAAAGAAATGGGAGACTTCGTTCACCAGGCGCTACAAAGCCAAGAAGAAACCGATAACGTGGAAGACATGTGGTCGACTTTGAAAGCAACCATACAAGAAGCAACAAACCGCTATGTAAAATCAGTAAGTAAACGGCGAAGGAACAATAAGCCACAGTGGTTTACTGCGGAGATCTCAGACCTGATCAAGGAGAAGAAAAAAGCATTCATCTCTTACAAACAATCAGGGAAGCAGGACTCTAGAGCAGACTACCTGGCCAAATCAAAAGCCGTCAAAACATCAGTCAGGGAGGCTAAATTCCTCATGGAGGAGTCTCTAGCAAAGAACATCCAGAAGGGAGATAAATCCTTCTTCAGGTATATCAGTGATAGAAGAAAAAACTCAGGCGGGATTGTACGTCTTAGGAAACCAGACGGAGACTATGTGGAAAAGGATTCGGAAAAAGCCCAACTATTAAATGAATACTTCTGCTCAGTCTTCACCCGAGAAGCGCCAGGGCTCGGCCCTCAGCTACAGACAAGGGTTGGCTCAGTTGACCCGTTTAGTAACTTTGAGTTTACGCCCAGCAGTGTCTACGGTGAGCTGTCAAAGCTCAAGGTTAACAAAGCAATGGGGCCGGACAATCTGCACCCCAGGGTGCTTAGGGAGCTGAGTGATGTCTTGGCGGAGCCACTGTCCGCGCTCTTCAACCTCTCCCTTAGTACAGGCAGCGTCCCGTTGGACTGGAGGATGGCTAACGTCATTCCACTCCACAAGAAAGGCTCAAAGATGGAGACAGCAAACTACAGACCAGTGAGTCTAACATCGATAGTGAGCAAACTAATGGAAACTCTAATCAAACACCAATTAGATAAGATCCTGGATGAGGAGAATCTACGGGATCCCCGACAACATGGATTTACTAAGGGGAGATCCTGCCAATCCAACCTGATCAGCTTCTTTGACTGGGTAACGGGGAAGCTGGATATTGGGGAGTCCCTGGACATCGTGTACCTGGACTTTAGCAAAGCATTCGATAGCGTACCACACCGCAGGTTACTGAGCAAGATGAGTTCTATAGGATTAGGTAACACATTGACGAAATGGGTTGGGAGCTGGCTTGGAGGTAGGCTCCAAAGGGTGGTGGTGAACGGCACCCCCTCCGAAATGACGGAGGTGATTAGTGGAGTACCACAGGGCTCAGTCTTGGGCCCAATCCTATTCAACATCTTTATAAGAGACTTGGCAGAAGGGCTTCGAGGTAAAATAACATTATTCGCCGATGACGCCAAACTGAGTAATGTAGTGGGCAAATGCACAACAGACGAAGATTCAGTGCCCGACAACATGATGCACGACCTACTCCTACTGGAGCGATGGTCTAGGACATGGCAACTCAACTTCAATGCCAAAAAATGCAAAGTTATGCACCTGGGCAGCCAGAATCCATGCAAGTCTTATACCCTTAATGGCGAGATCCTAGCAAAAACGGTAGCAGAACGAGACTTGGGGGTAATCGTCAGTGAGGACATGAAGTCTGCCAATCAAGTGGAGCAGGCTTCGTTCAAGGCAAGACAAATCATGGGCTGCATACGAAGGGATTTCGTCAGTCGTAAGGCGGAAGTCATTATGCCATTGTATAGATCCATGGTGAGGCCCCACCTGGAATACTGTGTGCAATTCTGGAGGCCGCATTATCGCAAGGATGTGCTGAGACTGGAGTCGGTGCAAAGAATGGCCACCCGGATGGTCTCGGGACTCAAGGATCTACCATACGAAAAACGGCTTGACAAATTACAGCTATACTCGCTCGAGGAGCGCAGAGAGAGGGGGGACATGATCGAGACGTTCAAGTATCTTACGGGCCGCATCGAGGTGGAGGAAGATATCTTCTTTTTCAAGGGTCCCACGACAAGAAGAGGGCATCCGTTGAAAATCAGGGGCGGGAAACTAAGAGGTGACACCAGGAAATTCTTTTTCACTGAAAGAGTGGTTGATCGCTGGAATAGTCTTCCACTAATAGTCTTCCACTAATAGTCTTGACTAACGAATGGCTCCGAAAATGGTGCATAGAAATGAACTTCGGATTCCTGAACCACGGCGATACACTCCAGGGACTGCAGGGGCCAGACGGACTCCACCTGACCAGAAGAGGTAGAAACGTATTTGGACATCGATTGGCCCGCCTACTCAACAGGGCTTTAAACTAGGTAAGTTGGGGGAGGGTACATACTTATATCCCAGAGCAGTAAGGAACCACCCTGAGGAGGCGAGTCGCACTGACACTACCAAATCTAAGGTAAGTACCAATGATATCCACAATTATTCAGAGAGAAAAATCACTGATAATTTAGAAGCCACACTAACTCATAAAGGAATCTCTTCACAGATATGGAGGGCTATGTATGTTAATGCACACAGCTTGGGCAATAAAATTCTAGAATTAGAGACTGAGATAGCAAACGCTGATCTTGACGTGATAGCGATATCTGAAACCTGGTTCACAGAATCGCATGGGTGGGATATGGTTATACCAGGGTACAACCTACTTCGTTGCGACCGAGTGGGAAAATTGGGGGGAGGAGTAGCACTATACACTAAGGAAAGCATCAAAACCACCAGAATCACAGATGTTAGATACACCGGGGAATCCATCTGGGTGAACCTGGCCAGAGGAAAGGAAAAATGCCTATACCTTGGTGTGATATATAGACCTCCCAGGCAACAGGAGGACAAAGACATAGAATTAATCGAGGACATAGAGAACATCACACTGCGCGGGGACTCAGTAATGCTAAGAGACTTCAACATGCCAGATGCAGATTGGAACACACTCTCCGCGACTACGGGTAGCAGCAAAAGAATATTAAACTCCATAAAGGTAGCAAATCTCAAGCAATTGGTATTGGAGCCCACCAGGGACCAGGCATTACTAGACCTAGTTCTCACCAATGGAGATAGCGTCACGGAAGTCTCAGTAGGAGACACACTAGCCTCCAGCGACCATAATATGGTATGGCTCAACCTCAAGAAAGGTTTTCCTAAGACAAACACAGCAACAAGGGTTCTCAACTTTAGAGGCACAGACTTCAACCGCATGGGAGATTTTGTCCATCAGGAGCTACATAAACAAGCAAGATCTGACAATGTGGAGGACATGTGGATGTCTCTGAAGTCCATACTACACGAAGCAACAGACCGATACATAAAAACAGTAAATAAACGCAGGAGAAACAAAAGACCCCAATGGTTCAGTAAAGAAATTTCAGACCTAGTTAAACAGAAAAAAGACGCATTTATCACCTACAAACACTTAGGCAGAGAGAGGGCAAAAGAGGACTATCTAGAGAGATCTAAAGCTGTCAAAACAGCAGTCAGAGAGGCCAAACTCCGAATGGAGGAAGAGCTAGCACGGAAAATTAAGAAAGGGGATAAATCTTTCTTCAGCTATATTAGCGACAGGAAAAGAAATAAAGATGGGATAGTACGCCTGAAGAAATCGGACGGTAACTTTGCGGAATCAGATTCTGAGAAGGCAGAACTACTAAACCAATACTTCTGTTCAGTGTTCACCCGCGAAATGCCGGGAGCAGGTCCACAGCTGCAGAAAGGAGATAATCAGAAAGACCCATTTCAAGATTTCGAATTTACGCCCAGTAGCGTCTACGAAGAAATATCAAGACTCAAAGTAAACAAAGCCATGGGACCGGATAACCTACATCCCAGAATGCTCAGGGAGTTAAGGGAAGTCCTGGCTGAACCATTATCTGTTCTTTTCAATCTTTCCCTAAGCGCAGGAAGGGTCCCCTTGGACTGGAAAACCGCTAATGTAATCCCACTCCACAAGAAGGGCTGCAGGACAGAGACAGCAAACTACAGACCAGTGAGTCTCACGTCTATAGTCTGTAAACTCATGGAAACACTGATCAAACAGAATATTGACACAATCCTAGACGAAAAAAAACTGCGTGATCCACACCAACACGGGTTCACCCAGGGAAGATCCTGCCAAACTAATCTGATTAGCTTTTTTGACTGGGTTACTAGACAACTGGATGCAGGAGAGTCACTGGACGTGGTATACTTGGATTTCAGTAAAGCATTGATAGCGTCCCTCATCGAAGATTACTGAACAAGCTGAAATCGATAGGATTAGGAGACACTCTAACTACATGGGTTGGGGATTGGCTGAGCGGTAGACTTCAGAAAGTGGTGGTGAACGGTACCCCATCCGAAGCATCAGAAGTGATCAGTGGAGTGCCGCAGGGCTCGGTCCTGGGCCCGATTCTATTCAACTTATTCATAAGAGATATGACGCGGGGACTTAGAGGAAGGGTATCACTGTTCGCCGACGACGCCAAACTTTGCAACATAGTAGGCAGAAGCTTGTTACCTGATGATGATATGACACACGACCTACTGCTTCTGGAACAATGGTCGACTACTTGGCAGCTGGGATTCAATGCTAAAAAATGCAAGATAATGCACCTGGGAAAGAGAAACCCGTGCAGAACTTATGTTCTAAATGGTGAGACCTTGGTTAGGACCACGGCGGAACGAGATCTAGGAGTGATCATTAGTGAGGACATGAAGGTTGCCAATCAAGTGGAGAAGGCTACCTCCAGGGCAAGACAAATGATGGGATGTATCCGCAGAGGTTTTGTCAGCAGGAGACCTGAAGTTATGATGCCGTTGTACAGAGCCATGGTGAGGCCTCACTTGGAGTACTGTGTCCAGTTTTGGAGACCACATTACCGAAAGGATGTGCTGAGGATCGAGTCGGTGCAGCGAGCGGTAACCAGGATGGTCTTGGGGCTCAGGGATCTCACGTATGAAGAAAGACTAAAGAAATTGCGGCTGTACTCACTTGAGGAAAGAAGAGAACGGGGAGATATGATTGAAACGTATAAGTACATCACGGGACGCATCGAGACAGAAGAGGATATCTTCTGGCTCATGGGACCCTCGACCACCAGAGGGCATCCACTGAAAGTCAGGGGAGGGAAGTTTCATGGAGACTCCAGGAAGTACTTCTTCACCGAAAGAGTGGTGGATCATTGGAACAGACTCCCACTCCAGGTGATAGAGGCTAGCAACGTGACGGAGTTTAAGAGAAAATGGGATACTCATGTGGGATCGTTAAGGGAGTAAACTCAGGGGGGAGGGATACTTGGAATGGGCAGACTTGGTGGGCTATAGCCCTTTTCTGCCGCTTTTTTCTATGTTTCTATGTTTCTATGTTACAGGTGATTGAGGCCAGCAGCGTGCCTGATTTTAAGGCCAAATGGGATCGGCACATGGGATCTATTCACAGGGCAAAGGTAGGGGAGGGACATTAAGGTGGGCAGACTAGATGGGCCGTGGGCCCTTATCTGCCGTCTATTGTTTCTATGTTTCTATGTTTTCTTATTCATCGCCCAGAGTCGACAAGACTGCGACCAGTTGCTGGCTTCCTTCCATCGACTCGCTATCCACTTCGGCATTCCCTTAGCAAAAGATAAAACAGTAGGCCCCACGTATGTACTCACATTCTTAGGGATAGAGTTAGACGTGATCAACCAGATTTCCCGCCTCCCGCCCGAAAAAATCGGAAAACTACGCGCGGCAATACACGACATGAGTGCTCGCAAGAAAGCCACATTACGCCAATTCCAAGAACTCCTGGGTTTGTTAGGTTTTGCCACCAGGGTTATCCCCATAGGTAGAGTATTTGCAAGGCGCCTAGCCAGAGCAACATCAGGCGCGACAAAACCTCACCACCACATTAGAATCACGGCAGCTATTAGGGACGACCTCAAAGTATGGGACGCCTTCCTCATGCAATTTAATGGGCTCGCCTTTTGGCAATCATCTATCGAAACAGTTGACGCATTACAGTTATACACTGACGCAGCGGGCAGCGAGGGTTTAGGGATTTACTTTCAAGGGTCATGGTCCTCAGCCCGGTGGCCAACTCAATGGCTTAACTCAGACATCCACAAAAACATTACTTTCCTCGAGCTCTTCCCCATCATGGTAGCTTTAACTTTATGGGGAGTTCAATTGGCACATAAATCCATTATCTTTAGGTCAGACAATGCAGCGGTGGTCGAAGCCATAAATAGGTTGACCGCCAAATCCCTACCCATTATCAACCTATTGCGACACATAGTTCTCTTATGCTTACAGTTTAACATTACGATCAAATCTCAGCACATACCAGGGGCCCAAAATGTTATCGCAGATTCCTTATCTCGTTCTAAGATGTCCACCTTCCGGGCGCTGGCACCAGCAGCAGATCGTCATCCGACTCCGATTCCCAAGGAATTATGGCGGTTTGGACCCCTGACGTTTGGAACCTGATGCTGCAATCGTTATCGGAAGCCACACGGCGAAAATATATTCAGCTGTTTGAATCCTACACGGCGACAGGGACAGATTACACGGTCCGCTCCCTAGTACATTTTATCTGTCAATCCAAGCTAGCTGGGGCGAAGAGGACTAGGGTGGCGGCCACGCTATCCAGCATTAGTTTCTTCACCGACGCGACAGGCACCCCAAACCCGACTAAGGCCTGCGTGGTGAAACGCATGATGAAGGGCTGGGAGCGTGAGCAAGCATCCCTCCCGGACCGCCGCCTCCCTATATCACTCAACAACCTAGTCATGCTTCTCCAAATATTACCGATAATCTGCCACGATGCATACGAGGTTAATCTCTTCCGCTGTGCCTATTCACTAGCTTTCCATGGCGCACTACGAGTCAGTGAACTCGTCCCGGCTTCCAAACGACCGGGAGCTGCCGGCGGAATGTTACTATCCAATGTCCGCTTCACCGAGTCCACCTTAGACATAAGGATACCTCATTCTAAAACCGACCAGTTCGCCAGAGGGGCCTGGCTATCGCTAGCCTCCTCTTCCACACCCATCGTTTGCCCTCTACACAATCTCCTGTGTTACATGTCTAAGAGGCCAGTGAAACCCGGTCTTCTCCTACTGCATTCAAACGGTTCACCTCTTACACATTTTAAATTCTCGAGAATTTAACACCTATCCTTCACCAAGTTAGGCATGCATGACAAACATTTTCGCTCCCATTCCTTCCGCATTGGAGCGGCCTCTACCGCCGCCGAGAATGGCTTATCCGACCATCAAATTAAAACCCTAGGGAGATGGAAGTCCAACGCTTTTCGGAAGTACATACGGCCATTCTCGGACAACTGAACCAATACTCTATCACCTACTAACCTAATCTCTTCCATCTGTGCGTTACAGGTTTTCAGAAGCACATTTGGATATGCGGCCACTCCTTTGTGCATTGGGCCCAGAGAAGAACCCTGGCGAGACCGGGGGGTGAAAATCTGGGGTTCCCGATGACCGAAGTAGTGGTCACCTGGATGGGCACTAGGGGAATGTTATGGGACCAGCTTATGCCATCGATCCTATGGGCTCTACGGTCCCGATGCCGTCCACATGCTATCATACTGCATTTGGGCGGCAATGACATCACAGGTACACACAGTATACAATTAATCAAAAAAATTCAGAGCGACTGTTTATCCTTAACCGGAATGCTTCCCCACACGATCGTACTGTGGTCCCATATTATACCCCGGTTGGTATGGAAAGGCGCCAGATCTCACACAGCCGTGGAGAGAACGCGCAAGAAATTAAATAAGTGGATGACTAAGTTTATGCCCACTGTCTGTGGGTTTACATTAACACATGAATTGCTCGAGGACAGCTGTCTAGGCCTGTACCGACCAGATGGAGTACACCTCTCCGACATAGGACTTGATATATTTACCTCTACAATACAGGATGGCATTGAGGCTACGTTAATGCGTGAAGGGCCGCAGCCATGACACTTGGGGGGAACCCGCGATAAGCGAGGTTTCGCTATCACGGGTAGTGGCAGGTAAGCACAGCACATGGGTAGAAGGCTGACATCTTTACAGTGGTTAAGACATGGGGCACGTCGCCTTGCTTGGACGGCAGGGGGCCAGGCCATGATCTTCACAACAAGGTACCGCTGACGAGGGGACACCTCCTTGAACGGGAAGGGTCCGGCGAGCTGGGGGAAGCTTGTACGGCACCCCACATGGTGCGGAATAGAGAGCGAGATGCTGTGCGCCTGACCATGTTCCTTATATGTTGCCTGGTGATGTACATTGTGTGTTATGCCATTTTCGGAAGTGCGGTTACAGTGTACAGTTCATCACCGTTCATGCTTGATAATGATGTTACGTTGATAAGTTTGATAACAGTTTATGTAATTGTGCTGTTATGGCTGCGGCCAAATAAATTCCACTTGAGTTGATAAAAGCCTGAGTGTCATCATTGTGCCACAATAGACCATGAAAGGTAAGAGCAACAGTGCTGAGTGCACAATTTGAGAACAAGCTCCGAACCCGTATAGGGAGGAGCGAAGCCAAATCGGCCGAAGCCGGAGCGAGAAGATGGGAGGGGGGAGGGGGGAGGGAAGAGGGGATAAGGAACCAATCAGCGAGGGGGGGGGGGAAAGGGGTTAGGAGAAGAGGGGGAAGCGGAGGGGAGGTCGTCCATTTTCCCGAAGGAGACCCAGGGAGACTGACGCGACTTCCCTCCCGCCCACCCTTCACTACTGTCGCAGCCAGTCTGGCAGGCAGGTAAGCACAGCACATGGGAATAAGGCTGACATCTTTACAGTGGTTAAGACATGGGGCACGTCGCCTTGCTTGGACGGCAGGGGGCCAGGCCATGATCTTCACAACAAGGTACCGCTGATGAGGGGACACCTCCTTGAACGGGAAGGGTCCGGCGAGCTGGGGGAAGCTTGTACGGCGCCCCACATGGTGCGGAATAGAGAGCGAGATGCTGTGCGCCTGACCATGTTCCTTATATGTTGCCTGGTGATGTACATAAGAACATAAGAACATAAGCAGTGCCTCTGCCGGGTCAGACCAGAGGTCCATCCCGCCCAGCAGTCCGCCCCCGCGGCGGCCCAACAGGTCATGACCTGCCTTAATCACCAGAAGGGGCCCCCTTGCCCCCTAGGTTTCTCATCGAAGTCCTATCTTCCCATCAATGTCCTAACCCTCCGGCCTTGCACCTGCACGACCTGGTGAGCTGTCTATACTTATGCAACACCCCAGCACCTCCCTCAGTACCCCACGATCCCCTTTTCCCTCAGGAATCTGTCCAATCCCTGTTTGAATCCCTGTATTGTACTCTGCCGGATCACTTCCTCCGGGAGCGCATTCCATTTGTCCAAGACCCTTTGGGTGAAGAAAAACTTCCTTGCATTTGAAGAAAAACTTGTGTGTTATGCCATTTTCGGAAGTGCGGTTACAGTGTACAGTTCATCACCGTTCATGCTTGATAACGATGTTACGTTGATAAGTTTGATAACAGTTTATGTAATTGTGCTGTTATGGCTGCGGCCAAATAAATTCCACTTGAGTTGATAAAAGCCTGAGTGTCATCATTGTGCCACGATAGACCATGAAAGGTAAGAGCAACAGTGCTGAGTGCACGATTTGTGAGTTGTCATCCGCGAGAGGACCGAGACAGAGGGGTCTGCCATAAGGGACGTATGCAGAAAACACATTTTCCAGGGATCAGAGTGGCGCAGCGGGAGCGTGCTGGGCCCATAACTCAGAAGTCGATGGATCGAAACCATCCTCTGCTAGGACACAGCTAATTTTTTTTCAAGAATTTATATAATTTTACCAGGATACAGGGATTCCAAATACAAACCCAGAAATGACCCGCATCCACCAGCACAACTTGCATAGCAGCAAAGCAAAGTGGCTTGTTGGTCTAGTGGTATGATTCTTGCTTTGGGTGCAAGAGGTTCTGGGTTCAATTCCCAGACAAGCCCTTTGATTTCTAGGGCAGGTTCAAGGTGGCAGAATGGCTTGGTACTGGTCAGATTTTTTGCTCTCTTTATCGGTAAGGACAACGGGCGGTAATAAGGTACAGCGATGGCAACGCAAAGCAATAGTGCCAGAAACCTAGAAAAAGAAAGGTTGGGAAAAAAACCATAAGCCTATTCCATCTGACTCTCTGTGACATCTACTCTTCTAGATACTTGTCGCAAGCTTTCTAGAATTGAGATACAACCTCCAAACAGGATGCCGTTCCACGAATTAGCAACCCTTTCTGTCAAGATTTTCTCAGGTTATTTCCGAATCTATGCTTTTTCCCCTTTTTTCCACGCCCCCTCATTCCAATACTTTTTTTCAAATGAAAGAAGCTTGTTTCCGGTGCATTTGTGCCACCTAGGTATTTAAACGTCTGAATCCTGTTACCCCTCTACCGCCTTTCTTGAAAAGTATAGATTTTGAGATCTTTAGGTCTGTCCCCCATATACGCTTTATGACAAAGAGCACAGACCGCTTTAGTCAACTTCATGAGTTGTCATCTGCGAGAGGACTGAGACAGAGGGGTCGGCCATAAGGCAGGTAGGCATAAAGCACATTTTCCAGGGAGCAGAGTGGAGCAACGGGAGCGTGCAGAGCCCATAACCCAGAGGTCGTTGGATCGAAACCATCCTCTGCTAGGAGAGGCCTGATTTTTTTTCATGAACTTATCTAATGTTACCAGGCACACAGGAATTCCCAATACAAACCCAGAAATGATCCACATCCACCAGCACATCTTGCACAGCAGTAAAGCAAAGTGGCTTGTTGGTCTAGCGGTATGATTCTTGCTTTGGGTGCAAGAGGTCCTGGGTTCAATTCCCAGACAAGCCCTTTGATTTCTAGGGCAGGTTCAAAGTGGCAGAATGGCTTGGTACTGGTTGGTTTTTTTACTCTCTTTGTCGGTAAGGACAACGGGCGGTAATAAGGTACTGCGATGGCACCGCAAAGCAATAGTGCCAGAAACCTAGAAAAAGAAAGGTTGGGAAAAAACCATAAGCCTATTCCATCTGACTCTCTGTGACATCTACTCTTCTAGATACTTGTCTCAAGCTTTCTAGAATTGAGATACAACCTCCAAACAGGATGCCGTTCCACGAATTAGCAACCCTTTCAGTCAAGATTTTCTCAGGTTATTTCCGAATCTATGCTTTTTCCCCTTTTTTCCATGCCCCCTCATTCCAATACTTTGTTTCAAATGAAAGAAGCTTACTTCCGGTGCATTTGAGCCACCTAGGTATTTAAACATCTGTATCCTGTCACCCCTCTACCGTCTTTCTTGAAAAGTATAGATTTTGAGATCCTTAGGTCTGTCCCCCATATACGATTTATGACAAAGAACACAGACCGTTTTAGTGAACTTCATGAGTTGTCTTCCGCGAGACGATCGAGACAGAGGGGTCAGCCATACGGGAGATAGGCAGAAAGCACATTTTCCAGGGAGCAGAGTGGCGCAGCGGGAGTGTGCTGGGCCATAACCCAGAGGTCGATGGATTGAAACCATTCTCTGCTAGGACACACCTAATTTATTTCAAGAACTTATGTAATTTTACCAGGCACAAAGGAATTCCCAATACAAGCCCAGAAATGATCTGCATCTATACACAGAGCTTACACTGTAAAAAAATCTAGTGGCTTGTTGGTCTAGTGGTATGATTCTTGCTTAGGGTGCAAGAGGTCCTGGGTTCAATTCTCAGACAAGCCCTTTGATTTCTAGGGCAGGTTCAAGGTGACAGAAGGGCATGGCTTGGTACTGATCAGACTTTATGCTCTCTTTGTCGGAAAAGACAACGGACGGCAATAAGGTACAGTGATGGCACCGCAAAGCAATATTGCCAGAAACCTAGAAAAAGAAAGGCTGGGATAACACCATAAGCATATTCCATCTGACTCTCTGTGACATCTACTCTACTAGTTACTTGTTGCAAGCTTTCTAGAATTCAGATACAACCTCCAAACAGGAAGCCGTTCCATGAATTAGTAACCCTTTCTGTCAAGAAGATTTTCTCAGGTTATTTCCGAATCTATGCTTTTTGCCCTTTTTTCCACGCCCCCTCATTCCAATGCTTTTTTTCAAATGAAAGAAGCTTGTTTCCAGTGCATTTGTGCCACCTAGGTATTTAAACGTCTGAATCCTGTCACCCCTCTACCGCCTTTCTTCAAAAGTATAGATTTTGAATTCTTTAGGTCTGTCCCCCATATACGCTTTATGACAAAGAGCACAGACCGTTTTAGTCAACTTCATGAGTTGTCATCCGCGAGAGGACCGAGACAGAGGGGTCGGCCGGAAGGGAGGTAGGCATAAAGCACATTTTCCAGGGAGCAGAGTGGCGCAGCGGGAGCGTGCTGGGCCCATAACCCAGAGGTCGATGGATTGAAACCATCCTCTGCTAGAAGAGGCCTGATTTTTTTTCATGAACTTATCTAATTTTACCAGGCACACAGGAATTCCCAATAAAAAACCCAGAAATGAACCACATCCACCAGCACAACTTGCACAGTAACAAAACAAAGTTGCTTTTTGGTCTAGTGGTATGATTCTTGCTTTGGGTGCAAGAGTTCCTGGGTTCAATTCCCAGACCAGCCCTTTGATTTCTAAGGCAGGTTCAAGGTGACAGAATGGCTTGGTACTGGTCAGATTTTTTGCTCTCTTTGTCGGTAAGAACAACGGGCGGTAATAAGGTACAGCGATGGCACCGCAAAGCAATAGTGCCAGAAACCTAGAAAAAGAAAGGCTAGGAAAACACCATAAGCCTATTCCATCTGACTCTCTGTGACATCTACTCTCCTAGTTATTTGTTGCAAGCTTTCTAGAATTGAGATACAACCTCCAAACAGGAAGCCGTTCCACGAATTAGTAACCCTTTCTGTCAAGAAGATTTTCTCTGGTTATTTCCAAATCTATGCTTTTTCCCCTTTTTTCCACGCCCCTTCATTCCAATGCTTTTTTTCAAATGAAAGAAGCTTGTTTCCGGTGCATTTGTGCCACCTAGGTATTTAAGCGTCTGAATCCTGTTACCCCTCTACCGCCTTTCTTCAAAAGTATAGATTTTGAGATCTTTAGGTCTGTCCCCCATATACGCTTTATGAGAAAGAGCACAGACCGTTTTAGTCAACTTCATGAGTTGTCATCCGCGAGAGGACCGAGACAGAGGGGTCGGCCATAAGGGAGGTAAGCAGAAAGCACATTTTCCAGGGAGCAGAGTGGCGCAGCGGGAGCGTGCTGGGCCCATAACCCAGGGGTCGAAAGATCGAAACCATCCTCTGCTAGGACACACCTAATTTATTTTCAAGAACTCATCTAATTTTACCTGGCACACAGGAATTCCCAATACAATCCCAGAAATGACCTGCATCCACATGCAGAGTTTACACTGTGGCTTGTTGGTCTAGTGGTATGATTCTTGCTTAGGGTGCAAGAGGTCCTGGGTTCAATTCCCAGACAAGCCCTTTGATTTCTAGGGCAGCTTCAAGGTGACAGAAGGGCATGGCTTGGTACTGATCAGACTTTATGCTCTCTTTGTCGGAAAAGACAACGGGTGGCAATAAGGTACAGCGATGGCACCGCAAAGCAATATTGCCAGAAACCTAGAAAAAGAAAGGCTGGGAAAACACCATAAGCCTATTCCATCTGACTCTCTGTGACATCTACTCTCCTAGTAACTTGTTGCAAGCTTTCTAGAATTCAAATACAACCTCCACACAGGAAGCCGTTCCACGAATTAGTAACCCTTTCTGTCAAGAAGATTTTCTCTGATTATTTTTCGAATCTATGCTTTTTCCCCTTTTTTCCACGCCCCCTCATTCCAATGCTTTTTTTCAAATGAAAGAAGCTTGTTTCCGGTGCATTTGTGCCACCTAGGTATTTAAACGTCTGAATTCTGTCACCCCTCTACCGCCTTTCTTCAAAAGTATAGATTTTGAGATCTTTAGGTCTGTCCCCCATATACGCTTTATGACAAAGAGCACAGACCGTTTTAGTCAACTACATGAGTTGTCATCCGCGAGAGGACCAAGACAGAGGGGTCGGCCATAAGGGAGGTAGGCAGAAAACACATCCTCCAGGGAGCAGAGTGGCGCAGCGGGAGCATGCTGAGCCCATAACCCAGAGGTCGATTGATCAAACCATCCTCTGCTAGGACACACCTAATTTTTTTCAAGAACTTATGTAAATTTACCAGGCATACAGGAATTCCCAATACAAGCCCAGAAATGACCTGCATCCACACACAGAGCTTACAGTATAAAAAAAAACCAGTGGCTTTTTGGTCTAGTGGTATGATTCTTGCTTAGGGTGCAAGAGGTCCTGGATTCAATTCCCAGACAAGCCCTTTGATTTCTAGGGCAGGTTCAAGGTGGCAGAATGGCTTGGTACTGGTCAGATTTTTTCCTCTCTTTGTCGGTAAGGACAACGGGCGGTAATAAGGTACAGCGATGGCACCGCAAGCAATAGTGCCAGAAACCTAAAAAAAGAAAGGCTGGGAAAACACCATAAGCCTATTCCATCTGACTCTCTGTGACATCTACTCTCCTAGATACTTGTCGCAAGGTTTCTAGAATTGAGATACAACCTCCACACAGGAAGCCGTTCCACGAATTAGTAACCCTTTCTGTCAAGAAGATTTTCTCAGGTTATTTCCGAATCTATGCTTTTTCCCCTTTTTTCCACGCCCCCTCATTCCAATGCTTTTTTTCAAATGAAAGAAGCTTGTTTCCGGTGCATTTGTGCCACCTAGGTATTTAAACGTCTGAATCCTGTCACCCCTCTACTGCCTTTCTTCAAAAGTATAGATTTTGAGATCTATAGGTCTGTCCCCGATATACGCTTTATGACAAAGAGCACAGACCGTTTTAGTCAACTTTATGAGTTGTCTTCCGCGAGAGGACCGAGACAGGGGGGTCGGCCATAAGGGAGGTAGGCAGAATGCACATTCTCCAGGGAACAGAGTGGCGCAGCGGGAGCGTGCTGGGCCCATAACCCAGAGGTCGAAGGATCAAAACCATCCTCTGCTAGGTAACACCTAATTTTTTTTCAAGTATTTATGTAATTTTACCAGGACACAGGAATTTCCAATACAAACCCAGAAATGACCCGCATCCACCAGCACAACTTGCATAGCAGCAAAGCAAAGTGGCTTGTTGGTCTAGTGGTATGATTCTTGCTTTGGGTGCAAGAGGTCCTGGGTTCAATTCCCAGGCAAGCCCTTTGATTTCTAGGGCAGGTTCAAGGTGGCAGAATGGCTTGGTACTGGTCAGATTTTTTGCTCTCTTTGTCGGTAAGGACAACGGGCGTCAATAAGGTACAGCGATGGCACCGCAAAGCAATAGTGCCAGAAACCTAGAAAAATAAAGGTTGGGAAAAAACCATAAGCCTATTCTATCTGACTCTCTGTGACATCTACTCTTCTAGATACTTGTCGCAAGCTTTCTAGAATTGAGATACAACCTCCAAACAGGAAGCCGTTCCACGAATTACTAACCCTTTCTGTCAAGAAGATTTTCTCAGGTTATTTCCGAATCTTTTCTTTCATATGAAAGAAGCTTGCCTCCGGTGAATTCGTGCCACCTAGGTATTTAAACCTCTGCATCTTGTCATCCCTCTACTGCAGGGGTGTCCAAGTAGCAGTCCGAGGGCCGCATGCGGCCCAGTGAAGTATTTTGTGCGGCCCTGATCTAGGGCGATGCAGTGTTTTCCTCTGCTGCCCCCGGGTGTTTATCGTCTTGCCAACTCCCTCCTCTGTCTTGCTGCAGTATTTGTGCGGCCCCAGAAACATTTTTTTCAGCCAATGCGGCCCAGTGAAGCCAAAAGGTTGGACACCTCTGCTCTACCGCCTTTCTTTAAAAGTATAGATTTTGAGATATTTAGGCCTGTTCCCCTTATATACTTTATAACAATGAGAATAGACCGTTTTAGTCAACTTCATGTGTTGTCTTCTGCGACAGGTCCGAGACAGAGGTGCCGGCTATAAGGGAGGTAGGCAGAAAGCATATTCTCCAGGGAGCAGAGTGGTACAGCGGGAGCATGTTGGGCCCGTAACCAAGAGGCTTGTGGATTGAAACTATCCCCTGCTAGAACAGGCCTGCCTTTTTTTCAAGAACTTATCTCATTTTACCAGGCACTGAGGATTTCCCAATGCAAGCCCAGAAATGACCTGCATCCACCAGCACAACTTACACTGCAGCACAGCACACTGGCTTGTTGGTCTAATGGTATGATTATTGCTTTGGGTGCAAGATGTCCTCGGTTCAATTCCCAGACAAGCCCTTTGATTTCTAAGGCAGGTTCAAGATGGCAGAGTGGCTTGGTACTGGTCAGACTTTTTCTCTCTTTGTCGGAAAAGACAAAGGGCGGCAATAGGGTACAGCCAAGGCAACAGAAAGCAATTGAAGGGTCATATACTTCTTGTAAGTTTATTCAAACCTGATTTTGTCCTATATGAAGACTGCTAAAACAGTTTATATTTGCCAAGAAACCACAAGGCCATTTTCTCTTTTTATTCTGAGCTCTGTGTCTTACACTCTGTAGCTGAGTAATATTGCCAAGGTCATTCCTCCTCATGTACTAAGCCCCACATCCTATGTTTTAGCTGAGTGATTTAGTTCTTCATGAGACAGGACTTAGATAAGAAACATTTACTAGAACTTAGATTAAAGACAGTATTATATGCCATAGTTATGAAAATTTCCCCCTAAACCTCCCCCCCCCACTGTTTGTTTGCTACCTCTTTCTAGCTGCTTTTATGTATCCTGTTACCAAATATGGTCTTAGCATCCATACTCCTATTGTCATATACTAAAAAAACTGACCCATGTAAAATGCTATAAATATGTATGCAGCACTCATAATAAATGGACATCTCTTTGGAATAATAAGCGTTTCCCTGAGCGTCCTTTCTAAAGAGACTGTCTCCATATATATCTGAGAGACGACATAGTATGGGCAAGGTGGTATTGGGACCAGAACCGGACCGGGTCCGTTTCAGCAATATTCCTAAAAAACTAGAAAAAGGAAGATAGGGAAAGGCCTTCTGCCTATCTGTGCTCTCCTTATCAGAAAAGAGAAAGGGCAGCAATAGGGTACAGCGCTGGCACAGCAAAGCAATAGTGCTAGAAACCTAGAAAAAGAAAGTTTGGGAAAAAAAACATAAGCCTATTCCATTTGATTCTCTGTGACCTCTGTTCTCCAGTGTTTGGCAAGCCACATGCGGCTCTTTAGCCACTTGAGTGTGGCTCTACCAGTAGCCAAAATTTTCCTGCACAGAAGGGCCCCGACACTGCAGCTGTTCTCACAAGCTGCCAGCTGCTGCCCTGAAGATTTCCCTCTGCCACAACTTCTCATTTCTGACAGGGCAGATCGCTGCAGAGGGAAAGCTTTGGGGCAGCCGCCGGCAGTTTGTGAGAATGGCTCCCTCAGAGCCGGATTAAAGGATAGGGCCCTAAATGGTCAGGGGGGCCTGCTGGTGCGGTGCTTTAGGGCATCTCCCTTACCCTTGCTGGATTCACAGCAGAGTCATTGCTCGGCCTCCCCCTAGAATCATCGTCCCGGGCCCCCTCCAGCATCATCGTCCTGTGCCTTCCCCCCCCAGTGTCATCACCACGGATCCTCCCCGGTCGACCCTCCCACCGCAAGAAGACTGACAAACCTCCTTCCAGCACTCGTCGGCAGCCTCAGCACTCTAAACAGGCTGCTTCACAGTTCGCGGCCTTCTGCTGGCGAGTCCCTCTGCAGCATCACTGATGACATCATCAGTGATGCGGCAGAGGGAATCACTTGCAGAAGGCTGCAAACTGCAAAGCAGCCTGTTTAGAGTGCTGCAGCTGCCGACGAGTGCTGGAGGGAGGTTTGTCAGTTGTCTCGCGGTGGGTCAGCAAGGTTCACATGGGAGGCAGAACTAAATGTCCCGTTGGACTGGAGGACGGCTAACGTCATTCCACTCCACAAGAAAGGCTCAAAGATGGAGACAGCAAACTACAGACCAGTGAGTCTAACATCGATAGTGAGCAAACTAATGGAAACTCTAATCAAACACCAATTAGATAAGATCCTGGATGAGGAGAATCTACGGGATCCCCGACAACATGGATTTACTAAGGGGAGATCCTGCCAATCCAACCTGATCAGCTTCTTTGACTGGGTAATGGGGAAGCTGGATATTGGGGAGTCCCTGGACATCGTGTACCTGGACTTTAGCAAAGCATTCGATAGCGTACCACACCGCAGGTTACTGAGCAAGATGAGTTCTATAGGATTAGGTGACACATTGACGAAATGGGTTGGGAGCTGGCTTGGAGGTAGGCTCCAAAGGGTGGTGGTGAACGGCATCCCCTCCGAAATGACGGAGGTGATTAGTGGAGTACCACAGGGCTCAGTCTTGGACCCAATCCTATTCAACATCTTTATAAGAGACTTGGCAGAAGGGCTTCGAGGTAAAATAACATTATTCGCCGATGACGCCAAACTGAGTAATGTAGTGGGCAAATGCACAACAGACGAAGATTCAGTGCCCGACAACATGATGCACGACCTACTCCTACTGGAGCGATGGTCTAGGACATGGCAACTCAACTTCAATGCCAAAAAATGCAAAGTTATGCACCTGGGCAGCCAGAATCCATGCAAGTCTTATACCCTTAATGGCGAGATCCTAGCAAAAACGGTAGCAGAACGAGACATGGGGGTAATCGTCAGTGAGGACATGAAGTCTGCCAATCAAGTGGAGCAGGCTTCGTCCAAGGCAAGACAAATCATGGGCTGCATACGAAGTATAAATTAGATACGATCCTGAACGAGGGAAATCTCCGGGATCCCAGCCAACATGGATTCACCAAAGGTAGGTCATGCCAGTCCAATCTAATAAGCTTCTTTGACTGGGTAACAAGAAGACTGGACTCAGGAGAGTCCCTGGACGTCGTGTACCTGGACTTCAGCAAAGCGTTTGACAGCGTCCCACACCGCAGGCTGCTGAACAAGATGAAATCTATGGGATTAGGAGAGACTCTAACTGCATGGGTTAAAGATTGGCTTAGTGGCAGACTTCAGAGGGTGGTGGTCAACGGTACCCTTTCTAAAATGTCAGAGGTGACCAGCGGAGTGCCACAGGGTTCGGTCCTGGGCCCACTCCTCTTCAACATATTCATTAGGGATCTGACTCAAGGGCTCCAAGGCAAGGTAACCTTATTCGCTGATGACGCCAAACTATGCAATGTAGTAAACGGCTATAATCTTCAGGATGCTATGGAGCACGACCTGCGTACTTTAGAAAGTTGGTCCTTGATCTGGCAGCTGGGCTTCAATGCCAAGAAATGTAAGGTCATGCATCTCGGCAACGGAAATCCTTGCAGAACTTACACCCTGAATGGAGAAACTTTAGCCAAGACTACGGCAGAACGAGACTTAGGAGTAATCATCAGTGCTGACATGAAAGCATCCACTCAAGTGGAGAAGGCTTCATCTAAAGCACGACAAATGATAGGCTGTATCAAGAGAAGCTTCGTCAACAGGAAACCTGAAGTCATAATGCCACTGTACAGAGCCATGGTGAGACCGCATCTGGAATACTGTGTTCAATTCTGGAGGCCACATTACCGTAAGGATGTGCTCAGAGTTGAATCGGTTCAGCGGATGGCCACCAGGATGGTCTCGGGGCTAAAGGGTCTCCCGTACGAAGAAAGACTGAGCAAATTGCAGCTCTACACTCTCGAGGAGCGTAGGGAGAGGGGAGACATGATTGAGACATTTAAGTACATCACGGGACGGATAGAGGTGGAAGATGATATCTTTCTTCTCAGGGGACCCTCGACCACAAGAGGACATCCGCTCAAGCTCAGGGGAGGGAAGTTCCGTGGAGACACCAGGAAATACTTCTTCACGGAGAGAGTGATTGAGCATTGGAACGAGCTTCCAGTGCAGGTGGTCGAGGCACGCAGCATCTCAGACTTCAAGAACAAATGGGATACCTATGTGGGATCCCTACGAGGTCATGCCAAGGGATAGGGTCACTAGGACTGAATGAGCGGGTCAGTAGAGGGACATTATAATTACAATTATTCTTTAGGGGGTCAGTAGATTTAAGAGGGTGGGTAAATGGTGTGGGCAGACTTGATGGGCTATGGCCCTTATCTGCCGTCATCTTTCTATGTTTCTATGTTTCTATGGGTTTCGTCAGTCGTAAGGTGGAAGTCATTATGCCATTGTATAGATCCATGGTGAGGCCCCACCTGGAATACTGTGTGCAATTCTGGAGGCCGCATTATCGCAAGGATGTGCTGAGACTGGAGTCGGTGAAAAGAATGGCCACCCGGATGGTCTCGGGACTCAAGGATCTACCATACGAAAAATGGCTTGACAAATTACAGCTATACTCGCTCGAGGAGTGCAGAGAGAGGGGGGACATGATCGAGACGTTCAAGTATCTTACGGGCCGCATCGAGGCGGAGGAAGATATCTTCTTTTTCAAGGGTCCCACGACAACAAGAGGGCATCCGTTGAAAATCAGGGGCGGGAAACTACGAGGTGACACCAGGAAATTCTTTTTCACTGAAAGAGTGGTTGATCGCTGGAATAGTCTTCCACTACAGGTGATTGAGGCCAGCAGCGTGCCTGATTTTAAGGCCAAATGGGATCGGCACATGGGATCTATTCACAGGGCAAAGGTAGGGGAGGGACATTAAGGTGGGCAGACTAGATGGGCCGTGGGCCCTTATCTGCCGTCTATTTCTATGTTTCTATGTTTTTTTCAGAGGGGCCACGGCTACAGGGAGAGAAGCGGTCTGCCCTGGGTGCTCCAAGGCCTGGCATCTTTAACTTTTCAGGCAGCAATAGTGTTTACAACCAGAAGTTGCGTCAGAAGAGAAGCATCCGCCCACACACACGTGACTGCAGGCAGGCTCGGCCAGCTTGAGCAAGTTACTTTACTAACGCACTGTGAAAATAAGGTAGAGGGAGGGAGGAAGATAGATTCGGCTGGTAGGTAGGAAGGAGGGAGGGGGCAGCGCACCATTGGTGACCACGCATGTTCCCTCCCTTAACTGCGGGGACAAGGCCATTCACCACTCCACAGGACAGTGGATGGCTTTGTCCCCATGCCCGCAATGAGCACTTCTCCTCCCACCATACCGTTTTGACGATGGTGCGCCCGCACCTGGAGTATTGTGCTTGGGCGATGGTGCGCCCGCACCTGGAGTACTGTGCTGGGCGATGGTGCGCCCGCACCTGGAGTACTGCGCTCAATACTGGTCGCCGTACCTCAAAAAGGATATGGTGATACTCGAGAGGGTTCAAAGAAGAGCAACAAAAATGATAAAAGGCATGGAAAACCTTTCATATGCAGAGAGGCTGGAGAGGCTGGGGCTTTTTTCCTTGGAAAAGTGGATACTTAGAGGGGACATGATAGAAACTTACAAGATCATGAAGGGTATAGATAAGGTAGAGAGGGACAGATTCTTCATACTTGTGGGGGTAACAATAACAAGAGGGCACTCGAGGAAATTGAAGGAAGACAGATTCAGAACAAATGCTAGGAAGTTCTTCTTCACTCAGAGGGTGGTAGACACCTGGAACGCGCTTCCAGAGGAGGTGGTAGAACAGAGTACAATTTTGGGGTTCAAAAAGGAATTGGACAAATTCCTGAAGAAAAGGGGAATTGAGGGGTATGGTTAGAGTGATACTATACAAGGCAAAATGTTGTATGTAAAAGATCACTAACAGGTCCTTTGACCTGGAGGGCCGCTGCGGGAGCGGGCTGCTGGGCACGATGGACCTATGGTCTGACTCAGCAGAGGCGATGCTTATGTTCTTATGTTACCTGCGGCTAGCCGCGGGTAACAGCCACCATGTCATTCTCTAATGTCTATGCAAGTTGTTTAGGACCCATACTGATACTCCACGATAAGTGGTTATGCCATCTGTAACAAAACATCAATTAATTTTCTTATGCGAGTTTGTGCAGCGGAGTCCATAGGAAAATAAAATTCAAAGACTGCTGAAAATAAGAAACTTGAGCTGGAATTTTGTGCCATGGCTACAGGCAAATTAAATTTTTTGATAAAAAGCTTTTGGTGCCCCATATGACAAACCTTCGATACCTCAATGCAGAGACTCGATGTAAAGATAAACATCAGTGTTTCGTAATGATGATTAGATAAAGAACGTTGATGCTTAGATGAAGAACATCGACAGTTTGATGAATTGACGCAATGACTCGAGGATGAACTACGATGCATCGATGCTGAATTTCAGTGAGAAGATGCACCTTGATGCTTTGATGTAGAATTTTTTTTTTAATGTGCAGACATATAACGATATTTCGACGATGCTCTGATGCTCTGAAGATGAACATCAACGATGACTTGAAGAATAGAGGCTGAGATGGAACCAATGTCTTTGGTACCGCTCCAATGAAACAATCCCTCAAAAAGCAACTAATGCTCTGTCAAGAGTAATAATAATAATAACTTTATTTCTTCTATACCGCCATAATCTTACGACTTCTAGGTGGTTCACAGTGAAGAGAGCTGGACAGTCAGCGAATTACAGAATACAAATGGTGAGGATGATACAGTACAGTCAGTGAATTACAGATTACAATTAGTAAAATACAATATGATACAATAGTTAGTACAGTACACGTATTTCTCAAGTTATCAGCATGGAGTTAATCATTTAGAACTGGTAACTGATTAAGAGATAAATCTGTTGAATAGTGCTGTCTTAATTTCTTTCTGAAATGCAACATAGGTCAGCCTAGCTCTGTTGATGAGGTTGCCTAGCCAGGTCTGCTGTTTGCTAGCTTGAGACTTGAAAGTTCTGTCCATAAAGGGCCTATATTTGCAATCAGTGATCCTTAGGTAGGCAAAAAAATTGGAGTTTCTGGTTGTCCTACTGGGAATGTGTAGCTCGAAATGTGGTAAGAGATAGGTAGGGGCCATTCCCCACACCAGTTTAAAGCATAGGCAAGAGAACTTGAACATTATTCGCACCTCCATTGGTAACCAGTGTAGCAGTTTGTAGTAGGGGCTAACATGCTTGCTTTTCTTTAGTCTGAATATTAAGCGGCCGTGTTCTGTACTATTCTTAATTTTTTACAGTTTTTTTTAGGTAAACCCACATAAATGATGTTGCAGTAGTCCAATGTGGAAAGGACCAATGACTGAACCAGAAGTCTAAAAGATAGAGGGTCGAAATATTTTTTTAATTGTCTTCAATTTCCATAGTGCATAAAAGCACTTTTTTGCCACTAGGTTTGTGTGTTCGATCATGGTCAGGTGGGTGTCTAATGTGACTCCTAGTATTTTTATGGTTTTTGTTATTGGGTAATTGTGACCATTTAGGTGTAAAGATGTTCTAGTAATTTTATCCTTTGGGCTTGCCAGGAAAATTTTTGTCTTTTCTGTGTTTAATTTCAATTTAAAATCGATTGTCAACTGTTCGATTTCGGTCAAGATATGGGTAATGTGTTCGTTGGTCATGTTATTCAGCAGAATTAAAATAGAGATATCATCAGCATATATGTAGTATTTTAGGTTTAACTTTTGTAATAGATGACCTAACAGATGTAATAGACCTAATAGATAGTATTTTAGGTTTAACTTTTGTAAGAGATAATAATAATAACTTTATTCTTCTATACCGCCACAATCTTGCAACTTCTAGGCGGTTTACAATCAAGAGTGCTGGACATTCAGTGAAATACAATAAGTAGATATTCAGAGGAAATAATCTTCTCTTCAAAATCACAGGTCTTTGGAACGACCTCACCACCCCGCTGCGGAACCTGAGCTCCCTTCAGTTATTCTGCAAACAACTGAAAACCTGGCTTTTCAGCAAATTGTAGCTCTATCCTTCCCCCCTTTCTCTCCCCCCTTCTACACATAAGTTCATGTAATCCTTTTTCTTCTTCTCTACCCACTATTTTAAGTTCTTGTAAACCGTGTCGAGCTCCATTCTCATGGAGATGATGCGGTATATAAACTTAAGGTTTAGATTAGATTAGAAATACAGAGATCAGAGACCTCAGGAGGCAATAGTATAGAAATACAATTTGCTGAGCGAAAATGTAATATGTACATTTTAGTAGGTAATGTCCGACAGGACCTGTTGGGGATAAATAGCAACGTAAAGTTACGATAAGATGAAGATAACAGTAAGTAGGTCATAGTCAATGAAAACGATGTTAAGCGATGTGCATAAAGTCATTGACCTTAGAACCCATATCCTGTGCAGAGTGTTGAGGGGTAGAAGACCTCAAAGTGAATGCAAGTCCAATAGGAGATACAATCTGCACAGAAGGAGACATCAGTGTTTAAGTGGAGTTATTCCTCGATGATGAATTCCGGACAGGTAGATGCCACAGTACTGAAGAAAAACTGCTATTTGCAAGGAAATGCCACATAAAGGTTCGATGATTATCGATGCTACTATGTAAGAAGAACCTGGAGAAAGTACCGTTGTTGAATATGTAAATCAAAGTTAGATACTTATGCAGAGTCATGAAATGGGATAGATATACTGTTAAGCTGAAGTAAGTATATATGTGAAAATGATTTGAGCCATGCTAACAAAACTGCAATACACTTTAGAGAGGGGTCAACTTGAGTCTATTATTTGAGAACCATCAGGCAGTTTTTTCTAGTTTTGGACAGATAATGGATGACAAAACAGTTATATAAGAAGTTATCAACTGCATAAATAAAATGTAAAACCTAAAGACTGGATCAGTAGCTCTGAGGGGGGCTAAGAAAACATTAAAAAAATATGAGGCCCACAATTGAGCCATAGGATAACTTAAGAACAGGCAAATAAACAACTGCGAGCGAGCTTGGCAAGGCAGCTCAAATTGAGAGAAAAGGTAAATTGGAGCAAGCCAGATAGAGATTTGAAGCAAATGCAGGAAAATTTAGAGATCTGAAGCAGATGCAGGAGAATTTAAACACTCTTGCCTCTATCGGTAGTCAATGTAATTGTCGATAGTAAGGACTAACATGCTCCTGTTTCTTCAGGCCAAAAATCAATCAGGCAACTGAATTTTGAATGATTCTTAGTCTTTTAAAAATTCGCTTATAAGATCCCAAATAAATTATATTACAATAGTCAAGGATACTCAATATCGAAGAGTGTACCAACAATCTGAAAAATGTTAAATCAAAATATTTCTTAATGGTACGGAGCTTCCACAACACGAAGAAGCATTTTTTTGACTAGTAAATCAATATGCTCATCAAGAGTTAGATGGCGATCTAGCGTAACTCCCAATATTTTAATGGAGTTAGCTATCAGATAGTCCTGACCATTGAGATGTAATATCATATCTTTGATTTTGTCGTTTGGACTAGCTAATCTAATCTAATCTAATCTAATCTAATCCTTAGGTTTGTATACCGCATCATCTCCACATTCGTAGAGCTCGACGCAGTTTACGGTAGGAGAAATAGGAAGGAACTAGAACAGAGGGTTAGAGGTAGAAGTGGGAAGAAAATTTACAGGACTTGGGATGCCAAGATATAAGAGTTTCCTTGATTCCTAAGTTGGAGAGAGACTTACATTTTTTGAGAAAAGCCAGGTTTTCAGATGTTTAGTTTTTTCAGGGTTGAGTTTTAATTTAAAGTCAATTGTCCATTGTTCAACGTGATTTAAGATAGATGATATATGTTTCTTTATCTCTGTAGTAAATGAGATGATTGGGATTACTATGGTAATATCGTCTGAAGCCACAGCAAAATGAAAGAATCACAGATGTCAGGCGGGGCACCAGAGGTGTCAGGTAACATAGAAACATAATGGCAGATAAAGGACAATTGGCCCATCTAGTCTGTCTAGGACTAGGTCAATGGTCTGAAACTCATGGCCCGGGAGCCATATGTGGCCCGCCAGGTACTATTTTGAGGCCATCGGTATGTTGATCATAATCATAAAAGTAAAATAAAACAGTTTCTTGATCATATGTCTCTTTAGCTATAAATTACAATATTATTATTAAGACTTAGCCAAAAGGAGAGATTTATAAACTATAAAGAGTTTTACCACATGCAAAGTTGACATTTCTTTAATAAGACATTAACTATTTTTTCTGCGGCCCTCCAAGTACCTACAAATCCATAATGTGGCCCTGCAAAGGGTTTGAGTTTGAGACCACTGGTCTAGGTCAGGGGTAGGCAATTCCGGTCCTCGAGAGCCGGAGCCAGGTCAGGTTTTCAGGATATCCACAATAAATATGCAAGAGATAGATTTGCATCTCAAGGAGGCAGTGCATGCAAATCCATCTCATACATATTCATTGTGGATATCCTGAAAACCTGATCTGGTTCCAGCTCTCGAGGACCAGAATTACCTACCCCTGGTCTAGGTCATTCATAGTATCAGTGTGCCACAGCTAAGGGGAAATCTATGGAATTTATCACAGAGGTGGAATTCCAGCAAACCAAGAATCATTAATTATACCAGAACTTGGATACTCACCATCTCCTTGCTTGTTAAAAACTAAACAAAACCAAAAGTTGAGCAAAAATTGATTTCTATGTAGAACTGTAGGGTTTTTCCCCCCTGTTATTTAATGTGTAGAACTAAGTAGGGTCATGTTGAAAGAGAAAGGCTTGAATTGATTCCTGTCGTGCACCACTGCATCTCAGGACTTGGGCACATTACAATTTCTCTAGGAACAGTAGGTGCACAATTACAAATGGGTAAAACCTGCAGCGACTCAAAATGTCTCTTAGGACCTAATCTCAAAATGGCCTCCAAAGCTGCAGATAAGCTATTCTAGTTCAAATGTCAGTGCTTCAGGATCCAGGAACTTAGTAGGCAAAATAATCAACTGGAAGTACTCCAGAAGAGCAAGTTATTCTAAGTCCCTGCAGTCTTTCTCTGTTCTTAAACAGATCATCATGTGCTTCCATTACCTTGCCAACACTTGATAAAATTTCAGCTGGTCAGAAGAGTAAACCTGCTTACTGGCACAGCTTAACCTAACAATTTCTAGTCCTGAGTTTTATACAAAGATGTATACACACACACATATACTGTGTATATACATACATACAGTATATACACTGTAGTAGCTTTTTCCCCAGTATGTATGGGAGCAAACTGAAAATGTACATATAGCAAGCAGGTATAATTCAAAGCATATTCTAGAAAGAATAAAGACTTTGAGGAATTTGGCTTCCTTCTTCTTTCCTCCCTCTCCTCCACCCCAAGCTTTACAAAAGCAGGATGTTGATGCAGTAAGATAACATTTATAGCAAATTCCATATAAGAGCTTTGAAGTCAGAGGCCAAATGTAGAAATTTATTTTTCAGAGACCTTGAGAGCTCATGATTTTGTTTCATTTGATACTTCGCCTTTCTATTCAGAGAACCCCAAGGTGAGTTACATAATAAAAAAAATCCAATATATAAAATTAAATACAAGCAATACAAATTCAACTATTCCTAATTATCTTCCCCCCTCCCCAATTTCTGTTCCCATTGTGAAAAGCAGAACTTCTTAAACTACCAAACTCATGAGAAAACTAATGAAAATCATAAGAATGTCTCAAAAAGCCATGATTTTAATTGCTTTCATAAAACTGTGTAATTGACCAGAATGGATATGCAATGGCACTACATGCCACAACATAGGGCTGAATATTGATCTATATGCCTTCCACCTAGTCCTCAGGCCTGGTTTTCAGGATACCTACAATGAATATGCATAAAACAGATTTGAATGCAATGGAGGCAGAGACCAAGACCAAGACCAAGACCAAGATTTGGCAGCTAGGCTGGAAAGAAAATTGTGCTTCCTGGCTCTTTTGTGACAGATAGAATATGGTTAAGACAGTACAGAGGAAAGGGGAGGCTTTTAATGGTATCAATTACTTTGCACACTTACTATCTTTTTTCACAGCTTTAGTGACGATCGCTGATAACCGACTTGATGCACTAAAAGGCCCACCACATGTGATCGCCCATTTTCCGATCCGATCCATGCAAATTAGTAAAGCCCCATGCAAAATGGCCAAGCGATTGATGGACTAACATCGCTTGGCTATTTAGCATCGGGTTTTACCGATTGTAAACTCTGATTGCATGGATATTTTATGTGTATTACACACAAAAAAAATCTGTCCCATAAAAAAAATGATAAAGTCCCCCACTGCTGTGACCGGCCCTCCAAAAAGACCCCCGTCAAACATGTTCTCCCACCTGAACCTAAAATGGCCCACCCCTGTGGCAAAATGGCAAGAGGGATGCCCACTTCCTCCTGCCATCCCGACTCACCCACCCGTGCAAAACGTGAGGAGGTATGCCTACTCCCTCCTGCCACTGGAGCCCCCCGGCTCACCCCCCGCACAATACGGCAGGAGGGATGCCCACTCCCTCCTGCCATCCTGACTCAATCTCCCGTGCAAAATGGCAGGAGGGATGCCTACTCCATCCTGCCACTGGAGGCCTCTCCAACACCCCCTCCCCCATACCTTTAGTTGGGAGCAGGAGGGTTGCTCAGTACTGCTCCGTGGCCACATCAACAATTTTGAGCCTTAGGCCCCTCCCCAGTGAATCATGTGATACATGGGAAGGGAGCCTAAGGCCCTGATTGGCTCATACACCTCAGGCCCCTCCCCAGATACAAGGGGGAACCTAAGGAAGTCCCTGATTGGCTCCCTCTGTATCCTTCCTGCCATTTTTGGGGGGGTTCAGGAGGGGTGTACGGTGGTTCAGGATGCCGGTGCAGGGTGGGAGTGCATGGCACAGGGGGGGTCTTTTTATATATATAATGGGACAGATTGTATATATTTAACACAGGCACATCTATGCCATTTAGAAAAAACAGAAGCCCTAACAGTAGTGACAGGAGGTTGCTTCCCCTGTCACTGCTGTTAGGGTTCTGCACATGTGTTAATTGCTCACTGAGTGATTGAATCGGTCGCATTTGCGTGCAAATCATTTGCAAGCAAACTTGATAGTGCATCAATCACTGTTGGAGAATCGGCTAATAGTGCTCAAGTTGCTATCTGTAGCTCTATGCCTGGCAGTAAGAAACTCCTGGGGAGCAAGAGAGGTGGTAGCACTGATCCAAAGCAGTTAGTTGAACTGTGTGAGAGGCTAGAAGCATCAGTGCATTTACTCATGCCACATGTTGTCACAATGTGAAATTCTACATGAAGGGGTTAACGAGGCATCAGATAGCCCTCTTTGACGTAACTGTATATCAAGATATGTACTGAAAGCCTCATGGGCCATTAGGAATGGACAAAAAGAATCCTAAAAACTTTCAAATATGCTGCCATGGAGGAACAGAGTTCCATAATAGCCAAATAGCATTATCGTCATGCTAACCACCATGTGAGAAAAACAAGTGAAAGGGACTATTGTCCACTAATGCAATGCACTGTTGTAATGGAGGAGTGAGTTATTTAGGTGGAGCACCAGAGGCACAGGGGCAGTGGGGATGTAGCAAGTGGGAGTAGACCTATTATCCAGCCCTGAACACCCCCTTAATACATTAGCTGCAGCTTGCCTCCCCACATTATCTGTCAGCCTTCTATCAGCATATTTGTTGACCCAGACAATAGCTACAGTAGTAAGTGGTAAAAAACAGCATCAACTCACTCAACCGAGACCTCTATAAAAATGTTTATGACACAATACGTTACAGATTTGATAGAGACAATAACCAGAGTTGTTAGAATACTGGGCACGAGTTTAAAATCTGACCAGGTTACTGCTTACATTTATTTGATATTGTGCCTGTTACAGTAAAACAGTAAATCAAAGCGGTTTACAAATTAAACCAAATTTTGAAAGGAACTCCATTAAAACAGATAAAGCCTCACCCAGAAAACCATGGTCACCCAGCATTTTGTTTTCTACCAACCAACTAGTTTTCCTAGTGATCAGACATTGCAGTGGCATGGGATATTGTAATCCCTCACCTTTGTGAAAAAGTGTTCTTTTTCAACAGATCATCGTCTGCTAAAACAGGTTGAGTTAGATCTGAGCCCTGGCTAGTATCTTTATTATTGCTGCTATTTGTAAAAAGGTGGTCTATTAAGTTTAATAAACCATAAAACATGCAGAGTGCCACAAGGGTCTCTCATTTCTCCAGTATTCTTTAATATAAGAACATAAGAATTTGCCTCCGCCGGGTCAGACCAGAGGTCCATCCCACCCAGCAGTCCGCTCCCGCGGCGGCCCTCCAGGTCTATCACCTGTGCTGTGGTCCCTGACTATTCCTATAACCTACCTCAACTCCTATCTGTACTTTTGGGAACTACCATTAAAGACTCTGAATCTTGTGCATTTTTCATATGCCAATGTGTCCTATGGTCCATCCAGTCTCGTTATCCACACCAACTGCTAAGCATTACAATCCTTTCCTCTCCTTCAAAGATCCTCTATGCTTGTTCCATACTTTCTTGAATTCAGGGAACAAGTACAGAAAATCTTTTAGGGAGAAGGGATTGTCAATCTTAGTATTATGGATGGGCAGACTAAACAGAAAATGACAGCAGGTAAAGGCCACATGTCCTATGTTACAAGTACATTTTTTATCTCGATGCTATATATCCATCATCACAAGAATGGATATACTTAACCACCTCCTATCTGTCAATGCACTCATGTAGTAAAGGTTTTTCCTCTGTAGTATCTGCATGGGCAAATGCTAGGAACACCCATCAATTAACACAGAGGCTTTGCACTTATTGCACAGTTAACTGTGAAACTTAATGTGCTTTAGTAAAGGGCCCCTAGAAGATTCTGCATCTGTTCTTGGTTTATATTACTTTGTCTTCCTTATCATTTATATCAGTTTTTTACCTATTGCAGTGCTAAGATGTGCCACCATCGGTACCGATGGCTCAAGAATGTAAATACATCACAATCTCAATTTTAAAATGAGTTATCAGCTGGCAGAAGTCTGTGCATCTCACAAAGATGGAAATGAAAAAGAAAAATTTGAAAAACCATTTTATTTAACATTCATAATAGGTAAATGGTGTACTAAATTAAAACACAGAATTTCATGCACAGTTAACAAGTATATTAAGGCCCTCTTTTATTAAACCATGCTAGAGGTTTTTAGCGCAGGGAGCCACACTGAATGCCTTGCGCTGCTCCCGACGCTCATAGGAATCTATGAGTGTCAGGAGCAGCGCGGGATATTCAGCGTGGCTCCCAGCACTATAAACCGGTAGCGCAGTTTAATAAAAGGGAGTCTAAGTTACTGATTGATCAGAGTGCCACTTCGTTAAAATAATTATTTTTAAAAAGTAATCATAGGTCTGTTTTTGTTTATACTCCCCATGATGCAACTGTAAAAATAACAAATGGCTATTTTATTTTGCCAAAGATCCATGGTAACAATTTATTCAAAAACACTGAATTTTAAAACTTCCTCTTCAAAACTGGATGTAAAAATTTAAACCCACATAAAACAAACAAAAGCCTGCTCCAACAACCAAAAATACTATTGTTTTAAGAATATGGTCACTTGTTATTTGACATGTCAGTCAGTAGTCTTTTATACTTGTGGAAGTAAATGTCAAGTGCTGCCTGTGGTCTGGATTTACTCCAAGTAAGGCCTAACACACAAAATTTCTAAATCACCACAGATCACAAAAATACTGTTTAACCCCCCACCCCACACAGATTAGAAGGCAAGCCAATGGCTGCACTGTATACTTTCACGCAGGAAACCGGTCTATAGCAACAGACCTGGCTTCTGCTCCTCAGGTCCCCCAAGACTGAGAGCACTTCAGAGGCTGTGTTCATGATGGGAGGGGAGTCCTAGTTATTCCTCCATGACACCTACTCAGTAGTACAGCATACTTGCACTGAACTCCGGAAAATGAACTGCCACCAGAGTAGCCAGGACATGGACATGGAACTGAGAAGTGGAGTGGAGGGGGGTGACAATGCACATATAATAGGGAAAAATTCCAGGTAGATCCGAGTGAAAGGCCATGCATTCCTGAAAAGGCTGTCAAAATTTAGAAACAAGCTTACCAGGCAGTTAAAAAAATGTTTTTTAAAAAATCCCGCAAACAAGTACATGAGAATTTCAGCTGTGTTACTTCAAAAATACAGCCAAGAAATTCTGAAATTAAATAATGAAGAAGTCCATTTTCCTTGGTTGTTGTGTATTTTTATGGGCAAAAGCTACCAGAAGCACAGTTGTCTATAAAAACACTAATTTTATCCTAAATATCCGTCATCTTCTGTTTAAACCAGAAATGGGATAATGTGTACAGAAAGTGATACTGCACATTAAAACCAAAGATAAAGTCCTGTGCAAATTGAAACAGGTATTCAACTATATGTACAAATAAAAAAAATACTATTCAAACACAAAATGGCAGATATCATGTTTTACAAAAACACAAACAAAAGTTGTTATATATACATTAATATCACAGCTCTATAAAACATTTCATTATTTTCAATAATAATTTCCCTTAAAAAATATATCTACCAGGTTACCGGTCACCTGTCTAGAACAGGCACAGAGCACAGTGGATGAACCTGTTTAAAGCAGAACGTCAAGGAACATTGTTCAACGGCTCTATTGTCATATTAAACTAAGGAGCAAGGTACTGTATTTCAATCCAGAGTTACAGTGGCCTTAAAAAACTCCCTCACACCTCCACACCACAGTTTTATGGTAAGTGAGTTACAATCAAAGGCAAGAGTGCTGCTTTTGAAGGATATGTTCAAAGACCATCAGAGATGACAAGATGCATGGAAGATCTCTGGAACTGGAACTAGAAGGCGAGAGTGTTGGACCTAGTCTTTTAATTTCAAACGTGTTTGGCATATTTAATACAACAATTACACATTTAAAAAAATAGTTATATCTACATACACATACATATGTCTTAGAGTCTGTCCACGAACATAAAGATTTGGAAACATTGCTTCTCAAGAGTTCCCAATGAAACCTATGTGTCAGAATCACCTGTACAAATCATTTCTAAGTGTGTACGTGTACTCTATAATTTCTGATTGTCATAATCGCTAACCATTCTTTTGATGTGGGACAGCTTTTGTTTCAGTTGCTTGCTGCGTCTTTTTTTGTTCTGGTAATCTGCAGACTAAAAACAAGTCAAAAAGTCAAAAGAAGATCCCTCACTCTATAAACACTAAGCCAGTGGTTCCCAACCCTGTCCTGGAGGAACACCAGGCCAATTGGGTTTTCAGGCTAGCCCTAATGAATATGCATGAAGCAAATTTGCATGCCTATCACTTCCATCATATGCAAATCTCTCTCATGCATATTCATTAGGGCTAGCCTGAAAACCCGATTGGCCTGGTGTTCCTCCAGGACAGGGTTGGGAATCACTGCACTAAGCTATGAGAAGCATTAAAGAGGATAAAAGGAGGCACTGGCACAGCAAGAATCCACCTTCCACATCTATAGATTTGCTTACGCATTTCAAAAAAGTGAAGGAAAACAACAAAAATTAAATCCTGTTATAGACAATTTAAGCTACCTGGTTTTAATGACATGTACACTTTTGAATACTAGGGGACACTACATAAAACTTAGTATGAGCAGATATAACACAAATTCAAGAAAATGTTTCTTTTTCAGGCACCACACAATTAAGCTGTAGAATATATATAGCTGTCAGGTGTGATCAAGGAGAACAAAATATTGGGGATTAAAAAAGGTTTGCAAAGATTTCTGAAAGAAGGGTCCTTTAAAAATCATTAGATAGCTAAACATGCTGCTTTTTGGGGGTTCTGCCAGGTATTGAGATCTGGATTGCCCACTGCTAGAAGCAGGATACTATTACTACTTATTTTTATAATGCTACTAGACAGGCTGGAATCATCTAACCTTAAGTCTAGGATGACTCGGATTTCTCTAGTCTGAGTCATTTCTGGCTCCAGAGTTCAGATACAACCTGAACAATAGTCCCCTTCCCTCCTAGCAGATAGCATCATGGCATCAGACAGAGAGAGAAATGAGACAGAGATGCCTAAGCCAGAAAAGGATACAACCCAAACAATAGTCTCCCTCCCTGCTAGCAGGTAGCATCATGCATCGGACAGAGAGAGAGACGAGACAGAGATGCCTAAGCCAGAAAAGGATCACTGTGTTTCAAAAACTATTAGGAAGCATTTCTTTTGAGACTTACTGCTTTTATTTCCTTCAGTCTATTGTACTTATCTGCAGCAACCTGAAATTAAAAGAAAAAGAATGAATATCACATTAGTGAGCAAAAATACTAAACAGGCCAAGACAAGTTTGCAAGTGAGGTTGAAAACAGCTGGAGCACGTTATTAAAGTTTAGTCAGGCTTTGCAAGACAAAAGATATGATGGAATTGAGTGACGTACAGTGATGCACTATGGCTGCTCTCATAAAGAAAGTGATTTCAGATGGCATCATTTAGCAACTTCTTGTTGCAATTTGTCTAAGTTCACATCTTCTTCTTTTACCCATCCTTATTACCAAGAATATCGTACTACTACACTCACCTTAATGTCATATTGGGAAATCCCTCTAACCACATTCTTCTAACAGCTTCCAGAAAAACAGATTTTTAAAATTTATTTATTTAAAAATTTATATACCACATAAAAACTATGTGGTTTACAAAATTACATGCATACATATTAAAAATGCTAAATATGTTTCAACAATACAAACACAATAAAATATTAAACGGTCACTTCTTCATGACTACATCCATAATAATTTGACTATTCAGCAGTATTTTACCTAGCTCTTCCCAAAAGAGTTTTTCAAATATCACGCCAAGGTACACTTGTATTTATTTATATTCTGTCAAAAATATGAGGTGGATCACAATCAAACATACCCTTTAGCAACAGTGTTTGCATTTCTCTAATACTTGACTTAAATAAATAAATACCCACCCCCTTTTTTATAAAACTGTAGCACGTTTCTTTTTAAGTGTTGGCCATTGTGATAACAGCTCCCACACTTAGAATTCATATGAGTGTCGGAACTGTTACCACTGCGGCCGGCACTAAAAAGTACAATTATTTACCATAACAGGTGTTTTATCCAAGGACAGCAGGCAGATATTCTCACATGTGGGTGACATCATCCACGGAACCCCGGTACAGACAGCTTTAAAAATGCATGGCCACTTTAAGAACTTGAGAAAGTTTTCAAACTGCCCACACTGCGCATGCGTGAGTGCCTTTCCATCCGACGTAGGCTCACGGTACCTCAGTTCCATAAGCGAGCTAAGAAGCCAATTAGGGGAGATGGGTGGGTTGTGAGAATATCTGCCTACTGGATAACACCTGCCATGGTAAGTAACTGTGCTTTATCCCAGGACAAACAGGCAGCATATTCTCACATGTAGGACACTCCTTACTTACTAGAATGTGATGGAGGGAGTGTTGGCCATTAAGAAAATAAATTTTGCAATACTGTTTGGCTGAAGTGACCATGCTATCTAGAAAAAGATTCCAGTCAGTAGTGAGATGTGAATGTATGAACTGAGGACCAAGTAGCAGCTTTAAAGATCTCATCAATAGGAGTGGAACATAAAAAAGCAACTGAAGCTGCCATAGCTCAGACTTTGTGGGTTGTGACACGACTCCCCAGTTGCAGACCAACCTGAGTATAATAGAAGGCGACACAAGGCGCCAACCATGTAGAAATAGTTCTCTTGAATACAGGACGTCCCAACTTGTTAGGATCAAAGGAGACAAAAAGCTGAGTTGTTCTATGTGGCTGAGCTCTCTATAAGTAATAAGCCAAGACTCATTTGCAGTCCAGTGTATGAAGAGCTGTTTCTCCAGGATGAGAATGAGGCTTAGGAAAGAACACTGGTAGCACAATACACTTCTCCCTCCATATTCGCAGTTTCAGCATTCGTGATTTCGATTATTCACGGTTTTTAGCTTGCTGGTTCCTCCCCCAAAATTACATCAGTTTGCATAGAGAAATCGCTGATTCCAAGCATTTATAGAGAAAATTGTAGATTCCCAGCACTTTGTTCACCGTTTTTTGCCTCTCCTTCAGAAACAGGCCAGGTCTCCCACCGTGTTATTCACGGTTTCACCATATTCACAATGGTTTTTAATAGAAAACAGCAAATAACATATAAAAAAGTTATTTGTGGTTTTTCAGTATTTGCGGTACTGTTAATCCCCTATCACAGCGAATATGGAGGGAGAAGTGTAGATTGATTGAGATGAAATTCATTGACTACTTTTGAGAGGAACCTTGGATAGGTGTGAAGCACAACTTTGTCATGATGAAACATTGTGAACGGTGGATCCGCCACCAGTGCTTTAAGTTCACTTACTCTTTGAGCAGATGTAAGAGAAATAAGAAAAAACACTTTCCAAGTGAGATATTTAAGATGGGCCAAAGACATTGGTTCAAAAGGAGGCTTTATAAGTCTAGAGAGAACAACACTGAGATCCCAAACTACTGGAGGTGGTTTGACATGAAAAGTCTTTTCAAGAGGATGAGCAGTTAGAGGTTTACCATCAATTGGGCTGTAAAAAGCATTGATAGCACTGAGATGAATACTAATCGAAGTGGATTTAGCATCATGATGATGAAGAGTATACCAAGTGGAAAATCGTGTCCATTTCTGCACGCCTAACTTTATGCATGACTTAGGCGCCCTTTATAGAATTGGGGCCTAAATGCCTAGGGTTAGGATTCAAATGCTTTCTCTTTCTTGAAATCAGATAGCCCTTTGGGGAGGATTAAAATGCTGAGATGAAGAAGTAAAGTGTAAAAAAACCCTGAGATTAATAACAGCAGAAAAATTCTTCAGAAAGAGTATATAAATAATTCCTCCAATGAAACTCTTCTGCAATTTTCCAGTAACCTTGCCTGTCAGGCTCCTTCCTCTCCAGCTTGCTATTAGATTCTAATTCTTATTCTCCTTACATAATTTAAATGCTTTAATCTGAAAAATATATTATTAGTCTCATATGTTAATGCTAAAAGGTCAGTCAGCATTGTTTATGTCTAGTAGTGCTTACAGAAATAAGTAGTAGTAGTAGCAGCCTAGCATTATTCAAACAATGTAAACTTACACAATTCATGTTAGGCTTTGGTATTATCATACCTTGTACGCCTCACTTTCCTCTGGTAGGTCATCCAGCTCCCGATCCACTTGGGCAAGAATATTATGGATCTCTTCCAGATCTGCTTGTAATTTCTTGTATTCTTGCAGCCCACTGTCAAACTCATGCTTATACTCTTGCCTTTGCTGGTCTGAAGTAATGTGTGGATATTCTCTGAAAGAAAAAATAAAGTATCAAAATACAGAGTCAATCCAACTGCGTTATAACTAAAGACTTATACATAGCTACCAGTCTGGCACAGAAGTACTTAAAAGCAAAAACAAGCATAAAACAAGCTACTTTGGTACAGAGATGACAAGATGCCTTCAAGTTTTTCAGGCAACATGACCAGGAAAATTTCAGTAACCCAAACAGGATCAACTAGAGGGGTAAAAAGAAGCTCCAGTCAGGGAGGACCACATAGGGCCTTGCACTTAACTGAGTCAGCTGACCAAAAGGTAAAACTTTTCCCTTTCCATCACCTCCCTCCCTCCCCTTGGCACCGATGCTCTGTACTCTTCTCACTATACTCAGCAATTTAAAAATTATTTTTAAATAAATCCCTTATACTTCCACAGGGCCCCACAATTAAAAGCCTTGGCTACACTAAATAAGTTTAGTTAATTAAAAAATTTATATTCCACTCTTTCATTTACCAGAATTTAGCCAATCACAAAATCCTACAATGATGCCATGATTCCTATTTGCCTTGCATCCAATCTGCCAAGACACTCTCTTTGCCAGGCCTTACTTTGTACACCCTCTTGTAGAAAGCTCTATCACAGATTTCTCTTTTGCTTCTCTGTAATCAGAGGATAAAATGGATGCACCAATACAGCATGATACAGCTTCAAGTCAAGATTCACTTTTAACTAGACAAAGTCCCTCAATTTTGTTTCCCCAACAGAGTTGTGTATTTAAAACAGAATAAGAAAGAAACCAGCTTCTCTTAGACTATTTTAAGATCCCTGGTGTAGAATGATTTGTATAAATCTAAGGGCTCCTTTTACAAAGCTGTGGTAAAAAGCTGTCTTAGCATGCCTTTACATGAGTCATTCCCATGTGCTAGGGCTATATTTGCTTCATAAAAAAAGAAGAAAAACAAAACCCTAATTTGGAAATCACTAACAATGCACATCAAATTCCCCCATCTCTTCAAGAGGACTAAATTCTAGCCTGGTAATGACATCATTGTTTGTCACACAGGAATGGAAACCCAATACAGGTAATCCATCAACAATGACATCAGCTGTGCAACTATTCCTGGTATTAGGTGTGCAGCATAGCTCACCCCTTAGTCCCTGCATACAAGAGATATCTCAGCTTGGAAGACTGGATATAAACAGGGCTAAGTGAATGATAACTAAGCCGTCAGGCCATTTAAAAAAAAAAACAACAACAAACAACTGTATCATGTAATTAAGCCATCTTAAATTTAAGGCTACTAAAAAGGAAGTTCAAAAACAGAAGAGAAATTGATGTTCTGACGTGTCATTGTATCACGAAGAATCGTTTATTCAGAGATTTTTCGATGCACTCTACTGGAATACGTTCCAGTCACCCAATGGAGAGGCAATATAAAGAAATGCATCAACAAGAGCAAAGATGGATTTTCTTTCTTGACACTATCTGGCCGAAAGGTTTAAATCGAAAGCTTCAATGGTGTGCTTTTTATTATTTGGAAGTTGATTGGACAATGCAGAGTGGAGAATTGTGAGATGATATCATCTCAAGTTTAATAAAAATTTGTAAACCGCCTATCAGTCTTCTAAGCGGTTTGTATATAATAAAATAGGGTAACATACAGGACCTCCTGGAACGATAGGATTAAGGTAAAGAATTACATTATAAAATAGGAAAGAGAGCCATATAGGGGAAATACAAAAGGAAAGGAAGGGAGATCCCAACTGATAACTAGAAATTAAACTGACCAGAAGAGATTGGGTTGGTGCCTACATATTCCCGCTGAGCATTTTGTAGCCATTAATCTGTAGCTGTGCACTAAGGGCTCTTTTTACAAAGCCGCGCTAGGGCATTAACGCGTGGAATAGCACACGCTAATATGCCGCACATGCTAACCGCTACCGCCTCCTTTGGAGCAGGCAGTAGATTTCCAGCTAGGACGCTATAGCGCGCACTAATCCGGTGCATGCATTAAAACCGCTAGCGCAGCTTTGTAAAAGGAGCCCTAAGTTTTGAGTTTTCTTGAGAATTTTCCCTGAAGCAGACACATTTTTGGCACAAGGTCCTTGTCATAAGATAGAATATGGATTATATATTTGTCAAGGGACTTGGTAATATCACTGAAGATTGCTGAGTCAGCGTTGGACCCCTTTGAGTTAAGTGTAAATTGAAGATTGATATTTATGCCCTGTGCACAGTGGTGGGCTGTGTCCCATATAGAGATCATGTTATTTTCTTAGTGGAGTTTTTTACACCTAGGATATGATAACAGGCAGCTAGTGAGCATTTCGCAAATGCTGCTTTAATGAGTTTTTGAGGCTTTTTCTCCACTTGATTTTTTGATGGGTAAACTGGATAGTGCCATTGAATGTATGAATGAATGCTATATGAATATAGCAAAGTACCTCATGAAAGACTTCTGAGGAATTAGAATGTCATGGGAAAGGGGTTAACATCTTATTATGTTTTAAGAGCTAGTTAAAAGATAGAAAACAGACTGTAGAGTTAAATGGTCAATATTCTCAATGAAGAAGGGTAAATAGTGGGGTTTCCCAGGGGTCTGTGCTTGATCCGCTGCTTTTTAACATATATATCAATGATCTAGAGAAGTCCATAAGCTATTATTAAAAGATGCATTACTTATTCCTAAGATAAGCAGCCTAAAATCTGTTTTTTCTCCCTGGGATCTTGCCAGGTACTTTTGATCTGGGTTGGCCACCATTGGAAACAGGATACTGGGCTTGATGGACCTTTGGTCTGTCCCAGTATGGCAACTCTTTTGTTATGTTCTTAATTGAACACATATTTTGGTTATTAGTTTGTAGTAGGAATAGGAATCATGTAGAATATACCATTTTAATGCTATTTGTTTCCATTTTGGCTTTGTTTTTTGGAAAATGTGGACACCTCCTCGAGATACTCAAGGCCCTACGCTACTATCCTCCATTAACTTTTAAGTGTTGATGAGTTCAGAAGTACAGACAATTACAATTTGCAAAGAATATCTTCCTGCATCCATGCAACCTCTTTCTATAGACTGAGATTACTTATGAGTTATATAATCTGTGTTGTATCAGACGCAGAACAGTTCACAGCATTACTCTTTACTGGGTAAATAAATAAACTGGAGAAAAAATTTGCACAGCTTTATCCTAAGGGAATTCTGCAGAGCAGTATAATACTCTTGCACATAATATAACAACTAGAGAATGGCACGGTGACTTTTACCTGCAGCTAGTCACGGGTAACCTGCAGGAACAGGACGATAAAAAGATTGGTAGCTGCAGGTACGTGGACAAGGCCATTCACCGCCCCATGGAGTGGTGAATGGCCTTGTTCTTACAGTAAAGTATCTGTCACGCGTTGCCTCCCTTCCCACCACTCCCGGTCAGCAGCCTTCTTCACGATCACGCAGTCAAGCATTGATCACCCTCCCTCCACTCTTCTGATAGCTGCAGTCTGGTCATCTCTTCCTCTCATCGGACCATTTCCCTCCCTTCCCCTCACCTTCACGGGCACTTTTCAGAATCAAAGTTCTCTCTGAAAGGCCCGGACACCATAGCCATCTCACAGGATGCATGTGACTACTCCAAAACCTATCCTCTGATGTGAGCTGCCCAGGTGGAAACAGGAAGTTGCATCAGAGGAGAAGTTTCAGAGTAGTCGCGCGCGACCTGTAAGAAGTCTATGGCGTCTGGGCCGCTCGGAGAGAAAACCTCGATTCTGAAAAGCATCCGTGAAGGTTAAGGGAAAGGAGGGAGATACCCCGATGAAGGGAAGAGGTCTAGTGGCCCTGAAAGGGATGGGAGAGAGGAACAGATGCTGAAGGGAAATGGGGAGGAGAGAGGAGGGAGCAGACGTTGCATGGAAGTGGGGAAGAGATGCTCGAAAGAAGTGGAGAGGAGAGAAGATGCCAAGGGAAGTGGAGAGAGAGGGAGGAGCAGGTGATGGATGAAAGCGGGATGGGGAGAGAGGGGAACAGACTGAAGGGAAGTAGAGAAAGGGGGAGGGGAGAGAGGAACAGACGCTGAAGGGAAATGGGGAGGAGAGAGGGGGTGCAGATGCTGCATGGAAGTGGAGAGGAGGGAGAGGGGAGCAGTCATTGGAAGGAAGTGGAGAGGAGAGAGAGGGGAGAAGGTACTGAAGGGAAGTGGAGAGAGAGGGAGGAACAGACACAGGATAGAAGTGGGGAGGGGAGATAGGGGAACAGATGCTGAAGGGAAGTGGGGAAGAGAGAGAGTGAGGGGAGAACATACTGGATTGAAGGAGGGGATAAAGAAAAAGGGGCACATGCTGGATTGGGGGAAGAGGATAGAGTTAGTGAGATACTGGAAGAGGTGAGGGAAAGAGGTGGCAAGTTGTAGGTAGACACAATGAAAGGGAAATTGAGGACTGGAAAATAAGAAAGTAGATAAGAGGTAGAACACAAATTGAGAAGGAAGAGCAGAAAAGAAAAGGAAGGGAAAGGGAGAGGAGAGAGAGATACCAGAGCATCAGGGGAGGGGAGGAGACAGATACCAGATCTGAAGAGAAGAAAGGAGGAGAGAGATGTTAAAAACTACCTGTGGGAGGGAGTGAGAGAGGGAAGGGAAGAAGACAGAGATGCCAGACTATGGGGGGAGCGGAAGGAAGAAGATGGGTGCCAGACCAATGAGAGGGGGAGCGAGTAAGGGATGGAAGGGAGGGGCAGACAGTTTCTGGTAGAGACTTGGAATTGAGTAGATGCCTGCAGGGGTGATTCCTGCTTCACCTAATGGTATGAGACCTCAGACTTAGGTCAAGTAAGACATGAACCATCTTTGCTGCCTGAAGCATTCTGGATGTGTTTACACGAACTGTGTGTGTACAGTCAAGGACATTTACCATCTCTGAATGTCCATGCCTATGTGAACGTGGAAAAGTGTTACTTTCTCATCTCTGGTTATGAACTGCGCTTTGTGATCTTATCATCTTTGGCCTACCGAGGCCTTTGCAAAAGAAGAACACCATTCCCTGCAGATATGGATTGATTGGTCTTTAAGGGTCACATGACACAGGCTACGGATCGCAGTGCTTTTCTGAGTAAGACAATTTTGGGGATTGAGGGAGCTCAGACCTACAATTGTAAATTCCTTAATACTGCACCATTTTTACAATAAGAACTGATAAGAAGAATTTCTCTTGTGTGACCTTGCTCTTGGCTGAGAGTAAAAAAAGCAGAACTGTTCTTTTGGCCATAACTGAACTTTCTCTTGTTAGCATCACAAGAAGGACTGGCAATCATATACTTTGGCTGTACCAGAGAAAAACTACCTTGTGCTGACAGGACGAAGAATCTACAACCACAAGGCTCACTGTACGCTCGTAGCTTGAACAAGATTACTCCTCCATCTGGATCTACGGCTGTGGCTACATCTAAGGGTGAGGCAGGAATGATCTTTTTAAGTTTTGCTGGGTTAAGATAGAATCTTGTTTTGTATGGATCAGGTGTTAAGCTATCATAGGTTTTTCTGCTATACTTATCAGGAATCAGTATTGTAAGGAATTATATATTGTGTGATAATTAGTCATATTTACTAATTACTTAGTGATTACTTATGTACTAGTTGTATACTGACATATATATACACACACACAGAGAGATGTTGTGAATCATTATTAGTTTTGTTATTTGTTGCTGGCCATGTGAATATATTTTTTTATCTTTATAATAAATCAGTTTCAGATATCTTGGCTTCCGTTTTACTCTTGTAAGAAGGCATTAAGCTGAACCTGGTATGCAGTAGGTGTAATTCCCCTAGACACGAGATGTTTACCTAATTGTTTAATTGCACCATAAATACTCCTACATGCCATATGGAAGAGGCAGAGAGAAGGCAGACAGTGGATGGAAGGAAGAGGATGACGAGAAGATGAGGAAAGCAGAAACCAGACAACAAAGGTAGAAAAAAATTTCTATTTCTTTTCTTTTCTGCTTAGGATAAAGTAGTATTGTAGCTGTGTTGATAAATGTTTATAAACAAAGCCTTTCCAGCTGAAGTTATCTTCCTCTAGTTCGGCAGCCAGAGCTCTGATTTATAAAATGACAATTGTACATCCCCGCCACCCCCATAAGATCATCAGGAGGGATGCCCAGTTCCTCCTGTCGAAACCCCCCCTTCGAAAGGCCTGACCCCCACTCAGACCCCACAATACCTTTTTTTAAGTTGGCCGACCGGAGGGATGATTCGTCCCTCCAGCCAGCAGGCCTGCCTCCACTGAATGGCGGGCCTGCCCCTTCCCTAAAGCCCTGATTGGCCCAGGCGCTTAAGGCCCCTCCCTTAGAAGGGGCCTTAGACGCCTGGACTAACTAGAATTTTAGGCCTCTCTCCTAGTGCATTTTGGGATGGTCTGGGAGTGGCTTAAGTTTCCAATTGGTCAGATCCCTTAGGCCCAGATCTCCCATAGGAGTAGCCTAAGGGATCTGGCCAATCAGAATCTTAGATCACTCCCAGCACATCCCAGAATGCACTGGGAGAAAGACGTAAGATTCTGGTTGGCCCTTGTGCCTAAGGCCTCTACTATGGGAGGGGCCTTAAGCGCCTGGGCCTTAGGCCCCTCCCTGGTGTATCCCACGATGCATCGAGAAGAGGCAGACCCATTCAGTGGAGGTGGGCCTGCCAACCAGAAAAAGCATCCCTCCAGCTGGCTAACTTAAAAAAAGATAATGTGGAGTCCTGGTGGGCTTGGGGAGGGAGGTTGGGGACATGCACTCTTCCTGCTGTGGACATTTGGGGGTGGGGGGGGAGTTTCAGGGGTTCCAGCAGGAGGGACTAGGCATCCCTTCTGCTGGTAGTCTTCACGGGGAGGGGGGGGCAGGGAGGAAACAAGCTCCCTGCCACAGCCACTAAACTGATCGCTGTAGGGAGATTCCCTTGCCGTGATCAGCTCAGCGGCAACTTGATTCTCTAACCAGCACCTGCGACATAGACACCGGTTAGAGAATTGTGGCGTTAGGTGGACCTATGCATCTGTCCGTGAGGACAGACGCAATTCTATATAGGACACCCATGTGCAATTCTCAAAAGCCGCTTAGGCGGCTTCTGAGACCAGGCGTCCTATACACAATCCGGGCCTAAGAGCCTGAACTCCTTTGAGAATAGCACAGGAATTTGGGAACTGTTATATTCTGATCACCTCAAGGTACAGGAAGGAAAAAGCTGCTCTGGGGGTGGTGCCTACAGTGCAGGTCTGAAGGTAACCAGGAGAGAGGATATGGAATCAGGTGGTTCTGGTTGACAGTTGGTTGAGAAGAGTGAGGGTGAGAGAGACTAGGGGAGGGTAAAGTTGGAGAATGAAAAACCAATATAGCAATACTAGAAAAAGTTTTTTTTAAAAAGCAACCAAGATGATAAAGGGCATGTAATTCCTCTTGTATAAGGAAAGACTAAAAAGGTTAGAGCTTTTCAGCTTGGAAAAGAGATGACTAAGGGGAGATATGATTAAAGTCTACAAAATCCTGAGTGGTGTAGAATGGGTACAAGTGGATTGATTTTTTACTGCATCAAGATTTACAAAGACTAGGGGGACACTCAAAGTTACACTTTTAAAACCAATAGGAGGAAATATTTTTTCACTCAGAGAATAGTTAAGCTCTGGAACGCACTGCCAGAGGATGTTTTAAGAGCAATTAATGTAACTGGTTTTAAAAAAGGTTTGGACAAATTCCTGGAGGAAAAGTCCATAGTCTGCTGTTGAGACAGACATTGGATGGTAGCATGGAATGCTGCTACTATTTGGGTTTTTGCCAGGTACGTGTGACTTGGATTGGCCTCTGCGAAGACAGGATACTGGGCTAGATGGACCATTAGTTTGACCCAGTAAGGCTATTCTTACGTTCTTATGTAATATGTGGAGAGTAATAGCACAAATCTTGTAGCTGAGCTGGAAGATGGAGAACAAGAGTTCTATTACTTTATCATAAAGGCTTCGGGTTTGGGGGAATTTTAATTTGGCAATTTGCAAAGCCCAAGACACCTGCCAACATGCAATAATCAAGTCCTGGCAGGTGCAAGAAGTCAGCAGTGCCTGCATCTTGGAGCTCTCCTTGGACTCTGTGGTCTGTTGAAGGAAAAGGCACTGAAAATCAGAAGTCTTGCACTATTAAAAATGTACTCCTGGGGCAATTCTGCACCAAATGCTTCCTCGTGTAGCATTTATGAGTGAGTGATAAGTGAGTGAGTGAGACACTGCCTTGGGTGAATCTCTTCATAAACGCAGTTACCAAACTCCAATAAAAAATATTCAAAGATGGCCATCTACAAAACTAAAATATTGTGCACAAAATTCCATCAGGAATTAATAAATATTTTGAAAGAAAATGACATAAGAATGGCCTTACTTGGTCAGACCAATGGTCCAACTAGCTCAGTAGCCCATCCTCACGGTAACCAATCCAGGTCACTAGTACCTGACAAAAACCCAAAGAGTAGCCACATTCCATGCTACCAATCCAGGGCAAGCAGTGGCTTCCCCAGGTCAACTTCTTACTCCTCGTTCCCCCCTCATCATACACTTCTCACTACATATTGTCACGAAAGTGGAAACAAGATGCCCTTTGTGTAAGAAAATGCTGCTACCTTTCCCAGTCATCATCATCCAGTTCCTCACAGGATTCCCCTCCTGTAGTATAATCTGTGTCAAAAGCAGTGTCTGTTCTCCTTGGCCTTCCTGCTCTTTTCTTTTGCTGAGATTTCTTAGGCGTTGCATCAGAGCTGCTGCTATAAACATTGGAAGGCTTGTGGAACTCATTTTTCAAGGGATAAACCACTTCTGGATCACTAACGGAACAAAATGTGAATCATTAAAAAATGAAATCTCATTGACTGTTAATCAACTCCTCACCATAAGAAATTCTAAAACAGAAAACCAATAGTACCAACCTGCCAGAACAAGTATAAGCATCAGGTTATACCGGTTAAGCCTGTTCAAACCTCTTGGCCACCTCCCCTCCCACCAACTCAGCAAAATCCTTGGCACGTTTTTTGATGATATTCAAGGACTGTGGCACAAGAATGCTTGCATACCATCTCCAGTAAACTCATATGGCCCTGCAGCAGAATACTCTCACTGGGCAGGTTCCATTCCAGAATGAGCTCAGGATTCTTATGGAAAGTTCTGGGAAGTCTTGTGCTTCTGGTTCTAAATATCCTCTACCTATTACCTTCTGATGGGTGTGAACAGATAGTCACCAATCTAATCTAATCTAAGGCTTGGTTTTATATACCGAGACATCAATCCAAAAAAGCTCGACTCGGTTTACAATAGTTAATTTAAATAAAGACCATGAGGAATGAGATTAAGGGCTCCTTTTATCAAGGCGCGCTACGGGGGTTAGCGCATCGGACATTTCATCACGCGCTAACCCCCGCGGCAAGCCAAAAAACTAATGCCTCGTCAATGGTATTCCACGTGTTAAACCCCTACCGCACCTTAATAAAAGGAGCCCTAAGTTTCGGGAGATTAATTTTCAAAGTGTTTAGCAAATAAAATGGTTTTTAAAGATTTGCAAAAAAGTTGAAGTGAACCAGAACTCCTTAAAAGGAGTGGGAGATCATTCCAAAGTTAAGAAAGGTTAAAATTCAAAGACTGAGTGAAAATCTTGACTCCTTTTATCCCTTTCTTGGAAGGAAGAAATAATTTAAATTGTTGATAAGTCTCCAACAGCATCCTTTCTTTAAGCACATTGGTTTTTAAACCAGTCATTTACAGAGGATTTATTAATTTCTGGAACTTTTATTTTGTAAGAATGACTTAGGGGGATATTCTATAAAGGGTAACAAAACTTAGGCACCAGTAGGCGTCCTATTGGTGCGTATGTTAATTGAGAAATGCTGTTTAAAATGGAAAAAAAACTGTAAAAATAAAGCACTTACCAGCACCTAAATAAAAGGGGCCAAAATTGCACCTACATAGGTACTTTACGGAGCTTAGCACCACTATGGACATGGCTAACATCTATGTAGGTACGATTCACAGCATAGATAAGCTTCAGAAATGTAGGCCCAGAAAACCTTGGCCTACATTTCCGGTGCCTTTCACGGAGGTACAATTCTGATAGGACAGCATCACATGATTGACAAGCGACTGGCGGCTGGTTTTTAGGCAGCTGCCAACATCAGCACCCTATAGAGAATCTGGGCCTTAGTGCTTACACAGCTCTGTAAAAGGGTCCTTAACACATGCTCACCACAGCAAAAAAAAAAAATCAAGAACCATGAGCACACAGGCATCCAGTGGTAACTGTGCCATGTGCGCACACTACCTACACACTAATTTTTTTTGTTGTTGGTGCAGGGGTTGTGTCTGGAGGGCAGAGTGTGGCGTGCTCTATACTAATTAGTTAACGTAGTTACATTGCTATTCACTAACAATTAGTGCACTAGTCCCAAGTGTCTACAAAATTGGTGGCAGTAGGGGCTCACACACTAATGTGAATATTAGCACATGGTCCTTATTGAAAAAAATTCAGAAAGTCCACCATTTTACCCCAATGGTAAAAATGGCCTTAGCACTCAGGAATGACCCACATAAAGGCATGCTAAGGCCACCTTTTACTGCTGTTTGGTAAAAGGGCCCTCTAAGAAACCCATGAGTACTGTTTTATTCCTTCAAAATGCAGGTTTTCCCGTGTTTCTTAAACTTAAAACTCTGCACAAATTAAAAAGGTAGCCAGGGTATCCATAACTCGGAGAGGAAAAAGTCTAATTAAGAACAGCATTAGGCTCCCTTAAGACATGTCTACCCAGCAAACTGCTCATAATCAGAGCTGTACAGCAGAGGGCCAGAGGTGAAACACAAACATCTGACTGCAGACAAGAAAGACCTCAGGTTTTCATGACATCCAAAAGGATTATGTATGAGATTAACCACATTCTCATTCATTACCCTACACTGTTGGCTGACTGGTATCAAACATTACGCTTCAGTATTTATGGAGATATTGCCAACCCAGGAAAATCCTCACCATTCCTAAGCTCTGATCTGGTTTTAACACTTTCCTAACGAAAATACCTACACAACTTTTTTTTGGGGGGGCATACTAAATCAAAATATAATATAATTGCCCTTGAATAGTTAATTAAAACTTCAGAAAACAGCTCTTACTCAAAATACACTAAGATTTTGGTGCAGATTTCCACCAAGAGTACAGTAATAAGAGTACTATAAACCATGGCTCCTGATTTTTGGTGATTTTATGTTGTCAAGGAGTACAAGGTACCGTAATCTCTGAGCTGCAGGCACTGCTGATTTCCTATAACTGCCAATACTTGTGACCATGGCTGTTGCTACAAATGTCAACAAACAAAATAAGTCTAGCTACCTGCAGCTTCTCCCCAAAATCCAAATCCATTACCATAAAGCAATAGACCTCTGTCTCCCTGACCAACCCTCTCCACTTTTCCAATTTCTCCCTTTAGCTCTTCCCCAGCTCACCCCCAGTACACACACTCCACCCAGTTCATTCTACACCTCCCCCAACATCCCCTCTCTCTTTGTCTCCACCAGTCCATCCCCTTTCAGCTTTCTCCGACCTTACCTCATACACACACTCCTTTACCACTTTGGGTCTGTCTTTCCCAGCAGACTGTTCCCTAGCTTGTCTCCCTCAATCCTTTCTCTCATCCAGAAGCAGTGAAACTCCTTTTCGGTTTAGTTGGCTCTTCCTCCTATGTTGGGCAAAATATTAATAGGGACATGGTCCCAGAGGCCCACCTCATTTTGCTGCTTATGCCCTCACCCACCTCTCCCAGCCGTCAGCCTCCACCATCCAAATGCCATTTCTTCTCTTGCTCACCTGCAGACCTGCACTATACGTATGTACTGTCCTCAGAACAGGTTTCTTTTTTCCGCACTCTGGCGGGTCTTCAGAGTGCCTATCACTCAAAGCTCATAATCCTATGCTGTTTTCAAAGTCTTATAACAGCAGTTTAGAAGTGAAACAGCTTTGGCAACAATACCTCCTTGTGCCAGCCTTTGGGACATGGCTTTTTACCTTACCAGCTCTAAAAAATTCTGCACAGGGCCAGTCCTTTGCAAAATTCCACCAGTAGTAGTATCCATTCCTGGCCAATTCCTCACTTAGGCCCAGATTCTCAAAAAATCAATTCAATAGACCAAATTGAATCGAAAATTTTCCCCTGAATCAGGCAGCTCTAGTGCACAGTTATAGAACTGCCCCTAACTTGCTTTTTCAAAATATAAGCTAAAAGCAAGAGTAACAAATGGGCATACAAGTTTATTTGCCTGATTATGTGGACTCACAATCTAAGCCAATGGTATGGGCCTCAAAGTGACAGACTGAGTCGGGAACTGGTTGAGTGGAAAGCAACAGAGGGTATGGAGATCACTCTGAGGAAAGGGATGTTACCAGTGGTATTCCCCAAGTTTTGGTTCTTGGGCCTGTTCTTTTTAACATTTTTGTAAGCAATATTGCTTAAAGGATGTCAGGTAAGAGTTGCCTCTTTGCAGATGATACCAAAATCTGCAATAGGATAGACACCCCTGATGGTATGAATATGAGGAAGGACTTATCAAAGCTTGAAGACTGATCTGAAATTTGGCAGCTAAGATTTACGGCCTCTTTTACAAAGCCGTGCTAGCGGCTGCACTGTGCTAACGGCCCCGAAGCCCATAGAGATTTAAAGAGGCCGTTAATGTTAAGAAATACAGTCCTCCTTTTTTATTTATTTTTTATTGCACAAGGCACTATGGACTCCACTTCGTTTATATAGAATTGATGCATCCAAGGGATAGCTCTGTTGGTCATGTAAAGATGCAATTGGTACATTGGGGCAAATGCTATTCAAATGTCCATATGTTGCCTCTTATTGGGATAAGATATGGACAACAAATTCACAGATTTGATATGTAATGTAATATAACTGCTCTCATCCAATGTTACCAAGTCTATACTCATTCTGTAACTATGTCTTACCCTAAATGTCATGTACCCTCCTGGAAATGTCCAGCTTCTTCTTATGTAATCCGCTTTGAACCGCAAGGTACAAGCGGAATAGAAATCACTAATGTAATGTAATGTAATGTAATAACAGAGCCATTGTCTTATCTGATTATATTAGGAGGTATTGGGCTACAGTCTTTCTTAAATACCAATAAGACACAATTGTTAAAGATCTTACTAATGTTAACACTTAAAACTATTTTTATTAACTGGAAAGATTTTTCTAAATTAAAATATAATACATTATGTTATGTCTATATAGTAAGTATGAGAAATTATATGCAATTAAATTGGAAATTTAGGAATGTATGGGAATGTTTATTGAAAATTGATGATAAATGTTTTATGCTTAGTTTAGATTTATATGTTGTATGTTATATGACACCCTATGACTTTTTTCTGTTTTATACTTTTCTGTTTGTATCATTTTAAATTTTAAAATTTCAATAAATTATTTAATGGGAAAAAAAAGAAAAGAAATGTAAGGTCATGCATTTGGGCTGCAAAAACCCAAGGAATCAGTACAGTTTAGAGCAGTGGTCTCAAACTCGCAGCCCGCCAGGTAGTATTTTGAGGCCCTCGGTATGTTTATCATAATCACAAAAGTAAAATAAAACTGTCTTTAGCTATAAATTACAATATTATTATTAAGACCTAGCCAAAAGGAAAGATTTATAAACTATAAAGAGTTCTACCTCATGCAAAATTGTCATTTCTTTAATAAAACATTAACTATTTTTTTTCTGCAGCCCTCCAAGTACCTACAAATCTAAAATGTGGCCCTGCAAAGGGTTTGAGTTTGAGACCACTGGTTTAGAGGGTGAAGAACTTTTGTGCACAAGAGAGGAGTGGAACTTGGGTGTGATAGTATGTGATGATCTTAAAGTGGCCAAACAGGTTGAAAAGCAACGGTGAAAGCTAGAAGGATGTTTGGGCAATGGAGTAGTAAGAGAGGTTGGTACCTGGGGCAGTGTTGCCACGCATTGTTGTGCTGTGCTGTGCACACCTCTACTCTTCTCTCCCGCTTGAGCACCTCCCCCCCCCACCCACCTCTTGAAATGTGCGCCAGTGCAAGCAGCATCTTCCACTTTCTGCTCGCACTGGCCTCAGCTCCCTTCTGACATCACGTCCTAGTCCCTTGGCCCTGCGCAGCAATATATTTTCCTAATAAAGCCAAGAGAAGTGACACAATAAATAAGTGAGCGCAGCTAGTTTGAATGCAACTCCTTAGCTAGGGAAGTTACGGAACATTAAGCCTATGCTTGCTGAACTGCGGCAAGATTACAAACTGCACTACTAAGCCCAGAGTTGTATAACAAGTTTTACAGCCACTTTCTGCTGTTGGGATGTAACTTGGCTGCAGACAAGAATCTTGTAAGAGAGGGTTCAGAGGAACTCAGTCTTTGTAGAATTTTCTCTGGGGGTTCAGGATTTGTTAACAATTCACCAGCAATGCCGTTCCCTTTTTCCCCAGCCAGCTTCTCAGTCCTCTGGACCCCAAACAGCCAACAACTGTTCCACCATTAAGTGCAAAATGTATCCATTACAGCTGGCAGTGTTACTCATGTGGGAGGGCCTGAATCAGTCTCCTCTCCCCCTTGCACTTCCTGGTTCAGAGTTCAATCTCTACTTACAGTCATTCTCTTTCAGGAAAATGAAACCTTATACTCTGGTAAGCCAGCACCACATTGTTTACATAAACAAGATGAAAATGATGGGCACCTCTTATAGTGAGGTCCCCTTCACACCCCTTTTACGCACAAAGAGCACCAATGCATGATGAAATTAACTCTTTCCTGATATTTTCTTTTCTTGAGTCCTGCTAATTTTTCAGCAGGAGCCACTTTGGATCCAAATGAGCCAAAGGAGATCTGCCAAGTAATTTCCCACCCAGAGATGCAATACTGCTGACAAGCATGTGTCAGCGACATCCATCCTCACTAGCCTACATCTCTCTCAAAAGCATACCTATACCAAGCCTTACACCACAACTCTCTTCCAAACCTTCCCCATCCTGTACCACCAGTCTCTCTACCTCAAATTCCTTGTCTGACTCAGTTACTGTCAATCTCAAACCTGTAATAAAACCAAAAGTATGTATTGATACATCTATTAGAAGAAAAAAAAAACCCCACGGTACCAGAATAAAAATCTTCAGATAACATGCAATGCAGCTGACAAAAAAGAGTAGTAAAATAGTCAATACTTGCAAACATTTCAGCTCCAATTAATGAACTGCAAAGTACATCATCAACAATCAAAATTCCAAATTTTGTCTTTTACAGTTGTGCTCCAAAGGAACAGAATAAGAGAACCAAAGGTCAGAGTCAAGGTAAAAACTACCTGCAGACCCCTACCAGAAAACCCATGTATAATACAAACACGAGGGGCTGCTGAAAAGTTCTCAGCCCAACCAACAAAGTTGTGGCAGTCTCCACTATAAGGAACGAAAAAAAGTGGAAAATCACTAGACTAACACCCTCTTTTACAAAACTGCAAAAGTAGTTTTTAGTGCCACCGGCACTTTGCCCCTCTGCTCCTTCCCTGCCACATGTGCGTCTTTTCTTCTCTTCCTTCTTTTTAACTCTTCACCGATGCAAGCAGCATCTCCATCCTGCTAACCATGCTGGCCTTGGTTTTACCTCCGACGTCACTTCCTTGATTGTAAGTGTACATTTTGTACAGTAAAGTAGTGCTGCTGTAAATGTCAGTCCATTTGGATAGCTAGAAATAACATACAGTCAGACAGTCTTCAGTAGGTATAGACTCTGTAAACATCACTCCCTGTTCCCTTAGTCCTTTGATTTCGAAGCTCATTACAGTTTTGAAAACTAGGTCCAACAAATACCACCTACAGCTTACTTGTACATTCCTGAAATCATCCCCAACTCATTCCACACCAAAAACAACTTTTGAAAGAAGAATACAGCTTTCAAAAGTTCCTCAGCAAATACTGTAGGTCTATTTCCAAAAAGCTGAATTGTGACACTCATACACATTAACTGGGAACAACATGCATTTGCCAATAATGCGGCTTTTTAATGAAATGCACATTCAACATGAGATTTGAAGCATGCAAATGATTGCAAAGCAGCTCATTATGCAAAATGAACAATACATACATCTGCTGCCAGCGTCGGCTGGCCCCTTTAAAAAGGACAGTAGACCCAACTCAGGGGCCACTATCTTTGCACAATATTCTCAACTGAACCCACAGTCCTATGTTTTTGTTTTAGATTCACTAATTTGTGGGATTGAATCCTAAGAGTAGTTTATGTATTGTAAACGAGAACACTGTGCTAGTTTACTTTGGTTTAGTAAATGGTGGGCCGATGCTCGGAACTCTTGCCCTATAGGGAATAGTAAAATTACTGCCCCAATGTCCTATGCCAATGGTATGCGAGCTGAAAAGTGATGGGGAGGAACGTACCTACGCCTCCATAAACAGAAGAATGGTGGCCATTTTGGAGGTGTGCTTAGGCGCCTCCATTTTTTAAAAACTGGTTTTAAATGATGCGGTCAATTACCGTGCCATTTATCACCAATTAGAAAAACTGAGTTAAGCGCTGTTACTAGAATCAGGGCCAAAGTAACTAACCTAGGCATTAAACAATACAAATTAGGGTAATACAATATTTTTCCTGTAGGGCTTGAACTGTTCTCTTATCTCACAGCTGGAGGCTTTAAGACAGGGTGTCCAACCTGCGGCCCAGTGAAGTATTTTGTGCGGCCCCAGTCGAAGGCGATGCTGTGTTTACCGTCTTGCCGGCTCCCTCCTATGTCTTGCTGCAGCGTTTGTGTGGCCCCAGAAATGTTTTTTTCGGTCAATGCGGCCCAGGGAAGCCAAAAGGTTGGACACCCCTGCTTTAAGACGAACAAAATCTTCTAGTGTGATCACAAGCAGTAGTCACCAGGAACTCACTGCTGGAATAGAGGCAAAAGGTATTTCTAAGGAGGGGAGAGAACTTTCAGTTGTGATACCATATATCCTAACAGCACAGCAACGTAATAGAAACCAGGACCAAAATTATATTAGCAGATAGTGGGTTTGCCCATAAAATTTTCCCAACAGCTAATTTGATGAAGGCACAGTTAAAAAGAAATTTATGATACAGGGTCAAAAGTTTGGACATTGGAGTGCGAGATCCTTCCTAGACTGTGCTTTGATATTAATGCTATTTCGGTTAAATCAGAAGTTCACTTCCTCTCACTGTTTACAATATCACTATTGTTCCTAGGCATACGTGACACTGACATTATTTAACCTGTAACCCAAACTATAACAGTGCAATAAAACTAACCTGGCCATCAGAACTCAAAAACCTTAAATGCTAGCTTCTACTGCTGCGATACACTAAGACGGGAGAGATTACTTACGGAGAGTTCCTGTAAGAAGCATCCGGATAAGCTCCGACTCCATTTGTTCTGCTGTAATCAGCCACAGAACCATTGACTCTGTCCGTGTATTCAGCAAGTGGCGGGAATTGCTCTGGATCTACAGACACATTTTTCACCTACAAAGAATATAAAATGAAAAACGTCTTTCAATATACCCAAAGCAAAATCACACTGAGCACTGCAGAAGACCAGGTGCAATATAGAACAGCCTTCTATAAAAATCCACAAATGCTTTTTAATCACAAGCAAAAATTAAAAAAAAAAAAAAAAACAACCAAAAAACTGCTCTAATGTGGTTCAACAAAATTACAACTATCATATATAGGCAGGAAACAAGATGGATTGCAACATCATTTTAATGGAGTGTGTACAAGTCAAATATGTTGGTCATTCTAGTCAAGAAGGTTGTGCAACCTAAGCAGCTAAGGACTCAAAGGGCTGGATGAACGCGGGCAGAGATGGGCAACATGGCTATATATGAGAATTATTGTAGGAAACTTCTTGGCCCTTAAGAAGGGGCTCACGAACAGATCGGAGAAGGTTAACATGCCGCTCTGCTGGGCCACGGAACGTCCTCACCTGGAATACTGCGTCCAGCACTGGTCGCCGTACATGAAGAAGGTACTACTCGAAAGGGTCCAGAGAAGAGCAACTAAAATGGTTAAGGGGCTGGAGGAGTTGCCGTACAGTGAGAGATTAGAGAAACTGGGCCTCTTCTCCCTTGAAAAGAGGAGACTGAGGAGGGACATGATAGAAACAATCAAAATACTGAAGGGAATAGACTTAGCAGATAAAGACAGATTGTTCACCCTCTCCAAGGTAGGGAGAACGAGAGGGCACTCTCTTAAGGTGAAAGGGGATAGATTCCGTACAAACATAAGGAAGTTCTTCTTCACCCAGAGAGTGGTAGAGAACTGGAATGCTCTTCCGGAATCTGTTATAGGGGAAAACACCTTCCAGGGATTCAAGACAAGGTTGGACATGTTCCTGCTGAACCAGAACGAACACAGGGAGGGCTAGTCTCAGTTAGGGCACTGGTCTTTGACCTGGGGGCCGCCGTGTGAGCGGACTGCTGGGCGCAATGGACCACAGGTCTGACCCAGCAGCGGCAAATTCTTATGTTCTTATGTTCCTTCTTTTACTAAGCTGGAATAAGCACTAACATGTGCTTGACGCAGCATAAAAGGTCTTATCGCAGGACACCCTGAGGTATCCCACAGTAAGTTCCAATAGTGCACGCACAAACCATACACTAAAAATATTTAATTTTTCTGCGAGGGGACGTCTGGAGGAGAGTGGGCTTTTCTGCACTATCCAGTGCATCTACATTGCTACACAAGATTAGCACATGAGCCCTTATCACCTACAAAATGCAAATTTTTGGTTACTGGCAATGCCCTAATTGCTCAGACTCAAAATAGTGGAAAAGTCCAAGAAAGACTGCTGAGCACAAGATATCAAATGCAATTTTTTATTTCTTCAATACATCATATGTCGACTCGACATGTGCATGTTTCGGCCATAGGCCTGCATCAGGAGATTGCATTCAATGTTCATTAAAAAATGCATTCAATATTCACTAAAATTTCATGAACCACGCTGTACACAACGCCACCACTTGCAAAACTGCATCCGGCGTATTTTCCGAATCATGCGCATGTCGAGTCGACATATGATGTATTGAAGAAATAAAGAATTGCGTTTGATATCTTGTGCTCATCAGTCTTTCTTGGACTTTTCCACTATTTTGAGTCAGAGTGGTGTTTTTGTGGATTTTGACTCTCCTGTGTTTTTTAATGCCCTAATTGCAACATTAGTGCATTGCCATTAATTTAAAAAAAAAAAAAAAAAAAAATCTGCTTTTTCTGGCTGTGGTAAAAATATCCTTAACATGCAGGAAAAATCTGCATATGGGTATGCTGAGGCCACTTTCTACTATAGCTTAGTAAAAGTATTTGTCGCTTATCTGCTGCAAAACCTCTGGTCCCAATCTATAGGATGTGAAATTTGAAGAACTTGTCTGCCAGCGCTTTCCATTTCATCATGTGTATTTTCAATGAACGTCTATGAAACATTCATAGCATGGCCCAGAGTTCAGGTGCCCAAAGCCCACAATCAATCTGATAGAAGAGGGAACAACATGCAATATAATAAAGTTTGCAGATGATACAAAACTATGTCGGGCGGTTGGCTCTCAAAGGGACTGCGAGGACCTCCAGAAAGATCTGAACCAGCTGGAAGCGTGGGCGACAAAGTGGCAGATGAACTTTAACATAAACAAATGCAAGATGATGCATCTAGGAAGGAAAAACAAAGAACACGAGTATAAGATGTTGGGGGTGACATTAGCAAAATGCGAACAAGAAAGGGATTTGGGGGTACTGATTGACAGTACCCTAAAGCCATCGGTACAATGTGCGGCGGCGGCGAAGAAAGCTAACAGGATGTTAGGCATAATTAAGAAGGGGATCATGAGTAGATCGGAAGATGTCATAATGCCACTTTATAGAACAATGGTCAGACCGCACTTAGAATATTGTGTCCAACACTGGTCTCCATACCTCAAGAGGGATATAACTCTGTTGGAGAAAGTGCAGAGGCGAGCCACGAAACTTGTCAAAGGAATGGAGCATTTGAGCTATAAAGAACGACTCAGGAAACTGGGATTGTTTACCCTCGAGAAGAGAAGACTGAGAGGGGATTTGATAGAGACTTTTAAAATATTAAAAGGATTTGATATAATAGACCAAGAAGCAGCATTGCTAACATTTTCTGATGTGACACGGACAAGAGGTCATAGCCTGAAACTGAGTGGCAGCAGGTTCAGGACAAATGTCAGGAAGTTCTGTTTCACACAGCGAGTGGTGGGTGCTTGGAATGAACTCCCGGAGGAGGTTATGGCGGAGACTACTGTACTGGGATTCAAGCACAGGTTGGATGCACACCTTCTTGCATATCATATTGAGGGATACGGTAAAGTCGGGTCTTCAAAAAGGAGTACCTAAATGGGCCGCCGCGTGTGCGGAGCACCGGACCAGATGGACCTCGGTCTGATCCGGTGAAGGCGTTTCTTATGTTCTTATGATATTATTCTTTTAACATGAGCGCTTCGAAGATCTTGCATATATAATCCATTTCTCTGCGAGTGCAAAGATCATCAACACAGCCTTCATGACATGCAGTGAGTTTGATTGTCAGGATAGAGAAAGATTTGCATACAAGGCGGGCAGCACATGCAAGTTATCCACAGTGAACGTGCATGAGATTTTGGAAACCTGACTCGTTGGGTGTGTTTATTATTTTGTTCTATTTTATTTCTTTAAAATGGACTAAATACAGTCACCACTTTACTTTACCTACAAAGAATAATACAATGAGAATCTACCTAGCAGAGAGCTCAGATAGCTAAATCTCATGAACCATCAGTTTATGCTTAGTCACATTTTAAACTCAACTAATCATTTGATTTCACTTAGATTCTTGAATGCACCATCTTAAATTGTGCTTGCAGCTAAGCCTTGAAGAATTTTAAGTATCCAGTGCTGCATTTTCCAAAAAAGCAATTTCAACTATTAGGGGGCCACTGAAAAGTTCTCAGCCCAACCAACAAATTTGGCCATCGAGGGCTATACACTTAGACCAGCAATTTTCCACTTTTTTCATTCCATATTTTTCTACCAGAATGAAAAAATGGAAAATCACTGGACTAAGTGTATAGCCCTCGATGGAGACTGTCCAACTTTGTTGGTTAGGCTGAGAACTTTTCAGTGGCCCCTCATACAGGTTTTTTTAGCAGAATAATTTGCTTCTTGATTATAGAGCTTCCTCTTATTCTTAATCTCTAATTGTAGAAGCATCTGGACATGTATGTAGCAATACTTAAGGTCTACACTGCATACATATGCAAATGGAAATTTAGGAAGCCGGTATCGTGTGTATACCAGCCAGGAATGCAGACATTTAAAGGCAGAAAAGTGAGGCACAGCTTGAGCATGCCAACAAATTAAACAAGTAATGTCTCATTTTACAATACAAAACCAAGTCTAAATTTTAAAAATATCCATTCAGCTTTCGTAATTGCCCCACAGCACATGTGAGAGACAGCACACAGATTAGACCTGTAGTCTAAATCAAAGGAAGGTATATGGTCTGATGGCACCTCCTATCCCAGATCCCATCCGCTCAACACAAAATACCCCATGCCCTTTAGTTTTCCTGGCTTCTACCGGTGGGTACAAGCAACTCTAACATTCTCCTGCATCCATGGATGTCTGAGTTGCTAGAGAGTCAGGAGTGCTATTTTGAATTCTGGCATCCATGGGTTAGGGTTACCGGACATCTGGATTTACCTGGATATGTCCAGGCGTCCGGATGGCTTTTCAAAACCTGGCACTTTGTCTGGGTTTTGAAAAATAGATCGTGTCAGGAGGGGCATCCGCGCATGCGTGGATGCCCTCCCGATTGAGATGAGCAGGCTGAGGGGGCGGAGCTAGGGGTGGGTCGATGGGTCCAGATTTTACGTACCGTACGTAAAATCTGGTAACCCTACCATGGGTGCTACTACTAGGGATTAAGCTGCCAAAAATCAGTAGTAGTATTGCTAGACTACCACTGGGGAGGGAGGGAGGGGTCAAAGGTGCCATTTTAAACTCTAGCACCCAAGGATCATTCTCCCCTCCCCCCCTAGAAACCATGGAAACCCCTAGTAAAACCCAGAGGTAGTGTCTTAGGAGAGGTGAGGGGTGATAATTGCCACAAGGGGATTACCTATCCTATCACTGGCTCCTTTTAGAGAGAGTGGGCACAAATTGAGGTTTGCTGTCTAGGTTGCTGCAGTCAGGTACCCACGGTGTTCTTGGGTGCAGCAATCCTCACAGAGTGCTCAGGATGCTTTTTTTGTACAGGCTTTTTAATTTATTGCAGCTCTTCTGGCAAATATACATGCATGCCTACATATCCTTATGTTTATTTTAGAAGAAGTTCTGTGCTCAGCAGAGACTCTTGTAAAATACTGAGGGACCTCAGCACATCCCAGTTTGAAAGTCTTAATTCCTCTCTCCTCAACTTATCTAAAATGAACCATTTTGGATAGTTTCATAATTTTTATTTACCATATTTTTCGCTCCATAAGACGCATGTCCCCCCCCCCCCCCAAAAAAAAAAAAAGGGTGGAAATGTCTGTGCGTTTTATGAAATGAATATAACAATTCCCCCCTTGTACATTTTTAAATCACCCCCCCCCGTTGTACCTTTTTAAATCCCCTTTAAATCCTGGTGGTCCTGCAGTGTATAGGCAGGAGCGAGCTTTCCGCGCTCCTGCCCCTCCCTCGCTGGACGGCTGCCTCATTATCTTGGGGCCAGTGGCACACAAGGTAGGAGCGAGCTTTTTGCGCTCCAGTCTGGCCCACGCTGCTCCCTGAATGGTTTCCGTCAGTTCTTGCTGGACTGTGTTGGAATTCAAGAAAGAGTGGGACAGGCCCATGGGATCTCTTAGGGAGAGGAGGAGATAGTGGATGTTGTGGATGGGCTATTTGGCCTTTATCTGCCATTATATTTCTCTGTTTCTCTGACATGCCCGTTAAATAGGAAGTAACGTCAGAGAGAGGAATGATTTGAAAGAGAGGGAAGAAGATAGGTGCCAGTGACCAGGGCGGTCTACCCCCCCTCCATCATCTACTACACCAGTGTGAACATTCACCTTTGCTCTGGCTCCTTCTCATTCTTAGCCATAGGTGGCAGCAGCTCTGCTCATTTTCTCTACCCTGCTCAGCTCTCACGGTTCACAAACAGTCATGTCTAAACTGGCACATGAGGAGGAAGTGACTCCAAGTGCAGTGGTTTATGTCCACCTCCTTGTGCCATATGAGCTCTATGGGCGGAATGGGATGATTTTTCGCAGCCAGTTCATTGTGGAACGTTTCATCGCAGCAGAGATAAAGTAGCCACAATGAATCATCCCATTCCGAGAAGGGATGGGTACGACAGAAGGAAAGATGAAGTAGAGTGCCATTCCGAGAGGGAATGGTTTGAATTGGGGGGAAGGGGAAATTGCATCTTAGGGGAGGGGGCTTTTGGGGGCATTGCCCCTCCAAACGCAGAATCATGCGGAACGGGAGGAGAGGGAGAGGGTTGAGTGCCTGCAATTCGGGGGAGAGAAGTAGAGCTGTGGGATTGGTGGTGAGAAATCTCAGGGGAAGACATGCTGGAATGGGGACAGCGGAAGAGACAGGCACAAATGACAGGGATCATGCATCGCAGACAGATCAGCGATGAAACAGCCATGACGAAATGGCCGTGCTGAATCGTCTTAGACTCCTCTATGGGACAGAGGGAGAGTAAACAGAGCCACCTCTGCCCATGCCTGTGCTAAAGTCTGCGCATCCATGGGAGTGGAGAATTCTGCACAAATTCTTCTCTGCACAGAATTCCCTCCGGAGTAATTTGATTTAGGCATTTCCATTTGTGCCAACCAGAAAATTCCTGCACAAAGTTACACCTGTGTCAGCATGCATTGCTTTTATCTAGGCCTGAAGTAGAAACCCACAGTGCCTGTCATCCTTTTCCCAGAGAACAAGCCAATTACCCTCCCCTCCCCCCCCAGTGAAACAAAATCCTTCACAATCTATCACCTGCAGAAAGAACCAGAGAAATCAGTCGGAGTTATCAATGTCATAGTTCGGCGTCCTGACATACTCTGAAACCTGACACTTTGCTCTTCGCCCTGCCTCACAGCAGAAGGCATTATTCTCTACCTGTGGCATGATCCTTGTTTTGATAAAACCAAACCCTGTGGCAGAGCAGAGAGTGTTGAACAGAATATGTAGAGTTGTTCATAAAGTTCTAAAATCCACTCATTGTACATAACATGAGTTAACGGACAGGTCCCAATTTAAGGAAAGACCATGGGTAAAGCAGGCCACACAACATGTACTTCAGAACGGAGAAGACTACTCCTGTCTGAGGCCAGCTGAGAAAAAAACCCAACAATAAACAAACTTGGGTACCCCAGAGAAAAACCAGAGAGCTGGCTAAAGTATTTTTAGTGTGAATGTTAAACTTTAAATAGGTTCAAATCTTCTCTAGACGAATAAATATTGAAGCTTCTTTTTTTATTTTTAAATAAAAAAGTCATTTTGAAAACAATCCCCTAGTACAGAGTGCACATATTATTTACCCTTTGAAAGGGAAGGGAAGTGCCTGCAGAGATTTGTACCTCCCTCTCCTGGCAGACAGTTTTGAATATACAATACTATGTACAATATTGCTCCCCCCTCTTTAACTTAACCCAATGCCATGGGAACACCATGGAGAAAATACGGATAACATATAAGTATGCACAGTGGAAAAGAGGGAGGTTTCCCCAGTGAGATTTAAAACTATTTTTTCAACAAGTTGATTCAGCAGATCTTGCTAAAATTAACTCTTTTGGGGGAGGACTTTGCGTAATAAAATCAGAAGAAGGATAAATGTAGGAGCCAAGTTTAATTTTTGTAAGATAAGTTATAGGATTGATCAAGCAACAACTATAACTTATTGTACCGCATGTGGTTCAGGTAATTTGTTTATGGTAGTATATTACTCAGTTTTGACAGTTAGCCATGCTAGTAAACTTCACAACGTGAAGCTAGCTTGTCTTCAGCTTCCTCACTAAATTAATATAAATTTATAAATATATAATTCATATTAATTCAGTGAATAAGCTGAAGACAAGCTAGTATCACGTTGTGAAGTTTTGCTCCACTTTAAAGCAAATATAAGTGTTGCTTGCTTTTGACTATCTTTTAAGTCACAATTAAGGGGTTGTTTCGCCTGGAGGGGAGTTAATGAGTAATTTAAGCTCCCCTTCATAGCTCCAGAGCAACATTTGCCCTGCAGCTTCTGAGGCATTTTCCCAATTATATGTGTACTGTTGTAGTTCACTCAAAATACGGTATGTTCAGTGACCACAAGGGGTTAAGCTTTTGAGCACTTATGCTACCAGTGCAAATTTACTACTGAAGGTTTAGTAACCGATTGATTTGTATATTTTTCTCCAGTTCCTTTTTAGTTTGTTGTTTTGTCACACCATTAAATTTAACATGAAGTCTGGAGTTTCAACCTGGGGACAGACTTAAAGATCTCAAGGCGGGAGGGGGGGAGGAAAGGCGGGAGGGGGGAGATATGATAGAGACGTTTAAATATTTATGTAATATAAATGTGCACGAGTCGAGTCTCTTTCATTTGAAAGGAAATTCTGCAATGAGAGAGCATAGGATGAAGTTAAATGAGAGGCTCAGAAGTAATCTAAGGAAATACTTTTTTACAGAACGGGTGGTAGATGCATGGAACAGTCTCCTGGAAGAGGTGATGGAGACAGAGGCTGTGTCTGAATTCAAGAGGGCCTGGGATAGGCACGTGGGATCTTTCAGAGAGAGAAAGAGATAATGGTTATTGTGGATGGGCAGACTAGATGGGCCATTTGGCCTTTATCTGCCATCATGTTTATTTCTACAGGAATGGGGCAGGGACAGCAACAAAACTCAGGGGGATGGGACGGGGAAATTGAGTTCCTACGGGGACAAAATTGTTCCCATGTCATTCTCTAATTTGATGCATTTGGATAATGATCTTATAACTCTGATGGTAAAGGGGATGGAACTCCTTTCATATGAGGAAAGACTAAAAGGGTTAGGACTCTTCAGCTTGGAAAAGAGACGGCTGAGGGGAGATATGATTGAAGTCTACAAAATCCTGAATGGTGCAAGTGGATCGATTTTTCACTCCGTCAAAAATTACAAAGACTAGGGGACACTCAATGAAGTTACAGGGAAATACTTTTAAAACCAATAGGAGGAAATTTTTTTTCACTCAGAGAATAATTAAGCTCTGGAACACGTTGCCAGAGGATGTGGTAAGAGCGGATAGGAAAGTTGGTTTTAAGAAAGGTTTGGACAAGTTCCTGGAGGAAAAGTCCATAGTCTGTTATTGAGAAAACATGGGGAAAGCCACTGCTTGCCCTGTATTGGTAGCCATGGAATATTGCTACACCTTGGGTTTTGGCCAGGTACTTGTGACCTGGATTAGCCACCGTGAGAACAGGCTACTGGGCTTGATAGTCCATTGGTCTGACCCAGTAAGGCTATTCTTATGTTCTTTATTTGTTGGTTAGTCCCATGCAGCTAAATAATTAAACAGAGACAACAGTCTGCAACTTACCCTTTACAAAGTATAGTGCTGCCTGATTCATGATTCGAATCGGTAAACCGATTCACTTCGGGTGAATCAATTTAAAACACCAAAAAATTGGCTTCCCGATTTGGACCCACCCCCCTCGCCCCCTAAAGCAGGAGCGGCAGCACTGCTCTTGCTGGCCGGCCGCTACCGCACCTGCTTTAGAGGGCGAGGAGGGAGGGTCAGTCGGGAAGTGCTGCTGTCGGCTTCCCCCCCCCCCCCCCCCCCGGTGTCCGGTTGCCTTCCCTGGCGTCCGATTTCCCATCCTTGCATCCGGCTTCCCCTCTGGCCTCCCGCTTCTCCCCTTCTTCGAGGCTGTTTCCTCCGCTGCAATCCTGCCTCTGATGTCAGAGGAGGGGCGGGACCGCAACAGAGGAAACAGCTCAAAGCAGTTTGCAAAGATGCTAGTACCGCGATATGCTCTGCAGGCTTCACCTATAAGGTAAACGGTGCGGAATGGCCAGGGGGAACACGGAGACCTTCCCAGGGAGGGGGGTGTGCAGTCCTTTGGGGTGGGACAGGCCTTCAGGGGGACAGGCCTTCAAGGGGGGTGCAGGCCTTCAAAGGCGGGGTGCAGACCTTCAAGGGGGGGTGCAGACTTTTAAGGGGTTTCAGGCCAGGGATGGTGGCATAGGACTTCAGGGGGGGACAGGAAGGCGTATGGGGGGGGGGGGAAAGCCTTTAAGGAGGGACAAGCCTTCAAGAGGGGCAGGCCTTCAAGGGAGGGGACAGGCCTTCAAGTTGGGACAGGCCAGGGATGGTGGCATAGGCCTTCAGGGGGGACAAGCCTTTAAGAGGGGACAAGCCTTCAAGGGGGGGGCAGGCCTTCAAGTGGGGGGGAACAGGCCTTCAGGGGAGGGGGGCCCTGGTGTAGAAGTACACGGAGGGAGGGAGGGAAGGGGAGGTTTCAAAGAGACATGCATATGCCGGACTTTGGGAGGAAGAAATAATGGGTCTAAAAATAGAGGAGAGGGAGAGATATGATAGACAATGGGATTTAGGGAGGGAAGGAACAGAAAGGGAGAAAAGTTGGACACAAGGGATGGTGTGGAGGGGGGAATAGAGATACTGGATAGGAGGGTAGTTGGGAAAAGAAAGGGAGAGATGGTGGACCCTGGGGTGGTGGGGAAGGAGGGAGAGATGCTGGATGAAAGGGTAGTTAAGAAAAGATGGATCTGTGGATGGAGACGAAAAAAAAGAAAGATGCCAGACCTCCGAGGGAGGGAAGGGAAATGGAAGGGGAGGATGGAGATGGCAGATGGATGGTTAACACGGAGAAAGAAGAAAGAAGGAGACCCTGGCAAGCAAGTTATCGGAAGACAACTAGAACCTGGGACCAACAAGATTTTAATAATGATCAGACAACAAAAGGTAGAAAAACTAATTTTATTTTCCATTTTGTGATTGCAATAGGTCAGATTTGAAACGTGTATCCTGCCAGAGCTGGTGTTGGACCGCAAACGTGAGCTAGGATTTAACAGAGAGAGGAAAAGTCTTTTTTGTTTGTTTATTTTGTTTACACCACAGCGCCAGTGTGGTCAGGAGAAGGCAAAGGGGGTGAAGAGGCTATAAAATAAACCCACCAGGATGTTTTGGAAAAAAAAACACCCAATTGAGCAGGAAAATCGAATCGAAAAACCAATTCAATAGGCTGAATCGAATCGAAATTTTTCTTCCTGAATCGGGCAGCACTAGTACACATAGGTGTGGGAGAGCACTCCAGGAAGATTTCCTCAAATGCTCTGCCCCATAGCACAAAGGCATACATATTTATACAGTTTTACCTCTTTGAAGTACACTTCTTCCTTTGTGTTTCTAAAGACCTCCCCCCATAACTCTTTAATTTACACTATCTTTACTTGTACAGCCACACTACCGCTAATTAAGCCAGTGTCCCTAGGCAATCTAGTTCTCCCATCCCGACGATGGGCTAGATTCACAAGCAAACCGATCATGTACTGATTGGTTTGCGACCCCTTTACTATCAAATTTCCCTCCGGCCTGACTCACTTACCTCTCCTGCGATCTGCTTCGAATCCGTGCATGCAAATGAGGTGAAACACATGCAAAGTAGGCTGGGACGCGATTCACAACACCAAATTTCAGACCTGACTGGGCTGGCCGATCACCTGAAGAAGCGACTGCTGGGGACCAGTTGAAAACGTCTTTCCGACTGAAAGCCCTGCAATCTCCTGCCTTCTCGCCCCGAATGCCGCCCTGCTCTGCCCTGCTTCTTATTTCCTGCTGCTTGCCCCGCATGCCGCCCTGCTCTGCCTCGATCTTCACCCGAATCGCCATTCTCCTGCCCTTCCCCATCCTGCAAGCCAGTGGTTTAACCCGCGGGTTTAAAGCAGGTTAAAACCCACAGGCTCGCAGGGCTAAAAACAAACAAAAAAAAGTTTTAAGTTAAAAAAAAAAAAGTTGTGTCTCAAATGGATCGCACAACAGCGATCCGTGCAGGCAGATGAGGCGTTCCTCCGATCGCCCCATCTGCATATTTTTCATTCGTAAATTTGTCAGACCTGCCCGGATCGGGCAGGTTAGTGAATTTGGGCCTATCTCTTTCCTTTATTCTTTCCCCCCCTGTTGTCCTGGGGGCATACATAAAGGTCACTCTTATTTATCAGTTGAAGGAATATGCTAAACACATTTTATGAATTAACTAAGAAAAAAATTATGCTATTGTATTTTCAAAGGTCATACTAAATGTTTAAACCATTGCAAAGTATTTTGAAACTGTAAGAAGTCCTGTTTTTTTTTTTCAGATACATATCTTTAAAAAGCATTGCTAACTATTTGGAATTCTGTCAACACCAGTTGAGTTTCTAATTACTTTTAGCTAACAAGGCGAGCATGTACCGTATTACAGTTTGCCAGTCCCAACAGCTTAAACAGATCTCATTCTTAGGTTTTGGGTTGTAGTTTTGTTTTTGTTTTTTTTTAAATCTTAACACAGCATAAAAGGTGCTATCATGCTGGTTTCACTCTTTTACAAGAAAAGCTGGTTGGAACTTTTTGTTCAAGATTATGGGCTCCTTTTACAAAGGTGCGTTAGGGCCTTAACGCGCTAAATTGCCCTTCGCGCTAGCCACTACCACCTCCTTTTAAGCAGGCGGTAATTTTTCAACAAGCACGCGCTAATCCGGTGCGTGTGCTAAAAACGCTAGCACATCTTTATAAAAAGAGCCCTATATGTCCCCATGCTTGCATTTATTCACATCTAGTTTTATCGTCTCTATTTCTATTTTCACATGGGTTTTTGATCTGAAATTTAAAAAAAAAAATATTTTATTATGTTAAGATAGTTGTTCAATATATATTTGGTTTCATTAGGGACAAGATTGGCAAACCTGGCAAATACAACTGTACAGTTATGCCAACGATATAACCATTATAATCCTTTTAACCTCCCAATTATCTGCAGCCCCCCATTTCATATCCTCGGTGATTTTGCTTGTTGATAACTGGATGAGAGACTTCAAACTGAAGTTGAATCCAGAAAAGACTAAATTATTTTTAGTCTCTCCACATAATTGTGAAGAAACTAGTATGACTCTAAATGGAATCACATATCCTATCATATCTGCCATCAAAATATTAGGCGTTTATTTGGATAGGAACCTAGCTATGATTAATCAAGTCGATGCATTGGTGAAAAAACGTTTTTTCATGCTTTGGGAAACTTAAGAGTGATTAGATTATACTTTGATGACAAATCATTCAGATTATTAGTTCAGTCCTTCGTCCTGAGAACTCTGGACTAGAGAATGACATGGGGATACATTTTTCCCTGAACCCATGGGAGCTCCTTTTCCCGTCCCGGCGAGTTCTTTTCCTGTCCCTGCCCCATTCCTGCAAGCTCTGTCCTCATCTGCGCGAGCCTCAAGTATTTTAAAATCATAAGAGTCCAAGGCTTGTGCAGTTAAGGCAGAGCTTACTGGAATGGGGCAGGGACAGCGACAGCGACAAAACTTGTGGGAACAGGATGGGGAAATTGAGTTCCTGCGGGGACGGCGAAAAATTTGTCCCCATGTCATTCTCTACTTTGGACTATTACAATATTGGTCATCTGGTTGGTAACAAAAAAAAAAAAAATCTGGCTTGACTCCTATTAATACAGAACACAGCAATCCGTCTGATTTTTAACTTGAACAAAATCGGACCATATAACTCCTCACTACAGGGAACTGCAATGGCTTCCTATGAAAGCTAGAGTGCAGTTTAAGTTTGGTTGTCTGTGTTACAAAAGAATATCTGGTATGGCCTCAGCCTATCTAGTAGATCAATTCATTTTTTTCCCTATCATAGACGTTCTACTCGAATAGCTACACTTTTTGATTTTCCATCGCCCAAAGGTTGTCGCTATAAAAGATATCATAATCGATTACTGTCATTTCAAGCAGCTATTTGGGACACTGACTTTTGTCAATTATTTTTTACCTCTACTGTACGTCATATCAAAACTTCAGGAAGTTATTGAAGACCTACTTAGTTAGGAAATTTTTTAAAAATTGAATTTGTACTTCACTCTGTGTTTGTAGCAGTTCTTTAGATCTTCAGGGTTATGCAGTATACAAATGTGATGTTATGTACTAAAGTACAAAGAAATTTGGCAAAAATCTTTACAGAGGGCCTAAGCCCCTACGCCCAGCTCACATGGAGAGCACTGATGTCTGTAACAGACTGGGGTGTCAGTACTGGGGAACTGTGACTGATAACCAAACAGTATTACCCCCAGGCTGACAACTCATGAATGGCAATCATTAGGCTACTACCTAAATGAGTCCGCCCCGTACATCATTAAGGCCTTCTTTTACTAAGGTGCTCTAACCGATTAGCGTGCGCTAAACGCCAACGCCTGCATGTTAGTCTATGGACGCATTAGCATTTCATGCGTGCTAATCGGTTAGCGCACCTTAGCAAAAAGTGGTGGTAAGTGTCTTTAATTTTTAATCATAATTGTGCATAAAAAAATCTAAATTCAAAAACGCAAAAGGTGCTCTTCTCGTGCGATGGGATTCTGGCTTCTAGTCCACAGACTTCCCCTGATTCTCCCTCATTGCTTTCACTAATGAAAAAGCAACAAGAATAATAATTGTTTGTACTTTCTTTGTTTTTGGGTTGTTTGTTTTTGGGTTTTTTTAATATCTTTATTAGCAAAAAATATATAAAATCTAAACTTATCCGAGTCCAAAAAGGATTATCGTTACTGCTCTCTGTAAAGATTTTTGCCAAATTTCTTTGTAGTTTCAAGTTTTATTTAAGATTTGATTAATCGCTTAATCATACTGCTAAGCGTGTACATAGCTAAAATCTTTACAACTTTCGGGGAAACAGTACAAGCAACATATATTTGACACAGGACTTGCGCAACATAAGGGAAAAATGGTAAGAAATACAATAATTGATAGATAGTAAGACAAACAGGGGGAAAAACATCAGGGAGGGTGATGCAGAAGAGTTAAGAGAGATCTGAGGACAGCGTTCAACTTGTTCTTAAATCAGTCTAGGATGTGTTCCTCCCTAAATTGAATAGGGAGGGAATTCCACATTTGTGGAGCCGTGACAGATTTGACTTTTTGGAATAAATTAGGTTTATTTTTTTGCCTTATGCTATATACTAAACATATTATAGTTAGCATATTTTTGTCCTATTTTGTTTTATCGATGTACGTATTGTTTATTTTTGTATGCTTGTTTGTCACAGATTTTGGACACCTAGCACAGACAATTTCTGTCACAACATGGCCAAGTCGGGTCACCCAAGGATGAAACCGTTGCGATCCCTACACCTTGGTCTGGCTGGTTCTACTTTCTCTCCTTTAAAATCAAGGCAATTTCATCAAATGCATCAACCCTGCCCCTACAATTCAAAGTAATCACTAACGCTGGGTTTTTACTAAGCAGCGTAAGAGCATTTTACTGGCGGGCCGGCGAAGTAAGTGCTCCATCGCTCATAGGAATTCAATGCGCGTCTGAGCATTTACCTCATCAGCCCGCAGTAAAATACTCTTACGCTGATTAGTAAAAAGGAGCCCTAAAATGGTAATAACATAATTAATGGGTCCTTTTACAAAAGGTGTGCTGTTAAGCAGTGCACATTAAATGTCAAGCTGCCCATTCTATTCCTGTGGGCGTCTCAGCATTTGGCATGCACTGCTTGGCTGCGTACCTTTGTAACAGCCCACCTAAATCATCCAATTTCTACCAGAGAAATGCAGAAGCCAGCTTCTTCTTGGCACTTGCTGGCCTTTGCTAGTTTTTGGTCATTGCATATAGTATTATTTCAATTCTTACTGCCAATCAAAGAAATGCATGATATACTGAACATACAGTTGGGCCACAAAGCCTTGATTGAATTCTTTAAAATAGTTTATATGAATGCAAGAAAATCCACATACATAATTCAATTGAAATATGAAAAAGAGAACTATTCCCATACATCCAAAGATTTTAAACAAGAAAGCATAAAAAGTAAAGGTTACACCAAAAATAGGAACTAAAATTAAAAAAACACTGAAAAAAGCCAAGAGCAGTTTTCTATAAAACCATGCTTATAACATAGGCACAGTTTGTAGAACAGCACTTATGCCTGGGACCCCATACAAACCTCGTCTCTTTGGGGCTACGTCTGGAGGGTCACTGCACTTGTGTGGATGTGATGCGATGATGTCACATCCACACTAGTGCTGCCCGATTCAGGAAAAAAAATTTGATTCGATTCAGCCTATTGAATCGATTTTTCAATTCGATTTTCCTACCCAATTGGGTGTTTTTTTCAAACATCCTGGTGGGTTTGTTTTATAGCCTCTTCACCCCTTTTATAGCTTTTTCACCCCCTTTGCCCTCTCCTACCAACACTGGTGCTGTGGTGTAAACAAAATAAACAAACAAAAAACTGACTTTTCCTCTCTGTTAAATCCTAGCTCACGTTCGCAGTCTAACACCAGGTCTGGCAAGATACATATTTCAAATCTGACATATTGTAATCACAAAATGGAAAATAAAATTATTTTTTCTACCTTTTGTTGTCTGGTCATTATTCAAATCATGTTGGTCTCAGGCTCTGGTTTCTGTTTCTCTTATGATAACTTGCTTGCCAGGGTCTCCTTCTTTCTTCTTTCTCCATTCTAACCATCCATCTTCCATCTCTAGCCTCCCCTTCTGTTTCCCTTCCCTTCCCCTGAGGTCCGTTTCCCTTCCCTCCCCCATGAGGTCCCCCTTTTTTTCATCTCCATTCCCATAGCTGTAGTGATGGATCCCACCATCCCCAGATCCATCATCTTTCCTTTTCTCAACTACCCTTCCATCCAGCATCCTGAAGGCCTGCCCCCCCCCCAAGACCTGCATGTTCCCCTCTCGAAGGCCTGCATGTTCCCCCAGCTTCCTCCTGGCCTCCTGAAGTTTCAGCTAATTACCACAGCCTGCAGAGAGGATCGCCGGTGCTGTAGTGATCCTTGCAGGCTGCCATCGTCCTCAACAGCACATTCCCTCTGACATCAGGGGCAGGATCGTGGCAGAGGGAACATGCTGCTGAAGACGACGGCAGCCTGCAAGGATCACTACAGTACTAGCGATTCTCTCTGCAGGCTGCGGTAATTTAGGTATGAGCGGGAGGCCAGGGGGGAAGCCGGAGGACACTGCAGCACTTTCTGACTGACCCTCCCCCCCTAAAGTAGGAGTGGCAGCGGCAGTGGACAGCCAGGAAGAGGCAGTGCTGCCGCTCCTGCTTTAGAAGACCTGAAGGCACGGGGAGGAGGGTTAGTCACCGAATCAGGAGGCCGTTTTTTTTTTTTAAAAAAAAGGAATCGATTTGAATCAATTCACCCGAAGCGAATCAGTGAATCGATTCAAATCAGAAATTGGGCAGTACTGATCCATATATGCAATGATGCCCTCCAGACATGGCCCCAAGCTCAACACTTTTCAAAACCCAGACAAACTGATGGGTTTTGAAAAGCCATCCAGACGCCTGGACAGTCCTCTAAAAAGAGGACATCTCCAGGTAAATCCAGACATACGAATGCAGAAGATAGAGTTTTAAAGAAAATCTAGCAAAACCACAAGATACACTATGATCCATGAGGGCCAGGAGAAGCAGCTCAGTGAAACTGTCTAGTTTCACCACATGACAATTCCCTAAGCTGGTCTGCAGCTGACAGCCAGTGATTACCACTTGCTTTCTTCTGCTGGCATGCAGCCCAAGTAAACAGAGCTGTTAGGTAATGAAACCTACCACCACGCCCAGAAACTCTCCCACTGAAATATCTGCTGTGTGTAACAACTTACAGATAGCAATGGCATCCCAGGCTGTGAAGGCCGAGAAAACTCCTAACCCCACTTGCTCGCAAAGCACCCATGCTTGTCTGAGAAACTCCCTAATCCCCTACTTGTCCTGTTTGTCCATTGACTAAATTATAAGCTCTACTGCACAGGGATAGTCTCTTGAATGTTTTAATGTACAGCGCTGCGTATGTCTAGAATGCACTATAGAAATGATAAGTAGTAGTAGTAAATACAACACTTGGATGGCCAGACATACATTTGATGCCATACAGTCGCTCTCATTGTCACCCTCATGTTCTTTAACAGTGGGCCTAGTTTCCTCTCAAAGAGATCTACTACTGAATAAAATATGATTCTAGGTGTCTTCCTTATCTGAAGTCATTCCACTCCTCTAGTTCAAACACTTGCCATTTCCATAGTAACCGTTTGGTATGCTACAAGACAGTTACACAACACTGTTTTAAGAAACTTATTGGCATGGCAGAACAATTTGTACATGTGCTGAAAAAGAAAAACAAATGGCTGCTTCCAGGAAGAGAACACAAAAGGCACAAGAGAGAGAAAAATGAATGGCAGTCTGGAATTTGGAAGTGTTCAGTATTGTATCTGGTCAGATTATCTCTGGCCTGCTGATAACAGATACTTAGCAGCAAAATGTCCCAGCTTTTCTTTCTCCCACCTTTCTCTGCACACTGTCTAGCTTCATGGGGGTTTCAGTTTGGACTTTTGTCTGCAAATTGCTATGTCTAATTTGTGGTTGTACATTCCATACTTGGTGTTTGTCTGTGGTTGCATGTCTGACTGAGGTAATGTCCTCTGCTAACATAGTTTGTGGCAGCATTAGGAGGACAGATAGAGACAAGTCTTTCTGTCAATAAGCAGTTACAGAAATGAAATAGACCACCTTAATGCGCAAAACCTAGTATAAAATACCAAGACTTCTGGAGGAAATAAGTAACTTTGCCGGATGCCTTCACATCACGGGATCCCTGCTGCTGGTTCATTTACAATCACACCTCACACAAAAGGCATTGAGCCCACCTAGGAAGTTCAGCACAAGAATAGATCTTGTACAATGAAGGATGTGATGCACAGAGATTTACACACAGAGATTAAATATATACAGTAGTGAGAAAGGATGTCAGCATGAGAAAACCGAGGGACAGTAGGGCTGGCCAAGGGGAGTATCATTCAAGAAAAAGGTGATAAGTGAAATAGAAGGGAAAAAGGTGGAGGGAGGAGGAGAGGCTGGAGAATGAACAGAAAGGGACAGTGATATTTGATAGGTAGGAAGCATATGATGAAAAAGGAAAGATGGGTGCCATGTGAAGACAAAAGGCAAGGAACAGATCAGGTGGCAAAGTCATCTACTATCAATTACTTCCACACAATAAACCCAGAGAATTAACCTATCAGTTGATACAGAGTATAATGATCCGACTAAAAATATGATTTTCTATTTTTTGTTCATCTAATTTTCTACACCATTCTCCCAGGGGAGCTCAGAACAGTTTACATGAATATATTCAGGTACTCAATCATTTTTCCCTGTCAAAATCTATCTAATGTACCTGGGGTAATGGGGGGTGGGGATTAGGTGACTTACCCAGGATCACAAGGAGCAGCGTGGGTTTAAACCTACAAACTCAGGGAACTGAGGCTGAAGCTTTAACCACTGCGCCACACTCTCCCACTTTTGCCTAAAATATATTGGCTTACTACCTGTAGGAAACAGGATTCCAAAAATATTTGAGACTTGAAGACAAACTGAAAAACAGGAAATGGTAGTAGTGATGTACTAAGGCAGTTTCCCTTCAGGGCAGAGCTCAGTGTAGATGCTTAAGAGGGATTAATTAGAAAATTACCAGCAAGCTCATTCAAATTTCAGTAGACTAAAATAGCAAAAATCAATAACTACTGGAAAAATTAGTATCCATCGTAATAAAACCCTTAGCGCGCATGCGCACTTAAAACTCCGTGCTTCCGTGCCTTTGCATGCGCAGTACATCGCCGTGCCTTCTGAGAGCGAAGGGCAAGGGTAAAGGAAGGGAGAGACGGCCGTGGTCGGAAGGTGGGTGTGACCATCTGGAAGGAGAACCGGTCATGTTCTAAAGGAATAGACCGCCTCCATTTGGGAGTGACAGAGGGGGTTGGAACTGTCCAGGAGCAGAGGCGAACGAGACCAGTCCGGTGAGGGCGAAGTTAACAGAAACTGTCACAGTTTGATTGAGAGAGTGCGCGCGAGGTGGGGGGGGGGGGGGGGAGAGAATCCCAGTGTCAAGGAGCGGAGAGACAGAGGGGATTGGAACAGGCGTTGTGACTGGGTTCGCTTGCCCAGGAAGCCAAGGAGCTGGAGGTAAAAGGGAGGAGAGCTGCGATCGGACATTTTGCCTGCATCTACCTCCAGAATTGCCCCAGCTGGAAAACACAAAAAAAGCCGAATCCTTCCTCCCAACCGACTAGAAAGGAAATGAAATTCTTGCAGAGCAGGGAGAGAGACAGAAAGAAAGAAAGACAGACAGCTGGCTGGGAGAGAGACAGAAAGAAAGAAAGACAGACAAGCAGGCAGGGGGCAGGGAGAGAGACAGGCAGGCAGGGGGCAGGGAAAGAGACAGACAGACAGGGGGCAGGGAAAGAGACAGACAGACAACTGGCTGGGAGAGACAGACAGCTGGCTGGGAGAGAGACAGAAAAAGACAGACAGCGGGCAGGGAGAGAGACAGACAGAAATAAAGACAGATAGACGGGGGCCAGGGAGAGAGACAGACAGATAGAAAGAAACACAGACAGACAGCAGGCAGGGAGAGAGAGACAGAAAGAAAGACAGACATACAGAAAGACAGCAGGGCAGGGAGAGAGAGACAGAAAGAAAGAAAGATAGACAGACAGCAGGGCAGGGAGAGAGAAAGAAAGACAGACAGACAGCGGGACAGGGAGAGAGACAGAAAGTACCAGACTGAAAATCTAAATAAGACCTGTCCCGTACATCATTATGTCAAAAAATCTAATTATCAATTAAGAATAGGAAATAAGCAAACGCTCGGTGTGAATTCAAAACAGGAGGACAGCAGCAGTGCAGGGAGAGAGACAGAAAGAAAGACAGACAGACAGAAAGCAAGGCAGGGAGAGAGACAGAAAGAAAGACAGACAGACAGAAAGCAGGGCAGGGAGAGAGACAGAAAGAAAGAAAGAGACAGACAGAAAGCAAGGGGAGCAGGGAGATAGAAAAAAGAAACGCCTCAGCACCCCATTGTGCTAAAAATCTACACATCTATTTTAGCACCCTTAAATGTAACGGGCTTAAACACTAGTCATAAAATAATTGCTCTATGAAGCATAGCAGAAGGTACCCACTTGCCAAAAAAATTATTTCTGTGGCGATTAAGAAGCTGGAAGAACAAAATTTGCCCCATTCTATCTATTAAAAAGGGCATTTTAAATTCTCTGGATGCCATTGCTTTTGACTTCCTCCAGTATTAATTTGATTATGCTAAGCTCTGGCAGGTTGCTTTTCACAGGATTTATGACTCCCTGTGGTCTTTCAAAGGACTAGCTGCTCCCTCATTTCACCAGCGTTTACCAGTCTTCACTCCTGACGAAGACACCGAAACGGGGCATTAATGGCTACAGCTTTTCAATGAATCTTTTTTCTATCAGCAAATCAATTTTCATTGTGTAGATTGTTGATGAAATTTTGATTTTTTCAGGGGGAGGGGGGTTCAAAGTGCTTTAAATCCTTTTTCCTCCCGTTTTGAATTCACACCGAGCGTTTGCTTATTTCCTATTCTTAATTGATAATTAGATTTTTTGACATAATGATGTACGGGACAGGTCTTATTTAGATTTTCAGTCTGGTACTTGTCTCCTATGAGTTCCTGCCTGGGGCCAAATGTCAATTAAAGGGTTAGTTGTGCCCGTACTGATGTCTTATTAAATTAATATTCTTATGCCAGTGCCGGGTCTTACCAGGAGCAAAAGGTTTGTGCCAATTGTTTTTTGGTTTAGTTACTTACATTATTGGCATTTTTCGGGTTCTTTTTGAAGCCTATTAAAAGGCAGAACAAGCCAACGAGCTCATACACAAGCCAACAAGCTCTCCAGTAAAGCAATCTGAGTGGTGGATCTCTGCATTGCCTACTCCCTTCATCTACTAACTGGAAACTTTCAAAGCAGCCATAATATTTATTGCCAGTCAAAGGCCCAGCATATAAAATTCCTCCTCTGTGTAGACGAGACAGAAGACAATTAACTCAACAGTATCTTTGAACATACACACTGCCAAACTAATTTCCTTACTGCCGCATAATTCTCCACTTACCCATTCTTCCACGTTGGGGACCCCTTCCCCTGAAAACACATTCTTATCCCACATGATGTTCGATTTGCCACAGTCATTGATCTTATTTCGAGTCTTCACGGCAAAGAAAATGATGAGGGCGAAGGCCACGATGATCAAGAAGCCCAGCACGATAGCAATGGCCTACAATCAAAGCAGGACAAAATACAAACAATATCAGAAGAGTTTAGAGTCAAACTAGACTTTACGTTTACACCCTGCCCTTTTCTAATAAAGGATCTAGGGTGGCTCACAATGAATAGCAACAATTATATAAATACACAATACATAACTACATATAACAGTTCAAAGGTGGCATACAAGCCCATTCCCTTCAATATTGTCTTAAGTCCAGGTCCTTCTCCTATTTCTACGATATCCCTCTTTCCTGCCCTCACCTGTATCTTTATCTTCATTTCAAATTTGCTATACTGCTAAACCAGTGTCCCGCAAACTTTCTCGATCTGCGGCACACTAAACTCGAGACACCCGGAAGTACGCGGATGACATCACATGCATGCGTGACATCATCACGTCGATGTCCGTGCATGTGCAAAGGCCCTCCAGAGGGGCCTGAGATGCCAGTGAGGGGGGAGAGTGCCTGCCAGTAGGGAAGTAGACCTAATAGAAGGAAGGGCGCGGGCGTTGGCTGAGGGCTGCCCAAGTCCTGTCCTCAAGATCTACTGGCAGGCCAGGATTTCTGGATATTCACATGAGAGAGATGTGCCTGCACTGCCTTCTTGGTATGTAAATCTCTCTCATGCATGTTTATTGCGGATATCCAGAAAACCTGGCCTGCCAGTAGATCTCGAGGACCGGACTTGGGCAGCCCTGGCCTACAGGATGTGCCTTTCGCTGTGAGAGGCATGTCCTGTAGGCAGTCAGCCTGCGCCTCTCCTCCTCCCCAGTGTGTCGAGGCACACCTGAAATCTCAGGAGGCACACTGGTGTGCCACGGCACACGTTTGTGATACATTGCGCTAAACCAAGGAAACAGAACTAAGGGCTAGATGCCCAAAATAGGATCAGTAAGACCACATGAGTTTGCTTCAGTCCAATTTTTGGCCGATTCTAAAACAACTATTGATGTACCAAAAATTTTGCATGCATATGATTCGCGTAGGGGTTCGTCGTAATCCCCCATCTCTCCCATCCGATTGATCGCTGTGAGAGTGACTCTCACACGTACGCAGAGCTGGTAGGGGAAGTCCAAACAGCTGAGAGGCGGGGGAAGCCTCCTGCCACTCAGCTGCTTGGGACAGGAAAACTTTTTTTTCGTTTTTAAATGGACACAGATGTTATGCACAATATCTGCCTCATTTAAAAAAAAACAAAAAAAACCTCCTCCCTCCAGGCCGAATTGGTACAGGGGACCGACCCCCCCCCCCCCATGACAAGAAAATGGCAGGAGGGATGCCTACTTCCTTCTACCCAGTGAACTCTCCCCTGCAGCAGCGAAAACAGCAGGAGGGATGCCCACTTCCTCTTGCTTGGTAAAGTATCCCCTCCCCTTCACAGCAGTGAAAAATGGCAGGAGGGATGACCACTCCCCCCGCAAATGGAGGCCCCCCCTGCACCAGGCACCCCCACCCAAACTATCCCCTACCCTCCCCTTTCCCCCCATAATAGGCAGGAGAAAGGCCACTCTCTCCTGCCACCAGATGCTCCCACGACCCCCCCCCACACACACACATACCTTTCTCAGACATTGGGAGCAGGATGGATGCTCGTTCTCTCCTGCTCCTAGGCCCGCCAGTCAAAAATGATGGGCTTTCACCTCCCCGGTGCATCAAATGATGCCTTATGGGGCCTTATGTGTCTGAGCCAATCAGGGCCTTATGCCCCTCCCTGTGCATCACATGATACACCGGGGAGGGGAAGGCCCGCCATTTTTGACCAGTGGGCCTAGGAGCAGGAGAGTAAGCATCCATCTTGTTCCTAATGAATGAGAAAGGTACGGGGTGGGGATTCGGAGGAGCATCTGGTGGCAGGAGGGAGTGGGCATGCCTCCTGCCTTTTTATTGGGGAGGGGATGGTAGGAGGGGAGGGGATGGTTCGGGGGGGGCGCTTGGCGTGGGGGGGCCTCCGTTGGCTAGAGGAAGTGGGCATCCCTCCTGCCATTTTTGCTGCTGAGGGGGAGTGAGGAGAATTCACCAATTTTTTCTCATATGGGGGGGGGCTGAGTCAGCATGGCAGGAGGGCGTGGGTATCCCTACTGCCAATTTTCGCTGGTGCGGAGGGGGTGTCAGTCCTCAATGCCATTTAGTTGGGGGGATGTTGGTGAGGGCCATCCAGCAGGGCTGCATTTTTCTTTTTTTTAATCTCTAAAACTCGTTTTTTTTTGTGCATCACCATGCGATATTAGTGAATCAATCGCTCGCATAGTTTGTATTGGGTTTTAATATTAAATAGCTAATTTGCATAGCCAGATCGGAAAATGGACGATCAAGGGGAAAAACACGCGGTGAGCCATTTTGTGCATCAGGTCGACAAAAGCAGGCAAAACTGGTTTAGTGACAAGCGCTGATTTTAGTACATCTAGCTCTAAGCAGTTTACATAACTAAGAAAAATGAAAGAAGGAAAGGAACTCCAGTACTTATAGGAAAGTGTAAGATTCATGCATACAATTAGTTGGGAAGGAGAGTTTTGTTTTCCCTTGCAGGAGTAGTCCAAACTGCCCCAGGACCCTCTGTTTACCAAAGGTAATCTAAAAGGCCCATAAAAATGACCAGGTTTTTATAGCCACTTTAAAATCTTTTAAAGAAGTCACATTGATATTGAAAATGACAGGCTATTCCAGGTAGAAGAGGCTGTAAAATAGAACCCTCTCTGTTTTCTTTTTTCAAAGTAAGCTTGTTTAGGACCTGGGAGAACCAACCAGTGGGCATTTAGAGAGTTTAATATGCAAGCTGGGCAGTATGGGATAGTCTTAGTGTATAAATAGTCCGGTACGCCAAGGCAAAAAGCCTTGAATGTCAGAAGTAAAATTTTATAAATAAACTTCTGCTTGTCTCATCACCCCTCTTGTTTTTCGACACAACCCCACCTATCTTCCTTCTTTCACCTCCTTCTCAAATTCCTGGTCAATGCTGTCACCTCTACTAAATTACAGTTACTGCAGGCAGATCCATATCAGCTCTTAGTATGCCTTATGATGCACCCCCTTCTCCCCCACCTCACAAGACAAAAAACAAGAGGCTGGGAGCAGAGAAAAGAAGACAGGCAAAAATATCTGGAAAAGATAAGAGAGGCTGCTCATGTAGTCAGGAAAGCAAATATGCAAATGGCAGAGAGTAAAATGTGGGGACAAGACAGTTTTTAGATATATTAGTGATAGGAGGAAGTGCAAAAATGGATTTGTGAGACTCAAAGGTGAAGCAGAGGAATATGTAGAAGCTGATAAAGATAAGACTGAATTGCTTAATAAATATTTCTGGATAAGTTCCTACTGGAACAGAACATATGCAAGTAAGGCTAGACTCAAACAGGGCTGCCGCATGAGCGAACTGCTGGTCACAATGGACCACTGGTCTGGCCCACCAGCAGCAATTCTTATGTTCTTATGTGTTCTGGGAATGGAACCACAAAAAACAAATCAAATAGGGCTTCGTCGGGGAATATGATGCAGCCTGAAAACTCTGCACGGAACAGGAGCAGAGTTTTCAGCTGCATCATATTCCCCGACGAAGCCTCGTGGGAGGCGAAACAAAGACTTGTTGTTCCTAAGCTAAGTGAAACATTTTGGTTTTTCTTTTCCTGTGCACAGTGATGGATTTTGTCACCCTTTGATAAATACATTTCAGTGGTTGTGGAGTTTTTTGCCTACGATAGTAAATGAAGCAGAATTGAACGTTTATTATTTTTGATTGTTAGCTGCTGATATATGAATTTTGAGGCTTTTTCTCCACCTTTTCATTAAATGTTTATCGGGAGTGTTTAGCCTATCTCTGGTGAGTAATATATATATTTTTGGTATTTTTTGGATTTAAGTTATTACTCTGATTTTTTCTTGAGAGATGTTTAAATACCTACATAATGTAAATGTGCATGAGTTGAGTCTCTTTAATTTGAAAGGAAACTCCGCAACGAGAGGGCATAAGCTCCGGAGTAATCTAAGGAAATACTTTTTTACAGAAAGGGTGGTAGATGCGTGGAACAGTCTCCCGGAAGAGGTGGTGGAAACAGAGACTATGTCTGAATTCAAAAGGGCCTGGGATAGGCACGTGGGATTTCTCAGACAGAGAAAAAGATAATGGTTACCCAATGTTATTACCAGACTGTGAAACTCCCCAAATACTCTTCTGATTAAGACCCCACTAAAACACGCAGACGTGGGAAGCTGTTAGAAGTGGTTGTAATCTGTGTATTCTGCGTTACTTTATTCCTAGGAAAATTCCTTACAAAAATAACTTCTCTGCATCATATTAACACAAAATTCTGCATTGTTTATCTGTAGTTTTTTTGTGCCTGAAATTTGCTCCAGCCTCCCTAGTTCCATCTCTCACCCCAACTCCAAGAGCCTGACTGAAACCAAATCTGCAACCAAAATATGGTCACTTTTGCTATCAGGCACTAGGAATAAAGGCAGCCAGGAATTTTCTACATTTGCCCATTTCATACCTCTCCTCTTACATCTAAGAGGACTGAGTGAAAAGTAAAGAGACTGACTCTTTTTCTTTCCAAGAAGTAGACGTGGCAACATCGTACTGGTTCTTGTGAAGCTCATACATCATCATTTCTGAACCTGCAGTTGGATCATAGCGAGAGGAAGAACTTCGTACGTTTCAGCAGGGCGTACTCTCCCAGACACATCTTCCTCACCTGCCATGACAAAACGTACAAAGTTCTTCCTCTCGCTGTGACACAGCAATGAAGACTATGGTAGTCCAACTGCAGGTTCAGAAATGATGATGTATGAACTTCACAAGCACCAACACAGCATTGCCACATCTACCTCTTGGAAAGAAAAACAGAGACAGTCTCATTACTTTTCAATTAGTCCTCATATCCATAGCAGTCACAGCCATCTAGCCAAGAGCCACAGATCCCTTCAAATCCTAGTATACCTGTATCCTTAGCAATGCTTTCTGGCCAGGCTACTGGCTGTGATTGTTATGTCCTCAGCACTGCCATCACCTCTTAACCCAAGGTAAAGCAACTGATTCCAGGCAGAAGATCACAAGAGTCCCCCATCTATGCACTTATCAGTTTACTAATAAGAGTGAAACAAAAAACACACATACATACCTCTTGCGGTTCCACCACACAGTAATGGTACAGATACTGGTTCACGAAGACTCCTGTGGTGGCAGGGGAGTAGTACTGACTGCATAAGGAAACTATCTGTGTGTAGAACACAGAGCCTGAAGCTTGGGCCACTGGGTTTACTCCCATTATATACACTATGGTCGCAATTAATGTCATGGTACCCAGAATAGCACTGACTATGATCACAATCAAGTAAAACCTCCTTGTTCTGGACATTTGAATCCTGGTGACCGTTATGACAAAAATTATAATTCCACAAAGAAAACAGAAAGCTGCCATAGCTAGCATAAAGCCTTTTGCTGCCCGAGGGTCAGTATAATTCCCTCCGTATCCAAAGCCATACCCAAAGTTAGATCCACCTCCGTAACTTCCATATCCTGATCCAAAACTGCCATAGTTTCCTCCATAAGATCCATACATTGGATAGCCCAAGCCACTTCCACTGAAGTCCAGATCCCAAGCCAGGGTGGAAGCGACACAGGCAAAGATGCCTATGGACATCACAACGATTAAGATTGACATAACCTTAATTATTCCTGGAGGGGAGGTCCACTTGTAAAAATGCTGCACCTCATCTTCTGGATAGTAAGAAAAGGCTGGCTGAGAACGCACCTCGACACCATACATATCTTTGCTTGGTGCATAATACGAAGGCTTACTGTAATTAAAAAGAATAATTTAATTAAAACATTTAACTAGATAGGAACAACATTAAAATCAGGTCCTGGTTAACAGTGGCGTAGTAAGGGGGAAAGGAGGCGGTCCACCACAGGCACCACCTTGGGGGGAGGGCGCACCAGCACCTTTCCTCCTCTCCGCCCTCGCTCCTCTCCCTGCCACGTGCATGCCTTCACTTTCTCCCACACCACCACACCTTCACTAGCATGAGCAGTAACTCTAACCTGCTCCTCGCGCCAACTCTCCCTCTGATGTCATTTCCGGGTCCCATGCCTAGGAAGTGACATCAGAGGGAAAGCTGACACCAGAACGGGCAGCAAGTTCATAATGCTGCTCGTACCAGGGAAGATAAAGAGATATAGGGGAAGGGATGCCTCTCACCCTCACTATGCCACTGATGATTAAGGTTATTTGAGCCTACTGTAATACCCTCCCCCCCTTTTTCTAAGCCAAGGTGCTGAGGATTCTATTCAGTAGTCATGGCATTTTTAATCATTGTAAACTGCATAGAACTTCGGTATATACTTCAGTAAACTGCATGGCCTTGCGGTATATAAACTGTTATTATTATTTGAGTAGCTTAGCCTAACACCCAGCCAGAAAAGGAGGAAGCTCAGAAAAATAACACTAGCCACTCTTAAAAGTAGAATATGCTGGCCAGGACTAAGGCCCCGATTCTGTAAACTGCGCCTAATGTTAGGCATGGTTTAGGCGTCCGATTTAAGTGGTTAACAAGCGATTTAAGGGTCTTAACAAGCGTTAATTGGGACTTAGATGGAGTTAGGCATCAAGTAGGCGTTGTCAGAATATAGACGCTAGGTAGACGCGAGTTTTGGGAAAAGTCACATACAAGTATGTAAACCTGGGTATAACGAGGGCGTAACATGGGTGTGGTTAAGGATAGGCACCACATAGGTGAGGAGGATTCTACTTCCCTATAAGAGGTTTGAAGTTGAGAGAGAGCTCAGCCTTCCTGCTGGAAGGTTGAATGGTAGGAAGTTCCCAGTTCAACTCCCACTGAAACTAATATATTATAAATATCCTTTTAAACATGGTATACTGTGTTTTTATTATCCTTTCAATGATGGTATACTTTGGGTTTATTATGTTAAAGATTACAATCCTGAAATAATGATAACAAATCAGTAAAAACCACATTTTTATACATAACTAACATTGTAGGGACATCTATCTGACGTCTACAACAGAAAAAAATGTGATTTTTTTGGGAACGGGTATTGGACGCCTACCCGACGCTCATTGCAACTTGCGCCACGCAGATGTCTAAACTACGCCTAAAACTAGGCACAGTTTACAGAATCAGGGCCTAAATGTGTATTGAAAATCAGATTGTGTGTTATAAATCTTTAAATGCTTTAAATTATCAGAAAGACTGTTATAAAGTGCACACATAAGTTTATTGCACTAACCAGTAAATACTATTAATACTAAAATCAGTTTAAAACAGTTTAAAACTTATAAAGTGCTAATTAAAATGCTTATGTATGCATTAATGGATCCAGTGTATTTACACACTAATTTGTATCACTGTTCTCTATTTACCATACATTTTCCTACTATAGCTCTTCAATGTCATACATAGGTAAGTAATTTGCAAAATAAATGTTTTCTAAATTTTTGGAACTATTTCTTAAAGATCAATCAATAACTAAAAGTTTTCTTTCTCTGTCCTTCAGTGTCACAAGTGACTGGAATTTCACTTCCAGTAAGTGTTAGAGTCTTTCAGTTGTTATTAAAATGCCTTTCTTTTCTTTGGATGACTTTACTTATCTTTATTCTTTTCTTTTCTTCAGGTTCCTCTTTCTTTTTCCTACACCTCTCTAAACCAAATGAAAATAAAAGGAAAGAACACCCTCACTGCCTGAGTGGGTGTGAATCTTGTTTGCCTTTCAGTTCAGGATGCCTGCACACCGTTCAATTAGCTACAAGCCAAAGATGGAGACTGCCCAACTTTGCTGCTTGGGCTGTCCTCCCAATTGAACTCAAAACGGGTTACAAATCAGATACTCAAGCATTTTTCCTATCTGTCCCAGCAGGCTCACAGTCTATCTGAAGTGCCTGGGACAATGGAGGATTAAGTGATTAGCTCAGGGTTACAAGGAGCAGCATGGAGTTTCAACCCACAACCTCAACTCAATTTGTTTACCCTTTTCTATGCTTTCCTATCCAAGCTCTACTTAATTCTTCACCCACCTTTGCCCTATTCTTCCTCTCTCAGATCCAAAAGCAAGGCTGCAGAATGCTTCTCACATTTAGTATACAAGGATGATACTAAGTCATGGTTGCCCTCCTCCTTTCTCCCTGGTTAATCTCTCCTGCCCACCAGTTGTATAATATCAGCACCAGTATGGAAAGCAGCCACAGGAAAAGGTGCACAGGAAGCTCAGTCCTGCTCCACCCATTTCAAAAGACCAGTGGCTCAGGGCCTTTGCCCTGAAACCAACTGACTACAACAGTGTTCTTCAATTCAAGGCCTCCAGAGACCTCCAAGGCCCTCATTGCCTTTCTGGTTGTTTTTTTTCAGCTACTCTGCCTCTCTACCTAGGCTTAGGCCAGAAAGGGGAAAGTAGATGAAGGCAAGAGCACATGCTTGAAGGACAAGGCATATTTCTCAGTAGACAAGAGAATATAGAAATGGTCACAACCTTGAGAATACTCCCTAATGAAGTCTGAAGGTTGGCTGTAGGGATGGATGCCAGCAGTTTTGTTACCCCCCCATGGGAAAATATTAAGTGACTCTCCTTCAGCTCATTAGAATCCAAAGTGGCCCCAGCTTAAAAATTAATGATTACTATAGGGACTATAGGGTATTACAACTTCTGGTTCACAGTTACAATCATACCACTTTTGAAACATCCTTTGCCAACACCAGTGAGAAAGCACCAGTAGTAAGAGTTCACCACCCTGGGACCAGAGAAGTCTAAAACCTGGAGTAGTGTTCCCACACCCAGATCATCTAAGTCAACACAGAGAGTTTAAAAGCATAGGCCCCCTACTGCCCTTTATCTTAAGATCCCCAATCCAGGCCCAGCTAATTAAAAACAAAAAGAAAAAAATACACTGGGGCATGAATTCTCAGTATGACATTTCTGTTTAATTTTATCTGTTGCTATGCAATCCATATTTTCATTGAATTGGTCATCTTCTAGCTATAAATTAATGGCTTAATATTCAAACTGATTTAATGTTAAATCACCTGGTCTGCCCATCCTCTGCCTTGAGCTCTCTTTTCTAAGGTTCAAGGCAGCTCTGAAACCCCATCTATTTAAATTAACATTTGGAGAGGCTGCAGTATGCAATGTGAATCCTGAATGCTTTGAACCATCACTCTGCCCTGGATGAATGGGTTCCATTATGGCATTTGGAGTTTATTTAATAAAAAGACTGTATTTCTGTTTGAATGTTACTTTCTCATTTCTCGGTTCTATATAATTTTGGAGTTATACGTCTACTGAATTTTAGCCTGCAAACCATTTTGCTATATTTTCTATGAAAGGCTGTCTTTATTGATTAGATTGGGAGCTCATTCAAACAGGGACTGTCTCCTTTGTGACTCTGTACAGCGCTGCTTACGCCTGGTAGTACTCTAGAAATAAATAATAAAAACAAATAAACCATATCCACCAATATTCAGTGGCACTTAACTAAACAGTGCAAATGAATCAGCTTTAACCGCTCACTGTATGGTCTAGTTAGTGCCAGAGCAGAGCGGTTACTTAACCCATTAGCACAATGTCTTTCTGTGTGCCCCGGAGAGATTCTAGAATTTTACTTTATTTTTTAAAAATTCCCTTTATAAGTATACACTACAATAGATGACATGTATGTCGTTTAAACAAGAGTCTGTCAATGTTATGAGCATCTGTAAGCATAAGGATACAACTGCCCGGAAAAGCATCATTCTTTGATGCGATTGGTTCTTGAAAACTAATGGCAAGTAATTGTAGTTTTATTTTTTATGCACTAGTTATCCTAACTTGAGCAACAAAGCAATCAAGGCTTTGTAACTGTTTGGATCTTCTTATCTTTGCAAACTTAGATTTTCAGCTTTGACAGACATTAAATAAAAAAAGAGAATGACTGCAGAAGGTGGATGATGAAATGTGGTTGTCTACTATCGAGCTACATTTTGAGTTAATTTGAACTCAAAAACAAGGACATCCATCGCATTGATTAGCAATTCTATTCTATCTACTTTAGCTACCCATACATAGCTTACAGAACTTTAAATAAATAACTCTCAAATTTAATTTTTGTTGGTTTTACAATTTTATAATTTCAATTATAATGTGCTGTGAAAAATATTTGCTCCATTTAGTGTGCTGGAGCTAAAAAAAAAGTTTGAGAAACACTGCATTAGTGGCAATATTCACACCACTAACCAGTTAAGTAAATGGCTAAAGTTAGGATAACAAAATGGCTGTCCTAACTTTAGCCACCAAGCTAACTAGACACCGGTCAAGTATTGGCTGGAGCCTGGTTAGCATCCGGGTAGCAGCATCTGGGCTTCTCGTGCCCCTCCCTTCCCAAATCAGGAATTTCCTGTTAAGCCTATCTTTTCAATCTAGGGGTTTTATAGGCAGAAGCAATGCCTACTCCTACCTGTTGCATCTCCTTTCTCAAAATGGCTTCCACAACTACCACTAAGGGCTATGGTAGCCATTTTGAGAAAGGAGCTGCTGAACAGGCAGGAGCAAGTGGTCATTGCTCCTGCCTGTAGGACCCCCCCCCCCTAGACCACCAGGGGTTGTAACGGTAGACCCAGAAGGGGGAGGGAGGCTTCCTTAGAAAGATTCAAAAACCTAGTCTAAGAATAATTTCTCCAGAAATCCATCTCTAACAATACAAAGGCCTTCTCTCCATGGGCCTGCAAATCCTCCAGACCTAATTGTGCATACCACCTCTCCTTAGTCTATCCCAGTCAACATGGAATTCCCAACAAGTAGCAGCAACAAGTCACAGTTGAAACAGTTCTTGTTACCAGCTATGCAAATATACTTTTAGAGATATGATTAGATGTATATAGTACTTATCACAGTTAAATTTATTTAGTATTCAATGTGGATATTTACAAGTCATCTGGGCGATAAGGTGGAGGACTTTCCATTGGCCTGACGGTCATTGTTGATGTTGGATTGTTGCCCAAATTTGCAAAATCTTCAGAATAAACCAACCTTGCAAACAGCCTATAGAAAACAAGATACAAAGAAAAAAACATTGCAAAAAAAAAAATTACAAATATATCTTACTAGTTCATTTCTATGAACGATTCAGATGTAAGTAAAACCAGAGTAAAAATAGAGCATAGTAAAAAGTCTCAAAATTAATGAAAGACTCAATGTATGGCATGCCAGCTTTAAGGATATAGGTGCCACACAGCCTTCTATAAAGTATGTGGAACATGATCTCATTCTCAAGTTTTCTGCCAGCGCTCACCATAGAACTTGAATCATGCCACAGAGAGCTTCCAAACTATCCAGGGGTGCTTGGAAGTTCTGATCAAGCCTGTATCTTTCTGCCACATTTTCTTGGTCTTAGTCTGTATTATGTGATACTTCAGGATCTTCTCTCTGCCCGTGTGATTCACAGAGTAATCGCTTGGGAATGACATCTCCGATTAATGTTGGTCTGGTGTTTTCCTCCTTTATGTGTTTAGTTGTGCTTTATTTTATGTGTTAAGAATCTTGTCTGCTTGTCATCTGTTATATTACTGAACTGAAGTTCCTTTTCTATGAGCAATTTCTACTTTTGAATTGTAAACCACTTTGACCTGTGCACCAGATAAGGTGATATATCAAGCTCTTATAGACATCTACGCTTCTCTGACTACCTCCACTGTTCTAACTCTAGTCGTTAACCCTTTCTCACCTACTGTCAACTATACAAACCTGACCACCTAAAGGAGACCTGCTCCTTCTTTTTCAGTGGATTTTAGTGTCACAAATCAAGTATCCCAAGAGGTCAAGATTTCACAGTAACCGAATGACACAAGCTCAATCTGACCCAAGACCAAATGTACGAACAGGCTTGCTTTTCTGAAGTATGCTCTGAAAACTGCAAGACTGTTTATAATTATTCTCATGCTGGTTTAGATTCTTAAATTTGTAATTTTTCAGTTTGTTATTTTCTATTTCTTACCTTTTCATTACTTTTTATTCTTCGTTTAGGGCTACTTTCTGATTAAACATTTATAAAACATGATTGTGCAATCAAAAAGTATGTTATTTATTTTTGTTTCCACTGCAGCTTCTTGTGACAGGTCACTTAACCCTCTATTGCCCAGAGTCACAAGGAGCTGTAGTGGGAATAAAACTAAACATCATGGGGGTAATAATAAAAAAAAATTAAAAAAAAACATCTATAAAGTGTCCTAAGTGGCTACTTGGACGATCAAAAAGCCTGATTGTCCAAGTACCCATAACCAAAGCTGGTTTTTAGACGTATCTAAAAACAGCTTAGGCCTTTCCCCTGCCTCTAGACACACAGAGAGAAAAGAGGTGTGTTTAGAGGAGGGGAAAGGGCGGGCAGTGGGTGGGAGGTGGGCTGACCTACACCTAGGCGTACAACACCTATAACCAAAACAGTTTAGTCGGCACTTTAGTCGGCACTTAGACCTGTTTGACTTAAACGAAAGAAAACCAGGTCTAAGTGCCGAAAAAGGGGCCGCTGAGCTGATGGCCGCTGGCGCCATCAGTTCAGCGGCCCGGCAACCTAACCATTGCAGCAGGAGAGATGCCTCATCTCCCCTACCACGATGCCATCACTCCTCTACCCGAACTGCTGCGACCCGCCCAAGTCCTCTTGCCCTGCTGAAGCCGCGACCCCCCCCACTCGATCGGGGCAAGAGGGAGCCCAAGCCCTCTTGCCCCGCGGCAGCCGCGACCCCCCCGACTCGATCGGGCCAGGAGGGAGCCCAAGCCCTCCTGGCCCAGGCGACCCCCTACCCTCACCCCCCACTACATTACGGGCAGGAGGGATCCCAGGCCCTCCTGCCCTCGATGAACCCCCCTCCCCCAATGTCTGCCCCCCCAGAACCCCCGATCGGCCCCCCAGCCGACCTGCAACCCCCCCGGCCGACCCCACGACTCCCTCACTCCCACCCCCCTTCCCCGTACCTTTTTTTCAAGGGCCGGACAGACAGGTGTCAAACCCGTCCGGCCGGCAGGCAGCCCACAGAAGAATGGGGCCGGATTGGCCCAGCCGTACCAAAGCCCCACCTACTGGTGGGGCCTTAGGCGCCTGGGCCAATCAGAATAGGCCCGGGAGCCTTAGGCCCCTCTTGTGGGCGGGTCCTTAGGCACATGGCTCGGGTTGGACCCATGTGCCTAAGGCCCCGCCCACAGGAGGGGCCTAAGGCTCTCGGGCCTATTCTGATTGGCCCAGGCGCCTTAGGCCCCACCAGTAGATGGGGCTTTGGTACAGCTGGGCCAATCCAGCCCCATTCTTCTGTGGGCTGCCGGACGGACGGACGGGTTTGGCACCAGGGGGGTCGCGGGTCGGCTGGGGGGGCCAATCGGGGGTTCTGGGGGGGCGGACGTTGGGGGGGGGGGGGTTCGTCGAGGGCAGGAGGGCCTGGGATCCCTCCTGCCCGTAATGTAGTGGGGGGTGGGGGTAGGGGGTTGCCTGGGCCAGGAGGGCTTGGGCTCCCTCCTGGCCCGATCGATTCGGGGGGTAGGGGGGTCACCTGGGCCAGGAGGGGTTGGGGTTTGGTGGTTTGACATGGCAGGAGGGCTTGGGCACCCTCCTGCCTGGATCGTTGTGGGGGGGGGGATTCTGTAACGTGTTGTTTTTGACAGACACTGGTTACAGAATCCAGCTTTTAGGTGAAGGACTGGCTCCTCCTTCGCCTAAAAGCTCTTCTGTTGGACGTTTGGGGCTTAGGCATTTTTTCTTTCATTATGGCTAAAAAGTGTAGACGTGCTGTGGGTGTACTTTTAGACGTAGTGGAGATTGGGCGTTTAGGCAGAGGAAGGCCATAATCAAAACATGGACGTTTGTTTTGGTTATGGACACTTTCCCTGCTTCTGGGTTGAACGTTTAGGGACTTAGGCCAAAAGGGGACTTAGGCCAAAAGGGGACTTAGACGCTTTTTTTGATTATGCCCCTCCATATCTTTAAATCTTGTGATTAATCATGATTAAAATTTTAAATTGAAATGCAACCCCAAACATGAATATTCCCTACAAATATTTTGAAACCCAAACTATAGAGGGTACCTGAGGAAAGAATATCAAATTTAAACCACAGTTTTTATGTCCATTAATGAGAAATGCAGACAAGTCAGCCATCTGCCCATGCAAAGTAACCTAATGAACCACAAACATGTATGAAAGCCCTGCTGCCAGCTTAGCTCCTATTTCTTTTCTCATTTTAAAAGTTACCCATCTGTATGTATTTAGCAAGGTGAAGCGATGTCTGTCTATGCACACCCCTGCACATGCACACTTTGCTACAAGACTCTAGCAGACGTAGGGGCTTTCAGTAATAAACTTTTGCTTCTTGAATAGCGCAACCCAAGAAGGGCAGGCAAAGAAGCCAGCTCTGTGGGTGCCATGGTTGCTTGAGCAGCCCCCCAATAGTGAACAAGTTTCTTGACTGTGTCCAGAGAGAGGTAAATTCCATCCTCAACAATTTTGAACTGGCTCCTATGCAGGCAGGGGATCTGTTACTTCCACAGCACATAGCTGTGCACAGCATAGCAAGCCCACAAAGATGGAAGGCCTGCTGATTGCTTTAAGCCCATATTTTCTTTTCTTTTAGATTTTCAGTATTTTTACATCAGCATATTACATGTTGATAATTAGAAACAATAGAAAATTAAAGGAAATAATCATCAGCATAACAAAGTACCAAGGAAAATACTAAAACATTCTGCCCACAAACTTAATGGCAATCAGATCACATGATGTTATACAAAAATTATTAATAAAGAAAATACAAGAGAGCCTTCTGCCCCAGAATCCCTCATCCAAGCTGGTTTATCAGTGCGCATGTGAGATTACACTATGACATTAACATCTACTCGTGCATCAAGAAAATGTTCGAGCTGCTTAGGACCATAACAATGAAATGGTTTCCCTTCATGTAAAATGCAACAAACACATGGAAATTGCAACAAAAACAATTTGTTAATAGTGCCTGTACTCTCGGATGCAACGCCAAGAAGGCCTTACACCTAATCTGAGTGTCTCTTGCAAGATCAGGAAAAATCCTTATCTTTGATCCCAAAAAGTTTGCTTCCAAATATCTAAAGGAAAGTTCCAAAACCGAATTTCGATCCAGCTCAAAGGCAAAAGAAACCACTAACATTGTTCTTTGCATTATCACTTCCAAAGAAAATTTGAGAAAAGTTGTCAGGCCCATATTGCCCCCATTAACCTCAGGACTCTCAGAAACTTTATGTGGACTTTTAAAACCTTGCAAATAAACAGCTTTGGTTATTGGGGGTAGTGAATCAGCAGGTAAAGTTTCAGTAAGAAATTTTTTTAACATATCCACAACGGACACCAAAGGAAACCTTGGAAAATTTTAAACTCTCAAGTTATATCTCCTAATTTGGTTTTCAAGATATTCCAGGCGTCTAGATGTATAGTTCCTATCCTTGATTTCAATCGCCTCAACTGCTTCAAACGTCTGGACCTTTTCTTTTAGATTCGCCAATTCAGAAGAACATTGATCTGAAACTTGTGCCTGGAGAACCACTTCTGAGATAATTTTCAAATCTCCACTACTTTTGTTTCACATCGTTTAACTCTCAATAATTTACTCACAGTTCCTTGCCCCAAAACTTTCGAGGCCGCTCGTGTGTTAAGATCCTCCTCTGGAGTTAAGCTCACTGATTCCGCCGCCAGCCCCCCCTTGTGAACCGGGACCTCCATGCAGGCAAATCTCCTCTGGTCCACTCTGGTCAGCAGACAAGCCGATTCCTGGTGTCCACTCTGGTCAGCAGACAAGCCGATTCCTGGTTGGTGGGGGGGGGGAGCCGCACGTTGAACGGGACTCAAAGACACCCCGCTTACACTGCCGCCCAAAACTTCCATTACGGGCTCAACCAAAGAGAGAGAGGGATTCTACCCTGCTGCAGTTCGAAAGCTAACAAGCGTTGCCTGTCTCATCACAGGAGTAGAAGCAGCAGCCGGGGGAGGTTCCCACACCTTTGCCTTCCTTTTCCCCATCCTTCACAGGGTGGGTTACCAATTCCATAGGCTCCGAAGCAGAACTCCGGAACTAGCAGCTTGTGCATCTGCTCACTACCGCGCCATCTTGGATCTTCTAAGCCCATATTTTCTGTACTCCTCAAAGGACTGCCTCAGCAAACATTAGACTAGATGGGAATGGGGAAAGGATAGCTAGTACAAATAAGAGAATTCTGAGTTATGTTCAAAAGGCAGCACCGGATATCACAGCTTTACATCATCATTAATAGCAGTAAAAAGGGCCGAGATACATTTCAATTGGGCTGGAAGCCCAAGCAGAAAACAAAGTACTGCCAGGCCAGAATTAATAAAAATGTCAGAAAGGAGGTACTACTATTTCTAGAGCATTACCGGACATATCCAGTGCTGTACAGAGTCAAGGAGGAGACAGTCCCTGCTCAATGAGCTCACAATCTAATCAAACAAGACAAACAGGATGCTAAGGGGGATGGTTAAACTGCTGGCCAGGGTGATGAGCAAAGGGCAGACCTAACAATAGCCGAAGAAGGTAATTATATATTAAGATTTGGATGTATATGTTATAAGATCTTACATGGTCTTGTACCAAAGTTATTTAGTAGATCGGTTTATATTTGTTAATCTGAATTGTTCACGGTGTATTGTTTGCTTTTCCAACTGTAAGAGGTTGTGCATGGAAAGATTTTTTTTCAGCATTTATCATTTCAAGCTGCAAATCGGGACACTGAATTTTGCTGATTACTGGATGGTTCTACCTCTTATTTGCACTTTAGCTAATTTATTTGTGAGATTTTTGGGAAAACTGATTTGTACTTCACTGTGATTATTCAGTCCTCTTTGAGAAACCGAACAGAACTGTAAGGTTTTGAGGTATACAAATGTGATTTTATATTTATGTTATATTATATTTAAGAGACTGCTAGACCATACACGGTCCTCTAGTTTCTCTTCAAGCTGAATGTCGTTTATTGACATGATATTCTGCTTCTCAACACAGCATACAAATGCATTCAGTATACATGAGTATAGCTCCCAGCATCTTTTTGGTTGTAATCATGCATAGAACACTCCCTTCTTAGCCCTTTGGTTGAGACTGAGAACCAAGGTTAACACACTGTTTACCTAAGCCTACCAAAGAGACACTATGATGTCATTACCACTGTCAAAGCAGGAGATTAAACTTCCTTTGACAATATCTGCCTGACAAGAATGGGCAGTTTCTTTAAATAGACATGTTCTTATAGGATAAGGAAAACTATTTGAAGAACCAGTGAAAAATATCCCTCAACAATAAATAAGCTCAAACAGAAAATGATTTACAGAGATAGGAATCTCAGATAGGCAGGTCAGAAAGGACCAAAATTGATGAAATAGCAAAAAGAAGTCTGATCTCAGAAAAGTTTTGAAGGCTGAACAAAATTAATGTTCCTTTGAACTAGTGCACCTATATTTAACTTAGCCTTGAGTTACTATGGCAAAGGTATAAGGTAAAGCCAGATAAACAAATAAATCATAAACATGCATCCCTCAGTGTCCCAAAAAAGCCAGGGATTATACCAGGCAACCAGAGATCAAAGTCACACGCATCTGCCTGCCCTCACAAGCCGAGCACCTCTCTTCACACGAGATCGGCTCCCCCTCCATTCCCCTCCCTCGTGGTCCGTCGTCTCCCTTTTTCCCCCCGCTCTCCCCAGTGCAGCATTCCTCTCCATCTGCGGTCCGGCATCTCTCCCTCATGCTCAAAGTCCTCTCACAGCCTACCTTTAAACTTCTTGAAGATCGTCTGCCACCGGTCCCAATTGTCCTTCTCCGACACCCTGCTCCCTCTCACACTACTTCTTCCTCCCGACCACGCCCCGCCTCCTCTGATGCCACTCCCTGTTCCTCGGCAGGTAGAGGCGTGGACGAGAGAGACGAGTTGCATCAGAGAGGGCGGGGCGCAGAAGAAGGAAAGCTCCGGGTCCACCTTAAAGAAGCTTGCAGGTAGGACGGAAGGGGGGAGGGGGACCATTTTGTTTCGAGAGATGGGTCGGTGCCAGAGTGTTGGGGCACGGGTCCGAGAAAGGGAAAGATAACAAGGAGTGTGAGCAGTTCAGTGACAGTGCCTGCTTCCTCCGATTTGCTTCTCACTACACTGAGTCCCTGTGATGGGCTTGTCCGGCAGCTGCCTAAGGGTACAGGGGAAATCTTTAAGGCAGGGGTAGGGAACTCCGGTCCTCGAGAGCCGCATTCCAGTCGGGTTTTCAGGATTTCCCCAATGAATAGGCATTGATCGCATGCATATTCATTGAGGAAAACCCGACTGGAATGCGGCTCTCGAGGACCGGAGTTCCCTACCCCTGCTTTAAGGAGAGAGAGCTTCCGTTCCGAGCCACAGTTCGCGATCCACCTCGTGTGTGTCCAGTAAAGGACATTTGGAGCCTGTGAAGGGTCTCCCCTGTCTGCATTGCACTCAAGTTCCACATCCACTTTAGTTCCCACCCTTACTGCCTTGGAATATGTAAATGCAAGACCTTGCTATGAATTTGCCCTGCAATTTTATCTTGCTGTTGTTAATTTGAAGAGGGAAAAAAGGGGATTTTTTTTTTCCATTTAAACTACTTTTGAATATAATTTCATAAAGCATTTTTATATGTGAGGCATGGACTACCAGGGGGCCGCTGAAAAGTTCTCAGCCCAACCAAGAGAAAATGATATGGAGCCATGAAACTTACAAGTTATTACACACTTTTCTTGACACTTTTCGTTTCATTTCATATCATTCTCTTCTTGGCTGGGCTATGAACTTTTCAGCGGCCCCTTGTACATGTGGAAATGGCTTTTATAAAATTCTATGGATGTACAAGTATGTAAGTAGGTGCTAACTATGGGTGAAGCTTTTGTACACCTGTATATTTTATTTTATTTTACAAAATAGGCTCGTGCAATGCTTATTTTATGTATCAGGGTACTGCTGGTTAAGTGGGGGGGATCTCTACTTTTTGTTTGAGGTTATAAGAAGCAAATTGATTTGATACTGAATAATTATTGTGTTTACTGGTGCCCCTAATGGCTTTTTGAAACTAATACCAACTTGCTAGAAATATGCTGTATTTAGTAGATTATATTAATTTGAGTCTGACAGCAATTTGTTTTACATGAGAGATGGGGAAGGAGTGTGTATTGTAAAAATGTTTACAGTTAATGACCCTTTTTATCAAGGTTGATAAAAAGGGGGGTGTTAAAATAGGCATGTTGCCTACATTAGAATACATAAATAATAAATGCCCACACTCCCCCCCCCCAAAAAACAAAAAACAAAAAAAAACCCTTTTGGTTTTGGACCATCAGAATTTTAAGCTACTCAAAGCTCGTCATGATAAGCAATGGGCTACAACAGTGTTCTCAAACTCATGGCCCGGGGGCCACATGCGGCCCACCAGGTACTATTTTGAGGCCCTTCATATGTTTATTATAATCACATCAGTAAAATAAAACAGTTTCTTGACCATATGTCTCTTTAACTATAAATTACAATATTATTAAGACTTAGCCAAAAGGAAAGATTTATAAACTATAAAGAGTTTTGCCTCATGCAAAATTGTCATTTCTTTAATAAGACATTAACTATTTTTTCTGAGGCCCTCCAAGTACCTACAACTCCAAAATGTGGCCCTGCAAATGGTTTGAGTTTGAGTCCACTGTGTTAAAGGATGACCCTTTCTTCAAGTTTCAAGTTTAATTAAAATTTCTTATACCACCTAATCAGCCTTCTAGGCTGTGTACAAAATCATAAAAGCATACAATAGCTAAAATACAAATTTAAGAAGACAGGGGATGACAAAGACTTTTGGAGACATAAAACCATAACAAATGGGAACCAGAGGAAAATGGGCAAGAACTACAATTTTGAAGATAAAAGATAAAAATGTAGGGGGAAAACAGTAGGAGGGGAAGTAGAAATAAAATTATTCTAGGTCGCCCTTAAAAGGGCAGTTAAATCTCAAAGGCATCAAGAAAAAGGAATGTCTTCTTGAGAGAGGAACATCATGGCCATATTAACAACTGTCCTAGTTTAGTGAGTGATGGGCTATGGTGAACTAGGCAAAGACTCAGAAATGTAACAGTTGTGCATTCATTTAATAAAGCTAGATGAATTATCTCTGAGCTTTAAATAATTGAACACAGAGATGAATTATAAAAAACCTGAAATTTTTTTGTAAAAAAAAGTATTCCTTATCACCCACTAGACTAGTCTGCACCAACAGGTTGTGTCTCTTCCTGATCCGCAGATGATCTGAACTTTTCCAGTGACATCACTGGTACAAGGATTATATCTACTGGTTTTCTTTAGTATTTCTTTTATATTATTATTATTAATCAAATAAGATAAAGTTGGACTGGTTCTGTGGGTAGGTGAGGTAGGTCTGATCTCCTGGGAAGCATTCCACAGTCTGCATTCTTGGGGATGGTCTGTGGGCCGTTTTATTCCTGGAGTTTGAATCGAGGTCCTTAGCCCATTGAATCCAGGAGTACTGCTCAGTCTTCTGCCCTTAGCTTTGCTGGGCTAGCTGGCAAGAGTCCCTGTGGTGACTTGGTCAGTCGTGTTGGTGGTAGAAGCTCAGAGGTGACTGTAGCAGTGGCTCTATAACTGGGCAGAGGATGCAGTATCTGAGATGTAGCTCAGTAAATTGTCCTAATTATTTATTTATTTATTCATTCAATTTTCTATACCGTTCTCCCTTTTAGGGATGTCTTCTCTTTGGGGAAGACTGGGAGTCTGCATAGTGAGATGCAAGGTTGTTGAGCTGGAGGTTCACTTACCGTATTTTCATGCATATAACGCGCGCGTTATACACGATTTTTACAAACCATGCATAACCTTGCGCGTTATATGTGTGAGCGCGTTTTACAACGTTTTTTTTACATAGTTCCCCCCCCGACGTCTGATTCACCCCGCAGGACCGCTCGCACACCCCCCCCGACGTCCGATTCACCCCCCCCCCCGCAGGACCGCTCGCACCCCCACCCCGAAGGACCGCTCGCACCCCCACAGCCTCCCCACCCCCCACCCCCATCATGGAGAAGCTCCTACCGTTCTCCTGCTGCTTCCTCTACTGGTGGTCCCGGCCCTTCTGTGAGCCCTGCGTCTGAAATGCTTCTTCTTCCGATGATCCCGGCGCTTCTGTGAGCCCTGCTTCTGCGCTGCTTCCTCTTCTGGCAGTCCTGCCCTTTCTCAGCAGTCCTTCGGGGTGGGGGTGCGAGCGGTCCTGCGGGGGGGGGGGGGTGAATCGGATGTCGGGGGGGGCATCAGGCTTTCAGGGTGGGGACAGGACTTCAAGGGGGAGAGGAGAGTTGGGGCGGGCCAGAGGAGAGTCGGGGCGGCCAGAGGAGAGTTGGGGCGGGCGAAAGGATAGTCGGGGTGGCCAGAGGAGAGTCGGGGCGGGCGAAAGGAGAGTCGGGCGGCGACGGGAGAGTCGGGGCGGCATGCACGGTATACGGGTGTGCGCGGTATATAAAAATTTCTTTACATAAATTACAGTTTCCCATGCGCTATACCGGTGTGCGCGTTTTACACGGGTGCGCGGTATATGAGTGAAAATATGGTAATTTGAGCCCAGGCATCATCCTGGGTGGAGTCCTGGGCCATTTCACCAGAAGATATCTGCTAATGGATGATCTGGTCATTGCTACATTCTTTCATAAAGCATTACAAGACAAATGTCCTGGCCAAACAGGATGCAGCCTTTGGCAGGGCAATCATTCAGAGGTCCTTGTCTTCCCCCCTACTGTAAAGAGTCTGCTCTTGTTCATTCAGTGGAGGGATTTTGGTCATTAATTACAGTTTTTCTGCAAAATTTTTCCCTAAGGGGAAAGTTTTTTTTTTGGGTCTGGATCCTGTACTGTTTGGGCAAAGCAATATTGAAGGATTTCAGCAGGCACTGGCCCTTACACCAATGATGTACAATTTTAAAAAATGTTAGAAAAATGAAGAAAAGTATATATATTAAGGTGGGTTTTTTTTAAGATTGAAGAGGGGAGGTTTTCATGCCAATGACTGGAAGAAAAGGGGCATTTGATTGCAGTTCAGCACCAAATAAGAGCTCCTTAAATACTTCTGATGCTTTTCCTTTTTCATGGATTTTTGAGAATTTCAGATAATGCTTTAAGAGTTTTTTGAATACTTGATTTTTAATTTTTTTTTATATACTTCATGAAGTGCTGGTGGTAATAGTACAATTACAGTGGTTTTCTGTATCCATGGAGTTCCTTTCTAGGTGCCATTTCACATCCTTGCACATAAAAAAACAGCCAAATTCAATTTTATTGCAATACTTTTTGAGTTTCTTACTTTTTCTAATTTTCAGATCAAGTTTGTCAAGAGGAAAGGTTCCATGAGTGTGAGTTATTTCTTACAGCATGCAATATCAAGATGGTCAGAAGTTAGACAGATCTAAATCTATAATAGATGCTGGCACTGTCATCTAGACATTGGGACATTGGATCATCTGTTGTTCTATTGTCCTTTGATACTTAACTTTTGGAAGTCTATATGGGGACAGATTAATCTCTTATTGGAATCTACAATTCCATTGACTTATGAGGTAGTGATATGTGGAACATTACTGTATATTAAGCTCCCCATGGACTGCTCTATAGGCCGGCCTTTTCTGATTATGACTGGGGTAGCCATGCAGATGATAACTCGCAATTGGAAAAATTGTGATCGACTTAATTTTTCCTTTTTGGTGGGCGAGCTTATGTTTAAGCTATAGGTATGAGAAAATGAATGCCAACATACTAGGACATTCTAAGATATTTAACTTAATTTAGGGTCCATTGACATCTTATGTACAATTGTTATAGTCTTTTATCCTTCTTTTTGCTGGTATAATTCAAACACATCCGGGGGGGGGGGGGGAGATATATCTTTAGTGTGATTCCTTGATGTAATTGTGGGGTGGGGGAGGGGTTATATTGTTGCAATGCTATTGATCAAATTTAAATGCTTAGTTGTTATTATTACTGATATGAATATTGTGTTGCACTTTTTGTTAATAATGGAAAATCAATAAAGACTTTAAAAAAAAAAAAAGATGGTCAGAAGTGCTGGAGGTGTTGGTGGAAAGTCACCAGACTGAGCAAATAATACTTACTTTGCTTCACCCTATCCACCTTCATCAGAGCACTGAGAAATTCCTCTACAAAAAGAAAGGAACTTTGTGGGCCATATTTTATAAACGATGTTGTAAGTTAGGCAGCAGTAGACACCCTACCACTGCCTAACATAATTGTTTGAATTGGCTTTAATCAGCACAGTAATTGATCACGGTGTTTAAAACCGATGAAAAACTCATTTAAAAAAGTAGGCACTGGAATCGTGTCTACATCAGGACACCTAACGGTGTCTTATGCCTTACACGCTCATTTTAAAAAAATATAGATGTCCAAAAGACAGCATAAACTAGCACTTGGACGTCTTACTAATGAAAACGTCCAAGAGGACATACTCAAAACAGACTTTCTAGACGTCTTTCTGGTTGTTTTGTCTCCAGTGTGTCCAGATCTTAAGGGGTGTGTTTTGGGCGGGCTTAGGACTTGGATGCTTGTCAGGCATAATCAAACCTTTAACAAAAGGTTCTGGGCTTTTTTTTTTTTTTTAGTCGTTTGGAGCTAGACCTATTTTAAAAAGCATCTTAAATGCTGAAAAGGTGCCCAAACAGACCAGGTGACCACTGGAAGGATTAAGGCATGCCTCCCCCGCCCCCCTTTACTTCCCCAGTAGTCACTGACCCCCTCCCACCACCCAAAGATGTATTTAAAAAAAACCCCAGTACATTCTAGCCTGTATTATGACGGGATGCTGAAAAGTTCTCAGCCCAAGCAGCTTCAGATATTAACAGACATTTGAGCTGAGAAAACAGAGGTTACTGCAGAGAATGTCATATTAAAAGTCCCAGGTACAGATCTCACTTTCACTTTCTTCTATTGTATGGTGAACCCTCCAAAACCTACTATACCTACATTGACACCTGTAGGCATAAGGGCTATTGTTGTGGTGTACAGGTGGGTACAGTCGGTTTTAGAGGGTTCACTTCAAACCTTAGGTGTCTGCAAAATAGGCCAGTTAAACCCTGGCCTGCATTGCAGACACCTACGTTTTCTGGTAGGCACCATTAGCTGCGATTCTTTAAATGGCGCCTAAGCAAGATAGACATGCAGCCAGCACCATTTTTCTAGGTGGCTGCCAAGTTAGGCACTGTCTAAATTCTTTGACATGTATGTCTAAATTCTTTGAAATTGAGCCTCCATATGTTTCAACTGCAATTGTCCTGAAGACAGTTCATTGTATCGTACTGACATTATGAGCATCTTGTCTATCTTATTTGAACGATGTAATGTGGTCCTGTGAAGGTATTTTATCTGTTGCTATTAAGGGTGTCATATATACTTAATTTCCTATTAAGGGTTTTATTTGTATTGTATTGCCACTCTAAGTATCATATCTGTGTTATTTGAGTGTTCATCCATGCTGCCAATTATAATATATAATTTGCACCTTACCGATTACCCGCCTTTGAAGGCATCATTCTCATGAAAATAGTCAGGGAAGAGCTATGCTAACAGCATTGATATATAGCTGCTAAAAGCACAATGCATATTTATTTGAATGTTATCTGCCTAATCACACTCACCAACATAGCATTGGTAGGCTTGTAAGTGCATTTAAGAGTCATTATAACTTGGAAATGTTAATCACATATTAAGCTGTAAGATACATATCCTAGTGTATTCTTCATATGCATACTGACCTTTCACTGGCATGTGTCACCAGAATTTAAGTAACAAAAGTCTTTTGTAGGTTAGTAAGGTGATGTCCTAGATACCTGAGGCATTGTTGTATTATTATATGGAGTAAAAGAGTACATAGTATTGTTGTTTACTAGTGAAACCCCCATAAAAGAACCTCTGCAAATCCAAAATCAGCACAGATACAGGTACTTATTAAAAGTTGAGCTTTTCTGTATAGCAATATGGAGACAATATCAGTTATTTATTCAATTAATTAATAAGATTTTAAATCAGTGAATATAATTTTTTCATGCATTAGTGAACAGTGTTAGAACTTAGGTTTCTCACAATAAATGAGCGATTTATATATTCAATATTTAATATGTACAATAAAAAGTTAATGAGAACATTCATTGGTTTTGCCAGAATTTTCACATTTTATAAACATTAATCAAGTTTTATCTCTTTTAGTTTTTGGTGCACGCATAGAAGGAGGCATAGCCCCTGATGAAACCGAGTGTGAAACGGTTGGGCAGCTATTGGGCATAAGAACATAAGAAGTTGCCTCCACTGGGTCAGACCAGAGGTCCATCGCGCCCAGCAGTCCGCATCCGCGGCGGCCCATCAGGTCCATGACCTGTCAAATGGTCCCTGCCTCATCCTATAACCTATCACTACTTCTGTCCGTACCCCTCAATCCCCTTATCCTTCAGGAATTTATCCAAACCTTCTTTGAATCCCTGTAGTGTCTTCTGCCCTATCACAACCTTTCTTTTGCACCTTAAGCACTAAAAGCACTTTATATTTATTGAATGTTATTAAATCAAGTTTACAAAATTAAAATAGAGCACATGTCACTTTACCAAGACCAATGATGAATTTACCATTTTTGTTTTCTTCAATTCAAGTTGACCTATTCTGCAGTACAGTAGAGTTTGGATGGGTTTTGGTGGGATCACACTTTCCACCATAAATGTAATGGGTAGTGTGGGATATTGGCCAGGATCCCCCTCTCTATGGTTCACTACATACACTGCCCACCAAACTACTCCAAACAACTGCTTGCTTCTCTACTAGGATGTCCCATAATATCTGCAGCTGTCATAGAGGCTGGTATGTACTATTTCTCTCACATCTTTGGGGGGTGGTCATTTGGTCAGTTTAGGTACCTTTGTGGCCCTTAGATACTTTTAAAACAGGTCTACACCCGGACATCTAAATAGCACCTTGGGAAGTGTTTGATTATTCCTACAAGATGTCCAGGTGCTAAGACCACCCAAAACATGCCTCGAACAGGCCCCCTTAAATTTTAGACATCCTGGAGGGTAAATGCTCTGTGAGATGTCTAAAAATGTGGTTTTGAAAATTGACACTTGAACGTTTTGGTGATTAAAACATCCAAGTGCCGGTTTATGCTGTTTTTTTGGATGTCCTTATTTTTTGAAAATGAGCCCTTCTGTTGACAATTTCAACTCTCATGTGATACTGCCAAATGCACTAAAAGTCTACCCCTCTTGTTCCTGTATTTAAACAATTGAAATTTGTTATAAGGGATTTAACAGAACATTGATGCAGCAATTAATTGAGTGCTATCTGCACATCTTGCAGCTGCTGTTTATGAGAACACTATGAGTAAGACTGAAATGCCTACATAAGCCTCCTAGCTGACACTCTAGCCCAGGAGTAGCCAATTCCGGTCCTCGAGAGCCGGAGCCAGGTCAGGTTTTCAGGATATCCACAATAAATATGCATGAGATAGATTTGCATCTCAAGGAGGCAGTGCATGCAAATCCATCTCTTACATATTCATTGTGGATATCCTGAAAACCTGACCTGGCTCCGGCTCTCGAAGATCGGAATTGCCTATCCCTGCTCTAGCCTATGAATCTTCGGATCCCTAGTTTTCCTAACATGAATAGTGTAGCTGATAACATTCCCTCTAACGCATAATACTAGATTCCCTCCCAAAATAATAACTCATAATCATTAGTAATTTTATCATCTCTCCAGCATTTTACTAAATATTCCTTATAGTATCTTTATATAAAGTTAAGGGGAAACCCAGTTATATAATTTGCTTACCCCTGGAGCAGGGGTAGGGAACTTCAGTCCTCGAGAGCCATATTCCAGTTGGGTTTTCAGGATTTCCCCAATGAATATGCATGAGATCTATTTTTCATGCACTGCTTTCAATGCATATTCATTGGGGAAATCCTGAAAACCCGACTGGAATACAGCTCTCGAGGACCGGAGTTCCCTACCCCTGCCCTGGAGGATCCCACTCAAGCCACACTGAGGCATGATCAGACATTGCATAAGGGCCAATTTCATCATAGGTAATGGATTTAAAAAGCACACTGGAAGCTAACAGATAATAATCAATGCAAGATTGTGTTGCATAGGCACAGGGCAAACGGGTATAATCCATGTCAACTGAGTACAACACTCGCCAGATATCAATACAATCGAGTAGATGACAAAGATTAGGTAGCCCCTTGGCTTTATAAATTATTTCCTTTCACAGGTTAAATGATGTATCCATTTCTAGATCACAAGATGTATTAAAACCCCTCCCACAAAAATAGGCTTGTCAGATTATGAAAACGGTAAGTTGTTTATCCAAGAAATTTGTAGTGTATATGCTGCACTTGAAGTTACATCAAGGAGGACCTGTCGACAGGAGGTCCTTGGTACAGGCCTCTGAAGATTCTTCTTCATGGTGTGGCTGAGTCTCCAGCTCTTGAAGGTAAAATAGATGTGATGGGGGGAGGGGGAGAAGCTGGGGAGAAGATGCTGACCCGGGCACAATTTTATTTTTTTTACTGCAGGAGCAAGGCTTTTTACCATTCCCACCGGGTGGTAAAAGGCTTTGCTCCCATTCCTGTGGTAAATCATCTGCAATTTTTCCCATTCCCATGGACTTCCTGCAGTTTGCTAAGGGAACCCAGTTCTGTGCCTTTCTATCACCTGATTTCTCTCAACATGCAGGTAAGCATCTTGATCACTACAACATAAAAGGATTCATCCCTCCTATGAAAGACAGGACATGTACCTAAAAATCAAGAACTTGGAAGACACATTTGAAGGAGTCTAAAAAGGAGAATATGTCCATCTTAAAGAGAACATACAGCTCTATTGTGTTGATAAAATAATAGAATTCTATGCACAAACCACAATTGTAATTTTAAAAAAGTAAAGTTACGATAAGATCATAAGCATTGTCACACTGGGACAGACCAAGGGTCTATTAAAGCCAGGATCCTGTATCCAACAGTGGCCTATCCATGTAACAAGTAGCTGGCAAGATCCCACAACAGAAAAATGGATTCTATGCTGCTTATCCCAGTAATAAGCAGTAGATTTTCCAGCTTGAGGCCTTTTTGCAAGGAGTTGAACAGCAATGCAGGCTTTATCCCGACATTGACTGCTTGAGTGTTTGGAACAGGAAAACAAGCAAAATATTGACCCTTAATCCCACAGACAATGCAAATCCAGTGAAAACGGAAACTCTGTGGAGATGGTGATGTTCAAGATGCAGGCTTTATTTATTTAAAAATATACAATTTGATAATCCACATAAAATATCTAGGATCTAAACCATTAAAAGCCTGCATCTTGAACCTTGCCATCTCCACAGAGTTTTCATTTTCGCTGAGTGCTTGGAACACCATATGTAGATCACTATAACAAAATGTATGTGTTTAGCTATTAGTGAAGTAGGTTAAATTTCTGTTATTTTCCACATTAAAGTACAGATATCGAAGGTTCATTTAATAAAATACTGCTAGATTTTTTTGCATAAAATATTTTATCAGTGTTGAGTGTGAAAACATAAAAGTTATAGCTATAATGCCAAGAAATTTGCTCCATCAAGCAAAAATAACAAATTTTAAGAAAAATGGAGCTTTATGTAATCAGTAGCTTTGAGGGACCCTAGGATGGGCTTTAAAAAATTACATTCTGATCAAGCATAATCAGATTAATGATAACTTCAATTCACGGTTTTTCCAACTTTAGGTTTTTCTGAACAACCCTACATGAATGTTAAATTATTAAATAACGTTCGCATATTGTTATTGTGAGTAGTCTACTCTACTGGGAAAACATGATACATTAAGTACAGATGTAGGATATATTTATCCAAATATTTCACAGCACTATAATTAATGAATCCATCTCATGCTTTACTCATGAGAGAACAGGATGTATATATTTTTCTTCCTTGGTTTGCTACGAGGAATTGTAAATGGCAGAATTCTTGATTCAAATAAGTCCTTTCACCAGCAGGCAAAGTAAATAAAACAAAAACAAAAAAATCAGAGGTGTGGTGGAAGGATATTTTTAATCTGAATAGGGTAAGGTTATTGGGATAGTCTATGTTTCTGTCTTATTGAATAATCATTGGTGGGGGGGAGAGAGATAAAATGGTTGGTTATGCATATTTGTAAGTTGAATGTGCTTTTAACTTATTATATGATATATATTTGTGTATTGTACTTTTGAAGTTTAGAAAATAAAGAATTTTTTTAAAAAAACAATAGTAGTCAAAATTAAAAAAAAATTAAAAATCAGAGGCATATTTCATGAATTAATACAGCAGGTTCCCAAACCTGTTCAACTGACCCCCCCAGTCACTTATATTTTTAACGTATCCAACAACAGACATGCAATAGATACATTTGCATATACACAATCTCCATTGTACATAATAACTCCTGATAGCCTCAAAGCCCAAGAGGCTGTGGGGTCATCAAGACAGGTTTGGGGTATTGTATGACACATATCAAAAGATACTGAGTCTAGCAGCAGTCAGTAATTACCATCCCGTTGCTGCTATACCACTATATGTTAAAGTGATGGAGGGTTTTGTTACAGATCAACTAGACATCTATTGTAAACAATTTGATATTTTACATTCTTACAATCAGGTTTTAGACAAAAGTATAGTACATAAACTGTAGTGTCAGCTTTGGTGGCCTATGATAAGGAACCATTATGCAAAGGTTAGTGTTCTATTATTATCCAACTTGATCTTAGCAGTGATTTTGATTTGATGATAGATACTTTGAGCCATATTGGAATTCAGGGCCAGGTGCTTTCTTGGATTAATGTTTTTTTGAAAGTTAGTTATTATACTGTGAAGAAAGAGGGGCAGTTTTCTGAAAATTGGAAACCACTTAGTGTAGTGCTGCAAGGCCCTTCTCCTTCAATTTTGGTTACTCTTGACCGAGTTAGTTTTAAACATTATATATATGGAAATGATATTACTGTCATTCTGGTTTCTTAATTATGATCAGAGACATTAGCTAATATCCAAATAATAACATCATCTCAAATTAAAAAAAAAAAAAAAATCACTCCCTCCTGCTACCGGATAACCGCCCCCCCCCCCCTCTCAAAGGGCCCACCACTCCAGGGACCAGAGTCATTTGAGCCAATCAGGGCCTTAGGCCCCTCCCCAAGCATCCCACGCTACACTGGGAAGGCCTGCCATTTTGGAGTGGTAGGCCTGTAAGGAGGGACCAGGCATCCCTCCTGATGCGATGCGGAGGGGGTGGGGGGACAACCAGTCTTTCAAAAGTAGGCAGAAGTAGTTGGTCGGTTTGGCAGGGGATTCCCTCCTGCCTCTACTTTTCTTTCAGGGGTCAGCCCAACTTTTTTCTTATGTGTGTCTATGCCCATTGAAGAAGAAAAAAATCCAGGCAGGCCTTTCGTTTTTTTCAGGATGGCATTAGCAATCCAATTATGGCATGCAATGTTAGGTCATTAATTGGATGGCTTGTTTTAATACTAACAACCTCATTTTAATAGTAATGAGGTCATTTGCATGCCAGAAGCAGAGAATGTATGACCACACAGTGAGCCATTTTCAACATCAAAGCATTCCATCATTCTATCTATAAGACCTTGAGAGGTGAGACCTGACACACTGGGGGAGTAATGGACTATAGGGCAGCCTTTCTTAAGTTGGTTCTGGAGTACCCTCTTTCCAGGTCAAGTTGTCATGATATCTACTCGTACAATGAATAGGCATGGGAATAATTTGCATTCAAAAGAGGCAATATATGCAAACCAATCTCATGCCTATTCATTGTATAAGTAGATATCCTGAAAGCCTGACTAGCAAAAGGACAGACAGACTTGAGAAACACTGGTCTAGTGAGAAAGGTAGAAGGCATTGCTAAGTTCCAAGTGTGAGTTAGGATCATGGGCATATGCTTCCTCTTACCTTGTCTGTTCATTATCAGGAATAAGTATTAGTTACATTGGTAAAGCTACTTCACCATTCTGACAATAAAAATTTTAATTATCAATCACACAACTAAAGGCAGAACATAGGCAGCAGTCCATTGGGAGGGTCATGCATTTCCTCTCCCTCCTTCTCACATTGGCATCTCCACCAGCAAAAGGTGTGTGATACCTAAAGGACCACCAGTCGAAGAATCTCACTGCAAAAGCTGCCTTCTTCGTCCTTGTGCTGCCTCAAAAGCAAGTTAGTGGGGTGCCTCCAGCCACCAATGCTAGCATTCCTCAAGCATGCTCAGTTCATGCATAAACTAAACTTGGTTAGGGACTACAAGTCAGTAGCTGGAGGCATGCCGCTGACTTCCAAACTCCTCAGGCAGTACAAGGAGGAAGGGGGTAACTTAGGCAGCCAATTTCTTTGGCTAACAGAGCTTCAGTTACCCTACTAGCAATTGAAAAGTACTGCAGCTTTGGAGGGTGTCTAAGCAGAAACAAGTGGGGCCAGGCCTCCCCCCCCCCCATCTTCCTTTCTCCTGCTTCCAGGTCCAATGAGCTCAGTTTCTCTCTCCCTCTTTCCCACCTTCTTTTCCTCCCTACTCACCCCAGGTCCAAAAAGCTCAATGTCTGTCTCCCCCACCAGCTCCAACTCTCATTCTCTCTCCTCTCAAGCCCCAAGCTCCTGATCTCTCTCTTCCTTTCACCCACTTCTCTGGGAGCCAATGTGGCTGCCTTCCTTTCTTCCCCCCCCACACATCTGTTCTGCTAGGTCTGCTTTGATGGCAGATAAACTGTATAGTCTATCCAGCCTTCCCAACAAGATAAATTCATAAGGTATGATTTATTTTATTTCAGTACAGTGGTACCTTGGTTTAAGAGTGCACCGGTTTGTGAGTGTTTTGCAAGAAGAGCAAAACATTCGCAAAATCAGCGCCTCAGAAACCGAGCGTGCCTCGATTTATGAGTGCCTCCCCGCAATCCGGCACCTTCTCCACCCCGTGAGAATCTCGGAGAGAGCGTGAACTCGCAGGCCTTAAGCATGCGCAGATGCTCAAGGCCCAGCACAGTAGAGGAGGCCAATCTTCGGGCACCGGCACCAACACACAGGACATGCCGGTGCCGAGGCCAGATGAAAGTAAGAAGCGGGTTCGGGTGGGTCTGGAGGCGGCGGAGGGGAAGGTGCCAGATCGCCAGGGGGAGCAATGACGATTCTCGTGGGGGGGGGGTGGATAGAGCAGCGCCGCTGGCCTCGGGGATGGGAACGTATCAAAGCGAGTTTCCATTATTTCCTATGGGGAAACTCGCTTTGATATACAAGTATTTTGGTCTACGAGCATGCTTCTGGAAAGAATTATGCTTGTAAACCAAGGTACCACTGTATTTATATACCACTTATAATCTAAGTGGTTTACATACAGGTACTAAAGCATTTGTCCCTATCTATCCTGGTAGGCTCACACTCTAATGTACCTGTGGTAATGGGGGATTAAGTGACTTGCCCAGGTTCACAAGGAGCGGCATAGAATTTGAACCCACAACCTCAGTATGCTGAGGCTGTAGCTTTAACCACTGCATCACACACTCCCATGCAAGTCAATTCTGCTATCACAAATCATTGAGATGGGTGTGTTTTTTTCCAGTACAACCTCTAAATATAGCAGAATAAATCAGTGTTATATGACACTTTATTTTTTATCATTTGTGTGTTGAGCAGATTTTATTAAAACAGGTTTTTTTGTACTTAGATACAGACTTGTTCAGAAAATTACTATCCAAATTAAAGGCAGAAAGATGTGCTCTCCCATACATGTTTATAAGATTTCATTACTCATTTACAGTAATCTCTAGCTATACAAGTCACAAACATGGACTGTAAGGAGGAATGTCAATTGAGGTGCTTCTAGTGTCATGTGCCTTTCAGTAAAATTTTACACTAACATGTAAGCATACTTCAAGTAGCTTAGTGCAGCTTGGACTCTTATCTACAGTATATACACAATGGATTAACTTGGATCAGTTTAACATTCCTTTAGAGCATCTGATAACATTTTTTTCTTTTGTTCAGTGCCAAAGATATCTTCCCCAGGAAATGTGGGGGGGAGGGTTGGAATTATCCTAATAGAGAACTGCCATAAGAAGGGGGTAGGTTCCTCCCTTGACCACCCCTGCTGCTTACTCTACAGACTCTGCACTATGAGCAGTTCCAACAGGCTGTGCTAATCTTGTTCATCAATGGCAAGCACAGTGTAGGCATACATTTAGAAAAACAACTGCTGTGCCAACACCGTAGCATACGGTATAAAAGGTAATGAAAGCCACTTGCTACACGGGCCATAGGTTGCCAGCTCCCCTACTTTAGGAACCCTGATTCAGTGTTTAAGAGCTGCAGTAAGCCCACATGGTAAATGGATGTTACAGTCCATGATTCAGACAGGCATCGATAAATTGAACAATTTTGTACCAAATGCACTGAATTTCCTTTCCCCATTAGCCTCAATCAGTATAACTGACTTGATAAGACAGGGTAACTCTCAAAAGTTTATGAAAAACTTAGGGCTCCTTTTACAAAGCTACAGTAGCGATTCCCACACAGCAAATGCAATGAAGCTTTGTAAAAGGAATCTTTGTTCCAAGAAAAAGATCTCACTTATAACGTGGTTGTACGGATTTTTAAAACTTGCAAAAAAAAAAAAAAAAAAAAAGGCTCTACTGTTCTAAATCTATACTCAGGAAACATTTTAAAATATTATAAATGATTAACCTAATACATATGATACATCAGTGCTGCCCTACTAGCTGTACAAACGATGTTATTAAAGCTAGATCGTATACCTCCAGCGATGCCTCGGACCATGCCAACAGTATACCATTACAGAACATGGCAGTCTGTTGCAAGAACAAATACAAAAGAGATCAAACCCTATCATAGATTTTGTCTAGGCTCCCAACAACAATTTAAAAACACAACAAAATATAAAACCTCTCCTAGTACATAATACAGAAGATCTGGTACTGATCTACAGTTACCATTGACAAAAAAATATGAAATGTTCTATTACATACACCATAATTTATCATTTCTAAAATGGCAATGTCATTCTTAAATATTTTGCTGACATTTCTTTACAAAATTATTCCTTACATATGATGACAAATACAGTATAATTAAGAGAATTAACACACTGAGGAAATTCACTTCACATTTTCTTTCAATCTATGGAGACGTGTGGCAGAAAACGGCATGGAGGCACCATGTCTTATCTATATCCATCATTCCAGTTCATAACCTTATCATAATCCTGGATTCTTTGTTTAATATGAGAGAGTTTATTCTTCAGATATTCGCAACGCTCCTTTTTCTCTAAAAATGTAGGATCCTGCAGGAAAAGGTGAAATAAATGAAAGCCAGGCTACCAGCAAAACAGCCATCAAGCTGTTTAGCTTCTCGCTTATATTTTCACGAAAAGGGCTCACACAAGAAAAATGCTCCACCCCCTATCATTATTCAAAAACAAAATGCAGAGATCATATCAGTTTGATATAGTGACAAGACTTATTCTTTAAAGAATAAGAACGGGATGGGAGAGTGGATATCCTAATTTCCTTGAGCCACAAATATCCATGATACCCAGGAGACAACACTGTCAAAACACTTAGGGCTAGATTCACTAAGGCCATGGATTGGATCTGATCCGTGAGCGATTCGATTCATGGCCGGGGGGCTGATTCACGAAGCACCCTCAAGCAAATGAGGGCGTTCAGAATCACACCCCCAACTGACCGCCCGGATCGCTCTCTGTAGATGGTCTGTGCATGAAACTTTTTTTTTTTTTTTTTTTTGAGTCAGGAGGAACTTTACTTTTTTTTTTTTTTTACTGTATGAGCCTGTGATTTTAACCCACGGGTCAAAACCACAGGCTTGCACTGCGGGGAAGGACAGGAAAGTTGGGGCAGAGAAGCAGGGCAGAAGGCAGGATAGTTGGAAAGGACCTGAGCGACTGGTCCTCAGCAGTCACTTACTTTTGGATCAGTCAGCCCAGTCGGTGTCTCTAATTTTTTTTTAGTGAATCACTGCCTGCCAACATTTGAATGCCGTTCCCCCTTCTTTGCATGCGCGGATCGGAGGAGATCGGGACAGAGTTTAGTGAATAGGGTTGGAGGGAAATCGGGTCACAAAGGGGTCGCTAAGTGGTCGGGACTAGAGAGCTGCACGGGAACGGGGATGACGGGGATCCCGTGGGTTCCCCCTTTGGGTCACGGGGATCCCGTAGGGATGCCCCCTAGGGTCACGGGGATCCCATGGGGACGCCCCCTAGGGTCACGGGGATCCCATGGGGACGCCCCCTAGGGTCACGGGGATCCTGCGGGGTTGGATCGCAGTGCATTCGAGCCGCGAGGGTAGTCTCCTCCTCCTTACCTGCACTGTCGCAGCACACAGCCAAACGGAAGTCTTCCCGATGTCAGTGCTGACGTCGGAGGGAGGGCTTAAGCAAAGCCCTCCCTTCCTCCGACGTCAGCGCTGACATCAGGAAGACTTCCGGTCGGCTGTGTGCGGCAGGGCAGGTAGGAAGAAGGCAATGGCGAACGAAAGAGGGGGGAGGGGGTGGTCCGCCCCGAAGAATGTGCACAGCCGGTCAGGTCCCCCGATCGACCGACAACAGGCCCGGCCGACAAACCTCCCTGCCCTGTAGCCGCGAATCTAAATTACCTCTTACAGCAGCTTCAATACTCCAGCTGCTGTAAGAAGGTAATTTAGATTCGCGGCTACAGGACAGGGAGATTTGTCCAACCGGGCCTGTTCTGTTGTCGGTCGGGTGCGGAAACGCCACAAAGGTAAGGGGCAGGGAGGGAGGAAAGGTGGAGTGGAGAAGAAAAGACGCTTAAGGGGGGAGAAGGCCGCTGAAAGCACTGGGGAAGACAAAGGGGTGGAGAAGGACGTTGAAAGGACATGGGGTAAACGGGAGGAGGGGGGGGGTGAAGGACCCTGAAAGCACTGGGGAAGACAAAGGGGTGGAGAATGCCACTGAAAGGACATGGGGAAAACAGGGGTGGAGAAGGCCACTGAAAGGACATGGGGAAGACAGAGGGGGGGAGAAGGCCACTGAAAGGACATGGGGAAGACAGAGGGGGGAGAAGGCCGCTGAAAGGACATGGGGAAGACAGAGGGGGGAGAAAGATGCTGCCTGACAGGACATGGGGAAGATGGTGGGGGAGAAAGACACTGGAAGGAAATGGGGAAGAGGGAATGGGGAGAAGACCCTGGCAGGGAAGAAGACAGAGGTGCCAGACTATGGGGGGAGCGGAGGGAAAAAGATGGGTGCCAGACCAATTTGGGAGGGGGGAGAAAGGGAGAGGCACAGTAACAGAGCAAATGGAAGACACAGAGAGAAGAGAGGCAGTGGATGGAAGGAATTGAATGAGAATATGAAGAAAGCAGAAACCAGGCAACAAAGGTAGGAAAAAAATTCTTTTTTTTTTTTTTTTTTGCTTAAGGATAAAGTAGTATATTAGTTGTGTTGATAAAAATTTATAAACATTAGAGGCTCTGGTAGAAACCCGTTTACAAAGTATGTATTCTTCCCAATTAATATTTCCAAATTAATAAAGTCTTTTTGCTTATTTTTAAATGGGTTTCTACCAGAGCCTTTAATTCAGTAGCATAATTAAATGAAATAACTATTTCTGTAGTTTATAGGAACGGGCGGGAACGTAGGGGATTCCTCGCGGGGACGGGTGGGATTTCTGTCCCCGCGCAACTCTCTAGTCGGGACTCGATTGGTGGGCTTAGTGAATCTAGCCCTTAAGATTTAGAGAAGGCACAGAGAAGACGACCCTAGGACACAGCAAGGGGGGGAATTCATCAAGAGGCACCAACTCAGCATATCCTAACAGATTTAGCATGTACTAATGATTTGCACACTCTAAATTCTAAGGGGCCCATTATATTACTATAGGCATCTTGGCATTTAGCACATGCTAAAATCAGTTAGTGCCCCTTGATGAATTCCCCCCCTGAACACACTGCACCCCTGGTCCTTACTGTGGCAAAGATTTTCAGGAGGAAGCATAGAGACTGCTGTCTAGTTCCCCCCCCCCAAAAAAAAAAAAAAAATTCTTGGATGGAGGGAGGAGCACAGAGTCAAACCATTTTATTAAGGTTGTAGAGGAAAAGGAGAAAGGCAAGAGAATTGTGCTTGAGTGGATTTACATTCTAATGGTTTCTCACAGGCCACATAAAAAGCAAATATACACACACATTTTTTTATTCCATGAGCTTCTGCTTTAGTCCAGCCACTCCCAGAGGGTTGCTTTATATGAAATATATGCCCCCATAGGAGGGGCCTTAAACAACCTGGGCCAATCAGGATGCACCGGGGAGGGGAAGAACCATCATTTTTAAGAGTCTTATACTGAACTTCCTGTAAGTTAGGTGAATTTTGTAGTGGGTTGCTAGGGAATCCCCACAGATACCAGCATCTGTAATTTATCAACTGCCATGCCCTCTGTCCCCCCCCTTTTTTTCCCCTCTCTTTTTCTTTGTTATTCTTTTTTGTTGACTTTTGGCGGTTGAGGGAAGGGTTCAATGGGGGAGGGGGGAGAAGTTGGACTAACTATCACACATGGATGACTATAACATGATTGGCGTTGTATCGTTGGATATGCATTTCTGTTACATCCATGCTCTCTGTTCTGAGCTGCGCTTAATAGTTAAAACATTATGTTATGGCGTAAGTTGTGGTCTTGAGTTATGATTGTATTCTTATTTGTTTCTTTGTTCTGCATTTTCTGTACTGCTCTTTTTTTTCCAATAGCATCAATAAAAACTAGTTTTACATTAAATCTAATAACCAGACAATTCCACTAGTCACCTAGCAATAAAAAAAAGGGCAGAAAGAGATGGACAAACTGATACAATGTAATATAAAAGGTATTTCACTCACATTCTTTTTCTTTTTGTACTCCTGAAGAACATTTGAAATCCTGTCATGCTCCTACAAAAAACAGATACAAAATAAAATTTATGCATTTACAAATGCACCCTCCCCCATCTCTATTTAGGCTCCATTCATTTGAGTTAAAAGGAAACCGTTGGGGGGGGTGGGAGGGGGCAGCTGCAGAGCAACTGAAGCAGCCAAGATACACCAAGCAGGGCTAGGGCTATTACCACAACCTATGGCTGTTACCACAGCTGCTGCATCACAATGAACAGTGCAAATAAAACCAGAAGACTGAAGAAGCATCATACAGTAAGCATTTTTTTCCTTCTCAGAACCTGTACAGACATTTAATTGACAATGAGAGACACTTGTGTGAACCTTAGTTCAAAGCAGCAAATGGTAACTGGATCCTTTTTTGCAAGCTGTTCCCCCTAAATTTTGAAGGGTGTTATAAAACTGGGGGGGGGGAGGTGGGGGAATCCCTGGGTAGTTGCAGCTCCATAAGACTTCATTTGCAACTCAATACAGAATGAAAGCCCAAAGGAGCAGGAGGAACTAACAGGACAAAGAACAATACACTGCTTTTGAATAACAGGTTAAAGCTCCAATGGAGATGAGAAATTCTGCACTCCAGCCATGGAATCGCATCAGTCTTCTACAGAGCATTTTTGACCATAACATCCTTATACCAATAGTATTCATGCAGGGGAGTAGCCTAATAGTGTAATGGCCTGTGTTTGATTCCCACTGAAGCACCTTGTGACCCTTCGGTAAGTCACCTAGCCCTCCATTTCTCCAAGTATAAAATTTAGATTGTGAGCCCACTAGAGATAGGGAAAAATACTAGAAAAATATCTACATATCTACTATATATAGTATATGTAGGTATTTTTATTTATTTTTCCCTATCTCTAATATACTATAAAAATACCTACATATACACTATAAAAATATGTATATATAGGTATTTTTAGGTGTGTGTATATATATATATATATATATATATATATATATATATATATACACATACATACATACACACACCTATATATACTTTGCTTGTACTATATAGTAAGTAAATTCAAGTAACTTTTGCCTGTTGCTGAATCCACGAGCGAGTTTTGAGGTTTTTGGGGCCTGGAAACACACAGCCAGACAAACAATAGGGCAGGAAAGTTCTTTATTGGCTTTAAACAAAGCACTCCCTGAATCCTGTTGCTTCATAGCATTGGACACACACAAAAAGTCTTTTTGACAAACAAGTCTCAAGCTGAGCTGATATTTCCATGCCCCAAACACATGTCTTCTTTAGAGAATGACACAGTAAAGGGTTCCCATGGTAAACCGTGGCAGCCCGCAAAAACAGGAAACAATGTAGCCGACTTACGGCGGAAACAAGAACAAGGTTTTCCACCGCCCTGCTTGAGCGGTAAATGGCCTTGTTCCCACAGCTCAGCATCTACTCCCCAGTTCCCCTTGTGCCTATCTTACCCAAATGAGTCAGCCATATCATGCTGAAAAATCTTGATAAGCCTGCTCCAAGGCTTCCCCTTCAGCCGATGAGCCCCTCCTTAACTTCCGGTTTTGTGAAACCAGAAGTTACATCAAGAAGGGGCTCTTGGCTACAGAAAGGCTTCTCAAAATTTTTCAGCAAGGCATGGCTGGCTCATTCAGGTAGTAGGTGTGAGGGAAGCTGGGGAGAAGATGCTAACCTGTGGTGGGGGTGTCACCTGCCACTATCGATGTACTTGCCTGGGGGGGGGGGGTGTTGCTAGCTGTCTTCAGAGCTGGAACTGAAGGACAGTGCTAGATTTGGGCAGGGGGAAAACAGGTGTTGGACAAGTGGGAGAGAGTTAAGAGCTGGAGGGAAGGGAGAGAGATACTGATATGGAGGGGGGATTGGAGCTGAAGGGAAAAGAGAAGTGCTAGACCTAAAACTGGGGAGTTTGAGGGAAGGGAGAGGTACTAGATTCACAGCTCAGAGCTGGAACTAGTGGGAAGGGAGAGAGGTGCTGGATCCTTGGGGAGTGTTAAGAGAATGGATGGGAGCTTAGGCACAGGGACACAAAGGGGAATGTTTTATGGGGGTGGTATATGGATACAATCAATGGGACAATGAAAGACATAGGAGGGTATATGGACACAGAAGACTGCTAGACATGAGGAAGAAGAGGAACGCAGAAGAGAGATGTTGGGACTTGAGAGAGGGGGCATAGGGACACAGAATAGTGTTGATGATGAAGGCAGGGAGATGGGCAGAGGGGAAATACTACAAAAAGGAAGTATAGGAGATAGAGAAGGGAGATGCTTGTTGAATATGGAGGAAAAACATACAGAGATGGAAGATGTCAAATGGTCAGGAGACCCTGGCAAGTGAGTTAAGAGTAGACAGACAGAAACAGAAGCCAGAGCCCAAGATCAATGTGATGTGAAGAATAAAATGACTAAACAAAAGGTAGAAAAAAAATATTTTCTATCTTGTGATTAGAATATATCAGATTTGAAATATGTATCCTTCTAGAGCTGGTGTTAGACATAACAGGGGAATGCAAAACCCAGGCTAAGCTTCTTTAGCTTCCAGCCGGCTTAGGGCTATCTCTGACCAGGGGGGTAGTTGCCCTACCCTAACACTATTCCTGCCATGTGTGACTGAAGTATTCTGTTAGCTTGATTTTTCTATGTAGCATTCTGTAGTAATTTGACTTCAGTTTTCTCGATAGTGCAGGGGATATTTGTGAGGAGAGGGGAGACAGGGTTTTGTTGATCCTTGCTCTGTAATGTGATTTATAAAATGACAATTGTACAGAATATTGTTTCTTTTTATACTTTAATAAAATAAGTTCAACATAAAACTATTCGAGGCTTGTGCGGATGGGATCAGATGGTTTGCGGTGATGGGACAGGGACAAATTTTTTCCCCGTGTCATTTTCTGGTCTTCTTCCAAACAGGTAGCAAAGTCTGGTTCTAACCAGACCTTAGAACAGGGCTCACATATAGTTAGTAGAAAGAACTTGCTTACCTCAGCCAAGCAAAGTGTCTGGATGTTGAGGTCAAAGGGTATGCTGGGGCTACCACTTCCTCCTACTCCCCTGGGCTTCTCTAATCTAGTTCTGGCCCTGCCTTATATACTTCCTGGCAGTTGCTTCCCTGACTCCTCCAGCCCATGTCACTTCCTCCTAAGAAGGAGTTCTGACAGTGTGAGGGAGTATCCAGCAGGGGGGGGAATGGTAGTGTCCTATAGACTCCCTCACACCATGTTTCTAAGTTAAGATTTCTTCCATTAACACCACTCATGAATTAGGCAAACAAAATGTATAGTATCAAAATTACCATTTAATTTCTGTGACACTGCAGAGGGTGAGTTAAGTGCTGTTGCTAGCACTCAGCTGGTCCTTTCCCTTTGTAAGAGACTAAGAGTCAGGCATGTCTCACAAAAGCATAAACAAGTTGATGCAGTAGGCAAAGCCCAGCCTTGAGGCCATAGCCCTGGCAGAGACTGGATTTGTCAGGCTCAGAAGCTGGTTTTAGTGGTACTGTATTAAATGTTACCTTTGAGACAAGCCTGGCCTTTCCACACTGGTGACTCCATTCTTTGCTCTGTGCTGTTAAGAGCACTTTGGACCTTTCTTTACCTCTTTCCATATGCTGCTTTGGAGGACTAGTTGAGCCGACGTCATTTAACTTATACTTATTAATTTTACACATAAGAACACACACACATACGATTGCAGGCTGGTTTGCGTTTAGAAACTCACAAGCTGGTTGTCAGGACGAATAGGCAACTTGTTCATAATTCCATCCAGTTCATCAAATTTCTTTAGCACTGCCTGAACTTCAGCAGAGAGCTCCTTATATTCGGAATACTGATCATTGAAAACAGCTTTGTAACGCTCCCGTTCATCATCTGTCTTAATTGCAGGGTACTTTCTGTGAGAAAAACATAGGTGGTTAAAAAAAGTTGGCAAACAATTGAATATGCGGGCCTCTTTTTTTTTGTGCCAATGTAGAACATAAATTACATGAGATATATTACCAGTAGATTTGAGGTTCAGATTTTCAGTAAAAGAAGCATTTTAAGCCCCGATATCCTCCTCTTTTTGGAGAAACACTGAAGCATAGCTGTCTCAATACTATTTGACACCCTCGATCTTCAGGCAATGTCAGGTATTAGCATTGAAAAAAGGTCATTCCAAAAATGCCTGCCTGAAGAAAATACTGGGTATAATATGCACCACCGTTCAATAAAAATAAAAAGCAAAGCATACTTTGTTCTTAACTTATGCGAGCCAGCTAAAGAATAAAATAAAACTGACCCCACCTGTCCCCTTGTGTATGACAAACGACATGAATTTTTTTCTCCATATACGGCACATGGGAAATAAAAATCAGAACAGCCTGGAGATTAAAGTAGTGGGCCAAAATGCAGGAAAGTCAAAGTTCAAATCCCACTTTTTCTAATGATGCTTTTAGTTACCTTCACCAAGTCACTCTACCCTCCATTGCCTCAGATATACAGATGGTAAGCCCTCATGGGCAGGGACCAGTCAACGATACTTGAATATGTAGCTTATTCTGAACTTATTTTGGAACAGGTAATTAAAATTTAAAATCCAAATACAGATTTGATTAGATTTAATCAATCAGCTGTACGGAAGTGTGATCTGAACACAGTAAGCAAAAGTGGTGAAACAAGACAATAGTCTGCAGATATCTGAAATTTTTAGTAGACTTGAACATCTTTTTAAGAGAGGTTTATGTGCATGCATTGTCTATATGTTACAAATTACTTCTCTGAGCTACAGCTCTCAGACTTTAAAAGGAGATTATGAAATTCATCAGAGAGGACAAGAGATGAATAGGAAAGATAATTGCATGTTACCTACCCACTATTTCTCTCTGGAGGGAAAGGGAGTACAGTACTGCACTCAACACAGCTTCAAGAGGACAAGAGAACAAAAGCTTCCTTCCTGCAGAACAAGTTTATCTAACCATCTAAAAGAGTGTTCCAGGAGCAGGCACAATTCTTTATCAAAATGCTCATTGCTTGATTATCTCTTGCAGAGGGGATACAATCATACCCTCATGTGAAAGTTGAGACCGACAATGGATTCACAGGGAACTAATTTAAGCAGCTGACTTCACCCTCACAGCTGGACATATTCTGAAGAGATCAAGAAATAAACCTGAAAAATCTGAGGGATTGAAGTAAAAACACAGACAAAAGAAATCCAGGGCGGTAACAGCAAAATGTTAAGGCTCCACGTCCTATGACAGCAACTCACGACCACTCCAAAAATGGCTCCTTCACTTTCCTATCCCTCAATGCACATTCTCCACTGTCCTTCCAACACTTTCTTGAATCTAAGCTATGCAATGCTAAACTCCTGCACTGCTCTTGAAAGACATCCTGCAACTCAACTGAGGGGCAGATGCACAAAGCGCCCCTTCCTTCCTCATACTGGCAATGTTTAAATTAAACTTGTTTTATCCTGTCTAAATTAAACATTTATTCTACAGCCAATGCAGAGGCTTTTGACCACTGCTTTACTGTGCAGAGAAGCAGTGAGTAAAAAAGTCTCATGCTAAAATGAGCTAATTAGCAGATTCTATGCAATACACAAAATAATGGGTTGCCCAAAACCCTTGTCAAATGACCACAGCTCAGGCACTAACAGCAAAGCAAATATAAAATGTCCAGTTTACTTCCCCATCTGACCCAACCCAAAAAACTATTCCTGGTGGTCCAGTGGCCAGGCTGGGCCTCCCAATACAATTCTCCTCCCCTTGAACCCCCAAAAAGTATTTCTGGTGGTCCCCCGCCACATCAAATACCCCTAGTTGTCCAACAGCCAACTCGATCCCCCACCCCACCCCCGATGGGCCAAGTGGCATGGCTGGGCCCTCCAGTTCCACAACCCTCCCCAGAGAACTCTCCCCCCCAGATCTTTTTCTGTAGAGCAGCAAGAGTGAAGCTTACTCCTTCTTGCCTCAGGCCCTGCCTCTTTAAAATGGTAGTGTCCTGCCTGGTGCATCACGGGATGCAATGGGAGAGGTCTAAATACCATATAATGAGTTTTTATCATTATATGGTATTTAGACCCCTCCTAGTGTATCCCAAGATGCACTTGGCAGAGCACTACCATTTTGAAGAGGCAGGCCCTGATGCAAGAGGGTGTAGGCTTTCCTCCTGCTACTCTATAGAAAAAGCTACTGGGGGGGTCTGGGGGCGGTTCTGGGCCGTGCCACTGGACCACCAGGAGTACTTTTTGGAGGCAGAAGGAAGGAATTGGGTCAGGAGGCCCAGCCACTGGATCCCCAAAGTACAGTGCTTTGATTGAAGTCTGTGTTCCCTAAGCATGCACACAAGAGTTGTGCTTACTGCACGGTTCTTATGGCATGCCCCAGGAAATTCCAAGCCCTTTAGCAACCAATGCTCAACACTAACAGCGTGCATATAATTTGAACGCTGTTAGTGTTGAGTATTGGTCACTAAAAACATTCCATTGTTTTTCTGGTGCTGCAGAGGAACAGCGCTGGAATTTTGATCATCTGCCCCTGAGGGCTTTGTGGTGCCTTGTGGAGGCAAGGGGATTAAAAAAACTAGGGATGGGTGGGAAAAATCAGGCTTGAGGAGGGGGTGGAGAGGGGATGGTGACTGGCAAGAAAAATGAGTACAGATCAAGATTGGCTAGAATGGAGTTGGGGCAAGAAGCTGGTAAGAGCAAATAAACGTTCAAGAGAAAGACTGTCCGGGGGTAAGGGGTGCGTGAAAATGGGCTAAGAGAGGAATAATGGGATAGACTTTGCTTTAAAAAAAACCTAAAAAAACTTACTGGTATGTCTAACTAACCAAGCTGACTTCACCATCAGAGAGGAACCCCTTTGCATAGAGTACCTGGCTGCTTTGTCAGAGCACAGCTCTCATTCTCACAGTGAAGTTATTTTTACTAAAGTGGCCCCTGTCTGAAAACTGTGAAAAATTACTGGCTTATGAAGAATCTTGAAGAGCTCCACAAAAACAATGCTAGGTTAGCTGGTGGCAAAGAAACACCAGTCAAAAGAAGACTTTTTAGGTGATCTGCTTCATGCAAAACAAAAGCCTTCAGGTATGGTGTTAAGTAGTAATTTCTTTGGATGCAGACTCCATCACATGGCTGCTTATTCCAGAAGATGACAGCAAAAAAAATAAGGGCACCTATGTACAGAGAAGGGCACTCAGTTGTGAAGGATTCAGCAACTGGCCATTTGCACAGCTTATAAACTCACAAAAGACTAGCTACTAACCATTAGAATATTGAAGCTTGTGAGCAGTAGAGCCAAACTTGTGCCAATTCAGCCTTTTTTTTTGCATGTGTCCCATATTCACATGGATGCTACTGTGGTACAGAGAAACAGGACATAATTGACCGCACCAGACTACAGGGCCAATCATAGAAACAGTGCAACAAGTCATCCTTGAGCACATGTTATCAGTATAATTCTCAGCCACTGAGGGCTAGTAAGCAGATGGAGAGGCATATTTACTTCAGTCCAGAGGCTAGGGGTGTGCAAGGAGAACAGTTGTTCCTCCCAAACAGATTTTGAATGAAATGGCATCTAGGTGGATTGGATCAGCAACCTCGTACTTGCCCTTATTTTACAAAAGGTCTGTTCTCCCTTATGTCAAAACCTAGGTAGGCTTCTGCTTTAGTCTTCTCCGACATAACTTATTACTGCGAAAGTGCCTGCCCAAAGAAATGTTGTATTCTGAAGCATAAAACATGCCAGTTTAAAATCCAAAAGTTGAGCGTTTATAATCTAATCTTTGGTTTATATACCAGTGGAGTTTGACTCGGTTGACATATAATTAAGACTAGAGTACATAGCAGAAAACACAGGAGAAGGAAGAACTAATTAAAAACTAAAGTACTTAAGAAAAGCATAAGAAAAATAACTATAATATTATCATTTCATTGAGGCTGTAGTTAAACCATTTAAAAATTGCGAGAACAACAAAGTGTTCAGGATTTATGAAATAATTGCAGCTGGCCTAAAAGCCTAATGGAGACAGGAAGTTCATTCCAGATTTCTACAAACTTGAAAACAAAAGATCGATTGAGCTTCCCAGCAGATTTAACTCCCTTAACCCTTTCAGGACCAAGGGACATATTTGTCCCATAACTTTAAAATCCTATAAATTTTGATTGGGATAGTCTACAGTTCTAAATTTGATATGTACGGATTCCATATGATACTGCCTTTATGTAAACAAACCGGTTCCGACATTCATTCATTAGCGTCGTTGCTAGATTGACGAGAAGATTCACTTGCCACACTGTCCATAAGCCAGAAGTGTGATTTTTTTAAATAAAAATAATGATATTTCACAAAAAAAATCAATTTTTTGGCATCTGCAAGCCCTTTTTACCATAAAAATGTCATCAAAACCACAAAAATTGGCCTACGATCCTTATGGTCCTGAAAGGGTTAAAGGAAGGAAAGGCTAACATATCTTTGTGTGCTTCTCAAATGGCAAAGTCTAAGGATATTCCAACTTAAGGGGACAAAAGGATCAAATATTCCATAGAGAAGCTTGAAGATTATGCATGCGCATTTAAACTGGATCCTAAAGCGAACTGAGAGTCAGTGAAGCTTTATCAACAAAGGGGAAACATGATCATACTTTCATTTCCCAAAAATGAACTTAGCTTAGCTACCAGTATTCTGTTTTATAAAAAGTGGAGAAGACAATACAGTATGTTTGCTCAAATACAAGGGCACCTCAGTTATTCTGCAAGAAAGATGACTGCTCACACAAGCACTAAAGTGCCTAATAAGTAGTACGAGGGGCCGCTGAAAAGTTCTCAGCCCAACAACAAAGTCAGGGCAGTCTCCATTGAAGGCTATACACTTAGTTCAGCGATTTTTCACTTTTTTCATTTTCATTTTTTAAATTCTTTATTCATTTTCAAACTTACAATAAGTGTGATAAAATGTCCAAACAAATTAACAATATCTATATCACTTAACTCCCCCCTTCCCCACCTTACCTATCAAATAATCAATACTTATAGAATACATAACTATAAAATTCCCCCCCTACCCTCACAATTGAACTTGTAAATTTAAGGGAAAAGAAAATTTCATCTAATCAGTACAATACTTTGTTAATGGCTCCCAAACATCTTGAAATTTCTTGAAACTACCCCGCTGTATTGCCGGAAATCTCTCCATTTTATATATATGACATAAGGAATTCCACCAAAAATTATAATTTAATCAACTCCAGTTTTTCCAATTATACGTAATTTGTTGAATGGCAACACCAGTCATTATGAGTAATAATTTGTTATTGTTTGTAGAAATCTGACTTTTTGCTCTCATTGCCATACCAAATAGCACAGTATCATATGATAATGCCACTGGGTTATCTAATAAACAATTAATTTGGTCCCAAATTGATTTCCAGAAATTCATAATAAATGGACAATAGAATAATAAATGATTTAAAGTACGGAATGAAAAAAGTGGACTAAAATTGCTGGACTGAGTGTATAGCCCTCGATGGAGACTGCCCTGACTTTGTTGGTTGGGCTGAGAACTTTTCAGCAGCCCCTCATAAGGGAATTGCATTCTGAGTAATATGCACACTGGTAACAAGGAGCCAATCATGCCAACAGAAGCGCACCAACATAGCAGCCTACCCACAAGCATGGTTCAACGTGCATATCCTGGGAGATTTCCCACCCTGCAGAAAATCTTACTGTACTACCAGCTGAAGCCTTACCTTAAGATATTACCGTATTTTCACGCATATAACATGCGCGTTATACACGATTTTACAAACCGTGCATAACCTTGCGCGTTATATGCGTGAGCGCGTTTTACAACTTTTTTTTTTAATCCGATCGGCATCCCCCCTGAGAACCGGCATCCTCCTCCCCGCTCGCGTCACCCCCCTCGCGATCCTACATCCCCCCCAGCACCGCAAAACATCTCTTACCCGATTGGGCACCGGCACCAGCACCAATGCACAGGACGTGCCAGTGCCCGAAGATCCTCCCTCGTTGGTTTGGGCTGGGCTGGGCTGGGCTGGGCGGTGCAGGAGAGATCCTCCTTCTTCCTGCGCCGGGCTGGACTAGGCTTTGAGCATTTGCGCATGCTCAAAGCCTTCTGGTCTTGCTCTCTCCGGAGAGCCTAGTCCAGCATGGCGCAGGAAGAAGGAGGATCTCTCCCGCACCGCCCAGCCCAGCCCAGCCCAGCCCAAACCAACGAGGGAGGATCTTCGGGCACTGGCACTGGCACATCCTGTGCATTGGTGCTGGTGCCCAATCGGGTAAGAGATGTTTTGCGGTGCTGGGGGGAATGTAGGATCGTGGGGGAGGATGCCGGTTCGCAGGGGGGATGCCGGATCAGATTGAAAAAAAAAAGTTGTAAAACGCGGGTAAGTGAGCGAGGGGGAGGATGCCGGTTCGGAGTAGGCGGGAGGAGGTTTTAGCATGCGCGGTATACGCGTGTACGCGCTATATTACATTTTTTTTACATACATTTATGTTCCCCGCGCGCTATACCCGTGTGCGCGTTTTACACGGGTGCGCAGTATATGGGTGAAAATACGGTACTATACCTTAGAAACATCTTTCACTTTTATTAGGGAATTTTCCCTGCATACTTACGCAACATAGTCTGGCATCACTATAGGCTTGGGAATATGTCCCGCTGGTATGGGTCCACTAAGCAGCTCTGGTTTCAGCTGGACATGCTTAAACTCTGTGGAACTGACTTCTCTTGAAGAATTATTACCAAAGGCCACTTTGTGCTAAATGAAAAACAGACAGTCAGATTGTTAATACTCTTTCCTCCCCCTTGCTGTGTTACATTATTTGATTTATCTGCTACCCTCAATGCCATTCAGGGATGCAACTAGGGCAGGATGACCAGGGCTTTGCCCCAGGTGTCATGTTTAAAGAGTGCTTCTGGTACTACTCTGTGGGGAGGCGTTGGAATGTACATATCTGCCATATGTCTCTGGCTCTACAGTGGTTTCAATCCTTTGATCTGAATACTAGGGGTTTTTTTTTGTCTTTTCTAAATCAAAACTCAAGGTAGATTACATTCAGGTACATTAGTTATTTGCCTGCCTAAGTAGGCTCACAATGTAAGCTGTACCTGTGGTAACAGAGGTGAAGCAACTTAATAGATATCTGTTCTTGTTTGGGTATCTGTTGAATCAGAAAGCCCTGAAATCAGTGCATTGTTTCAAATAATACTATGTGCAGTTCTGGTTGCCATATCTCAAAAAAGATATAGCAGAATTATTAAAGGTACAGAGAAGGGCAACAAAAATGATAAAAGGGATGGGACAACTTCCCTATGAGGAAAGTCTAAAGTGGCTCTTCAGCTTAGAGACGAGACGGCTCAGGGGGCGATACGATAGAGGTCTATAAAATAACGAGTGGAGTAGAAAGGGTAGATGTGAATCACTTGTTCGCTTTCCAATAATACTAGGACTAGGGGATGTGCGATGAAGCTACAAAGTAGTAGATTTAAAACAAACCCGAGAAAATATTTATTCACACGTGTAATTAAACTTTGGAATTCACTGCCAGAGAATAAGAACCTAAGAATTGCCGCTGCTGGGTCAGACCAGTGATCCATCATGCCCAGCAGTCCGCTCACGCGGTGGCCCTCTGGTCAAAGACCAGCACCCTAACTGAGACTAGCCCTAACAGCGCACGTACTTGTTCAACAGGAACTTGTCTAAGTTTGTCTTGAATCCCTGGAGGGTGTTTTCCCCTATAACAGCCTCCAGAAGAGCGTTCCAGTTTTCTACCACTCTCTGGGTGAAGAAGAACTTCCTTATCTTCATATGGAATCTATCCCCTTTCAACTTTAGAGAGTGCCCTCTCGTTCTCCCTACCTTGGAGAGGGTGAACAACCTGTCCTTATCTACTAAGTCTAGTCCCTTCAGAACCTTGAATGTTTTGATCATGTCCCCTCTCAATCTCTGTTCAAGGGAGAAGAGGCCCAGTTTCTCTAATCTTTCGCTGTATGGCAGCTCTTCCAACCCCTTAACCATCTTAGTCACTCTTTTCTAGACCCTTTCGAGTACTACCGTGTCCTTCTTCATGTACGGTGACCAGTGCTGGACGCAGTACTCTAGGTGAGAGCGCACCATGGCCCGGTACAGCGGCATGATAACCTTCTCTGATCTGTTTGTGATCCCCTTCTTTATCATTCCTAGCATTCTGTTAGCTTAGCAGGGTTTAAAAAATGTCTAGCTAATTTCCTAAAAGAGAAGTCCATAGGCCATTATTGAGATGGCTTGGGGAAATCCACTGCTTATTCCAAGGATAAGCAGCATAAAATCTGTTTTACTACTTGGGATCTTGCTAGGTACTTGGGACCTGGGTTGGCTACTGTTGGAAACAGGATAGCGGGCTTGATGGACCTTCGGTCTGACCCACTATGGCAATTCTTATGTTAAGGTAATAACATGAAGCAAAAAACAAAAAAAATAAACACAAAATAAAGCTAACAATGAAATTGTTGCCAGATACAGAACCTGCTGTTCTATTTAAACACTAGAGATGAGAGGAGGGAACAATTCCAATATTTGCAAACAAAAATAAAATATGAAATGGTAACATGATACAGTAAATTGATTTTGGGGAAGAGAGTATGAGTGCTCTCCTACAGTGTTTATGTTATTTGATTTAGTTTTCAGCTGAAATTTTCTGTCTTCTGTACAAAACATGCTCCTAGGCATCTCTCTCCTTGGCAGGTGGTCAGGAGGAAACCTCTCACAGCAATGAATATAAACTGAATTGCATTTGGTCTAGTTTTATATACCCTGTCTTTAGAGACGAGTTAGCTGTGCCACAGAAAACTGCATTTTAGTCAAATCTAAGTGCGGTAGATGGCAATAGCAGTTTTCTAATTCAGTGCCATATCAGCCTGATTTGATGAAGTGAGGTTCTTTTTTTTACTCATTCTGCATGTCATGACAGTTCATTTAAGTACTGCTACTATCTGGCTTACTGAGTCCACAAGAGGAACCCCCAATTGTAGGTTTGACAGTGACCACACCTGGCTGTACATAGGGTTTAAAAAAACCCCCAAAAAACCACACAGAAATATGTACCTGGGTATGTAGAACCCTAATGAAGAGGCCAGGAGGGGGAGGAGAGGGATGGCAAGTGATTATAGAGGGTAGAAGTGTGGTAATGGGGAGTAAATTAAAGATGAAAGAGAATGGAGGGTTGAGCAAGGAGTGAGATGGGGAATGGGAGAGCTAATGGGTGAAAGAATATGGAAACATGATACAGTAAGTAGCTGAAATGTAAAGAGGAGAAGGGTGAGAGATGCAGAAAAGAGCTAAAAGGAATGATAAATATATCAGAGGCAGGTGTAGTGAGGGAAGAGATAGGAGAGAGGAGAAAAGACAAATGGACAGCAGCCACTTGAAAAATTAACAGATGACAGGACAGCAGAAATGAGAAATGAACCAATATGATAGAAAAATAAAGTGTCCAGACTACAAAGGTAGAAAAAAAGCATTTTGTTTTGGATGCTATATATGGAATGAGTTCCAGAGGATGTTGTAAATGTGGTTAGTGTAGCTGGGTTTAAAAAAAGGTTTGTAAAACACACAATCAAAATCAAACAGGTTTCACACATACAACTAATGTGAAATTCAGAGGAAAAGGACCTCAGATGCCTGTGCTATTCAGAGATATGAATTCTTATATAGCATTTGCAGGAGCAGATTTTCTTTCATCGGTCCCAAAACCTCTTATAAGCTGATCAAACTTTTTTCTTTATTTTTATATTATATTTTAACAATTATAATGACCAGCAAAAAAATGCACTTATCTGTTGTGCAAATCAGAATCTTATTTAGCCCGATGGGACCCTGGACATCATCAGTAACGTGGCAGAGTGAATTCACGGGTGGACAAGGCCAAAGCAGCCCGTTTAGAGTGCTGTCGGCCTGACGCTGCTTAGGGAGCTATGTAGGGCTCTCGCGATGAGGGGGGGGGGGGTTTGGATGGGAGGGAGGGAGGGAAGGAAGGATGGGAGTTCGGCTGCGTGGTGGGGCGGGTGCTCGGGGGTATGCTCACGCAAAGGTCCTGCTGCACGAAGGATATGAGGGAGGGAAGGACAGAAGCTGGGCAAGGGTCCTGCTGCACGAGGGATGGGAGGGAGAGGAGGAAAGATGCTGCACATGTGGGGAAGAGAGAAAGGAAAGAGGAAGAATTGGGGTAAAGGAGAGGAAGGAAGAGATGATCATGTACATACCCCAAAAATAAGACCTAGTGCATTTTTTGGGCCTAAAATTAATATAAGACACTATCTTATTTTCAGTGAGACACGGTACTTACTAATTTAACAATAAAATGGCCATTTCATAATTTCTGCTGCTTAAAGCTCTAGGGGGCACTTGGCCTTAAAAAGTTGGGGAACATTGGTATATTACATAGACTTGTTCTAAACCATGATCTTTTGAGTGACTGTCAGCCTTCCCCCCCCCCCCAGTTTCTAATTTAAAAGCTGTTCTATTTCCTTTTTAAACGCCAATACCAACAGCCTGATTCCACCTTGACTAAGGTGGGGCCAGTATGGCAATTCTTATGTTCTTAGGCAAGGCACTACGAATGAGCAATAAAGAAATGTACTGTAACATGCCACTGCAGGGTGAAAGAGCTCCAATATACACTATACCCAACTTGATCCTTCTGATTACATATAGCAAAATCAAGACCCAACTTATACTGATACTAGATACAGTGTATTTTGGTGTACAATAATTTTATACCATCTGTACTGATTTTTTGTAACCCAAGGTGGTATATAGATATAAACTATTCTTAGCCATCTTTCCTGATGCGCGCATATAAAAGAAGTCTAAAAGCATAATAATCTTGAACAGAATGGCATAAAGGATAGTCTATGCCACAGTTCTTCAACCGTTGGTCCGCGGACCGGTGTCTGTCCGCAGAAAATTTTTGCCGGTCCACGCAGGGCCGGTGAGATCAAGTTGGCAGTTAAATTTCCTGCTGACTGCGGTTCCTGCTCACTAATGTTCCTCCCAGCCTCAGGCGATCAAGATAGGCTGCCAACGTCAGGGCCTTCCCTCTCCGAGTCTCGCCTGTTCGGAAACAGGAAGTTGAAACAAAATAGGCGGGACTCAGAGAGTGTAAGTCCCAACGTTGGCAGCGTGTCTTGATCGTCGCCCCTGCAGAGTTGCTGAAGAGGGCCGCGGGGAGGTTGCGATTAGAACGGAGAGAGCTGCAGATTCAGGTGCAGGTGGAGGGAGATGGTCAGCGTGTGCGAACAAGATCCTGGGGAGCCTTCACAGTGGCTGTCTCCCCTCCCACCAGCTCTCCTATTTGCCAGGGCAGTGATTTACCGGCAACTTCCTGCAGGCAAGTACTGAGAGCTGCTGGAAGGGGAGGAAGCCACTGTAGGAGGCTGGGAAGGTGCTGGATAAAGGGAGAGCTGTTACTGGACTTGAAGGGAGTTAGAAGGAGAGATGCTGCTGGGAGGGGAGGAGGGAAAGGGATGGGAAAAGAGTTAATGTTGGATAGAGGGAGGAGGGAAGGGAGAAGGAAAAAAAGGAAGGAGGGTAGGGAGAAAGAAAAAAGGAAGGAAACAGCTGGCAGGGAGATTACAGGAGGGAAAGGGGGGTCAGGGTGGAATGGAGAGATCAGGTGAGGGAAAGGGGAGAGAGGAATGAGAAAGTAGAGAGACATTGATGCTGGAAAGGGGGTCAGCAGAGAAATGAGAGAGGGATAAAGATGCTAGATCTGGTGTAGGAGAGATAAAAATGAAGAAGGCAGTGAAGCTGGAATGAATGATGTAAAAAGAAGAGGAGGATGGACAGGGAAGAGGGGCATAGAAAGAAGTCAGATACATATGGAAGGGGGAGAGGGCAGATATTGGATGGAACGGGCAGATGCTGGAAGGAAAAGAGTGAAAAGAAGATGAAAGCAGAACCCAGAGACAACAAAAGGTAGAAAAAAATAATTTTATTTCTATTTTGTCATTAGAATATATCAGATTTGAAATATATATCCTGCTAGAGACATAACTGGAGACAGCAGTATTCTGTTAGCATGATATTTCTATGTAGCATTCTATAATAACTTGGCTTGTTCAGTTTTCTTGATAGTAGAGGGGATATATGTGAAGGGGAGGGGAGACAGGGGTTTTGTTGGTCTGTGCTCAGTAGATTTGTATTTATAAAATCACAATTGTTCAGAATATTGTTTCTTTTTATACTTTAATAAAATACGTTCAATATAAAATCATAATTGCGGCTTGTGCAGATGGGATCTGATGGTTTGCGGGGACCGAGCTCGCGGAGATGGGGCGTAAACGAGGTTTTTAAATTTTAGTCCTAGTAGTTTGCCGGTCCACAAAATAATTCTTTTATTTCTGCCGGTCCACGGGTGTAAAAAGGTTGAAGAACACTGGTCTATGCAGTGGCCGTCATTTTTTATGTTGTTTTATGGAAACATCCTCCCCAACCACCTTCTCTAAGGGGGAAAACAGAACATAGAAATTTTGTTCTTACCAGCAGCTTTGGTGAAGTACTCTGTGCTGAAATCACCTACAAAATATTGTAAAATGATTTTCTTAAAATCACTGTACACATAATCCTACAGTTATCGTGAATTAATTCCAAATACGGTGCATTTTAAACATTAAAAAAATCCTTTAATATAAATAAGCCCTCCTTCCCCAATGTGACAAAGGCAGAGAGTATCTGGTGCAGGGTGTAGAGAGGAATACAATTGCTCATAACCTATACGATTCCACAGCCAATTATATCATACTGTACCATATCAATGGACAAGTCAGATATGTCACTTGTTCAAAAGCACAATCAGCTTTGGAAAATAATTAAGTCTCTTGTGAAAACTCTTTTGTATCCTGGAGTTTTTGAATACTAACAAAACTTAGTTTGAAAGGTCAACAAAAGGGTAGTTTAATATAATGTTACAAATAAGGATCATTTCCACAAAGAATCTGAAAAACTATTTAGGTGTGCTCTTACCCAAAGCATTATTCTACTGCAGTGGTACCCACGATCGCAAAGGCAATGCAAGTCAATCACGTTGCCTTCGCATTCTACCTGCTTCCCGATGCAGAAGTTCCGAGCCGACCAGCCTTCCTCACCCGACATCAATTCTAACATCGGAGAGGAAAGTCCGGGCCAGGAAATTCCTGCCTGGCTGGCCGGAACTTCCTCTCCAACGTCATAATTGACGTTGGGGGTGAAGACTGGTCGGCCCGGCGCTTCTGCGTCGGGAAGCGGGGAGAGTTTGGGGCAGGGGCTTGGAGGGGAGGGAGGGAAGGAAGGAAAGGGAGAGAGACAGACGGAGGGAAGGAAGGAAAGGGAGAGAGGGAGAGAGACAGACGGAGGGAAGGAAGGAAAGGGAGAGAGAGAGGGAGACAGACGGAGGGAAGGAAGGAAAGGGAGAGAGAGAGGGAGACAGACGGAGGGAAGGAAGGAAAGGGAGAGAGAGAGGGAGACAGACAGACAGACGAAAGGCAGGGACAGAAAGAAAGAACATAAGAATATAAGAAATGCCTTCACCGGATCAGACCTAGGTCCATCTAGTCCGGCGATCCGCACACGCGGAGGCCCAGTTAGGTGCTCCCTGTTGGAGACCCGGATTTCCCGTATTGGATTTGCAAGAAGGTGTGCATCCAACTTGCGCTTGAAACCCGGAACACTAGTCTCTGCCACAAGCTCCTCTGGGAGAGCATTCCAAGCGCTCACCACTCGCTGTGTGAAACAGAACTTCCTGACATTTGTCCTGAACCTGCTGCCACACAGTTTCAGGCTATGACCTCTTGTCCGTGTCACATCTGAAAATGTCAGTAATGCTTCTTCCTGGTCTATTATGTCAAATCCTTTTAATATTTTTAAAGTCTCTATCAAATCCCCTCTCAATCTTCTCTTTTCGAGGGTGAACAGTCCCAGTTTTCTGAGGCGTTCTTTGTAGCTCAAATTCTCCATACCTTTGACTAGTTTCGTGGCTCTCCTCTGCACCCTCTCCAGCAGGGAAGGGAAGGAAAGAAGGAAAGAAAGGACAGGGAGACAGAAAGAAAGACAGACAAAGAAAGAAGAGGGCAGGGAGCAAGAAAGAAAGGGGAGGGGGGTTGGGAGAGAGTTGGCAGAAAAAGTTGGCAGAAGGAATGAGGTCTGGAAGCATATAGCAGGAAGGGAAGAAATATTTGATTGCACGGTTAGAACAAAGTGCAATTAGAGATTCATGAAATGACCAGACAACAAGGGTAGGAAAAATTATTTTATTTTGAATTTAGTGATCAAAATGTGTCTGTTTTGAGAATTTATATCTGCTGTCTAAATTTTGCACTATGGCCCCCTTTTACTAAACCGCAATAGCGGTTTTTAGTGCAGGGAACCTATGAGTGTCAAGAGCAGCACGGGGGCATTCAGCGCAGCTCCCTGCACTAAAAAATGCTATCATGGTTTAGTAAAAAGGGAGGGGATATATTCGTCTATTTTTGTATAGTTGTTACTAAGGTGATATTGCATAGAGTCATCTACCTTGACCTCTTTGAAAAAACCCCGGAATATAAATGATAATTCACATTCTCTCTGTGTACAGTGTGCTTTTTAAAATTTTATTGTTGGTAGATCATTTTGACTTGGTCATTTTAAAGTAGCTCGCAAGCCCAAAAAGTATGGGCACCCCTGTTCTACTGTATAAGCTCACGTGTAAGTAGCAAAGCACACAATTTAAAAGGGAGGGGCATATGGGAGTATCACCCAATGCACATGCTGACTGACGGATCTAGGCATGCCCTCCTGTGCCAGTCACTGACTTGGCATATGTAAGTGTGCCTTCTTTTTGACATACCAATGCAAATTTGTGTTAGTATTCTGTAATTGCATCAGGGCACTCTGAAGTCATCATTATAGAATTGCCCTTCCCATGCTGCATCAGGTGCAAAAAAGAGGCAACAATTTACAGAATTTCTGCCTATATATAAATCCATTTAAAAAGTAGTCACTTGCTCCTATTTATCCCCCTCTAATTTAGCAGCTGTATCTTGCAGTAGCTGCAAGACAAGAACTTCTTGGGTAGTTCTAAGTATAGTAAGCTACAGCAATCAAGGTGGGAGAAGGTAATTGAATGCACCACTTGCTTTACATTAGAGCAGGGGTATCAAACTCAATCACATAAGGGGCCAAAATCTAACAATTTGTACATCGCCAGAATTTTGAATAGGCGATAAATCAAACTATTTAATAAACTTGGAACACACAGGCTAAGTTGCGGGCCAAATGTTTTAAGATACATAAAAGTATAGGGTTACAACTTCTCCAACCCCACACCGGCTCTGTGGTCGTAAACAAAATCAAAAAAGACTTTTCCTCACTCTTTTTAAGTCCTAGCTCACGCTTGCTGTCTAACACCAGCTCTGGCAGGATACACATTTCAAATCTGACATATTGCAATCACAAAACAGAAAATAAAATTATTTTTTCTACCTTTTGTTGTCTGGTCATTTTGCTTTTCCATCATCTTGGTCCCAGTTTCTCTGATTTTTTGCCTATCTTCTACTAATTCTCTTTCCAGTGTCTGCTGTCCATTTTTTCTCCTCTTCTCTCGTTCCATTCCCTCCTCATGCCCATCTCCAATGTATTGATTTTTCCCATTCAGCTTTCTTACCTTTTTCTTTTTTTGCCTCCGTCTACTCAAAATCTTGCCCTCTCTCAATCTTCTTTTTAAATTTTCAGCTACCTCTCAATTATCTATCTTCTCTCAGTCCCTAACTTTCAATTAATGACAATTATGAGGTGGAAAAAAATAAAAGTACACTTCAAGGTACTGGAGAGAAGGAACAAAGACTGGTAAGCTTTAATTCTCCAATAATATCATGGTTAGGGTTACCATATGGCTCCAGAAAAAGGAGGACGGATAGAGACATCTGGGTTTTACTTCCACTGCTTTCAGTGGATGTCTCAATCCGTTCTCCTTTTTCTGGAGCCATATGGTAAACCTAATCATAGTTGCACAAAACTTATGTTTCTTACCTTCTGCTCTATAATGAATTCTCGCTGCTTCCGTGCTCCCTCATGCCGCCACAACTTTAAGCTAACGATGGCACTAATGAGATATACAATCATTAAAACAAACAGAAAAATAATAGCTGCTGTCTGTCCACCTTCAATGCGGCAAAATGATGCATTTAGAGGCGTATTAAATAAAGGGTAGTAGCAGAGACCGCCTCGGTTTGCATCATTCACATAAACTATGGCGGCAGCCAAATACAAAATGAATAAAGCCAGGTTAATGCCAAATTCTGTTAGAGGCCACCAACTGGAGTCTAAAAGAATAGTCCGATAATACATAGACATACCAAGAACAAGGAGGATGACAGTCACTACCCAAGCAAGCCCTGCAATCACTAGCACAAATGGTGTTTTAGGGCCACTGTAGTAGTATCCTCCATATATGCTGCTAGTTCCATAGCCATATGGCTGTGAATATCCGTACATGTTATACCATTCATTATCTTTATGAATGTAAGTAGTAACGCAGGCAAACACTGCTGCACCCAAAAGCAGCTCTACCGTGCACAAAATTCTTAGCAAGCCTGCCCAGGACTTCATGTAGGAATATCTCATATTATATTCTTCTACCCTCTCACTGTAGGTTTTTACAGTCTGAGTATGGCGGCCAAGAGAACCGTAAGAATCCTGAACAAACATGGGTTTGATTTCTTTCCGTGAATTGTAGCTCCCTCCTGATCCACCATATGGGTCCTTGTAAGAACTTGGGGCTGACCTTTGGTCCTGAGCAGAGCCCTGTTCCCTCTGTAACGGAACAGAATGTCCTGGAGAGGGAGGAGGAGAACATTCAACACCATCTGAAATGTAATTGATGTCAGACATGGGCTTGTCCCACTGTCCCTCTCTTTTTCCCTTGAAGAAATTCTTCCAGGAATCTGGAATAAATCGCCTCACTGGTCTGAGGTCAAGTGCAGTGGCAGGTTCTTCATTGTCACTGGGATAAAAGTCAGGACCAAAAGGAGGCTGGAGCGGTAATGGTGGTGGCGGCAAGGGGTCCTCACTTAGCGCCAAATCACAGACTTTCGAACTTTGAGGAGTTCTTCCCAAGTAGTGTGAAACAGAAGAACCCACAGGAACCTCATCATACTGGGCAAGTCTTTTTTGTTGCCGCCCTGCTCTCGACCCCAGCTCTGATGATGAAACACCTCCAGACATCTGTATTCTTTTCCCTATCTAAGATCAAAAAGGAAATGGTATATTAGACATATTCTTAGTAGTTTAAACATTTGCTTGAATGTCTGACATTAGAAATTTAGTTTACTATACCAGTTATGCTTTGCATGTATAGCTCTGACAACAGAACCAGGTACTTGTGTTTGAGGGTCCTTTGTGGTGTACATTAATAAGGAGCACACCATAAACTGTCACATGCTCTAAGCCAGGGATGTCGAAGTCCCTCCTCGAGGGCTGCAATCCAGTCGGGGTTTTCAGGATTTCCCCAATGAACATGCATGAGATCTATTAGCATACAATGAAAGCAGAGCATGCAAATAGGTCTCATGCATATTCATTGAAGAAATCCTGAAAACCAGACTGGATTGCGGCCCTCGAGGAGGGACTTTGACACCCCTGCTCTAAGCTATGATTTTGGAGGGCCACAAACCAGTCAGGTTTTAAGGATATCCCTAATGAAATATATTTGCAAAAAATGAGGCAGGGCATGCAAATCTTATTCATAAATATTCACCGAGATATCCTAAAATGCTCACTAGTTTGCGGCCCTCCAGGATTGTAGCTTGACTCCACTGCTGTACAGACTGCCTTGTGGGCAGAGGCCCTCAGACTAGATCAAAAAACCTTCTGGAGACTGCACTTTCAAAAAGATATAAAAAGGATGGAGTCGGTCTAGAGAAAGGTCTACGAAAATGGTTCTTTATCACTTGTGGAAGTTATATACGAGTTGATTTGGTGAATTGATAAGAAGGAAAGAAGTTTGGACTTCTGGCATTGGCCATGCCTACAATGGCAGTAGGTGTCATAAAGCACATCTACAGCTGCAATTCATGTGAAAGGTAGCACTGGAAATGTAGGCCTTGAAAACACTGGTCTTTTTTAGGCGCCTATATATATATATATTTTTTTTTTTTTTTTATACACTTTTACTCCTTTTTAAACAGCGTTTTGCACTTAACTTATAAGTTAGGCGCCAGTAGGGTGCCTACCAGTGCCTAATTTAAGGCACCATTTATAGAATATGGGCCTAAGTGTATAGCCCTTGATGGAGACTACAGTATATAACTTACTAATTTACCAATCTTTTCAAACCACCCTCGTGTATCAGACCGTCTAATTTGGAGTGAATTTAAAATAATCCTTACTGTTTGAATTACATGGAATATTAAAAAAAAACACTCAGTTAAGATGATGGAAAACATTAAGGGAAGGTAGATTCATATATTTGCTGCAGCTGTTAGTTCAGACTTGGTTACCAGACTAACCCCCTCTTTTACAAAACTGCAAAAAAAAAAAAAAAAAACACAACAAAAAACAAACAAACCCCAAAACGGTTTTTAGCACAGGCTGGCATACTAAATGCTCTGCACTGCTCCTGACACTCATAGGAAAGGGAATGGAGACTTGTACCCTGCCGTTTTGTGTCTTTGGCATTTCATAGCTTACATACAAGGTGGTGGGCACCAGAGGATTAAGTTACTTGCCCAGGGTCACAAGGAATAGCACCAGGATTTGATCTCACAACCTCGGGGCCACAGCCCTTCATCCTTGTTTGGAATAAAGAGTCCTATTTCAACATTCTCTTCCTATTGTTTCTTCTCTTCAATAGAAATGACCTCAGTCAAAAATGTTTTCATGTATTCCCTTCTCCTTCATAAAGTTAGCATGAATATATTTTATCTGTGATTGGCAAGCTTTTGAGCACTTTATAAGAAATAAAATGATCATATACTAGCTGAAAATCTACCGCCTGCTCAAAGGAGGCGGTAGCGGCTAACACGCTATTCCGCGCATTAAGCCCCTAGGGCACCTTCATAAAAGGAGCCCTTATTTTTTTCATTTCAGAAAAGTATGAACTAAAAAAGAAACTCTCAAAGAGTTCTGTTTGACAACTATGTAGTAGACTTAACAACCCCAACCAAATCGGTACTTAGACGATCTAAAACAGTGTTTCTCAACTTCTTCAAGCCAAGTACCCTTAAGTCTAACAAATATCAACCGAGTACCCTCACCCAAGCCCTGCCCCACCCCCATAATCATAGTACTAATTGTAATGCAATTTTTTATTTCCTTTTTTCATATACACACACACAATATAATATTAATACCTAAAAGGTAGCCACAAAACTTAAAAAAAAACAAAACCCACAAAGCACACTGTATGCAGAGAAATCTTAATTATCATTTATATTCTTTTTTTTTCCCCCCCCCCAAAAGAGGTCAAGGCTGATGACTTTAAAATATGCAATGTCATCTCAGTAACAACTATAGAAATATATAGTGCAAAATATAGACAGCAGTTATAAATTATCAAAACTGACACATTTCGATCACTAAGTTGAAAATAAAATCATTTTTCCTACCTTTGTTGTCTGGTGATTTCATGAGTCTCAAGTTGCACTTCCTTCTGACTGTGCATCCAATATTTCTTTCTTTCTGCCTCCTGCATGCTTCCTCTCCCCTGGACCTCATTCCCTTCCCCAACCAACATCTCTCTCTCTCCCTCCAAGAGTCTAACTTTTCTTCCTCTCTCCTCCACCCCTATTGGCAACATGTCTCCCTCTCTCTCTGTCCATCTGTCTTGAGAGATCCAGGCATCTCTCCCACCCCCTCTACTGCCACATCCAACTTTTCTTCCTCTCTCATCCCCTGGATCATGTGCAGCATTTTTCACCACTGCTCACCAGCCCCATGTCCATTTCTCCTTCTATCACCCCTGTCCAGCACAATGCCACATTTCTCCCTCCATCACTATGTCCCAACATTCCTCCCTCTCATCCTTCTATCCCCATGCATCTCTACCTCTCTTCTCTCTCTATGTCCAATTTTCCTCTTTCTTCCTTTCCCCATGTGCACCTCTTTCCCTCTCCTCTCATGCCCAACAATTCTCCCTTTCTATTCCCTCCCTCCTATGTCCCAAGTTAGTGCTCCCTCCCTTCCTTTTCTGTGTTGAATTCATGCCCCCTCCCTGCCTTCCAGTCTTTATCCCAAAATCGTGCCTCTCCCATGGCCCAATGCAGTCCTTCCCCCCACCTTCTCCCTTTATCCCAGAAAGATCATGTCCTCTTACTTGTTCGAGCCACACTCGCTCCTTCTGCCTTCAGCGGCACTTGTTGCAGTCAGTGGTTTACACGCTGCACGTGGCTGACCCACAAGCCTTCCCTCTGACATTGGAGATACGTTTTTTGGGTCAGCTACGTGCGTGTGAACCGCTGCCTGTAACAAGTGTCGCTGAAGGCAGAAGGAGCGAATACAGCTCTAACGAGGTGACTGGGACTCCCCGCTGATCTGGAAGGCTTTCTTCCGACATCAACTCTGACATCGGAGGGAAACTCTCTGGGTCGGCTTCAGAAGAGGGGGATGGGCAGGAAGGAGGAATCCCCGGCAGCAGCTTCAGCTATTAGGCAGGCAATATTCTTGGTGGCAGCCAGCGCCACGTACCCCTAAGGGTACGCGTACTATGTGATAAGAAACACTGATCTAAAAGATAGGTCATCTAAGTGCTGATAATTGAAACGGCTTTTTACACATATCCAGGGACTTTTTAGGCCTCTGAATCCTGCTGTGCACCCCACAGCTGAAAGGGGCATTATTGGAGGAATGGTTAGGGTGGGATGTGAGCAGGATGTGGGCCGACTTAGACTTATTTACCCTGCAGGGATAATTGAAGATTTGACGATACTGCCTAGACGAATTGTGATTTAAGACAATGTAAAGACATGTATAAGTGCCTAAAAGGTATCCAAAGTGACCAGATAACCACTGCAGGAACAAAGTAAAGACCTCCCATACACACCCCGTGTTCACTGACCGCATCGCATCCCCACAAAGTTCAAAATAAAAATGTATTTAACTGCTTCCGGAACATCAGCACCTGGCATAGGAAAGCCTAATAGAGCTGCACAGAGGTGGCTTAAGTAGTCTTGGGGGATGGGCGAGTGAACCATAGAGAGGAGGACCCAGGCCCATAAGCTACTCTAACTGCTACATCAATAGTGGAAGATGCAAGCCCACCAAAACCCCCCTGCAGTCATGGAGTGGAATCCAGGCAGGAAGAGCTTTATATGCTCAGTCTGAGATTCATTCTGGGAGTTAACCGTGAGAGGCATCTAGGAGACGGGTCACCTGTGGGAAGGTGAGAGCTTCTATAGAGTCTTCCCTGAGCAGAGAAGAGTCAGAAGCTGTGGGTTAAGGAGAACCTCAGGGGAAGCTGAGAAGACTGGAAAGGATTGCTTGGAATAGATGGTATGGTGAGTGGTGTTGTGCTTGGCTGGATGAGAAGCTTGCTGAATGTATTGGAAGCTTGGACAGTAAATGTGCTGGCTAAGATAAGCCAATGTTTATTTGGTTGAGGCTGTGTGCTGAAGAGCCTAACACTGCTGGGAAAGGAACAGCTAATTTCTGGTGTGGCTGAGGTAAGCCACACAGGTTTTGAAATTGCCGAGAGCTGATTAACTGACTAAACACTGAATGGGAACTGACACTGTCTATAGAACAAATTGTTACACTGGACTAAGAGACTAAAATTAAAGTATAGAGTTTTGGTTTCTCTGAACTTGTGAAGGAACAGACTCAGGTCCTGTACACCAATAAAAGTGTTTGTTATACCTTCAAGAGTGTCTAGAAGTGTCTGTGTGTGTGTGAATACAGAGAGGGTTGTTATAAAACCTGGCCCGGAGCACTGCAGGTCCTGGCAATGTGACGGGAAAATGACCACTCGGCTTGTCACACTCACTTTCAAAATTCCAGCCTTGAGAAATCAGATGTCAAACGTAGACAGGCAAGCCATTTTGTTTTGTTCAGGCTGTTCCATATGAAGACTTTCCGTCAGTGACTGTCAACATAAAAAAAAGTACACTCAGAAGTGAAGAGAACTCAGAACAGCTCAAGCTCAAGACTACCACAACTGAGGGGAGTTGAATTGCTCTCATAAGCATTATTTTGCTTATTAGCATGCGTACCAGTGTCATACTAAGTTAGGGAACCCCCCTCTCCCCATACACACACTATGCCAACATTTCATCTTTCCTTCAAAATCAGAATTTATATCGTTCAGTGACCTTTTAGCCCTGAAAGCTGGTTTCATTTCCTTGTGCCTACTTTAACATTGTAACAAAGTCACTCAAGATATTCTAGATATCCGAGCCAAACAGCACAGGAAATGACTGGGAATCTGCTCCCCAAGATCAATCACAACTGAGGATTCTTAAACAGAGGTGGAAAATTCTCAGCTATTGCTCAGCACAACACCTGCTGCCTGTTCTACATTCAATGAAGGGCCAACCTAGAATAAAGCTCATAAGATGGTGGCTGGAGGTAAATGCACTGCTTCAACTGGTGCAGCTATAAATCAAGGAATAACACCTGGAACCTTCTAATGCTATCCAGGGACAAGGCATTTTAAAGGCCTATTTTACAGTAGGCCTAAGCTAGCTAATGCGACTCTGCACTAAGTTAGAAGACTGAGGCCCTAGAAAATCTTAACATATAGTTGAGGAAAGTTTAAAAAATATTGGTTCATGTTCCTATTATAAAATTTGTAGACAAAGACTGTATTGCATACTAGTTCTACGAGTCCCTAGGGAATCTATGCCTCTCTGCTGCTGAATATTCTACCTGGTCTCAGGGGCTTTGGTGAAGAAAATCATAAGGACATTTTAGATTACAACTTAGATCTTTCCATATTGCCGAGATAACCCCCCACCCCCACTACACTCTTAAAATTGAAAGCAATAACTGACATGAAACAGTTATTCCGCCTAATGCATACCACGACTTCACCCCTAGTATTAGGTTAATCAGACATTGACTCTCAACCTAAAGCACAGATCTTAGCAGACTTCTTCCAAAATAAAATCTAAAAAGTAAAATCAGAAGTCAAAAAAGCTACTGTCACTGTTCCTGTATCTCTCTAACCAAGTAATGTAATGTAATGTAATGTAATTTATTTCTTATATACCGCTACATCCGTTAGGTTCTAAGCGGTTTACAGAAAATATACATTAAGATTAGAAATAAGAAAGGTACTTGGAAAATTCCCTTACTGTCCCGAAGGCTCACAATCAAACCCAAACAGAATATGAAACACCTTCCAGCCTTTATCCCAAACAACCACTACTACTCTCTTGAAAAAAACTGTCCATTTATAGCAGTATACTTGACTGATACCCCAATCGTTTTCTTATAGAAGTCCCTGACCACATCATAGAATGGCTGACAATATCTTCATCTTCAAGGTCAACTACCATCCCAAATGGGGCAAACGGCATGATCCCCAAAGCCCAAAACTAACCAAACTTATTGCAATGCACGTCTGCAAACAACTCTCCGTCTTCATTGAAGAACATTCTTGCCGCCATCCTACTCAATTTGGATTCTGCTCAAACCACAGCACAGAGGTCCTTTTACTGACATTAACCACCAAAATCAAGCAATACTTGAGAGTGTTGGCTGTCAGGTGATCCTCCTTCAATTTGACATATTCACTGCCTTCAACTAGGTTGATCACCAACTACTATTAACCAAACAACAAAATAGACATTGTAGGAACCATTCTGAATGGGTTCAAAAACTTCCAACAAAACAGACAAATATCTAGTCTACAAAGATGAAGAGTTTTCAAAAAACTACCAAGCATTCTTTGGCATACCGCAAGTATCGCCATTATCACTGATCCTCTGTAACCTCTTCATGAGCTCACAACAATGAATGTATATTCTCATATCCTTGTACGCAATCCAATTAATCACGATTCTAACAAAACAACGTTAATATCAAGTGGAACAGACAAAATACAGAACTGAGCTGTATCCGACAAACAAACTAAATGCAGACAAACCCAAAATCCCGTGGTTTCATGACTGTACACACAGTTCCTCCTGCTGTAATTCTAACCTCAGGATCCACACTGGAAATGAACAAGATGTCCAAGGTCCTCGGAGTCATACTCAGCTCAACCCTATCATACAAATCTCTAGTATCCAACTTAAAGAAGAAAACCTTCTACAATATGAGAAGACTAAGACTTATCAGATCCTTTTTTCAAGGGCGCCAATTTGCTACACTAACTCAAATGCATATACTGTCCGAGCTGGACTACTGTAACTCCCTCTAAGCGGGTCTATCCTTTTCTCTCCTGAACAAATTACAGACGATTCAAAACACAGCTATCAGACTAATATTCAAACAAAAAAATTTGACTCTGGCTCACCTTACTATAAGAAATTACACTGGCTACCTGTCAAAACCCATTCTAATTTCTAAATGCAAAAACCGCTGAAACTTATTTGTCAGTTCTTGGTCAGCATCTACCAGACAGCTAGAATTGCTTCAACCTGCTCCTTCCATCTCTCAAAGGGGTTAAATACAAATGCACATTCAACTCGCTCTTCACTTACCTTGGCACCAAGACCCGGAACAACCTCCAAACTGACATCAGGATGGAAACATTCTATAACAGATTCCAAAAGAAAGTAAAAATTCTCTTCTTTGAAAGCATTCATAGACAACTAACTTGAAATACCCGTCACTAAATCCCATTCTCAACTCCAAGTGTTATACCTTTATAGTCATAGAACCTCTATTCTCCCTTCTCCATTACTCCATTCATAAATCTGCCTTCCTCAAACTCTTACAATATAGTATATACATTCTGTAATTTATTTTATTGTAAGTCGGGGGATTGTGCGATGCGGCAGGAGAGAGTGGGCATCTCTCCGGCTGCGAGGCGGGGGCGAGTGGGCAGGCAGTAGTGTTGGGCGATTGTGCAACCCTCCTGCTCCCAGGGGTGGGTGTCCGGAATTGTGCAAGCATGGTGGGAGAGAGTGGGCATTTCTCATGCTGATCTTTGATTTGGTTTTGAGAGTTTTTTGGGTGTTTTTAAAATATCCGTGTGTATTCTATACATGTGCTGATCTCTACTGCCAGCAACTCATTTCAAGTAAATTTAGAGAATCTACGTGAACATCTGCGAGTGTGAACCTCATCCGACTCGCCTTTATGAAAGTGTTACAATAACGACCTCAGAAGCAACCCATTGTATTTTATCTTGAAGTTTTGAGAATCTTCTTCCATGTGTTAAGGGGAATCAGATGTGAAAACACAAACCATAAAGGCCTACTGAAAAGGGAAAAGTTTTAAAAGCTCTCCAGGGCTTGCTTTGAGAGAAGATTTTAAATCAGCCAGTAAATGAATAATTATATTAGAATAGCATGGAAAAGTAGGGAAAATTAGAGAAGGCAAGAAAAAATAAATATGCCACTCAGTCTCTGAGGAAGGATAATAAAGGAAACAGGGAGAAATTAAATACAAAAAGTGATGAGGGCATGAGGTAAACTCCCATTCTGCTGCTTCAGAGGCAATATAAGAATTAAATAAAACAAAAAGTAAAGTTGTATCTTCCTAGCCATAAGTCTAATACGTTTGAGTGTATGAAAAGAAAGGTAAATCGAACCAGAAAGCATAAGGCTGTAATTTTGCGGGAGTGGAGGAGAAAGGCGAAAAGTATTAAATATAATTTACAACTTGCAAGCCAACAATGAAGCTGAATCCACTACATGAAAAAGCTCAACTAGAACTCAGATTTCGACTGAACAGCTAGAAAGGAAAACAATCGAGAGGCACACACGTACGTTCCCCGATAAGTACCACAGAAGAGGATTTGCACCCCCTCCCTCCATCTCGGGGAGTTGGATTGTTCCCTTTTCTTTCTTTTGGTCTCTCACCTGTTAAGTTTTGCCCAGTTTCTGCTTCCAACTTCCCTCCGCCCCTACGCGAAAAGAGCAGATATGGCGGACTTTCGGTCACGTGACAATCCCCGGCATGACGTCACCAGGTGCTTTTTCTCCCAGGTATGGGCTCGTTCGTTTCCCTCCTTACTCATACGTAATTGTAGAGAGCCTTGACTCACTAAACTCTCCTACTGTCTACACTTCCAGCTTCTCGGATTTCCGGCTGCTAAAGGTTAGACACCTGTTGCCATAGGAGCCAGCACGGTGAGTGCTTGAGCACCCCCCCAATACTGAACAAATTTCTCGAGTGGGTCCAAGGTGGGGGTTATTTATTTAGCACCCTCAAGCATTTTTTGAAAAGTTGGCTCCTATGCCTCTGTTGCTGAGAAACTAATTGCAGTAGACAGAAAAAGTAATTAATTTGTGGCTTCAGAGATTGGCGGTGTTAAAGTTGTTCTAGGGATGGTTGGAGCTAGTAGTATTTATGTATGTCCTGGGGAAAATATTATTTCTTTGGAGTGAGCTTCTACAGTGTCTAAATGAAATAGGAACCGTTTGGAGGAGATGTGCAAACCATGATTAGGGAATATCAATAAAAAGCAGTGATTGTAAAAAATAATCGGAGAATGTTCTTGCTAGTTGAAAGTTTTTACTAAGCTGGCAGGTAGGGAACCCTGCATAATAATTAACAGGAGAGCTGGGAACTGCTAAGAACAGCAAAAAGTTCAGCTAGCAGGGGTGTCAAAGTCCCTCCTCGAGGGCCGAAATCCAGTCTGGTTTTCAGGATTTCTCCAATGAATATGCATGAGATCTATTTGTATTCACTGCTTTCACTGTATGCTAATAGATCTCATGCATATTCATTGGGGAAATCCTGAAAACCCGACTGGATTGCGGCCCTCGAGGAGGGACTTTGACACCCCTGACTAGGAAGTTGAGTTTAGAAGATGGCTAGTGAGCTGGAGACAGGGCTAAAAGTAAATCGGTGTTGGTTTTATACTCTTGGGAGGGAAATTTAGGTGGGATTGGGAAAGAAAGATTATATTTCAGGAGCTGTTTTGCTGTGCTTAGTGTGGAAAAATAGTTGTTGAGTGACATTTTGATTACTTAAGGGATCTGTGGAAAAATTGGGTCCTCCAGATCCTAGTATTACCACCTTAAACAAGATCCACTGGACTGCTTTTTGTTTTGACTGCCCCTGTCTCAGCTATGTTGATTCAGGCTGTAAATTATCACTTCAAATCAAAGATGTCAGTTAAGCTTTTCTTTATTTAGAAAAATAATTGCAATGAAGTAGTCTCATGAGCCTGATCACTCACAAGCAGATTTCAGTTCTCTTCTCATTAGCTTCTTGTCTGACAAGGGGAGAGTACAGAATTATACAGGCAATTTGTAACATTTTTCAGACAAAATGTTAACTCTATAAATTTTGCAGATCCCTGGATCGGTTGCATGGAATGCTGCTACTATTCCCAAGTGAGAGATTTATACATTTTTTAGATGGAAACTGCAAAATTGATATAAAGAGATTTTTTTATATATATATATATATATATATATTCCTGCTAAGAATTTGTGTAAAACATAATTTAAGTAGTAGCTATCCTTAGCACTTTAAAAGAATTTCTTAGAGTCAAGGTATACAAACTTTATTGTAAACATCGTGTAACCCACATTTTCTCTACATAGTTTCATATTGGGTAAGATGTAATTTTTAGGTCTGATTCCTTTAACATTATTTGTTTGTTTTTGCCAGGTACTTGTGTCTTGGTTTGGCCTCCGTGAAGATGGGATACTGGGCTAGATGCATCATTGGTTTGACCCAGTAAGGCTATTCTTATGCTTCTCTATAATGTGCTGAGAGCCCTAAGGCCAATGTACTTTGTCATTCTCTGCCATGTCCTGACCCCACAGGAATAGGGCATCACGTCAGAGGCTGGGAACTAGCATAGAATGATAGACCATGTTGGGGTGGGGGCTTGTGGTTCCTTCCCTTCTTCATCCTTTTATTTTTTGATTATTTACCTTGGTGCAGCTGGGAGATGACATGTCTGATGGAAGGTTGGTGGACCATGGAGATGAGCCAAGATGGGAATATGCTGCTTGGGGGGGGGGGAGGTAAGGAAGCAAAGAGAGGGAGAAAGCTGTATCGTATAGAGGTGGAGGATAGGAGAGATGTAAGATGCTAAATCAGAGAAATAGAAAGAAATGCATTTCTTCCCGAACAATGCAAAATCTAGTTAGCAGATGTAGCGGACATATTTCAATCACTAAATTTAAAATAAAATCATTTTTCTTACCTTTGTTGTCTGGTGATTTTATTTTTCTAATCATCTTTTTCTAGTCTTTGGCTGCATTTTCTTCTGTCTATGTTCTTAACTGTGTTTCCAGGGCCTTCTTATCCAATTGCTGTATGTATAGGGTTACCAGACATCCGGGAAAACCCAGACATGTCCTCTTTTTAGAGGACTGTCTGGGTTCCTGGACGGACTTTTCAAAACTCGCAGTTTGTCTAGGTTTTGGAAAGCCCTGAGCTCCGGCTGCATCTGGAGATTGGGGAAAAAAGAGACGAGGCTTTGGGGGGGGCGGGGCTTTGAGGCAGAACAAGGCAGGGCTGGGGGCAGAATGAGGCAAGGCCATGTGTCCAGGGTTTTTCATCATTAAATATGGTAACTCGATGTATGTATTTATTTATTTGGGGCCGGATGGTGTACATCCTAGGGTGCTGAAGGAACTTGGGAAAGTTCAGGTAGTTCCGCTGACTGACCTTTTCAACGAGTCTCTAGAGTCGGGAGTGGTACCGGAGGACTGGAGAAGGGCGGATGTGGTCCCTCTCCACAAAAGTGGAAGTAAGGAAGAAGTAGGGAATTACAGGCCAGTAAGTCTGACTTCTGTGGTAAGCAAATTAATGAAAACGCTTTTAAAACATGCATCCTGTCAAGTTTCTGGAATCTTGTGGATTATAGGACCGGAAGCAACATGGATTCATTAGAGCAGTGGTCTCTAACTCAAACTCTTTGCAGGGCCACATTTTGGATTTGTAGGTGCTTGGAGGGCCTCAGAAAAAAATAGTTAATGTCTTATTAAAGAAATTACAATTTTGCATGAGGTAAAACTCTTTATAGTTTATAAATCTTTCCTTTAAGCTAAGTCTTAATAATAATATTGTAATTTATAGCTAAAGAGACATATGATCAAGAAACTGTTTTATTTTACTTTTGTGATTATGATAAACATACCGAGGGCCTCAAAATAGTACATGGTGGGCCGCATGTGGACCCTAGGCTGCGAGTCAGAGACCACTGCACTAGAGGTAGGTCTTAGACAAATCTGATCAATTTCTTTGACTGGGTGACCAGAGAATAGGATAGAGAATGTGTGCTAGATGTGGTGTATATAGATTTTAGCAAAGCCTTTGACAGTGTTCCACACAGACATAGAAACATAGAAATAGACGGCAGATAAGGGCCACGGCCCATCTAGTCAGCCCACTCCAATGACCCTCCCCTACCTTTCTCTGTGAATAGATCCCACGTGTCTATCCCATTTGGCCTTAAAATCAGGCACGCTGCTGGCCTCAATAACCTGAAGTGGAAGACTATTCCATCGATCAACCACCCTTTCAGTGAAAAAGAATTTCCTGGTGTCCCCGTGCAGTTTCCCACCCCTGATTTTCCACGGATGCCCCCTTGTTGCCGTGGGACCCTTGAAAAAGAAGATATCTTCTTCCACCTCGATGCGACCCGTGAGATACTTGAATGTCTCGATCATGTCACCCCTCTTTCTGCGTTCCTCGAGTGAGTACAGCTGCAACTTATCCAGACGTTCCTCGTACGGGAGATCCTTGAGTCCCGAGGCCATCCGGGTGGCCATTCTCTGGAAGGACTCCAGTCTCAGCACATCCTTACGGTAATGCGGCCTCCAGAATTGCACATAGTATTCCAGGTGGGGTCTCACCATGGATCTATACAATGGCATAATGACTTCAGGCTTACGGCTGACGAAACTCCTGCGTATGCAACCTATGATTTGCCTTGCCTTGGATGAAGCTTGCTCCACTTGATTGGCAGTCTTCATGTTCTCACTGATGATCACCCCTAAGTCTCGTTCTGCTTCAGTTCTTGTTAGGATCTCACCATTAAGGGTGTAAGTCTTGCATGGATTTTGGCTGCCCAGGTGCATGACTTTGCATTTTTTGGCATTGAAGCTGAGTTGCCAGGACTTAGACCAGCACTCCAGTAGGAGTAGGTCGTGCATCATGTTGTCAGACATTGAATTTATGTCTGTTGTGCTTTTGTCCACTACATTGCTTAGTTTGGCGTCATCGGCGAATAATGTTATTTTACCTCGCAGCCCTTCTGCCAAGTCTCTTATAAAGATGTTGAATAGGATCGGGCCCAGGACCGAGCCCTGCAGCACTCCACTGATTACTTCCATCATTTCGGAGGGGGTGCCGTTCACCACTACCCTCTGAAGCCTACCTCCAAGCCAGTTCCCAACCCATTTCGTCAATGTGTCGCCCAATCCTATAGAACTCATCTTGCTCAGCAACCTGCGGTGTGGTACGCTATTGAATGCCTTACTGAAGTCCAGGTATACGATGTTCAGGGACTCCCCAACATCCAGCTTCCTCGTCACCCAGTCAAAGAAGCTGATCAGGTTGGATTGGCAGGATCTCCCCTTAGTAAATCCATGTTGACGGGGATCCCGTAGATTCTCCTCGTTCAGGATCGTATCCAATTGGCATTTGATTAGAGTTTCCATTAGTTTGCACACTATTGATGTGAGACTCACCGGTCTGTAGTTTGCTGTCTCCATCTTGGAGCCTTTCTTGTGGAGTGGAATGACGTTAGCCGTCTTCCAGTCCAACGGGACGTTACCCGTACTAAGGGAGAGATTGAAGAGCGCGGATAGCGGTTCCGCCAAGACATCGCACAACTCCCTGAGCACCCTGGGGTGTAGGTTGTCAGGCCCCATTGCCTTGTTAACCTTAAGCTTTGACAGCTCGCAGTAGACACCACTGGGTGTAAACTCGAAATTACTAAACGGGTCATCTGTGTCAACTCTTGTCTGTAGCTGAGGGCCTAGTCCTGGTGCCTCACGGGTGAAGACTGAGCAGAAGTATTCATTTAACAGTTGGGCTTTTTCCGAGTCCGCTTCTACATAGTCTCCGTCTGGTTTCCTAAGACGTACTATCCCGCCTGAGTTCTTATTTCTGTCACTGATAAACCTGAAGAAGGATTTATCTCCTTTCTGGATGTTCTTCGCTAGAGACTCCTCCATGCGGAATTTGGCCTCCCTAACTGCTGTTTTGACGGCTTTTGACTTGGCCAGATAGACTTCCCTAGAGTCCTGTTTCCCTGATTGTTTGTAAGAGATGAATGCTTTTTTCTTCTCCTTGATGAGATCCGAAATCTCCGCAGAGAACCACTGTGGCTTATTGTTCCTTCGCCGTTTACTTACTGATTTAACATAGCGGTTTGTTGCTTCTTGTATGGTGGCTTTCAAAGTCGACCACATTTCTTCCACATTATCGGTTTCTGCTTGGCTTTGTAGCGCCTGGTGAACGAAGTCTCCCATTTCTTTGAAGTATGTGTCCTTGAATTTGAGGACCTTGGTCAGTGTGGTAGATTTAGTGAAACCTTTCCTGAGATTGAACCATACCATGTTGTGGTCAATGGAGGCCAATGTGTCGCCCCACCGAGACCTCTGTGACACTTTCTCCATTGGTAAGTATCAGGTCCAGTATTGCCTGATCCCTTGTTGGTTCCAACACCAGTTGCCTGAGTCTTGCTCCCTTCATAGAGTTTAATAAATAAACTGAGTGCCCTCAGGATGGGTCCCAAGGTGACAGGCTGGGTCAAGAACTGGTTGAGTGGAAGGCAACAGAGTGTAGTGATCAACGGAGATCGCTCTGAGAAAGGGATATTACCAGTGGTGTGCCTCAAGGTTCTGTTCTTAGGTCTGTTCTTTTTAACATTTTTAAGGGTTGTCAGGTAAGATTTGCCTCTTTGTGGATGATACCAAAATCTGCAATAGAGTAGACACGCCGGATGGTGTGAATAACACGAAGAAAGACCTGGCAATCTGTGGATGGTATTTTTGTGGCAGCTTTTATGCTGTTTTATGCTGTGTGGAATTTTCAAGTGTGGAACTCCAAATCATCTTGAAGTTCCTATTCCTGCAGAAGAAAACTCCAAAGGAAATCCATGAATGTATGATGCAAACATTGGGTGACAAATGCCCATCATACTTCACAGTGAAGAAGTGGTGTGCAAACTTTCAGCATGGAGATTTTGAGACCAAAGATTCAGCAAGGTTTGGGAGGCCTTAAACGATTTCAAATCCTGAAAATGTTAACCATGTCCATGACCTGATTTAGGCAGCTCGGTGAATATTGGCTAAAACATCCAGGGAATGTTTTGGGTGTATAATCCATGAGCAGCTAGGTAGGTATTTAAGTGGTCTGATTTGGTCATTAAACATAACCATTTAGTACTTTAAATTTTGTGGATAGCCAGCTATTCACTAAGGCCCAGATTCTCTAACCGGAGCCGATTTTTTAGGTGCCAAAAACCCAGTAAGCACCCAAACCCAGTAAAAAGCACCATTTAAACCATGTTTAACTAAGTTTCAAGACATCAACCAGCACCTAAAAATCAGCGCCGGAAACATAGAAACACGATGGCAGATAAAAACCAAATAGCCCATCTAGTCTGCCCATCCACAGTAACCATTATCTCTTTCTCTCTCTGAAAGATTCCATGTGCCTATCCCAGGCCCTCTTGCATTCAGACACAGTCTTTTGTTTCCACCACCTCTTCTGGGAGACTGTTCCATGCATCTACCACCCTTTCTGTAAAAAAGTATTTCCTTAGATTACTCCAGAGCCTACCACTAGAGGCTTGGTAAATCCTGTGGAATTCTGGTCACACTACGACATTACTTCTAACTCAGATCTTGATTCCTTCACGCCAGAATCCTGGACCAACACCAGTACACAGATATTAAACAAAATGGCCCCCATCAAAACTAGAATAATGAGAAACAATAACCTAGATGGCTGGTTCGACGCCGAACTAGGAAAAGTGAAATGGGAGTTACGAAAACTTGAAAGACAATGGCTGAAATCAGGAGATAGTAATGGGAGAATTAATTGGAGACTAAAATTAAAAGAATATAAAAAAATTAATAACAACAAAACGTACTAATTTTTACGCTCAAAAAATTGGTTCTCCAAATACCAAAACCAGAAATCTGTTTAAATTAGTCAACAATCTTTACAACATACATACACTCTCCCGCCCTACCTCAGACCCCCCTACCATCGGCCGATGCTCTGGCTGAATTCTTTAGCAACAAAATCATCAACCTTAGATCTTTCCTTTTGGTCTCTACAACTAACCATTCGGACTACCCAGTTGCTCAACTCATGACCGTACCTAGGGTAGACATGACCTGGAATAATTTTACCACCCCTACCTGGCAACAATTCTGCAAATTTTATTCAAAATACGCCAATTCCTACTGTAAATTAGATTGTTGCCCTCCAAATATTATGAAAGCTCCTCCAGTTACCTTCAAAGCCAAATTACATAACTGGCTTACCTCTCTTCTACTGCCAGGTACCTTCCCTGAGTCCTTAGGCCAGATTCTAATCACTCCGATCGTAAAAAATCCCAAGGAATCTTTCAAGTTGACATTAAACTACAGACCCATCGCAACCATTCCCTTTTTTGTAAAGCTGATGGAAGGTTTGGTTAGCCAGGACTTAGTAACCTATCTGGATAAATTCAACATACTACATGATAACCAGTCACGTTTTCGCTCCGGTTTTAGCACTGAAACAGTTTTGTCTCACTGCTAGATTCCCTCCACAGCTTATTAAGTCAGGATATAAGCGCACTAGTCCTGCAATTTGATCTAAGTAGTGCCTTCGACTTAGTCGATCACATCATCCTAATTGACTGTCTGGAGTCAATTGGTATTTCGGGTAACCTATTAAAATGGTTTCAGGGCTTTCTGACTAAACGATCGTACCAAGTTTACATTACATTAGTGATTTCTATTCTGCCATTACCTTGCGGTTCAAGGCGGATTACATTATTACAATTTACAGTATTACATATTACATATGAGGTATTAGGTCAATTGGAGATACATAAGAAGTAGTCTGGAAATTTACTAAGATGGAAGGATCAGGGAGTGTTGCAGGTGGTGCGCGTTTGGTTGTGTTAGTTTAGTTTAATGTATTTTTTTAATAGTAGGGTTTTTGTTTCTTATTTGAAGGTTTTGAAGTATGTGGTCGTGATTAGTAGGTTGGAGAGTTGGTGGTCCAGTTTTGCAGCTCTAGTAATGTAGGAATGGAGATCTGATAAGTTCTGATCCAGGGCATCAGAACACAGGCAGGGTTAGCACACAGGCGGTTCTGAACGCAGGCCAGGTCGGCACAATAACCTAGGCTCTGTGTGCGGATCTAGGCCTATGTGTGGATCTAGGCCTGTGTTTGGATCTGAGGCCCTGTTTCTCATTCCCTTTCCCTTCTTGCCATGCAGCCATTCTAAGTAAAGGAAAAATACTAGCATCTTGTCACAAGACTTTTGCCACATATTAACCTGACACAGGTTTACCCTTATCTTATCTCTTATCTTGTTTAAGCATCCCTTATATGGGCAACAATCAGACTTTGCCTTCAACTTAAGGCTAAGGAGCATACATTATAACCTTTGGACTGTCACATGCTTATCTTATTTGAGCTGTCCTTATTTGGTACGGACATCAGCTGACAGGCATTGCACAGACATTGCATATGTGCAAAGACTCAGGCCCTGTCCACATGTTAATTAGGCCCTTTCTAAGTGCTAAGTTGGAGGATGATCACGAGGTAAAAGCACGAGGTAATCACGAGGTAAAAAGCATGTACATATCTTTGAATCCACCAATGTAAAACCATATACCTTTGTACCCATCAATCATGAGATGTGTAAACAAGGGAGTTACTATGATGTCATTAGCTTAGAAGCATAATAAATAGGGACTCGGAGCTAGCCCTTACTAGCGCCTCCTCCCGATTCTAAGATTGCATGTGTGCTTCTTTTGTGGCATTCCTACATAGTAGGAGGTTGTTATATAGTTTCTTTCATTTGACTTTTTTGTCGGCGGGTACGTGAATGGTGTATGGGTTCTCCTGTGTCTGGTTGAGGAGGATTGATTTAGTCGATTATTCATAAGAACATAAGAATTGCCACTGCTGAGTCAGACCAGTGGTCCATCATGCCCAGCAGTCCGTTCATGCGGCGGCCCTCTGGTCTAAGACCAGCACCCTAACTGAGACTAGCCCTACCAGCACATGTTCTTGGTCAACAGAAACTTGTCTAACTTTGTCTTGAATCCTTGGAGGGTGTTTTCCCCTATAAAAGCCTCTGGAAGGGCGTTCCAGCTTTCTACCACTCTCTGGGTGAAGAAGAACTTCCTTACGTTTGTACGGAATCTATCCCCTTTCAACTTTAGAGAGTGCCCTCTTGTTCTCCCTACCTTGGAGAGGGTGAACAACCTGTCCTTATCTACTAAGTCTATCCCCTTCAGTACCTTGAATGTTTCGATCATGTCCCCTCTCAATCTCCTCTGTTTGAGAGAGAAGAGGCCCAGTTTCTCTAATCTTTCGCTGTACGGCAACTCCTCCAGCCCCTTAACCATCTTAGTCGCTCTTCTCTGGACCCTTTCAAGTAGTACCGTGTCCTTCTTCAGGTACGGCAACCAGTTTTGGACGCAGTACTCCAGGTGAGGGCGTACCATGGCCCGATACAGCGGCATGATAACCTTCTCTGATCTGTTCATGATCCCCTTCTTTATCATTCCTAGCATTCTGTTTGCCCTTTTTGCTGACGCCGCACATTGTGTGGATGGCTTCATCAACTTGTCGATCAGAACTCCCAAGTCCCTTTCCTGGGAGGTCTCTCCAAGTACCGCCCCGGACATCCTGTATTCGTGCATGAGATTTTTGTTACCGACATGCATCACTTTACACTTATCCACATTAAACCTCATCTGCCATGTCGATGCCCATTCCTCGAGCTTGATTATGTCACGTTGCAGATCTTCGCAATCCCCCTGCGTCTTTACTACTCTGAATAACTTCGTATCATCCGCAAATTTAATCACCTCGCTCGTCGTACCTATGTCCAGATCATTTATAAAGATGTTAAAGAGCACGGGTCCAAGCACCGAGCCCTGCGGCACCCCACTGGTGACGCTCTTCCAGTCCGAGTATTGTCCATTTACCCCCACTCTCTGTTTCCTATGCTCCAGCCAGTTTTTAATCCACATGAGTATTTCACCCTCAACTCCATGGCTTGCAATTTTCCGAAGTAATCGTTCATGCGGAACCTTGTCGAACGCCTTCTGAAAATCAAGATATACAATGTCGACTGGATTGCCCTTGTCTATCTGCCTGTTTACTCCCTCAAAGAAGTGCAGCAAGTTCGTCAAATACGATCTGCCTTTGCTGCTGACTGGTTTTCATCAGCCCGTTTCCGTCAGTGATCAATGATGCTGTCCTTTATCAGTGACTCTACCATCTTTCCTGGTACAGAGGTCAGACTCACCGGTTTGTAGTTCCCCGGATCTCCCCTTGAACCTTTCTTGAAGATAGGTGTAACATTCGCTGCCTTCCAGTCTTCCGGAATCTTTCCCGATTTGATCAGTGACAACAATCATTCATTCAGCTGGGTTAACTCATGTGGAGTCCCGCAGAGTTCCCCCCTATCCCCTACACTGTTTAACATTTACCTAGCCTCATTGGGTAACTTACTGCAAAGCTTAAAAGTCAAATTTTACATCTATGCTGATGATATAACCATAGTTTTCCCCCTAACAAACCTGACTTTTGAGACTGAACCATCTGGCTTCTATTTTAAAGCAAATTGAACAATGGATGATGGAATTCAAACTGAAACTCAACCCAGAAAAACCCAAATTCTTCCTGGCGGGTCCGAATGACAAAATCAAACATTCTTCAATTTCTTTGAACGGACAAGTCTTTCCAATTGTTGATTCCATAAAAATTCTGGGAGTGACTCTGGACCGTTACCTTACTCTAGATGCACACACGGAATTATTGGTTAAAAAAAGCTTCTCGACTTTTATGGAAACTAACAATCATCAGAAAGTACTTCGACGCAACTTCATTCCGTTTACTGGTACAATCCTCCATTCTAAGCATGCTCGACTACTGCAACATCATTTACTTGGGGTCTTTCAAGAAAACCTTACAAAGACTCCGAATTATTCAAAACTCAGCAGTACGATTGATTTTTGGTATTAAAAAATGGGATCAAGAACTTCATTGGCTGCCCCTGGAGGCAAGAATTCTGTTCAAATTCGCCTGTCTTTGTTTCAAATCTATTCTTGGTTTGGCCCTATGTACTTGCTCTCTCATTTCAACTTGGATTGTTCCATTAGGTTACCCCCTAAACTGCACTGTTCATAGGCACTTTAGATCACCTAATGCCACTGTAGGCATGGCTAATGATGGAAGTGGAATTAGGTAGTCTAAAGCGCCTACATAGGCACAATTTATGACAAAGATAGGTGCTGGAATTGTAAGCTTGGAAAAACCTGGCCTACATTTCCAGTGCCTATCTTTACTGGAGGTGTAATTCTCTATACAGCGCCATTACATGATTGACATACGATCGGTGGGTGCTTTTTAGGTGGCCGTTGATATTGATGCTATATAGAGCAGTGGTTCCCAACCCTGTCCTGGAGGACTACTAAGCCAGTCGGGTTTTCAGGATAGCCTTAATGAATATGCATGGAGCAGATTTGTATGCCTGGAACCTCCATTATATGCAGATCTCCCTCATGTATATTCATTAGGGCTATCCTGAAAACCCGACTGCCCTGGTGGTCCTCCAGGACAGGGTTGGAAACCAATGATATAAAGAATACGGGTCTAAGCGCTAATATTCACTGGCCATCCTTTGCCATCCAGAAACTGTTCTTGATTGCTTAAATAGCACTGACTATTGGCTGGTTTGTACCCAAGGCCAGTGTTAAACATTCACTGTCACACCCATATTCGTGATGTCCAACCAAAAAAGAGAAGATCATCTCTTAACTCTTTTCGCATCTCATTGTGGCACCAAAGGGCTCTAAGGGATTTGTCCCTTAGGTCACTCCCCTATGGGCATGCCCCCAACAACTGTACACCAACAACCATGCACCGTTACCAGTGCTTGGCTTTATGGTGACCTCCTTTGACATCAACTGTTCTGGGATTTGCTCCACCAGCGTGTGATATCACAATGGGTAACAGAAAGCACTTTTCAGCACACAATTCTCCCTCCACAGTCCTCTGTTACCAGGTTACCAGTGCTCAATTTTATGGTTGCATCCTGTGATGTCAGTTGTTCTGAGGTTGGATACAACAACAAACGATCTCACAATGGGTAACGGGAAGAACTCTTCAGCACATAGCTCTCCTCCTTCTACCCATGCATTACTTATTTTTAAAAATGATGTTTGAGGGGACATGGCATGGGCAGGGAATCCGATTAGAAGGTTGTGACTAGCGCATGCTAACTGGATAACACAGAGTTAATCTGGGAGTACTTAGTACCTCCTAAATAGGAGATGGCAAGTGCCCCCATGTTAATTTTTTACAGGTTCCATATGCTAAGGGAACATTAGCACATGACCTGAAAAAAAAAAAAAAAAAAAAGCTTTCAACAACTGCCAGATAAAATTTGGGCTTAGTGTACAGGAAAGACCCACATTAGAATGCATTCAACCCAGATTTTACCACACTTTCAATAAAGGACCCATAGACACTTATGTGTCTTTATAAAATAGGCTAGAAATGGAAGTATACTTGGCCTTTGCACATAGGTGACCTGTTATGTTAATCTTCACATGTATTTTCTTTCTGTTATAAAGTGCCTTAACTAGCAGCCCATAATCAAATTCATGTAAAAAAAAAATATATATAAATAAAAGTGAGGTATTGGGCCTTATAAAATCTTGCTCCAGCTGAGCATAGACGCTTTTTCCCAGAACCAGACCAATGAGACACATTCTAGCCCAGACTTTCTCTAATTCTTAAATTGTCCACAACTACCTTTGGTGTTACTGTACATTATAAAAATAAGTAAGGAAAGCATCCAAAGGCATGACTTTGGGAATGCTTTCCAACATACATATCTGGAAGAGATTATTTTTGGAAGGGAGGGATGTATGTGTCATGGGTGTAGAAGCATAAGGGGGTGTCATGGGTATTGTAGAGTGATGAAAGCTATATGCTATGTGCATGTGGATGGCAAGTGGGGAAGGTGTATTAGAGGACTGATGTGTGAGGTCACATCATCATGACTGTGTCGTGACTGTATGTGTAATCATGAAGAGTGGAGTACCTGCAGAAATGTAAAAGTATGGATATGTGTGCACAGAAAGGTTGGGAATGTGTTGTGGGTGTGGCAATCTGTGGAGTGTGCACTGGAGGGGAGCAGAGGGCTGGCAATTGGAGGAATGGAAGAGGATGTGCGTGAGTAGCAGCTGATTGGTAGGTATAAGAGGAGTTGGGGGGTGCTTATGGTGAAGATGGGGTTGTTGGAATGTGTCTGACTTTAAAAGTTTTGGGGAGATGAGTTTTTGTGTGTGCCATCTGTTTTCAGCTGCTTTAGTTATTTTTCCTTTGTCTTCATGGGTTGCTCCATGCTTAGGCACTGAAAAAGAGCACTGGTCAACCTTCTACTGCTCTAACCGTTTCCCATAAAAGGCAATAGAGATTGATTTTAGAAACTTATTTCTCTGGAAAACAGCAAGCAGAGGTTTCCAGTTTTCAAGCTCATGTCAGTTTGATGAAATTCCACCCCTCTATCACAGAATTATTGCGCCTATGGTCAAACAGATGAACATTTCACATACCGGTAATTCTTTCAAACCTTCTATTTATTAGAAAGCAATAACATTGATCTAGCCTAATAGTTGAAGGAGGAGAATTGAATATAGAAATGTACAATTCTTAAAAACAAAAAAAAACAACAACATTTTGTTTTTCTAGAGGTACAATATGGAAAAATTAGAAATTTTGGGACAAATGTCCATCTCTTAGTTGAAAACACAGCTTGCATAGGGGCAGATGTGCATCCATATAATCTGACACTCTTCGCTTGCCCTTTTCAATACGTCAAAGCTAAAAGTGATAGGGCAGCACTGTTCCATTCCCTCCACAGGAGAGAATGGTTTGTCTGGGTGTTCATGAAAACATTCTCAAGTCTCAGTAACAACATGAAGGAGGCTTCAGGGTATGGCAGTGTTTTCATTGGTTTTCCGCTGTTTTAATTTGTCTTTTCTGAAATGTTTTTACTGGCTTTTCTTCTTACTGTCCACACCGCTGTCTAAACATTTCTCAGTCTCTCAACAGAAACTGTGGCTTCCAATATTTTTTTCTAGAATTAAAGTTAGGACCTTGTAAAAGCCATCATGCTGTTCTACATTCTTCACATTCTATCTAAAAAATACTGTTTATGGTGAGCTTCTAAACTGCTATTAATGACTGGGGAGTCATGAGCTTCTGTAGAGATGTTACCATTCAGAGTTACAGGAACTCAATTTCCCTGCCCTTACCCCATGAGTTTTTCGCTGTCCCTGTCCCATTTCTGTAGGCTCTGCCTTAACTTCACAAGCCTCGAACATTTATGATTTTAAAGTGTTTTGAGGCTTGTGCAGATGAGGACAGAGCTTGCAGGAATGGGGCATGGACAAGAAAAGAACTCACCGGAACAGGAAAATGAGTTCCCGTGGGGATGGGGAAAAATTTGTCCCCGTATCATTCTCTATTACAATACATGGGCTCTATACTGAAATACACAGAGCTCTGTGGTGGTGTTATAATAGAGTTATTAGTACTGGCATGATTATGCCATAATCAATCATCCTACTTATGTTACTGGCACATTGGTCATCCTATTTATATGCATACATTTACCAAATCAATCGTCCTATGTATATACACATATAAACTAGGGGCTCCTTTTACAAAGGTGCGCTAGTGGTTTTAACGTGCGCTACAATGCCGTGCGCGCTAGACGCTAACACCTCCATAGAGCTTGCATTAGTATTTTTTGTTTAGCATGTGGTTTGCACGCGCTAAAAACGCTAGCGCGCCTTAATAAAAGAAGCCCTAGGTTTACTATTGCAGCTAAATACACTATATTTATACACCACCTAAGGAGGTTGGCCAATATAATTCAAGACGCATTAAATTAGGGGTTTCTTTCACTGATCAACATGTTTTATACTTTCAACATGAAGAAGCTATTATAGAAATATTCAAACAGTTAAATACATTAAAGAACCCAAAAAATCTTGAAATTCCTATGACACAAATTTAGTGAAAGCCTCTTGTACAGCAGTGAGTGTCTTGAGTCATTTAGGATGTGTCTACCAGCTTTGTACAGTGGGATGATGCAGTTTTGCCCATTCTTCATGGTGGAATAACTCAGACTGCTGCAAGTTGACTAGGCCTCATCTGTGGATTGAAGTTTTCAGATCTTGCCATAGACCTTTTACTGGATCCAAGTCTGAACTCTGACTGGGCCACTCAAGGACATTTGCTTTCTTCTTGCTGAATCATGCTACCTTTGCTTCTGCTTTGTACCTAGATTCACTGCCTTGCCAAAAAGTGAATCTTCTCCCCAGTCCCAGATCTATGACAGATTGGAACAGTTGTTCCTCTAGGATTTGCCAGTACAGTAAACCCTCGATTATCTGGACCTTGGATTTAATGGACAAAATATTCTGCATCGGGCACTTCTGAGAATTGAAGCTGTGGAGCAACAGAAGACCATCTTTAAGGTAGACCGGCGCAAGGGGCTGGTGATATGCAGTTGGGGCAAATGATGCTGGATATATCAAGACAGCAAAAAGGATATATAACCCTAAGAATAGCCAATAATGTCCAATACAAGAATACATAAGATTTAGCTAAGCGGTCCTTTACCCCTGAAGGGAGTATATGAAAAACTGTTTTTCATATACTCCCTTCAGGGGTAAAGGACCGCTTAGCTAATTCTTATTTATTCTTGTATTGGATCATATCAAGGACAGGGGTTGGGAGTGGGAGAGAGTAGAAGAGATGTCTGGAGTGGACAGGAGATGCTGCAACATGATTAATTGTATTAATCACAATTTATAATGAATGCATTAATTGCAGAGTTAAATGTGGTTAATTTGCAAACCTTTTATTAATAAAGATAATATAAATAAATGTTGACTTTTATATTTTAGACAGCAGCATCTGAAAAACGAACAAGGGTATAAAGATACTTACAAAAAAGGCACTGTACCACCAAGCATTCATAAGCCTTTTGTTCCCCTCCCAATTCAATTTGCCCATTTATCAGTGTTTCTAAAGCCTTAACAATCATGGACCCTAAGTCCAGCCAGTAGGTGTCACCATTGTGCAAAGACAGACTTCCTCCTCAGCACCTCAACATTGTGACATAAGCTTAGGTCTCTGTTGGTAGTGAACAGCACTGCTATCTGAGCCAGTCTTGTTACAAAGTCACACACACCACTTAAAAAAAAAACCCCATACATTTTTATTCAGTGACTCTTCTCAACTATTAGATCCTTTCTTAATTTATATGCCAAGCCTCTGAATTACACTGCAATCACCAGTTTTATCTTTTAAACCACCACATATAGAGGTGAAGATATACAAAATGCAAATGAATTTAACAAAATTTAAAATATCTAAGAAATAGAAAATACCTCAGGTCACACACTGTACATTAAAGAAAAATTTCTTTTGGCTGTCTGCAAAACCCCAAAATGTTACTCAATTTTGCAGTTTGCTCCTACTTACTCCTCACCAGTTATTGACTCCAAATCAGACCAAGGCCAAAACCCACTTCCTACAGACTGTCAATTTTATCCAACATTAAAGCAAAATCCAGGAATACAGGCTGAACTTCTAAAACTTCTGATTTACGTTTTAAGTATTTTCCCCTTTCTGTCAAATTGAAATCCACAAACACACACTAAACAGTGAAACCCTTTTTTTTTTTTTTTTGCTTTATGTTGGTCCTTTACTATAAAGTTATGGGGTCGATATTCAAAGTGATTAAATCAGACAGAAGGGGTTTTTGCCCAGATAAAATGCACTGGAGGTCCAGAAGCCAATATTATGAGTACATAAGAACATAAAGTATAAGCATTGTCACACTGAAACAAACCAAAAGTCCATCAAGACCAATATCCTTTTTCCAACAATGGCCAATCCAGGTCAAATAGCTGGCGAACATCCCAAAACAGTAAAACAGATTTTATACTGCGCTGCTTAAGATGGAATTTCCCCAAATTCATCTTAAACCCTGCTAAGCTGTTTTTACCATAAGAACTGCCACTGCTGGGTCAGACCAGTGGTCCATCATGCCCAGCAGTCCGCTCATGCGGCGGCCCCCAGGTCAAAGACCAGTGCTTTAAATGAGTCCAGCCTCACCTACGTACATTCCAGTTTAGCAGGAACTTGTCCAACTTTGTCAATCCTGGAGGGTGTTTTCCCCTATAACAGACTCCGGAAGAGCGTTCCAGTTTTCTACCACTCTCTGGGTGAAGAACTTTCTTACGTTTGTACGGACTCTATCCCCTTTCAGCTTAAGAGAGAGCCCTCTCGTTCTCCTTACCTTGAAGAGGGTGAACAATCTGTCTTTATCTACTAAGTCTATTTCCTTCAGTATTTTGAATGTTTCGATCATGTCCCCTCTCAGTCTCTTTTCAAGGGAGAAGAGGCCCAGTTTCTCCAATCTCTCACTGTACGGCAACTCCTCCAGCCCCTTAGCCATTTTTAGTCGCTCTTCTCTGGACTACTTTTGAGTAGTACCGTGTCCTTCATGTATGGCGACCAGTGCTGGACACAGTACTCCAGGTGAGGGTGCACCATGGCCCAGTACAGCGGCATGATAACCTTCTCTGATCTGTTCATGATCCCCTTCTTAATCATTCCTAGCATTTTGTTCGCCCTTTTCGCCGCCACAGTGAATTGCATGGATGGCTTCATCGACTTGTCGATCAGAACTCCCAAGTCTCTTTCCTGGGAGGTCTCTCCAAGTACCGCCCCAGACATCCTGTATTTGTGCATGAGATTTTTGGTACTGACATGCATCACTTTACCTTATCCAAGTTGAACCTCATTTGCCATGTCGATGCCCATTTCTCGAGCTTGATTATGTCACATTGCAGATCTTCGCAATCCCCCTGTGTCTTCACTATTCTGAATAACTTCGTATCGTCCGCAAATTTAATCACTTGTCGTATCAATGTCCAGATCGTTTATAAATATGTTGAAGAGCACCGAGCCCTGCGGCACCCCACTGGTGATGCTCTTCCAGTCCGAGTAATGTCTATTTAACCCCACTCTCTGTTTCCTTTGCTCCAACCAGTTTTTAATCCACGTGAATATTTCATCCTCGATTCCATGGCTCGCAATTTTCCGAAGTAGTCGTTCATGTGGAACCTTGTCGAACGCCTTCTGAAAATCCAGATAGACAATGTCGACTGGGTCGCCCTTGTCTATCACATTCTCTGGCAACAAATTACAGCTCAATATCCACTCCAACTACTAAGGCACTCTTTGATTAGTGCAGGGGCGGTCTATGGGCTGAGCCAGGAACTATCTAGGCATTGCTGATATTCTTTGCCAGTGCCTGCATAACTAATCAGGTGTTGTTATACCACATAAAAAGTGGTCCTAAGTTCAATTAGATATGCAGGTACGGCAATGAATATCAGCCAAATCTGGACAATCAGTGTCAGTGCCCATAAAAAGCTCAACACTGAATACCCAGGACCGATATACTGAAGGTATATTTAATACAACCTTTATAGCATATCTAAGATTGGAAAGAAACACACAACTTTCTCAGTGGTGCCCCTCCATTTATGACCGATGGTCTGTGTGACGAAAATAATGCAGGGTGCTCCAGATCTGAGAAAAAAGAATATCTAAACTCTATTGCCCTACTGTATACTTTTTTTCACAAAGAAAAGGATCAAGCACAACTGTTTGTGTATGACTTGTTTGCCATGGCACTCACTACCAAACGTAAGAACATAAGCAGTGCCTCTGCTGGGTCAGACCAGAGGTCCATCATGCCCAGCAGTCCGCTCTCATGGCAGCTCATAAGGTCCAGGACCTGTATAGTAATCCTCTATCTATACCCTTCTATCCCCTTTTCCTTCAGGAAATTGTCTAATCCCTTCTTGAACCCCAGTACCGTACTCTGTCCTATCACACCCTCTGAAAGCGCATTCCAGGTGTCCACCACCCTCTGGGTAAAGAAGAACTTCCTAGCATTGGTTCTGAATCTGTCCCCTCTTAACTTTTCCGAATGCCCTCGTTCTTGTAGTTTTCAAAAGTTTGAAGAATCTGTCCCTCTCCACTTTCTCTATGCCCTTTATGATCTTGTAAGTCTCTATCATGTCCCCTCTAAGCCTTCGCTTTTCTAGGGAAAAGAGCCCCAGTTTCTCTAATCTTTCAGCATATGAAAGGTTTTCCATACCTTTTATCAATCGTGTCGCTCTTTTCTGAACCCTCTTGAGTATCGCCATATCCTTCTTAAGGTATGGCAACCAATATTGGACGCAGTACTCCAGATGTGGGCACACCATCACCCGATACAACGGCAGGATAACTTCTTTCGTTCTGGTTGTAATACCTTTTTTGATAATACCTAGCATTCTATTCGCCTTCTTAGAGGCTGCTGCACACTGTGCAAACAGCTTCATTGTCTTGTCCACTATTACCCCCAAGTCCTTTTCTTGGGTACTTTCACCCATTACTAGCCCTCCTATCGTATAGCTGTACCTCGGGTTTCTGTTTCCTACATGCAAGACTTTACATTTCTCTACATTAAACTTCTTCTGCCATCTCGTTGCCCACTCTCCTAGTTTGTTCAGGTCCCTTTGTAAATCTTCACAGTCCTCTTTAGTCCTAACTCCACTAAATGGTGTCATCTGCAAATTTTATTATTTCACACTTCGTCCCTATTTCTAGATCATTTATAAATACATTGAACAGCAGCGGTCCGAGTACCCACCCCTGTGGAACACCACTTGTGACCCTCCTCCAGTCCGAGTAGTGGCCCTTCACTCCCACCCTTTGCTTTCTACCTGCAAACCAATTTTTGATCCATCTGTGTACATCTCCTTCCACCCCATGGTTCTTCAGTTTCTGTAGTAGGTGTTCATGACACCAATTTTTAAAAAGGTGATCCGGGAAATTATAGCCCGGTGAGTATGATGTCAGTACTGGGCAAAATGGTAGTGACTGTAATAAAGAATAAATTGATATAATATATATGTAAGAATGGATTAATGAGAGAAAGCCAACATGCTTTTAGTCAAGGGAAATCTTGCCTCACCAATCTATTGCATTTCTTTGAAGGGGTGAATGAACATGTGGATAAAGGTGAACTGGCTGTTATTGTGTATTTGGATTTTCAAAAGGCATTTGACACAGTACCTCATGAAAGACTTCTGAAGAAATTAGAAAGTCATGGGAAAGGAGTTAATGTTCTTTTATGGATTGAGAACTTATTGAAAGACAGAAAACAGAGAATGGGTTTAAATGGTTATTATTCTCAATGGGTTTTTGTTGGGACTGCTGCTTTTTAACATATTTATCAATGATCTAGACATGGGAATAACTAGTCATGTCCTATGCTACCATGGCTGTCCTATGTAATGTACCACGAATGACTAATATAACTGACTGTATATGTCAACTGTAATCTTCTGTGAACATACTTTTGTAACCTGTTCTGAGCTCACGGGAGGATGGGATAGAAATCTAAATAAAGTTTGTCGATTTATACAAAGTTATTAAAAGTTGAAAAATTGCAAGAGGACCTTGTGAGACTGGAGGACTGGGTGTTAAAATGGCAGATGGCGTTTAATGTGAGCAAGTGCAAAGTAATGCATGTGAGAGATAGGAACCTGGACTATAGCTATGTGCTGCTGGGTTCTGTGTTAGGAGTCACTGCCCAGAAATAGGATTTAGGTGTCATTGTTGAGGATACGTTGAAACCTTCAGTTCAAAGTGCTGCAGCTGCTAAGAAAGCAAACGGATTGTTAGGACTCATCAGGAAAGGAATGGAAAACAGAGATGAAAATGTTATAATACCCTTGTATTGTTCTGTGGTACGGCCGCACCTCGAATACTGTGTGCAGTTCTGGTCATCATATCTCAAAAAAGATATAGCAAAATTAGAAAAAGTACAGAGAAGGGTGACAAAAATGATAAAAGAGATGGGATGACTTCCCTATGAGGAAAGGCTAAAGCAGCTAGGGCTCTTCAGCTTGGAGAAGAGACAGCTCAGATCTCATGATTAGAGATCTATAAAATAATGAGTGGAGTGGAAAGGGTAGATGTGAATCGCTTGTTCACTCTTTCCAAAAATACTAGGACTAGGGGACATACAATGAAGCTACTAAGTAGTAGATTTAAAACAAACTGGAGAAAATATTTCTTCACACAACGTGCAATTAAATTCTACAATTCATTGACGAGAATGTGGTGAAATTAGTTAGGTTAGTGGAATTTAAAAAAGGTTTACATAATTTCCTAAGGGAGAAGTCCATGGGCCATTATGGCTTGGGGAAAACCACTGCTTATTCCTAGAATAAGCAGCATAAAATCTGTTTTACTTCTTGGAATCTAGCTAGGTACTTGTGACCTAGGTTGGCCACTGTTGTAAAAGAACCAGGTAAAGCCATGGCATCATTCCTGCTACACAGTTTCTTGATCAAAACCACTAGTGCTTTGGTTATGTACAGAAATCCGAGGACACCCTGCTATTTTTGCTTATAGTGTAAATATAATACAAGCACCAAAGATGTTTGACATCAAAGCAATCCACCACAAATCCATTCATTTATTAGCTGTAGATATATATAGTCTGTCATGATCCAATGGAATCAGGGTTCAAATCCTAATGACCTTCCATGTGGTCGCGAGAAATTCCCCTTAGTTTGTAAGCTCTTTGGGGCAGAGATTTAAACCTGTAAGTTACTTTGACTGCCCTTTGGAAAGATGAGCTAGAAATTCCATAATTTTTATAAATTCAGTTGTATGGGTTTATGCAATGCTTTTTTCTTTTCAGCCCTGAAGAGTCCATGTTCGCAAAGTACCATTCTTCCTGCTCAACTGCAAGATAAAATTATTCCCTAACTGACTCTGCTCTAAAATTTAAGCTTGATTCAGTTTTCAGTGGAAGGACTACGAAATCTAAGTAACTTTAGTTTTAGAACTATCTGAAAGATACCATCAAGCGCCACATAGTGCTACATTGAGGGAAGAGGGACTTGGGAAAATTAAGAAAAACCCACAAAACTAAAGAAGTCACAGATCAAACTTCCATAGTCGATTTGTCCACACAGGTATCAGCAAACAGTCACCAGATCCAGTAGGTTGCCTCTATAGGACTAAAAGCAGTTGGTTTGCTTTAATAGTAAAAATTAAATACTTTAATAATTATTGTGGGCCTGGAAACAAGCAGATCCATCCCCTGTGCTACGTAACCCTGGCTGCAGTCTGAGTGTCCCCTCATGCCTCAGTTATTGTCATTCATCCATTGCTGGATCCACTGTGCGATCTGATCTAAGTTGCGCTCCAGGTCCTCGGGGGTGTTGCTGGGAAGTTGGTGCACAATTTCTTGCCGGTATGACTCGGCAGCCTCCTCGTAGATTGTCTGAAAGATCTCACACTGAATGTTGTCTTGCAGCTTTTTTCCTTTATAGCCCCTTGAGAAAATACATAATAAAAAAAATGTATCTTTGCAAAGTTTCCATTTGTTTAATTAAAGATATAGTGTATAATATTGATACCATAACTGTATATATGCAGCACTGTACAATGTTGGGAAGTACAGTGGTACCTTGGAATCCGAACGCCCCAGAACTCAAACGCTTTGGTATCCGAACGCTCTGCACATTGTATGTGTGTGTTTCTGCCCCAGAATCTGAAAGCTGCTTTGGAATATTTGATAATATTTTATCTTAAAATCCAGTGTATGTACTATTAAAATTTGAGTTTGTGGGACCCAGGAACGGATTAATCCAGTTTCTATTATTTTCAATGGGAAAAATTGTCTTGGAACTCAAACGGGGTTCTGGAACGGATTAAGTTCGGATTCCGAGGCATCACTGTATTGGCATCTAACCCTGCTCCAAGCAGTTTCTACCTAAAGCAATGGAAGGTGAGTGATTTGACCAAAGTCACAAGAAGTGTCAGTGCAAAGAACAGATTTTAAATACTGGCTCTCAGTTCATTTCTTTAAACTGGAGGCCAGTTCTTCATTCTAATGCTCTGAACCCCCTGCAAGTCAGCTGGTTGAAGGAATGCACTACTGATACTATATAGCACAGTGCCAAATGACCAAATACAGTCCTGCTGCTTTTCAATCAGTTTTCTCACCACGCTGCTAATGTATTACTCCTCCTTTCATATCCCTCCCCTGTACACAGCTACTGTAATATAAATCCATCAAGCACCTTTAAATATGGGATACACTCCTAGTCAGAAATATATTAAGTCAGTTAACAAAATGTTGCAGTTAAATGACCAACAGCAGCCAACCTGCATATTTCTTAGTACTGCTGTCTTCTAGAACTTTCTTTTTACAAACACTAGAAAATATTGATCAGGCCGGTTAGCTTTTAATAAAATCAAACTTCTTAATCATATTGCATAAGGAGATGACTATCCCTTTCTACCAAAGTGAAATCCACAAACATACACTGAACAGGGAGACTCCATCATTTACATTTGGAATACACTCCTAAATCTAGGAATGCCAGCAGTGGTCATGGGAGAGAGAAAGCGTTGATAGCATTCTTCAAAATGCATTCATAGAAACATAGAAAAATGAAGAAGATAAAGACCATATGGCCCATCCAGTCTGCCCATCCATGCCACCTACTCTCTCTTTTACTTCCTTAGGGAACCTACCATATACACTCAAATATAAGTCAAGATCCTCATTTCCCCCCCATAAAGAGGAAAAATGGTTGACTCGAATATAAGACAGGGGCTTAATATTCAAATACCCTGCCAGGCTCTGTACCCAGCCCCATTCCTGCCCTGCCAGGTTCTGCACCCAGCCCCCCTCACTCCCTGCCAGGCTCTGCATCCTGTCCCCCTCCCTCCCGATGCCTTGCAGGCCTCCACTGGGTCTGCCTCAGGACCTGGTGGTTCAGTGGTGGGCATGGGATATGAGGGATCCCCCATCTCCCGTCCCAGCTGAATAAAAAAAAAAACCAAAAAAACCCTGCGCACCCCCAACTCCTCGGCATGGGCAGGACATGAGGAATCTCTTCTGCCTCCTGTGCCTGCCAAAATTGACAACTACACCTCACTCCCACCTCCCCCATGTACCTTTCGGGTCCCTGGTAGCCTGCTTGTGCACGGAGCAGGAGTGATCTTCCTGCCCTCCTTCTCCGTTTGAGGCTGCTAGCTGATTGGCTACTGTGAGTTCTTGCAAGTCAAGAACTCGCAGTAGCCAATCAGCCAGCGGCCTTAAACAGAGCACTCTCCATCGAGGGCTATACACTTAATACAGTGATTTTTACTTATATTATTCCATATTTTTCTGATGGAATCAAAAAAAGGCAAAATCACTGGACTAAATGTAAAGCTCTTGATGGAGACTGCCCCAACTTTGGTGGCTGGGCCGAGAACTTTTCAGCTGCCCCTCGTAGTAAATAAAATCAATACATATCTTGAAACAGGTAAGCTTTTAACTGCTTATGAAAAGGAAACAACAGCTCAATATGTCTCAAATCTGAAGGTAGTGTATTCCAAATAATTGGACCTGCAACCGTAAACACTGACTCTCTATATAAATCAAGTCTGATTTGACAAAAGCTTGGGATTTCAAATAGAACCTGATTACTGAAGTGTAAAAAACATCACTTACAAAGAAGATGATGCATATGAAACATGTCCACAGCGGCGGGATTGTGCAGGTACTACAGCATCTACCCTTCCATGCCACTCAGACTGCTGCAACGTATGTATGTTTTTGTGTGTGTGTGTGAGGGGTGGGGGGGGTGCGCCTCACCTGCTTGCCAGTCTGTCATACAGAAAAGAATTGTCAGTGCGCAGGACAAACACTATTTGAAACCACCGCTCTGGGAAGAAGTCACAGCCATGGTAGTCCAGGATGACGCCACCCTCACTCATCTTGTCCTCTAGTTCATCAACTACCTGGAGGGCCAGGAGAACAAACATCATCTTTCCTCATCTCCAAACAAGCTTGGGAGAAGCATTAATAAGGGTCTGCTCCACTTCTCATTTCAAAGTTTAGCTTGAATTTTATTTAATGAAAGCCTGAAACCACATTATGGGCCAACAATTGCTTGGTTTAAACTGGGAAAATTCCCTTCCCACCCCCAACCTTGCTAAATAACACTCTACCCTTTAATCTACCCATAGCATCTAGAGCAGTGGTCTCAAACTCAAACCCTTTGCAGGGCCACATTTTGGATTTGTAGGTTCTTGGAGGGCCTCAGAAAAAAATAGTTAATGTCTTAGTAAAGAAATGACAATTTTGCATGAGGTAAAAAACTCTTTATAGTTTATAAATCTTTCCTTTTGGCTGTCTTAATAATAATATTGTCATTTATAGCTAAAGAAACATATGATCGAGAAACTGTTTTATTTGACTTTTGTGATTATGATAAACATACTGAGGGCCTCAAAATAGTACCTTGCGGGCCGCATGTGGCCCCCGGGCCGCGAGTTTGAGATCACTGATCTAGAGGAATTACAAGATAGCATTCCAGAATCACAAACATATATGTGGTTGCTGGAGTCGCTTGCCTCCCACCTCCCTGATGCGAGAGTAGGTGTCACTCAAATTAGCCCTCACAAATAAATGTATGGAGAGAGTGTGGTGTAGTGGTTAAAGCTACAGCCTCAATACCCTGAGGTTGTGGGTTCAAACCCATGCTGCACCTTGTGACCCTGGGCAAGTCACTTAATCCCTACATTGCCCCAGGTACATTAGATAGATTGTGAGCCCACCGGGACAGACAGGGAAACATGCTTGAGTACCTGAATAAATTCATGTAAACCGTTCTGAGTTCCCCTGGGAGAATGGTATAGAAAATTGAATAAATAAACAAATATCTCCTCCAAGCATTTCTGAGTTTGCTAAAGCAGTCACTAAGAGAATAACTTAACTTAAAGCAAAGTTCTTTCCTAAAAGCCTCTGCTCCACCCCCCTCTCAGTTCCTTGTTAAGGGGAAGATATATTCCAAGAGCGCTGTTTTTCAGTCCTAATTCATAAAGCAGGTTTTCTACCATGCCTCATTTCTCCAGCCCTGTTCAGCCTTACTTCTCTCTACAAGCTCCTACAGAAATCCTTCCAGATCATCCAAGGCTGGCTTAATCTATAAGTCAGTCCTACTCCTAAATTTAAAAAGGAAGTACACCAGGTAGTGAAGTGACATTGATTGTTAGGTAAGATTCATTGCAAATTTATTCAAGATGATATAGCACAAATTTGTATTGAAAATGGTCAAGTTTTGACACAGTTATGCAGAAAACAAGCTTTGTATAGCTTGTTTTTTTGATACATGGTGTATTTTGTAAAACTTGTTTTCTGCATAACTGTGTCAAAACTTGACCAATTTCAATAAAATTTGTGCTATATCGTCTTGAATAAATTTGTAATGAAACTCGACTAATAATCAACGTTGCTTTACTACCTAGTTCTTCAACTGTCATGATGTTTTTCTTCAGTGTGAACTGATCGGGCCCTGCCAATTCCTGACTGGTGATCAGCTGAGCCTGTTTCTCACAAATTTCTTCAAAATATATTCTACGCTTACTCTCCCCCACCCAGCGGCATAGCAAAAAAAGGAGGCACCTGCACTCTTCCCCATCACACACCCACTACTACTACTAATCATTTCTATGACACTGCTATATGTATGCAGTGCTATACATTAAAATGTCAAGAGACAATCCCTGCTCCGTGACCAGGTAGCAACATCAGAATGAGAACTGAGGCTGGCGTGAACATAAGGTAGGAGATGCTGCTCGCTGCCGCCAAAGGCAGGGCCTAGGATGGTCTGCCCCCCCACCCCCACCCCCGGCTTCACCATTGCTCTTACCTTTTTTCTGGAAACTCTTGCACGACTCTTAAAGAGAACCATAACCTTTCTCCAAATACAAATTTTTAATAAGGATTAGATCCTCCTGACTGAAAACAATGGTTACTGTTTACATTTAAAGCAAAATGGCATCTGCACCTACCATGAAATTGCTAGGTAGTGGCGTGAGGTGGTTGGTGTGAATGTAGGCTTGTTCAAGATGACATATCCCATATTTTATTGAACTTGCTAAAGTTTTAACAAAGTTATGCAGAAAATAAACTTTGTATATACACTGTGAACCAAACCACCCCCAACACCAAAATGTTTTTTGTTGTATCTTCCATAGAACTCAGCTGATTCTTATGAAATTTAGTGCGTCGTGACTTGAATGAAGTTGATGTAAAACGTTGTAAATATTTCTCACCGCAACACAAAACTATCTTTTGAAAATGAATTGTTCCTATGAGATAGGGGCAGAAAAACTACCTTGTGAAAATGAATTGTGTAGAAGCAGATGCTAGTTTGTAAACAGTCTCTGTATCAAAATGGTTTTCACTGCAGAAGACCGAATTCTGATAAAGAACTTGGTACTGCTAAAAGGTTACAGCTGTCGACAATTGTTGAAAGAGTTCCCATAGAAGGATTGGAACAAAAACAGCCTTGATGTGCTGCTATATAAGATCCAAGCAATGGGCACTGTTGACTGTAAGCCAGGCAGCAGATGAACACGCTCAATTCGCACACAAGAACACATTGACGTTGTTCGTGATCTTCTAGTGAGCCAAGAGGAAGCGTCGCAAACACACCGAACAACTCACCAAATAGCAAGAGAAATAGGAATAAGCCAGACAACTGTGGTTAGGATGATTCATGACAACCTGAAATTAAAGTGTCTTAAAAAGCATCATGCCCAATAATTAAATTTACACAACAAAGACACACACCTGAAACGGTGCAAGCAGCTTTTGACCAAGTACTCAGAGCACAGCAACACACAGAATGATCACCTGTAAGTGCCTTCAACAACTCTGAAGTGTAAAGTTAATCCCAAATGCCTCTACAGACCCGCCCCACCTTCAATCAATCAGTAATGGTCTCGGTCGCAATCTTGAAACTCAGATTCACAGATCTGTTCTTCATCAATCCTAGGTTAAGATCAATGGCGAATACTACCAGGACGTCCTGATTGATAAAAACATTTTCCCCTTACAACATTCTGGGTTCATGAAGAGGATTCAGATCTATTTGACTTGTTTGTCACACTGGTTGTGTTTGTAAATAAAATGAATACGTAATAAAAAAAAAGGGAGAGAGGAAGAGATAATGGTTACTGAGGATGGGCAGACTAGATGGGCCATTTGGCCTTTATCTGCCATCATGTTTCTATGTCCTCTTTATGCAGAAGCTGTTGCCAGCGATCCGTCATATGTCAGGAGACTACTTTATCTTCCAATAGGACAATGCCCCAGGACATTGAGCAAAGGACACCGCAGAACTGCTACATCAGGAGATGCCACACGTCATTGGTCCAGACCTCTGGCCTACGAATTCACCAGACCTAAACCTAGGTGACTACTGGATCTGGGGGCTGATATAGAAATATGTCTATCAGACAGCAATATCTGATGCTGAAGACCTTAAACAGCATCATATGTCTGTTTGGGCTGAGCTGAAGAACAGTGTCGTTGACAAGTCCATAGATCAGTGGCAGCCAAGGCCGAGGGCATACCTTCGTGCAAAGGAAGTGCACTTCAAACATCTGCTTAACTGAAACATTACTTTTTGACTTTACATTTTTCTGCAAAATATGCCATAAAACTTTTTGATGTGTTTTTATTCAGTTCACAATAGCGTAGTGGTGCAGTGGGAAATATTTACATTTTACATCAAACTTCATTCAGGACACAACACTAAATTTCATAAGAATCAGCTGAGATCTGTGGAAGATCCGACAAAAAACATTTTGATGTGTTGTTGGGGGTTTTTTTTGGTTCACAGTGTAATTTTTTTTTTAACACACTGTAGAATTATTTCTCTCTTAAATTGGAGCCTTAATAAATGCTTCAACTTTCATTTAATGGGAGATGAAATCCTTGGGGGAAGTGTCCACACTAAGCCCTATTTTGCCTCTCACTTTGAGGGATCTGGCTAAAACAGGACTTACCTTATCTTCATCCAAAATTGGGCATTCATACTCTTCATCATAACCTTCAAATAGTTCACCTAAAGAAAATAAAACATCATCAAAACATTTTCTCTTGTACCAGGAAATTATAACTTTAAGGTTTCAGTAAACAGAAAAATCTAGTGAAATAGTTTTTTCCCCCTCCAGGGCCTTCAATCCCTAAAGTTTCCAGAATTAAGTCTCAGAAATCCTTCCCAGGTAAACATGTTGTATCTAATAAGCCAGGTATGTGACATCCCATGGCCTGCTATATGTTTATTTTAAATTTGATTAATCGCCAAAGTATGGTACAACCAAATATAAGCGATATACAAAAACAATAGTAGAAAAAGAAAAGGAAATAGGACAGAAACAGACTCCAAATAGCAATATGAAAACATTAGAAATCATAACTACCTGATCAAAAAGGTTTAAAACAAGCTACTTAAAATTTTAAAAAAAATTATAATCCTATATTCATTTCTAACTAATACCCAATTTCTTTCACTAGCTAAAGAACCTTTATTGTACCCAGGCTAGCTACTTTGCAATCGAGCAAGATGTGGGAGGAAGAGGGTACAACTTAGTAAGCAGGTGCTGAAGAGGTAGGGAACTCCGGTCCTCGAGAGCTGTATTCCAGTCGGGTTTTCAGAATTTCCCCAATGAGTATGCATTGAAAGCAGTGCATGCAAATAGATCTCATGCATACTCATTGGGGAAATCCTGAAAACCCGACTGGTATACGGCTCTCGAGGACCGGAGTTCCCTACCTCTGCCCTATACTGTGAAATGTGTCATCTGCAACAAAACCTCTCCCAGATAGACTGGGGAGCTACTTCATATGATTTTTGGATGCCCAATGATTAAAATATTTTAGGAATCTATAAGGGATGAAACTCAACATTTACTTCCTATGCAGGAAAATGCGTCTGTTAAAATTGTACTATTTTGATCCTTAGTGATACATGATCGACTATTACACTGGTTGCCAGTGGAAGCACGAGTAATGTTCAAATTCGCATGTCTCTGTTTCAAGTTGGTTTGGGGATTGGCCCCTACCTACCTGTTATCTCACTTCGTGCTATATAACCCTGTGAGGGTAACCAGGAATTGTAACTTATTTGCATACCCGAAGATTTTAGGCTGTAAAGTTAGGTCTTTTTTTTAGACAGGATGCTTGCATTTCAAGAAAGTAAACAACAGTTCTGGTTGGGTAACTATATTAGCAGAGCCATGTTATCTTACAGCGCCTTCCAAAAAGAAATCAAGACAGTATTATTTAATAAATTTATTTCTTAATTCGATGTTTTTATTCTTAACTTAATAATTCTACTGCATTAACTTAAATTTTTATTGTCTTTTTAAATATGCTGTATTCCCATTTTAATAATTTGTATTTCACTGAATTGTCCAGTTTTTCTCTCTTGTGTAAACCACCTAGAATTCTTTTGATTGTGGCAGTATACAAAAATAAAGTTATGTTATGATGGTTTGGATATATGGTAAAAAAAGATTATCTAAAATTTTATTTAAACATTAAGAATTGCCATACTGAGAGAGACTGAAGGCTCCTATTACAAAGATGCACTAGCGTTTTTAACGCACGCACCGGATTAGCGCACGTTATAGTATGCGCTAGCCGAAAATCTACCACCTGCTCAAAAGGAGGTGGTAGCAGCTAGCGCACGTGGCAATTTAGTGCGCGCTATTCCGTGTATTAATGCCCTAGTGCGGCTTTGTAAAAGGAGCCCTGAAAGTTCATCAAGCCCAGTATCCTGTTTCCAACAGAGGCCAATCCAGGTCCAAAGTACGCAGCTAGATCCCAAGTAGTAAAACAGATTTTATGCTGCTTACCCTAGGAATAAGCAGTGGATTTCCCCAAGCCATCTCAATAATGGCCTATGGACTTCTCTTTTAGGAAATTATCCAAATCTTTTTTAAATCCCACCAAGCTAACTGAATTCACATTATTTACAAATTATATGAAGAAATATTTTCTCTGGTTTGTTTTAAATCTACTACTTAGTAGCTTCATCGTGTGCCCCCTTAGTCCAGAATCCGTAATATGCAGAAAAAGATCCTGGCAGGAAAGAGCCTGAAGCTCCGAAACCCTGCATGAGCAGGTAATGGCCACCAGAAAAGCAGTCTTGATCCTAACACTAAAATGGTTAAGGGGCTGGAGGAGATGCCGTACGTTGAGAGGTTAGAGAAACTGGGCCTCTTCTCCCTTGAAAAGAGGAGATTGAGAGGGGACTTGATCGAAATGTTCAAAATACTGAAGGGAATAGACTTAGTAGATAAAGGCAGACTGTTCACCCTCTCTAAGGTAGGGAGAACGAGAGGGCACTCTCTAAAGTTGAAAGAGAATAGATTCCGTATAAACGTAAGGAAGTTCTTCTTCACCCAGAGAGTGGTAGAAAACTGGAACACTCTTCCAGAGTCTGTTATAGGGGAAAACACCCTCTAGGGATTCAAGACAAAGTTGGACAAGTTCCTGCTAAACTGGAACGTAAGCAGGTGAGGCTTGACTCATTCAGAGCACTGGTCTTTGACCTGGTGGCCGCCACGTGAGCGGACTGCTGGGCACGATGAACTACTGCTTATGCTCCAGTCCATAAGGCAGACGAACCGGAGAGTGGAGAACCAGGTTGAGATTCCAAGTCAGACAGGGGAGCTGAAGCGGAGACTGAAGCCTCAGAGGGTGCACTGCCAGGCAGTCAACTCCCTGGAAACAGACTTTCCCCAAAGTATGTGATCTCCTGCTGCCAGAGCTGTCCCCGCATGGAACCTCTGCAGCACAAGGGCAGAATTTGCAAACAAAAGACTGAATTTAAAGAAAATAAACACGAGCAGAGCTTCTACAGACTGGCTTGTATGATAGAAACTGGATTCCGGGGGGGGGGGGGGGGGGGGGGGGGGGGGGCAGTCCTGAGGTAAGAGGAGAGGGGCTCAAGGCTCTGACGGGTATGGGAGATTAACCCACTAGTCCAGGAATAGAGTGGGATTGTACAAGAAAATTATGTGAACTTAAAAAAAAAAAAACATTCCATGGAATAATGAGTTTTGCATTTGACCTTGGCTTTCAAGTATATAAATTACCTCTGCACAGCTTGCTCCTATAATATTTCTACATCGAGACTTTGATCTTTTGTTGAGGAATTTACTTGGCCGTTATACACAAAGCAATATTTTACGCTGTCCAAAACAGGCTGCTTATGGAATGTATTACATACCAAACCTCCATCCAAATGCTAGACCTCGCCTCTTTATGTCACAGATCAAAATAAATAGCACTTTGTTATTTACTTAGGCAAAGATTCTGTAAAATTCTTGCACTTTATAAATGGCTAAGAATCTGTATAAGATGGAAACACAGAATTTGTACTCATATTGCAAAACAAGATTTCTATAGCTAAGGCAACATCCAGCTCTTCTAAAACTATGAGTAGCCTAATAGTTGTTTCTTTATTAGAGTTTAATAACCACCTTTTTGAAGAAATTCACTCAAGGCAATGTGCAGCAAGAATAAGTCAAACATAGGCAACTAGTGTTTAAGCCCATTACATTAATGGGTGCTAAAATAGATGTCTCTGTCTGTCTTTCTTTCTGCCTCTCTCTCTCCTTGGCCGCTGTCTGTCTTTCTTTCTGTCCCTCTCTCTCTCCTTGGCCGCTGTCTGTCTTTCTTTCTGTCCCTCTCTCTCTCCTTGGCCGCTGTCTGTCTGTCTTTCTGTCTCCCTCTGTTGCTCTCTGTGTGTCTGTCTTTCTGTCTCTCTCTCTATCTCTCCTTGGCCGCTATCTGTGTGTCTGTCTGTCTCTCTCTCTCATTCTCTCTCCTTGGCCGCTGTCTGTGTGTCTGTCGTCTTTCTGTCTCTTTCTCTCTCTCTCCTTGGCCGCTGTGTGTCTGTCTGTCTCTTTCCCTCCCTCCTGTTCCCCGCCTGCGCCCCGCTCCCCATCCTTTGCCCTCCCCCTCCCCTCCCCCCAGCCCCCCTCTCTGCGGCAGCGCCACCAGCCTCCAGCGCCATGGCAGCGAATAAACAGATCCTCATCCTCAACCCGTCCAACAAACTCAAATTCAGATGTAAGGGGTGTTGGTTTGCCGCAGGGCGGGCAGAAAACGTGGCTCCTGTGAGCTGAAACGGTGCTCTGACCCAGAGGGGAGAGTGGAGGCAGAGGAGAAGACCGCGCGACCAGGAAGCGGCAGTGGTTGTGGCCTTCCCTCCCCTAGCTCCGTAACTCGGTCGCCGCCGCCTCCTTCTCTCCCTGGTGTCAGCTCCAAACGTGCGCACACGCTGCATGCACCGCACCCTTTAAACATTTCTCTGCCGGCCACAGAGCTACGGATCACACAGGTAGCAGTGCACATGCACGCTTAGGGTTTTATTAGTGACAGACAATTTCAGCAGTAAACATATTCAAATAACACAAAGTATGGCACAGTATGCTACATTACAATATTAACACAAAACACAATAATGCATTTTAATAGACAACATAAGGTGTAAGCAAAGATGGAAGATATAGATAGATAAGTGAGAGAAACAGGAGTTAGAAAATAAAGGGACCAAGAAAGTTGCACATGAAATCAGAAAGGTGCTTGATTATTCCTAGGGTAGGAGTTGATAAGCAAGTCCTGCTACAGTATGTGCCACCAGCGATAGTCCCTCTCTATCTGTGTGACTAGCAAGTTAATTACTTCTTCCATTAAAGGCCCGGGTGAAGAGCTAAGTTTTCTGCTGTTTCCTGAAGTAGAGAAAGTCTTGTGTTAAGCAAATAACTAGCGAGGTAATTAAATTTGCAGATGACATAAAGCTGTTAATTCACAAGAGGATTGTGAAAAATTACAAGAGGACCTTGGGAGACTGGGCATCCAAATGGCAAATGACATTTAGTGTGAGCAAGTGCAAAGAGATGCATGTAGGAAAGAGAAACCCAAACTATAGCTTTGTGATGCAAGGTTCCACATTAGGAGTCACCACCCATGAAAAAGACCTAAGAACATATAACATAAGCAGTGCCTCCGCCGGGTCAGACTATAGGTCCATCCTGCCTGGCAGTCCGCTCCCGTGGCGGCCCAGACTGGTCACGACCTGTCTGTATCACCAGAAGAGGCTCCCTTGCCACCTTGGTTTCTCATTTAAGTCCTGTCTTCCTATCGAAGTCCTAACCTTCCGGTCTTGCACATGCACGACCTGGTTTGGTTTCTATACTCATTACTTAGTTAGCTTTTTATACTTGTGTTACATCCCAGCTCCTCCCTCCGTATCCCGCAATCCCTTTATCCCTCAGGAATCCGTCCAATCCCTGTTTGAATCCCTGTACCGTACTCTGCCTGATCACTTCCTCCGGTAGCGCATTCCAAGTGTCCACGACCCTTTGGATGATATGTTGTAACCCTTTGCTCAGTGTGCAGCAGCAACTAAAAAATCAAATAGAATGTTAGGAATTATCAGGAAAGGAAACTGATAACAAAAAGAGAATGTTATCATGCCTATGGTGTGCCTGCATCTCGATTACTGTGCACAGTTCTGATCACTGCATCTCAAAAGAGATATAGCAAAATTAGAGAAGGGTGTCCAAAATGTTAAAAGGACTAGAGGCTAGAGCTCATAAGCACATAAGCATTGCCTCTGCCGAGTCAGACCATAGGTCCATCATGCCCAGCAGTCCGCTCCCGCGGCGGCCCCCTGTAGTGATCTATTACTCAAGAGCATTTTGTCTTGTATAGTAACCCTCTAATTGTACCCCTGGATTCCCTTACCCTTCAGGAACTCGTCCAATCCCTTTTTTGAAACCCAAAACCGTACTCTGCTCAACCACCCCCTCTGGAAGCTCTTCAACTTGGAAAAGAGATGGCTCAAGGGAGATATGATGAAGGTCTATAAAATACTAAGTGGAGTGCAATGGGTACTACAACTACTATTAATTATTTCTAGAGCGCTACCAGATGTATAGAGTCACAAAGGAGACAGTCCCTGCTTGAAAGAGCTTAGAATCTAAAACAGACAAGATGGAAAAACAGGCTATAGAAGTGAATCACTAGTTTACTCTTCCCAAAAATACAAGGACTAGGGGGCACACAAAAAAGCTATTAAGTAGTAAATTTAGAACAAATCAGAGAAAATATTTATTCGCTCAACATGTAAAAGCGGTTAGCTTAACAAAGTTTAAAAAGGTTTGGATAATTTTGAAAAAGCCATAAGCTATTATTAAGATGGACTTGGGAAAATTCACTGTTTGTTTCTGGGATAAGCAGCATAAAAATCTGTTTTATTCTTTTGAGATCTTACCAGGCACTTGTAATCTGGATTGGCTACTATTGGAAACAGGACTTGGTGGACCTTCAATGGCAAAGAAAGATTAGGTTCTTACCTTGATTATCTTCTTTCTTGTAAATAGGTATGTCGTTCTGGATGGATAGGTATTCAATCTGAACCCAAAAGGTGTGCAATAATTTATCTACCTGAGTATGAAAGAAAGTAGCAAAGCGAGCTGAAACAAGTCTGTGCATGTTGTAACATGTCTCAAGGTTACTCATGCACAGTTGCGACTCAGTGTGATTCAACATTCCAAAAGACAGGATGTCAGGAGAGTCCTTGTGTGAATCAAGTAAGAAACTGCTAGATTTGGAGCACTATTCAGTGATAATTTCTTACAAAAGAAGGGGAAAAGCCAAAGGAGATCCATGAACGAATGACTGCAGTTTATGATGGGTCTGCCCCATCATCCTACAAAGTAAAATTTTGGAGCAAGCAGTTTAAGTGGGGGTAGAAAGTCCACTGAAGATGACCCTTGCACTGGACGGCCTGTGGAAACAACTTCCACAGAAATATGCAAGAAAGTCGAAGATTTATAATTTTTTCAGACAGACAAATTAAGGTTTCCGAAATAGTTGAAAAACATCTTGGCAGGTAGTTTGGAAAATAATTCATGAAAAGTTGGGCATGTCCAAAGTTAGTGCAAGATGGGTTCCAAGAATTCTGACGCCATGTCAGAAGGCCATGAAGCTCCACTACTGTCATGAGAACTTGGAGATGCTGCGTGAAGACCAAGTGAATTTTTTTCATTGTCTGGTGACTGGAGATGAGACTGGTCTATCACAGAGATCCTAAATCCAAAATGGAGTCAATGCAGTGGAACAACAAAAGCAAGGAGACCCAAGTTTCCACAGGAAATGAACAAATCCAAACAAACGAGATTGCGAAAATACAATGTTCTCGGACCTTGGAGATAATTTATTCAAAATTTCCTTGTTAAAAGCAATCACAGCAATAAAACAGTTAAAAACTCAATCCACATGTGTCTTTTAGAAGGACCGTACCCCCAAAAAGTTCAAAGACAGAAAAATATATGTTTGTGTTATATGGAATGATAATTGTTTGGGTGGATGGATGGGTGGGGTAGGGGAAATGGATGATTATGAACATGAGAAAGATGAATATGCTTTTATTGTATTACTATGAGATTGCATTGGTTGTATTGCACTGTTGTAGTTTTGAAAATTAATAAAGAATATAAAATAAAAATAAAAATCTGCAGGCAAAGTCATGGCAACTGTCTTCAGGGATGATGAAGGACTTTTGCTTCTGGAGTTCATACCACGCAAGATAACCATAAGCGGGGAGAGTTACGCCAACACACCGATTGCTTTGCGGGAGTCAATCAAGGAGAAAAGACAAGGAAAACTCACAACAGACATTCTGCTTCTTCACGACACTGCACCGGTGCACATGACACAGCAATCATAGACTGCCATACAAGAATGTGGGTTTCAGCAGCTGAACCATCCACCCTACAGTCCTGATCTGGCTCCCTGGGATTATTTCCTGCTCTGAGTTTTGAAGAAATCTCTCCATGGACAGCAGTTTTCAAGTGATGAAGATGTCCTGGTTTGAAGGTCAAACAGAAAAATTATTTTCAAAGGGGTTAAAGTCTTTGCAGGAAAAGTAGATGAAGTGTATGGAACTATCAGGGGACCAATCCAGAGAAGGCTTGCTAGCGGTATCGCATCGTGTGATGTCCTTTGGAGAGGGTTTGGTTAGGAATACTCCTTGATGACAAAGGAGGTGTGTAGAGGGAGTTAGCAATAGGCTAAGAACCAGGGAAGCCAGAGTTCATATTCCACTTATGACACTAATGAGCTTGTGTAAATCACTTTATCGCCCATTGTCTAGGTATCAACTTAAGATTGCAAACTCGCTGGGGAAAAAACATTATCACCAGTAGCATTATAAAAAAAAAAAGTATTAAATAATGACGTGTAATTTTATAATTGTCAAAATATAAGAATGTTTTGATATAATTAATCTTTGCACATCTCTTATCCTTGTAAAGCCTAAGTACTGAAATATTTATTTTTCAATGTACACATCTGATCTCTGAAACCCAAAACCTGAGTTCAGCAACGCTTGAAAAACAGAAGTCCTGGACCTATCTATGGTATCAAATTTCCACCTAATCTCTAAGTTACCTTTTATTTCAAAGATAACTGAGCCCATGTTTATATTTGAGTATATACGGTACATTAGGTAGAGAGTAAGCCCATCGGGGCAGATAGGGAAAAATGCTTGAATGCTGAATGTAAACTGCTTAGACTATAAGTGGTATATAAATACTAAAAATAAAAAATGATAGAGATATTTAAATAGCTCTGTGGCGTTAATGTACAGGAGGTGAGTCTTTTTCAAAGGAAGGAAAGCTCCAGAAAGAGAGGGCATAGAATGAAGTTAAGAGGTGATGAGCTCAGGAATAATCTAAGGAAATACTTCTTTACAGAAAGGGTGGTAGATCTTTGGAATACTCTCTTGGTAGAGGTGGTGGAGAAAAGGACTGTATCTGAATTTAAGATAGCGCAGGACAAGCATATGGGATCTCTTAGGGACATGAGGAGATAGTGGATGCTGTGTGTGGGCAGACTGGATGGGCCATTCAGATTTTATCTGCTGTCATGTTTCTATGTTTAAATACCGGTAGCATGAATACTGGTGGCTTTGTGGAATAGTGACACCTGGTGGATGACAGGCTGTACAGTTTTGCTTTCCTTGAAAGGTATTAACCACAACTATCACAAAAGACTTCAAAGTTGAAATGTCCCTCCCACCCTTCAGATTACACTCCAAAAAAGATGACAAAATAACTTTTAAACTATAGAAAACCATTAGAAATAGTTGTTACTGGTTTTCACATCACAATATTTCTTAATGTACAATCTTATAACATATTGTCATATTTGTACTATGTTAAGACTGAACTATTTCATAGGAAAAAATCAAAAGCTTTTAACAAATATTTTACTGTAACTCAGGACTTGGCACGACAAGACTTCTCTTGGTCTCTCTGCTGAAGCTTACCCTGGACCTAACTCTCAAAACTTTTTTTCTTCAGTAGTTTTCTCCTGAACTGGAACCAAAACAGGAGTTCAGAATTCCCTATTACTCAGAGCTCTCCCTACTACCGTACTCTGTTATTGTATATCCTCTCCTCACCCCTAGCAACTGCAGGAACACCCCTTAGGCTAGGGCTTTGAGCAAGGTGCCTTCCAGAACTCTGTAAACAAATCCAGCCACTACATGCCGCCATTGTGTGTTGACTTGGGAGTCCCTTCCCTTTCTAAGGGCTGTGAATTTGCCTCCACCACTTCACTAACCAGCATGGGAAATATGTCCTGGCCCAGGCAGGGGTGGCATTAGTTGGAGATGGGGGGAATACAAACAAGGCAGCTGCCCTGAGTCCATGTTAAAGGAGTTCCAAATCTATGCAAATTTGACGGAAAGACAGCCTGCTAGTGGGCTTTGGGGGCTCCATTCCAAAGTTCTGTCCTGGGCCCCAGCATGTTTAACATTGGCTCTGGAACTAAGAATCGTACCTAGGATTTGCAGCATAGCATGCTCAGCACTGCCACCAAGTTATTATGCCAGACCACCTTCTTTTTTTTTTTTTAAAGAGTTATGCATCAAAAATACCACAATAATAGTACAAGAGGAAATCTAATGCAATCCAAGTCAATCCCCTACTCCCAGATTTTAACATCAATTAGTCTTCTCTAGAAAAAGGAATAAAGAAGAAAAGGGAAATACCCCTCCATGTAATAAAACCCTAAAAAAACTCCACAAAAACCCAACTCTGTTTCATGTCATTTAAAAAATCTGAATATTTAAATAGTTCATTCCTCTCTTTCAAAGGCATCTAGCACTGTATCTTATTGCTTTAGGTGTCCAAATCTTAATCTGGCAACATGGAGGCAATCCACTCTGAAGCTCAACCCTTGATTCCTAGTCCTGGAATGCATCATGCTGAATAATTTAATGTGTTTTTTTTTTTACTAAGCTGCAGTAAGAATTTTTGAATTGACCTTAGAACACCCCTACACAGGTCTTTCCTGCACAATAAGGTCATTTTTACAGTGACCATAAAAAAACCCTTATTTTCCATTAGTTTCATTTATGGCCATGTGCTAATATTACCATTAGCAAGCAGCCATTATTAAAATTATCTCTGCGCTCTTACTGCCACCTATTTAGGTGGTGGTAAGGGTTCCCACATGAACTATGTGCTAACCAATCAGAGTGCAGTAATATAGATATACACTTTCCACTTTTGAAATGATCCCTCAAAAAAATAATTAATGCATAGTTTTAGCATATGTATGTATTTACACAGGATGCTTTAGTATCCATGTTAGCATTTAAGACAGCTTAGTTTAGTTTACTGTTCTATATGATTATTTGAGTACAATTCAAATGAATTCCAAAGTGCATACATGCAATTTACATTGTTCTGGCAAGCTCCACAAAAGCAAAAATCGCAGGGCAACGAAACAAATTCCATGGTTCTTCTTACATTTTTACTAGAGAATGACACGGTGGCTGTTACCCTTGACTAGCCATGGGTAACCCACTGAAATGGTGGAAAAAAAAGTATTTACCACGGCTACAGGGACAAGGCCATTCAAGGCCATGGAGCGGTGAATGGCCTCGTCTCCACAGTTAATGGAGGAAAAGCGCGTGGTCACTGATCGCGCTCCCTCCCTCCTTACTAATGATCACTGCAGTCCGTCCAGGCATCTCCCTTTCTCTCTCCCTTCCCTTCGTGGTGGGCAATTTCTAAATTTTCTTTCTATGAGCAGCCGAGCCTTGAAGTCAAGTGTGGCTGCCATAAAGTTCTCCTCTGACACAACCGGAATTTGCATCAGAGGAGACCTTTATGGCAGCTATACGCGACTTCAAGGCTTGGCTGCTTGTAGAAATCTAGAAATCACCCACCACAAAGGTAAGGATGATCCCCATCATGTAAGTTCTCTGATCTGTGGTTCAGCTAAAATAAGGGCCAGCAGTGACAATCTCTCTACAGGTCACTAACCTTTGCTTAACTTGTGAAACTCTCCCTGGCTCCTGATCTGCAGTCCCTGGCAGGAATCAAGGCTCGGCTGCTCGTAGAAAGAAAATTTAGAAATCGCCCGCCATGAGGGAGAAAGGGAGGAAAGGTGGGGTGGAAAGGAACAAACGCTGAAGGGAACTGGGGAAGGGAGAGGAGAGAAGGGGGGGTGGTGAGGAACAGACACTGAAGGGACATGGGGAAGGTGGTGTGGGGAGGAACAGACACTGAAGGGAACTGGGGAATGGAGGGAAGGTGGGGTGGAGAGGAACAGACATTGAAGGGAACTGGGGAAAAGAGGGAAGGTGGGGTGGAGAGAAACAGACGCTGAAGGGAACTGGAGAAGGGAGAGAGGGAAGGAAGGAGGGGTGGAGACTGGAAAGAAACAGACGCTGAAGGGAACTGAGGAAGGGAAAGAGGCAGGGATGGTGGGGTGGAGAGAAACCGATGCTGAAGGGAACTGGGGAAGGGAGAGAGGGAGGGAAGGTGGGGTGGAGAGGAGCAGACGCTGAAAGGAAATGGGGAAGAGAGAGTGGGGAGAAGATGCTAAAGGGAAATGGGGAAGAGAGAGATTCCATACTATGGGGGAGCGGAGGGAAGAAGATGGGTGCTAGACCATTTGGGGAGAGGTGGAGGGAGAGATGGAAGGGAGAGGCACAGTAACAGAGCATATAGAAGAGGCAGAGAGAAGGTAGACTGTAGATGGAAGGAAATCAATGAAGAAAGCAGAAACCAGACAACAAAGGTAGAAAAAAAAAATTCTATTTATTTTCTTGTTTTTTTGCTTTAGGATAAAGTAGTATATTAGTTGTGTTGATAAACATTTATAAACAAAGAAAGCCCTGACAGTTGAACATCTCTTTCTCTAGTTCAGCAACCAAAACTTTGATTAAAATAAATGACTATTGTACAGAATATTGTTTCTTTTTATACTTTAATAAAAATAAGTTCAGTATAAAACTATTCGAGGATTGTGTGGATGGGATCAGGTTTGCGGGGACCGAGCTCATGAGGACGGGGACTGAGCTCGCAGGGACAGGGATTGTGACCGAGCTCGCGTCATTCTCTAATTTATACTACTATCCTACAGATGCTTGAACAAAATGTTTTAAATATTGCTGTACTGCCTGTAAAATATATTCAATCTCATTTCTACTAAAACTCAGCAGTATCCCCAATTCCAATGGGCACTGGAAGCAGAAGCCAGACTTGGGTGTTGAACACAGTACTGCTTCTAGGCCAATGGTATAACACTACAGTAAGATTTCTGAACACCCCTACTACTTATTTCTATAGTGCTACTCAAAGTACTCAAGAAAGCTTGCAATCTGTTCAAGACCAACAAACAAAAAAGAAATCTCTACTAGTAAGATGAATGATTAGCCCTATAGTCAGCAGGATTTGAACCTGGTGCAAGAAGATCCCAATAGATTTAAAGTCCATCACCGTAACTACTCAGCCATGACTACCATAAAATTCCTGTTTTCTGGTGCTATGGCACAACAAATACCTACCGTCTTTTGCTAAATCACCCACATTGATGTAAGTCAGCCCTGTTCTTTCTGCAAGTTCTTTGCCCAGTGTGGTTTTCCCTACACCCGGTGTTCCTGCACAAAAAATCAGAACAGTACATATTTAAAGTCAGACTGTTATAAGCAATGACTAATGCTTTCAGATGTCAAACATATATTAAGTTTTTTTTCCAAAGAATTTTATTGATGACAACCAATGTAAGTAACCAACATAACATACCATGGAGTATATACATCCAATGTCCGGCAACATAGATAAAAAGAAATATTCCATAGTCATCAATCATTTTAACATTATTTACCCTATCTTAAATCCCACACCCTCTACCTCCCAAACACAAGCCTCCTTCCCTAGTACATGAAATCAGTAAGTGAGTACAAATGTGAACATACACCACTTTAATCCCCAAGGAAAACCCAGGAGAACTCGTAGATTCCCCCCCACCTCCCCAACCTTCCAAGAATCCAACCCTACCAACAAATAAAAGATAGAATGAAACTCCTAGGAAAACTGAAGTTTGACAAGTATAATCATATGCCTTGAAATGGATCAGAAGAGTCCCCCCCACCAACTAAACCCCCAAGCACAATAACTTTCTAATTTATAATACCTACTCCAGAGGTTTTGATTCTTATACACTCCAGGCCTACTCCCCCCACCCCCCACTCCAAACAAACAAAACATATATTAAAAGTTTAAATTGTCAATCAGAGCATATAGGAGCTAGAAGACACAAAATAGCCATTTGCTGGCAACTTGAAGGTCCCAGTTTAACATACCCATGTGGCAGTAAGGTAACACAATTACACAATATAATATTTCAGCATTAAGAATAAGTTGGGTTTATTTTTATACGCAGGGATGGAAATATATTTAGAAACTTTAGTACAAGTCAAATCTTTTTAGGAGTCAAGGAAAATAACTTCCTTTTTTTCCTTTCTTTTTTGTTGTTATTATGTTTATATTATTTTCATAATTCTAATCTAATCTTCTATTTCTGCGTCGCTCATACCTAGGTAGGCTCAAGGCGACTTATAGAGGGGAGCAAGGAAGGAGGAGGGGTGGGAGAAGAGAAGATGTGGGTAGGAGGGGGGAGGGAGAAGGGTGGAGGCGGGAAGAGAGGATACAGGTGATTAAGTGTCAAATAGATGAGTTTTCAGTTTCTTCTGGAATATGGTGTGGGTAGGTTCCGTTCTGGTCATTTCAGACTGAATATTGCCAATTCTATTTTTGTCCTTTTTTTTTGGTTTTTAATTTGTTAGTTTCAGGCACCCAACTGACTTTGCTCCCAGGACTTTTCCAGCCTTGTTAAGGCCTATGCATGCTATCTGGATAAGTGCTGCTGATCAGAATATTCACAGGCACTATTCTGTATAGATCCCATACTATGGGCCTCTTTTATCAAGCTGAATAGCATGGGCTGGCACAGTAAATGCACCAAAGCAAACAGGGATTTACAGTAAAGGGCTTCAGTGCATTTGCTTCATGGCACTCGCTAGTGTGGCTTGATAAAAGAGGCCCTATATGAATAATGCTAGGACAGAGTATGGAAAATCCCAGAAATTATTTGGAGAGTGGCAATATTAAGTCTACTATCTGAATAACCTAGGACAGATAGAAGGCTGCTTACGACTGGGCCCTGGTCACTTAGAGTCAATGGTGAAAGGCAGGAGTCTAACATATACCTTGACTCTTAATAGTCTAGGGCTCTGCCTCTAACTGCCAAAGCATTCCTCCTTCCTTTTTGACTTTCGACAACTAGAAGTGAGATCACTTGGCATCAGCAGATGTCACCTGGCAACATTTATCTACTACAACCTAGAAAGTACAGAGTGCCCACAAAAACATTTCTTGATTTTAAATGGTTACAAAATCAAAACTTATTGGAATATGTTTATAAATAAGATGACAGCAAATACAAGTCCCAAAAGCACAGTTAGCAAGATCTTACACAATTGCTTGCACTTTCACCCTTATAAGCTACATCACCCTGCTCCCAAGGATAATGGCACCCCTGCAGTACACCAGCACCATTATGTCATTTAGCATAATTTTGAAATTTTTCATATAATCAACAGATACCATATGACACTTTGGGCTCCTTTTACTAAGGTGCGCTAGCGTTTTTAGTGTGCGCTGCATTGCCGCGCAAACTAATCCCATGCTACGCACCAAGATCTAACGCCAGCTCAATGCTGGCATTAGCATCTAGCACACTGTAGCCTCAAAAGTAAAAGAATATACCAATAAATTTTGGTTTTTTAACCATTTAAAATCAAGGAGTGTTTTTGTGGGCACCCTGTATATAAAAAATATAACATTTGTAATATAAGCTCATTTTGCATGCTCTGGAATCTATAAATAGAAGGAAAACTGCACAAACAATAAGGAATTCAATAAAAAGAGCAAAGTATATCAGAAGCCCTAAGCACCATAAAAAGAAGAAGAAAATAAAATCAAGTGTTTAGAAACAGAGAGATAGAGCTATTTACTGTATCATACTCAGCAGTCATTTAGGCTGCTGCATCATTTGAAGAGATCTGTGTACCCTTAAAAGCTCATATCATTTGTTTCCAGTGTTAAGTTTGAAAACTGATGTCCCCTTTCCTTCTACTATGGGCTCAACCAGTGAAATGAAACACGGTTCTTCTTATGATCAATAAATGCACATGCAATTCGGTGCAAAGAGCGTAGAGTCAGCGCTCACGCTTTTCACCTGTCAGCAGCAGATTCGGTTTCCTCAGCATCTTTCTCCTTCTGTCATGCACGTGGCGACAAAGTCGCCCGGTTGGTAGAGCGACCTAAGACGCGTCGGCGCAGAAAGATTACGACACAGATCAGGACCCAGGCTTCAGTGAGTAGCTACAGAGAAGTCGTTTCCAGAGAGCCGTCCACCGTAGTGCCTGGCTCCAAGTTAATTATGTCGTGTGCTAAGAAAGCAGTTTGTGTCTGTCAGTAAAATGTCCTCTCAGCGGAAATTTAGGGAATGTTCTGTGAGAATTCTTCCTTTGAAGGGGGAGCGCTGGATAGTGTTGCCAGGTCCGCGATTTTCTCACCCAATTGGCCTGCTTTCGAACGCTGGTTACGAAAAAGTTTGAGCAGTTGCGGTATACTCTTTTTTTTTTTTTTTTTTTTTTTTTGGGGGGGGGGGGAATGGAGGGCCGGCTGGTTTCTGATTTTTGTTGGATTTATTGAGGCGCAGCCGGAATTCTGCAATGCTTTCGGGCTGGCTCTGTGAATTCCAAGCCTCATTCTGGGACTCCAATAGCTGAAGCAGACTGATTTGTAAAAGTTTCGCCCATCCTCAGGCAGGAGAAAGGTGTAGGCCAGGGCGATGTTAAAATATAGATTGGTCACCGCAGGGCTGCACTGTAGTCACTGTTCACCGGACAGTGACTTACTTACTTATGGGGAATTTAGGAAACACCTAAAAACATATCTGTTCCTCAAGTATTTAGGTAACTGACCTGTACAATCTTAATCCACAATGACTGATCCCTAGAGCTGTTAATCACTAGCTTTTAACTTTGTTAATTCTACTCAATTTGTAGCATCTTCTAATATAATAAAATGCTAAGCGCGCATGCGCACTCTTACCGCGTGTTCCCTGATCTGTATGTCCGTGGCCAGCAAGAGTGCATATGCGTACTTAAAACTACCCCACGCTCGCGGCAGCAGAACCCAAAGAATCAGCTGAACTAAATAGCGGCCCAGGAAGAGAAGCGCTGACAAAAAGACTCCAGCCGCTTTGCCGGCTCCCCACTCACTCATCAAGTAAGTTCTTCACGCTTTGACCCTCCCATCCCTTCCCGATGTCTGACCGGCTCACATAGTTCCTTACCAACCCCCCCCCCCTTCCCTTCCCTTCAAGCGGTCTCGACTCCAAACCTGCCAACTCCAGCAGCGTCTGCAGCACTACATACGCTGCTTTGGGGCCTTCTACTGCCCTGATTTGCTCTGCCGCGTCTCTGATGATGTCATCAGGGATGTGCCAGAGTAAATCAGGGCAGTAGAAGGCCCCAAAGCAGCGTATGTAGAGTGCTGCAGACGCTGCTGGAATCGGCAGGATTGTCAGGACAGCAAGAAGGAAAGGGACTAAGGGAGCCGGCCAGACCGTGGGAAGGGAAAGGAGGGGTAGGGGAAACGCTGCTGCTGCACAGGGAAGTGGTGTGTGGGGGGGGAGAATGCTGCTGCTGTGGCTGTTGCACAGGGAAGTGGGGGATCGAAATGCTGCTGCAGCACAGGGAAGTAGGGTGGGGGAAATGCTGCTGCGGCTGCTGCTCAGGGAAGTGTGGGGAGAGAAATGCTGCTGCATAGGAGGCAGGGAGAGAGACAGATAGACAGAAAGAAAAACAGACAGTGGGAGGAAGGGAGTCAGAAAGAAAAGAAGAAAGACAAAGGGGCAGGGAGAGACACAGAAAGACAGACAGACAAAGGGGGCCAGGGAGAGAGACAGACAGAAAGAAAGACAGCGGGAGGGAGAGAGAGACAGAAATAAAGACAGACAGACATATATTCTAGCACCCGTTAATGTAACGGGCTAAAATACTAATCTTTTAATCTCTACAGTCCCTGCTACACTGGAACAGCTGATGCAACTTCCTGTTTTGGTGTAGCAGGGACTGAAGAGACTGCAAAAAGCTGGAGCTGGCAAACCTGCTGCCAGTGCTCTACTTTAATCGCTAGAACTACTGGCAGGCTATAAAAGGTTATAGGAAGGGAGGGAGGAAATATAGTGGACCATGGTAGGAGGCAGCAGGTGGCTGTATCCTACTACACTGGAACGGCTAATGTAGCTTCTTGTTACGGTGTAGCAAGGATTGAAGAGAATGCAAAAGGCTGGAACTGGCAAGTCTACCAGCAGAGCTTTACTTTAATTTTTTAGCACTGCTGGCAAGGCTGATATAAATTCCTGTTCCAGTGTACCAGGGACTGAAGAGACTGGAGCTGGTGAGCCTGCTGGCAGTGCTGTGCTTTAATTGCTAGCACTGCCAGCAGGCTATAAAAGGTTAATTAGAGGAAGGGGATTATTGTGGACTGTGGCTGGCAGCAGCAGTGGGTGGTAGGGCAAAGCTGAAGAGACCAGGGACATTTAATGCATGTTAAAAAATTTTAATGCGCTGTGAACAGGCTGAGCATCATCTCCCATCACATGACCAGCACCTACAGTGCTCCTGCCCAGCTTCTCCAGTAACCCCTGTATACTCTGTATGGAGGCAGTGGCTATAGCAGTGACAAGAGCCAGAGCATAAATCCGGAGAGATTTTTATTCTGAAGTTTTTCTGGAGGCACTCAGGTTTATCTTTTATTTCAGGGGTGTCCAATGTTGGTCCTCGAGGGCCGCAGTCCAGTCGGATTTTCAGGATTTCCCCAATGAATATACATGAGGTCTATTTGCATGCACTGCTTTCATTGTATGCTAATAGATCTCATGCATATTCATTGGGGAAATCCTGAAAATCCGACTGGATTGCGGCCCTCGAGGACCGACATTGGACACCCCTGTTTTATTTTATGCACATAAGTGTCTTAGCTTGACATCCATCCTTAGGACCCCTGAGGAAGATGATTGAGTTGAAACATGACCAGTACCTTTAATATTATGTGGATACAGTTGACTATATAGAGAACTACAATTTTATTGTGTGATTTTATTGTAGCATCACAAACATCTACTCCACAATATTTTCCTTTTAGTTTCTTGCTTACATCATTCAACTGTGGAGTGGATGGCTGTTTTGGTTTTTTTTTTTTTGTTGACCTTGTACATAAATACACCAACCACAAGGAAAAGGTGCAACAGAACTTTTATTCTTTTACATAATCTGAATTTATTCCCTCATAAGCTCATGAAAACCAAAACTCTATACTTTAAGATCAGTCTCTTAGAGCAATGGTTCCCAACCCTGTCCTGGAGGACCACCAGGCCATTCGGGTTTTCAGGCTAGCCCTAATGAATATGCATGAGAGAGATTTGCATATAATGGAAGTGATAGGCATGCAAATCTGCTCCATGCATATTCATTAGGGCTAGCCTGAAAACCCGATTGGCCTGATGGTCCTCCAGGACAGGGTTGGGAACCACTGGTCTAATGTTTTCAAGGTTTTATTAAAATTTGATTTGATCGCTTATCCAATTTCTAAGCGAGTTTACAATGTAAAATATAAAAAGGAAAACAAAAATATAATAAAAATAAAAACAATGCCATTAACAGAGGAAGTACAATTTAAAAGAAACATCAACTAATATATAGCATATTAAAAGGGGACATTAATATTAAAATGAGCACTCCAAGCAATTCTCTGTAATCACCGAGTGATTCTCTAATCTCATTTTTCCACATTTGCAGCCAAAATTTGCCAACAGATAAGGCAACAACAGCTCAGACTTTCTGATCAGTGCCTGAGCGCTGATTGGCTCAGGTACTGACAGGAAAGTAAGGCTTGACAGCTCAGACATGTCAGAAAATTTTGCCACCGTCAAGCAACCTCCCGACATACCCCTCAGCAGCAGAAGAGACCACTCGTACAGCCAAACAATGCCCCCCACAACATCCCCCCAGCTGTGGGAGAGATGCCCACACCTGCCACCAAGCAACGCCCCCCCAACACCCCCACTGGCAGCAGGAGAGATGCCAACTCTCTTTTGTTGTCAAGCAATGCCACCATGACACCCCCAGCAGTGAGAGAGATGCCCACTTCTGCCACCAAGCATGCCCCCCCCCCGGCAGGAGAGGTGCCCACTCCCACCACCAAGTAACGTCCCCCCCAGCAGTAGAAGAGATGCCCACTCCCTCCTGTCACCATGCAACCCCCCCTGCCACTCCCCCCCCAGTGCCTCTGACGACCCCCCACCCCTTACTTTGGTTACGATGGCTGGCCAGAGGGATGCCTACTCTCGCTAGCCAGCAGGCCTCTTGAAAATGGCGGGGTAGGGCACCAGATGAATTGCCCACTGGTCAATTGGCCAGCAAGCTATTGTCACTATTCATTCAATTAATTGTATTCAAGTAAGCCTCAGGGTCATCTTCTGATCAAGACTTATACCTTAGTCCAATTCCTTAAGTCCATTTGATCCAACTCTGGTCTCCCTCCCTCTTTGGGAGGTCTTTAGGGTGCTGTCTCCGCAAGACAAGTTGCAATATAGGTTGCTATGTTTGCCATAGTTGGTTTAAGGTCTACAGTACACAAAGAATTATTCTGTAGTTTCTTGTTGACTCTATAGCTGGTCAGCCAACCATTTTAATCCTGTCTTTGAAGTCATTTTTTGAGCATTGGGCAATTTCACAAGCTCAATCCTGATACCATTTGTAGTGATCCAGATTTTTGTTATCACCAGTCATTCTCTCCACTATTCCAATCACATTGCTCTGAATGTCTTGTTTGTTAAACCCTTTTTCCATCAGGCTGAGGCTGGATTCTTTTAGTAAGAGTTTAGAAGTCGGCTTTTCTTCCTTTATATTACATTTAGGCTTATTCCACAGGTGAGGGGGGGGGGGTTCTCACCCACTTCCTAGGGTCCTGTTTGTCCCTTCTAAGAGATCTCTTTTCTGTATGCAAATTCATATGCAAATGAGCTTCTTCAATGGTGTCTGTTCTCAGGGCTAAACCCATGCTGTCTTTTGATAGTAGTTTCCCAGTAAAGATCCCTTCTTAAAGTATGAGGATTCTGGTGACAGAAGGCATATCCTGTCACAAATGATCAATATTCTCAATGGAGAACAGTGAATAGTGGGGTTCTGCATGGGTCTGCTGCTTTTTAATACTATATTTTTATAAATGATCTAGAAATGGGAATAACAAGTTTGGTGGTTAAAATGATGACACACAAAGTTATTCAAAGTTAATTCATAAGAGGATTATAAAAAATTGCAGGAGGACCTTATGAAACCGGGTATCCGAATGGCAGATGGCATTTAATGTGAGCAAGTACAAAGTGATGCAAGTATGGAAGAGGAACTCAAACTATAGCTACATGATACAAGGTTCCACATTAGAAATCATTGCCCAGGAAAAAGATTTAGGTGTCATTGTTGATGATACATTGGTAACAAAAATGATAGGGGATGGGGCAAATTCCCTATCAGGAAAGGCCAAAATGGTAGAGACTATTATAAAGAACAAAATGACAGAACATATAATAAGTATGGATTAATGAGAGAAAGCCAACATGGATTTAGTCAAGGGAAATCTTGCTTCACCAGTCTACTGCATTTCTTTGAAGGGGCGAATGAACATGTGGATAATGAGCCAGTTAATATTGTGTATTTGGATTATCAAAAGACATCGACAATGTACCTCATGAAAATCTTCTGAAGAAATCAGAGAGTCATGGGATAGGAGGCAATGTCCTATTATGGATTAAAAACCGGTTGAAAGACAGAAAACAGAAAGTAAGTTTAAATGTTCAATATTCTCAATGGAGAAGAGTAAATAATGGGGTATTTGCGGAGACTGCTGCTTTTTAACATATTTATCAATGATCTAGAGATGGGAATAACTAGTGAGATAATTAAGTTTGCTGATGGCACAAAGTTGTTCAAAGTTGTAAAATTGCAAGAGAATTGTGAAAAATTGTAAGAGGACCTTATGAGACTGGGCATCAAAATGGCAGATGACGTTTAATGCGTGCAAGTGCAAAGTGATTTATGTGGGAAAGAGGAACCTGAACTATAGTTACGTGATGCAGGGTTCCTCTTTCCCACATGCATTTTGCACTTGCTCACATTAAACGTCGTCTGCTATTTTGATGCCCAGTCTCACAAGGTTCTTCTTGATGCAGGGTTCCATGTTAGCAGTCACTGCACAGATAAAGGATCTAGGTGTCATCGTTGAGGATAAGTTGAAATCCTCAGCTCAGTGTGCGGCAGAGACTAAGAAAGCAAATAGAATGTTAGGAATTATCAGTAAAGACATGGAAAACAAAGGTGAAAATGTTATAATGGTCTTGTATCGCTCTAAGGTTCAGTCACAGTCGGAAACTGTGCAATTCTGGTTGCTGTACCTCAAAAAAGATATAGCAGAATTAGAAAAGGTACAGAGAAGGGTGACGAAAATGATAAAAGGGATGACTTCTCTATTAGGAAAGGCTAAAGTGGCTAGGGCATTTTAGCTTGGATAAGAGACAGCTCAGGGGTGATATGATAGAGGTCTATAAAATACTGAGTGGAGTGGAAAGGGTAGATGTGAATCGCTTGTTTATTTTTTCCAAAAATACTAGGACTAGGGGGCATGTGATGAAGCTACTAAGTAGTAGATTTAAAACAAACCAGAGAAAATATTTCTTTACATAACGTGTAGTTAAACTCTGGAATTCATTGTCAGTGAATGGGGTGAAATCAGTTAGCCTAGCAGGGTTTAAAAAGGTTTGGATACTTTCCTAAAAGAATAGTTCATAGGCCATTATTGAGATGGCTTGGGGAAATCCACTGCTTATTCCTAGGATAAGCAGTATAAAATCTGTTCTACTACTTGGGATCTAGCGAGGTAATTGAGAAGGCCACTGTTGGAAACAGGATGCTGGGCTTGATGGACTGTCGGTCTGCCCCAATATGGCAAGTCTTATGCTATTTAAATTCCAACACTCCATTGCAAGCTTTGGCTACTCTGCTTAGCCCTGGTCAGGCTTACAGTGTTCTCCCATCTACAGCTCTTGCCTCAGTCCTTCCCCTGGCATCAGACACTTTTTCTAACATGGTACCCCCTTCTTCCACTCTGTCTGCGAGACCCAATAGAGCTCTCCCCTGTCTCCTTATGCCCTCCTCCCTGTGTTCAGCATACCCCTTTTTCTTCCCTTCTCCTACCAATATGGTCCTGCATTCCCTCTCTTAATCCAACCAGCATGGTTCTCAATTCCTCTCTTGCCCCAACCACTCCCTGAGCTCCCTAACATGGTCTAGCTCTAGCATCTTACATCTCTGCTATCATCCACCTCTATATGATCCAGCATTCTCCCTTTCTTTTTGCTTCCTTACCTCCTGCCATTCAGCATATTCCCCTCTTGGCCCCATCTCCATGGTCTACTCACTTCCTATCAGACATGTCATTGCCCAGCTGCGGCAAGGAAAATATAAGGTAAATAATAAAAGGATGAAGAAGGGAAGGAACTGCAAGATACTCCTCCCCTCCCCCCCCCCCACACACACCAACCCCCTCCCCCCCCCCACACACACACACCAACATGCTGTCATTCTATGCTGGTTCCCACCCCCTCTGACATGATGTCCTATTCCTGTGGAGGCAGGATATGTCAGAGGATGACAAAGTACATTGGCAGGAGGGCTCTAAGCGTGTTATAGAAGTAGCTGTGGATCTGCAAAATTTAGAGTTAACATTTTATCTGAAAAATGTTACAAATTGCCTTTAGAATTCTGTACTCTCCCCTTGTCAAGAAAGAAGCTCATGTGTGCGAAAAGAACTGAAATTTGCTTGCCAGTGATCAGTCTCATGAGACTACTACTTCATTGCAATTATTTTTCTGAATAAAGGAAAATTTAACACCTTTGATTTGAAGTGATAATTTACAGCCTGAATTAACACAGCTGAGACAGAAGCAGCTAAACCAAAAAGCAATCCAGAGGATCTTGTTTAAGGTGGTAACCCTGGGATCTGGAGGATCAAATATAAATAAACTTGGTAAAAGTAATCAAAATGTCACCCAACTCTCTTTCAACACTAAACACAGCTGAACAACTTCTGAAATACAATCTTTCCTATCTAAAATAACTTCCCTCACAAGAGTATAAAACCAGCACTAGTTTCCTTTTAGCCCCGTCTCCAACTGATTAGCTATCTGCTCAACTTTCTGGCTGAACATTTTACAGGAACCATCAGCCAATCAAATTGTTTTTAGCTGTTTATTATGTAGAGTTTCCTATCTGCCAGCTTAGTACAAACTTTCAACCAGCAAGAACATTTACAGATTATCTTTTACAATCACTGCTATTTATTGTTATCAAGCTTTACACATCTCCAAACTGTAGAAGCTCACTCCAAAGAAGGAATATTTTCCCCAGGACATAAATACTACTAGCTCCAACCACCCTTAGAACAACTTGACCCGCTACCATCAATGTTTCTTTTGCTTATATGCATATTGTACCTGTGAGGGGGGGATACCTGGGGAAGGCTTTGTTTCTGTTCTGACACTCCACTTGTATTGGACTGCTTTTGACTTACAGAAGTTTGTTGTTCTGCCCTGTTGGGCGGTGTGTTTCCACTGTTAATAAAAATACGATTTAAAAAAAGAACAACTTGACCACTGCCAGAATCAGCTTCTTTCGCAAAAGTTACAAATCAAATATATATTTTTTTTCTCTATTACAATTAGTTTTTCAACAACAGGCATAGGAGCCAACTTTTCAAAATGATTGAGGGTGCTAAGTCCAACATAAATTACCCCCACCTTGGACATACTCGAGAAATTTGCTCAATATAGGCGGTGCTCAGCACTCACAGTGCTGGCTCCTATGGCAACAGGTGTCTCACCTTTAGCAGCCGAGAAGCTGGAAGTGTAGACAGTAGGAGAGTTTACTGTGAGTCAAGGCTCTCTACAATTACGTATGAGTAAGGAGGTGGGAAACGAACCAGCCCATACCTTTCTTTTTTTATTTTTTTGGGGGGGCGGGGAAAAAAAAAAAAAAAAGGGCACCTGGTGACGTCACGCCGAGGACTGTCACGTGACGTAAGTCCGCCATGTCTGCTCTTTTGGCATAGGGGCGGAGGGAAGTTGGAAGCAGAAAGTGGAGAAAACTTAACAGGTGCGACTAAGAGAAAGAAAAGGGGACAATCCAGCTCTCCGAGAGTGGGAGACCAAATTCTCCTCCTCAGTGGTGCTTATCGGAGAACTTACGTGAGTGTGTTGTGCTCCTTTTTAGGTGTTTAGTTGAATTCTGAGTTCTATTTGAGCCTTTTCATGTAGTGGATTCAGTTTCATTGTGGGTTTGCAAGTTTTAAGTTGTAAACGATATTTACTATTTTCGCTTTTCCCCGCAACTCTCGCAAAATTATAACCTTGTTTTTCGGTTCACCTTTCTTTTCACATACACAAACATAGCCATTTTTTTCTAAGTCCTGTCGTTATATGTTACCCATGCTTTGTAATTTTATGCTCACCGTACTGTCTGTCACCATATCATTTTTGTCATATTATAATTTACCATGCTTTGTTAACTATGTTTTGCCATTCCTGTCAGATATTGTTTGTCATGTTATTTCCTGAAAGAGTGGCACAGGGATTGGAACTGCAGCCTTGGCACCCTGAGGTTGTGGGTTCTGGCCAGTGTTGCCAGATTCTTTTTTATAATCCTCTTGAAAAAGCAGCCCCAAAACAGCCCAATATATGAGGTGGGGGGGGGTGTACTGAAAAGTTCTCAGCCCAATTAATGCCATTGAGGGCTATACAGTACACTTAATTCAGCGAGTTTTCATTTTTTTTTTTTTGTTCAGTACTTTTCTGACAGAATGGAAAAAGTGGAAACTTTGTGCCTACAATGGCCCTCCTCTCCTATAGGGAATCATCTACCATAACTGCCAAAGACCAAGTCCGCAACCTAGGGTTACTTCTCAACTAACATAACTTACCGACCGTATCTCGCAAGTGGTCTCATCTTCATTCTATTTTCTACAACAACTACGGAAAATAAAAAACACTTTCTCTGAACCGGACTTTTATCAACTTCTCTATGCCTTTGTCCTCTCGAGCATGGACTACTGCAACGCATTATTCTACGGAATGACAGCAAAAAATATTAAGCATCTCCAATGTGTACAAAACACAGCAATCAGACTACTGAAGAACCTTTGCACCCGGGATTCATTATCCCAAGCACTAGCGTCGGCCCACTGGCTACTTGTAGCCAAACGTTGCATCTTCAAAGGCTTAGTACTTGCGTTCAAGTCCTTACATGACATGGCGCCTGGCTACATATCAGCCAAACTCCCACCTTATGTCCCAAACAGATACCCTCTACTCCCAGGAGGAAATGCATCTTCAAATACCCCTATCTGAACCTCCAACCTCCCTTCGTTTTCTGTATCTTGAGCTTGAGTTCTTTGTCATATGGTCCTTGGGGTTTGATGTGTGGGTTTTTTTGTGTTTTTTTTTTTAATATACCTTGCTCTGCATTGCCTTTCCACAAGGTAGGATGGGTAGATTACAGACTCACATGGCGGAAGTCTGTAGCAAGTGGGATCAGCCCCTTGGTGATATCTAGCTAGCCAGCCTACCGGTATTTTTTGTAGCTCAGGGGCCATTCCTTGTATAGCTGCTCACATTCCTGATTAAGTCAGGAGCTTGAGCTCAGGCTGTTTGGGCTCCTTCCTGGCTCAGGACATGGGGGAAGCCACTACTTGCCCTGGATTGGTAACATGGATTGTTGCTACTCCTTGGTTTTTGACCAGGTACTAGGGACCTGGATTAGCCATTGTGAGAACAGGCTACTGGGCTTGATGGACCATTGGTCTGACCCAGTAAGGCTATTCTTATGACTAACAGTAGGCTAGCTGCATGGTGCTTCCCCCCCCCCCCCTTTCTTGGTGTGGTTTTCAGGAGTGGATGCTCAGTCCGACTGGCAGCCAGAAGGCCAGGTTCATCCAGTGAATCTGTGAGGCAGATTTCTTCTCCCTTGATACCAGTTGTAATCCTAAGCTGAAGCAGACAGGTACCACATAGCACCATGAATAAGGCTATTGAAGTCTATGGGGATAAACGGGAGGGTCCCTAAAAGTTAAATTTGAAGGTTTCTGACCCTCAGATCCCAGGTGTCCCTCCTCTAAAACCCCTTTCCCTGTGATATTTTTCCTTCAGGGAGGTCTCCATGAGCCATTTTTGGCATGATTTTTCTGGTGGCAGCCATCTTTGATTTTAAATAATTTTTTTAATTTTATTTTTTTGTCTTTTGCCCCCATCCGCCTCAAAATCCCTTGTTTTTTGCCCAGAATCAACTGAGATGGACTCTTCAGACCATTTTACCCCTATATCATGCCTGGTTTATCAAACTGTTTTAGCTCCAGCACACTAAACGGAGCAAATGTTTTGCGCGGCACATTTATAATTGAAATGATAAAATTGCAAAACCAACAAAATTAAAGTTTAGATTATTTATTTAAAGTTCTTTAAGCTATGTATGGGTAATTGTAACAACGGTAAAACTAAAGTAGATAGAATAGATTTGCTAATCAATGCTCTAGATGTGTTTGTTTTTGAGTGCAAATTAATTCAAAATGTGACTCAATAATTGACAAGCAAATGCATATTTCATCATCCACCATCTGTAGTCGTTTTCTCTTTTCAATTTAATTTCTGTCAGAGCTGAAATTCAAAATTGCAAAGGTAAGAAGATCCAAATGGTAACAAAGCCTTGATTGCTTTGTTGCTCCAGTCAAGATAACTACAGTACTTTATAAAAACAATAAAACTAAAATGTCTTGCTATTAGTTTTCAAGGACCAATCATGTCAAAGAATGATGTTTGTCTGAGCAGCTATATTCTTATGCACACAGACGCTCGTAATATTGGCAGACTTGGGTAAGTGACATACATGTCATCTAGTGTATATTTAGGAATGGAAGTTTTAAAAATAAAGTAAAATTTTGAAATCTCTCATGGCACACAGTTTGTGAGACTGTGAGTTAGAATGTAGCTGTTCATGAATATTTTATTTACTTATTCATGGGTAATAAACTCTACATGCATAGGAACTGCCATTTTTATGGGAACCTATATTTTATTTTAACTCTCTTTCTTTTTAATAGTCACCAAGATTCATACACGAAAGTCCATCAGCTTTTAAGTATAATCCAATGACTGAGGTATCTTCACTGTCATTTGAAGAACAACAGGAAAATGGGTCTATTGAGGAGGAAGAGGACTTTCTGGCTGGTGGAGACTTGGGGGATGGATATGGTAGAAGACCTGGTGGTATTTATAACGCAAGGAGAATGAGTGGTGGTATTTATAATGCAAGGAGAATGAGTGGATTTGTATCTAAACCGAGGAACAGCTTGGATGACAAGAGCTTTGGTCATTTTCTTCTGATAAAGAAAGGAGCAGACCATGGTACCACCATAGCAAAATGCGGCAGCTCTTGTGACGCTCAACCTAGAAGACCTGGAGTAGGAAGGACAACTAGATGCAACCAGCAAAACGGTTCTGGTAAGGCTTGTACTATAACAAAATAGTTCTGGTCACCAGGTTGTACTATACACTTCTCCCTCAATATTCACGGGGGTTAGGGGCAGAGCCAGCCCATGAATATTGAAAATTTGCGAATAACATTTGTACCGGCTCAGACCCACCCCTGCCTTTCCCTGGCATCCTGGACTTTACCTGGTGGTCTAGTGGGCTTTCGGGGCAGGAGCGATCTTCCTACGTTCCTGCCCCGTGCAGATCACTCGTACAAAATGGCTGCTGTGAGTTCCCGTTGTCTCTCGAGACTATGACGGCTCCTGCCCCGAAAGCCTGCTAGACCACCAGGTAAGGTCCAGGATGCAGCATTTCTTTCCCCCCCCCAAAAAAAAATCATGAATAACCGAATCCACGGATAGTGAAACCATGGATTAGGAGGGAGAAGTGTAACTACATTGTACATTAAGTGACTTGCTTAGTTTAATTATGGTTGTCATCTGTTATATCACAATAGATGCAACAGCTCTTTCAGTGTATCTTGTATTGCAATTAACAGTGTATGTTGTCTTGAAAAGTAATCTGCTATCTATGGTTACTTCTTTATCCATATAGATAACAATCATGAAATACTAAATAAAAAACTGAGACAACAGCTTCAAGAAGTTACAGAAGTAAGTAACATTTATTGCTGTATATGTATATTGAAGTAGTTTTTATTAAATTGCCAATAAAGTGCAAGAAACATTATACAAATATGCTGAACCAAATTCTTTCATATGTGCACAAACCAATCCCCCCCCCCACCCTCCCACATGGCTAGGATTCAAGTGCAACAATCTCTCATGTAACATGTGGTTATCCTCACAAGTTCAATAGTCTATTTCGAGCATGGGGAGTAAGGTCCATCCAGAAATGTTCCCAAGTCTGGCAAAAGCGACGGCCCAGGCCTAGGTCAAGATCCCCAACCTGTCTTCGCTCCAAAGATGCATGAACGATCATCAAGGATCTCCATTGACTATAAGATGGTGGGTCCTGGGACAGCCAGTTAGTCAATATAGCTTTCTTGCCCATTAGTAACACTCTGGTCACAAAGGCTGTCATCCCTTTAGGTTTTGGCGTTGCGATAGTATAATATCCAAAGAGTGCTCTTGGCGTAGGAGACCACCGCCTGCCCCAGAGAGATGTGGTATAATGTCCAAGTCCATGCCAAAACTGTAGAATGTGGGGACAAGTCCAAAGCATATGTCCTAAAGTTGCATGGGCCTGCGCACACTTCGGGCAATTATGATTAGGAGTAATACCCATCTGGTATGCTCGCTCAGGGGAGATGTAAAGTCGCAGAACAATCTTAAATTGTAATTCCCAATGAAGAATGTTAGAGGACACCTTCCTGATGTTTTTTAGTACTTGTTGCACTTGTAAGGCAGTCAAAGAGCAATGCAGATCTTCCGCCCAGGATGCCACCAAAATGTCCAAATTCGGCCCCGGTTGACAATCCCGGAGGCTCAGTAGGTGAAATTGAAGAGGAATCGTTTGTTGAGCTGAAAGACTGAAAAGTTCAGAAAGTGCCTCACAGCTGTCCTCTGTTAAATGGCCAGTTGGTAAAGAATGAACATAATGTCGTATCTGATAGTAGGCAAAAACATCCGTGGCAGGCAAGTCGAACGTACAGCATAGAGCAGCAAATGAGGCCAATTATCCATCATCCGAAAACAACTGAAATAGATATTGTAATCCTTTCTCGGCCCATCGTTTAAAAGAAACATTTTGTAAGCCTGGCAAAAATGAACAATTGCCCTGAATGGGCAGATACATAGAGATCCCTGAGGATAGCTTGGCTGTTTTACAATGCCACCGCCATGTCCGCCGAGCAGGGGCAAAAATTGGGTATTATGCCACTACTGGGTAGAGAGTGGGTTCAGACCAATGTTCCCTCTAAGCTGAGCGCATGAGCGATCGCTCACTATTTTCATTGGCGTCGCTCATACTTTTTCTCGTGTTGCTCACTATTTTAAGTTGAAAGATGCAGTGGCGGCTTCTCTCAAGATCCCCGACTGCATCGGACTTCCGACGCAGGTGGGGATCTTGAGAGGAGCCGCTGCCACGTGTTCAGTGGTGTACCAAGGGGGGGCGGTCCGCTCCGGGTGCAGCCTTAGGGGGGGTGCACAGCCGGCCAGGTCCGGATCTGGCCGGCTGTGCACCTCCCTAAGGCTGCCGTCGGAGAGGAAGTTCGGGCCAGCCAATCGCTGCCTGGCTGGGCGGAACTTCCTCTCCGACGGCAGAATTGACGTCGGAATGCTGGTTGGCCCGATGGTGGGAAGCAGAAAGAGCTTGGGGCAGCCATGGCGGTGGTTTTGTGGAGGGTAGGGAGAAAGAAAGAAAGAAAGGGGGCAGGCAGGGAAACAGAAAAAAAGAAAGGGGGCATCAAGAGAGAAAAAAGAAAGAAAGGGCAGGGAGAGAGGAAGAAAAAGTTATGGGAGGGAATGAGGTCTGGAGGAGAAGAAACATACAGGCTGAAAGAAGGGAAGAAAGATTGGATGCACAGTCAGAAGATGAAAGTGCAACCAGAGACTCATGAAATCACCAGACAAGGTAGGAAAAATGATTTTATTTTAAATTTAGTGATCAAAATGTGTCTGAATTTATATATGCTGTCTATATTTTGCACTATGGCCCCTTTTACTAAACCGCAATAGTGTTTTTTAGCGCAGGGAGCCTATGAGCGTTGAGAGCAGCGCTAGGCATTTAGCGCAGTTCCCTGCGCTAAAAACTGCTATTGTGGTTTAATAAAAAGGAAGGGGGTATATTTGTCTATTTTTGTATGGTTGTTACTGAGATGACAATGCATAGAGTCATCTGCCTTGACCTCTTTGAAAATCTCCCAGAATAGGAATGATAATTAACATTTTCTCAGCGTATAGTGTGCTTTGTGTTTTTTAATTTTATTGTTAGTAGATCATCTTGACTTGGATGGAAGGAGGGATAAAGAAAAAGGACATATGCTGGATGGGGGAAGAAGATAGAGTTAGTGAGATAGTGGAGGGGTGAAGGAAAAGGGTGGCATGCTGTGGGTAGACATAGTGAAAAGAGGGAAACTGAGGACTGCATAATAAGAAATAATTTAATTTAAACGGAGGCAGAAAATAAAGAAGGAAGACCAGAGAAGGAAAGGGAAGAGAGAGAGAGGAGAGAGAGAGATGCCAGAGAATGGGGAAGGAGACAGAGATATCAGATCTGAGCAGAGGAAATGAGAAGAGAGAGATGCTAAAAACCACAGGGGGGAGGGAAAGAGAGATGAAAGGAGAAAGATGCCAGACCATGAGGGAAGATGATGGATGCCATATAGGGAGGGGCAGAGAGATGGTAGACAGTGGATGGAAGGAAGACAGTAACAAGTGACGCTATTGGCATCAGAGGCGAAGTGCTAAACTGGTTTCATGGTTTCCTTTCGTCCTGAACCTATCAGGTTCGCTTCAACAATGATCTCTCCAACACCTGGAGCAACCCATCCAGCGTTCCGCAAGGGTCCCCACTATCCCCTCTGCTTTTCAATATCTACATGACCTCACTGAGCGTTCAATTAACCCAGCTGGGGATAAAATTATTCAGTTACGCTGATGACTTCACAATTATTATCCCATTTGCCAACTCCATCTCGGAAACAATTCCAAAAGCATCAGAAGCCATAAACTTGATGGAACATTGGATGACAGACTTCAAACTCAAGCTCAATACTGAGAAGACAAAATTCTTTGTCGCTTCACCGCGCCCTCTTGACACCAAAACCCCACTAGACATCAACAAACATAACTACCCCATATAGCCCACCATTAAAATACTGGGTGTAACTCTGGACCAATGCCTCACCATGAAAGATCAGGTGGACTCCCTAATCAAAAATAGTTTTTTTACCCTCTGGAAACTTAAATCCATTAAAGCATACTTTGATAACTCTGCCTTCAGAATCTTGGTACAATCCCTCGTATTAAGTCAACTCGACTACTGTAACATCGCCTACTTAGCAATCCCCCAAAAGAATATGTGACGATTACAACTAATGCAAAACACTGCGGTCAGACTAATCTTCGGTCTAAAGAAGTTCGATCACGTGACGCCATACTTCAAACAGCTATACTGGCTGCCGATGGAAGCTCGTGTAAAGTTTAAGTTCGCCTGCCTCTGTTTTAAAGTTTTCTACGGTCTAACCCCTAAATACATCACTGACCTATTCTCCTTCTCAGCCAACAAACACAAGAGAAGCTCCCACTCGCACTTCGTTTCTCCCCCGGTTAGAGGATGCAAACTAAAAAAACACCATGAGCATCTTCTCTCACATCAGGCTGCTCTATGGGGTAAAGACCTAGAACAATTCCTATTGCCCACCACTTATGAGGTATTCAGGAAACGCTTCAAAACTCACCTATTCCTGAAATACCTAGACAGCTGACCCACTTCCCTCCTTCCCCTCTCTTGCCCTTTCTCCCCATTGTTCCCACATCCCTTAAGTTAACTCAACTTGTACGTCAACTCAACTTGTACTCCACTAATCTTCTGTAAACCGCATAGAACTTAACGGTATTGCGGTATATAAACTGTTATTATTATTATTATTATTAAGAAGATGAGGAAAGCTGAAACCAGAGAAGACAAAGGTAGAACAAAAAGTTTCTATTTATTTATTGCTTTAGGAGACATTTGTCACTGTTTCTGTGGTGTTGCATTTTATGCAGCGTTCAATTTAACCTTTGTCTGTGTATTTTTATTTTACCCCCCTTTTACAAAACTGTGGAGCGTTTTTTAGTGCCAGCCGTGGTGGTAGCAGCTCTGATGCTCAGAATTCTGTGAGCGTCAGAGCTGTTAACACCGTGGCTAAAATCCACAATACAGTTTTATAAAAGGGGGAGGGGTTATTTTGTGATGACATATTCCATACTAGGCGAAGGTGTTTTCTGTGTTCTGTGTGTTCGAAAGACATGGTTTTCTGTTAGGATTGACAGTGTAGGATTGATCTGTGATGGTCTGGCTTGTTTAGTCTTACAATGGGTGTATTGATGTACTGCTCACTGCAATATGTAAGATGCTGCCTTTTCCTAGGTACTCATGTGTGACGTGTGGCTTGTTACTAAAAATCATGTTTTTCGTACAGATGGGGGGGGGGGCAAAAAACGATGGGCCCCGAGTGCTACATATGCTAGGTACGCCACTTTATGTACAGATACCAGAAAGCTGACAAAGCAAAAACTTTAAGTAAATTGTTATTCTTCTAAGTTTTGAGTATTTAACCCTCCCACAATCTCACTGGCACTTGTTCTCCGCGCCTGCTCATAAATTTGTGGCGTATGTAACTTGTCGCTCATGCATATTTTTTTTTGCACACACCTCATCAATCCTTAGAGGGAACATTGTCAGAGACATGTAACAAATAACTGAAATGATAACGAGCCAACAAGGATAGTTCTAGGGAAGTCACTTTAAAAAAAAGAAGTGCCTCTAAACCAATCATTAATGTGTCTCATCTGGCATGCCAAGGTATACCAGCAAATATTCAGCAATCCATACCCTCCCCGCTCCCTGGGCAAGCACATCCTAGAAAGTGTCATGCGAGGCCGTTTACCCCCCCATAGAAAACGTTGCAATCCCCTGGTAAGTTGAGTATTATGAGTGTGTGATAGTAACAAGAGAAGCACCTGAAATCGATACAACCATTTGGGAAAAAGCACCATATTATATAAGGCAACCCAGCCTGCCACTAAGAGGGGAAATGTAGGCCAAATTTGTAGCCTTTGTAAAGTGTCTTGTAGTAAGGGAGAGACATTGCTTTTGTAAAGAGTTGCAATGTCTCTAGGAATCCAGACCCCCAAGTATTTAATGGAGGTAGAAGCCCATGAAGAAGGAAATTCCCCCTCCCAGGACTGCTGCAATGCAAGTGGGCTAGCAAAGGCTGTGGATTTCTGGTAATTTAGGGAAAATCCTGAATAAAATCGGAATTCGTCCAGGGCCTGTAATAAGTGGGGAATAGAATGACTATGATGGGTTAGAGTAAATAATAAATCATCCGCAAAGGCTAATACTTTTATTGAAAAATTTGTAAAGTCCACCCCAATTATATCCCTATCTTGAGATACAGTTCGAAGAAAGGGTTCCAGATAAAGCAAAAATAGCAGAGGGGACAAGGGACAGCCCTGCCTAGTGCCCCTTTCTATCAAAATGGGATCGGTGTTCACATCGTTAACCAGTAGACGTGCCATTGGAGTCGCATAAAATGTCCGCAATGCTTGTGCATACCAGCCCGTAAATCCCATATAATCTAGCACCTCAAATAAATATGTCCAATTCACTTGATCAAAAGCTTGTGCCGCATCTAAACTAAGCAACAACATAGGTATGTTTCGAGATTGTGTATGTGCCAATGTTAAGATCGCCTTACTGACATTATGCACCGCCTGTCTACCTCTCACAAAGCCCACTTGATCTGGAGCGATGAAGTTCAGAAGAAGGAGAGCAAGTCGGTCAGCTAATATTTTGGACAGGATTTTAATGCCCATCTTTAAGAGTGAGATGGGTCGGTAGGACTCCCTCCCTGGCTTTATAATCAAAGTAATCAGGGCTTCACTGGGAACCTCTCATCGTCTATAGCTTGAGTATAATAATCGCATAAAAAGGGCTCAATCTAATCGGATAACAACTTATAAAATTCGGCAGTAAAGCCGTCCAGTCCCGGTGCAGAGTAATTCCGCTGAATCTGAATGGCCCTCTGCAATTCTTTGATAGTAATAGGTGTATTTAGAGATTCCACATCCCGGTCCCGCAGTTTAGGGATGCCTGAGTCTTCCAAATAATCCCTAATAAGAGGCTGGTCCCCCGAGTTCCGCTGACCAGATTCCTCGGAAATAATCACGGAAAATCTGTGCTATCTGATTAGTGGTGTGCTGCAGCTGGCCCATGCCGTCTCTAAGACTGGACACAAAATGCTGCCCCCGTGCCTGTTTAGTTAATCTCACTAATAGTTTCCTCGAGCAATTTCCATAACAGTGGTTTTGAAACTTCTGATAAAACAACATCTTGACTGTTCTTTCATGTATATAGGAGATAAGAGCTGTCTCCACAGAAATTAAATATTCCTTATTGGATCGAGATGGTTGGTGAGTGTACTGTCTTTTGGCTTCAGCTAACTCCTGCTCTAGGCAAACTATTCCCTTAGACAAGCGTTTATTTTGAGCTATAATTTATGCAATACAGTCCTCTCTAATGACAACCTTGGCTGTACTCCAAAACAAAACGGGGTCATGACAATGTTGACCATTGAACTCTAAAAACTCTTCCCATTTAGTTATCAAGTAGGATTTAAAATGATCATCCAGAAACAAGTAGCTAGGAAAATGCCAATGTGCTGGGCCTCGCAGACCAGTGCCCACATTCACATCTATCCAGATCAACGCATGGTCTGATATTACTGCGGGGCCAATGACCGCAGAATCAACATTAAGAAAGGCCTGGCTTGTAGCAAGAATGTAATCCATTCTGGAAAGAGTTCCATGGGCACGCGATCTATGCGTATAGTCCCTTTCTGTTGTGTGTAATAAGCGCCATGGATCTACCAAATCCAATGTAGCACAAAGATAGGGAATACCTCGTGTCTGCCCTCCCCCTATGGACTGCCCCGGAGAGGAGCGGTCGCAATTTGGGTCCATTACCTGATTATAGTCGCCTGCAAGAAACATTGGGTAAGTTACCCACTCTAACAAAAGGGCTATAATGCGTTCAAAACAGGAGTGATCATAAGTATTGGGAGCGTACACATTGAAAAGATAAAACGAGTATGCACCCACCGTCAAGTTAAGCAACAAATATCTTCCCTGTGGGTCACTTTCCACAACTCGGTTTGTATAGGGCAAAGATTTACGTATTAATATTGCCTTTTCTCTCCAGAAATGGGCCATATCGCCTTAACCCCGCTACTGAAAAAACCCGACCTCAACCCTTCCGCTACATCCAGCTATCGCCCAATAGCAAATATCCCCCTCCTAACCAAGATGCTCGAGTCCATCATATCGACCCAACTCTCATCCTACCTAGAGAAATTCTCCATTCTCCTACCCTACCAATATGGCTTTCGCCCCAATTTCAGCACCGAATCCCTTCTGACCTCCCTAATCTCCAAGGTCCAACAACTTCACTCCCGCAACAAGTTCGCCGTCCTCCTACAATTTGACCTCTCTGCCGCTTTCGACGTTGTTCACCACGACATTCTACTCTACCAACTCTCCGAGATTGGCATCACCTCTACAGTCCTTGATTGGTTCTCAAAATTCCTTCGTTCCCGTTCCTACACTGTCAACAAGAATGGCACCTCATCCTCCCCCTGGATACCAATCTGTGGAGTCCTGCAAGGTTCACCTTTATCCCCTATCCTTTTTAACATCTATATGTCCTCCCTAAAACTCCAGCTATCCTCCCTTGAAACAATTTACACCTATGCTGACGACATCCTTGTCCTTCTGGAGACAGACTCGAACCTCAATGATCTCTCAGAGAACATATCCTCCTGTATCTCGAACCTGCAATCTTGGGCCCACACCGTCCAAATGAAATTGAATGAATCCGAGACAAAACTTCTTTGGCTTGGCCCAAAATTAGTCCAGCTACCCACCTCAATCCCACTGTCCTCCGGCTCCACCCTGCAGCTCGAATTCTCCAGCAAGGTCCTAGGTGTCACCATTGACTCTACACTGTCCTTCAACGACCACCTCAACTCCCTGGTAAAAAAATGCTATTTCAGCCTTCATATGCTGAGGACAGTAAGATCCTGTTTCCATCAAAAACATTTCGCTGTTCTCGTCCAATCCATCATCCTCTTCAGACTGGACTATTGCAATTTCATCTTCATATGCCTAACGAAGAAAAACCTCCACAGACTCCAGCGGATCCAAAATGCCGTGGCCAAGCTTATCTTTGCAAAAAGTAAATTCGATCACGTCTCACCACTCCTTTCCAAGCTTCACTGGCTTCCGATAATTTCCAGAGTCCACTTCAAATGCATCTGCCTAACTTTCAAGATCCTCCACGGCATCCTTCCTCCATTAATCCCACTGTCCTGGAATTCCCCGAATCTTAGTACCACCAGACCTACCCAAAAATCAAAACTATCCTTCCCCTCATTAAAAGGCATTTCCCACCCAGGAAAACTGGGGACTTCCCTCCTCTTCAGATTCACCGAGCTCTGGAATAACCTTACCTCCCCTCTTCGGAACCTGAGTGCTCTCCAACCCTTCCGCAAACATCTTAAAACCTGGCTTTTCTCAAAAACTTAATCACTCCCTCCTCATCTGACATCCCAGCTCTTTAACATTCCTCTTTCCTCCGATCTTCATCTAACCCCTTTCTTTGTAGTTCCTTTCTCTTCACAATCCCTGTAAACCGTGCCGAGCTCTATGACCATGGAGATGGCGCGGTATACAAACCTAAGATTTAGTTTAGTTTACCCCAGCTCGTTTCTGTGGGGAAGAGGCTGCATAAACAGCACCTACCCAGGATCTCCCCAATTTAGAATGTTCTAAGTCCGTCAAACAGGTCTCTTGCATGCAGACTATATCTGCCTTATGACGTTTCAACTGATTCAGTATTTTAGTTCTTTTGATTGGGGAAGTAATACCTTATACATTCCAAGATATAATTCTCAATGAAGTAGTCATAGCCTACTAGGGGTATGAAAAGACTTGACAGACAGAAGGAAGTGCAATGAGGTCAAACCGTCTCAGGTTCCCAGCCTAACCTATGACAGCAAAGATATGATTAGAGCCAACCAACTTGCAAGCGGTCTGGCAATTAGTGAATTTGGTCCAAGGGCTCCATCAACCACAGAAAATGAGGCGCTGTCGACAGTCTTAGCACCTAATACCATATGTATATACTAGTCTTATAGCCCGTTACATTAACGGGTGCTAGAATATGTGTGTGTGTCTCTCTTTATTTCTTTCTCTCTCTCTCCTTAGCTGCTTTCTTTCTTTCTGTCTTTCTTTTTCCTTGGCTGTCCATCACCACCCCTTGCCTGCTCCCCCTGTCCATTCTCCCTTCCTTTTACCTCTTCTGTGTTCACCACCACCCCTTCACAGGTCTCCTTATGCAGCAGCAGCCCTTCTCCCTTTGTTTTACCTCCCCCGTGTCCAGCAGCACCTTCCTTCTCCCCCTGTCCAACATTAGGCCTCCGTTCATTTTTCTTCACCCCCCCTGTCCATCAGCACCTCTTTCCTTCTCCCCCTATCCAGCAGTAGGCGTCCCTTCCTTTTTCTCCCCCCCTCCTCCTTCTTATCCCTATGATACACTTACCTTGCTCTGCCCGTGATCAGAGGCTCCCGACAGCCGCCCAGTTGCACCCATTGGAAAAGTTCCCTCTGCGGCATCCCGCACCCCTCCTGACGCGACTCCCGCTGTCCCGCACCTGCCCCTGTGTCTTTCTTCTTGTCTTTCTGTGTCCCTTCCTCCCTCTGTCTGTCTTTCCAAAGCAGCATTTCCTCCCCCCACACCAGTTCCCTGTGCCTGCATTAGCGTTTCCTCTACCCTCTTTCCCTTCCCACAGTCGCGACTACAAACGCGGGCCCGAGTCCTTTGCCGCCCCCCCCTTCCCTTCCCTTCCCGCGGGCCCGATTATACATGGCGATTCAAGCAGCGTGTCAGCACTCTTCACACGCTGCTTCGGGCCCTTCTACTGCCCTGATTTGCTCCGGACGTGGCAGAGTAAATCAGGGCAGTAGAAGGGCCCGAAGCAGCGTGTGAAGAGTGCTGCTTGAATCGCCAGTCGGGCCCGCGGTAAGGGAAGAGGGGGAGGGCGGCAAATGAGTCGGGTCCCGGACAGCGGAAAGTTGCTGGGCTCCTCGGTGTGGCCGCAATCCCTGTCCTCCCAGACCCCCCCCCCCCCCCCCTGGAGGAACGGAGATCGATTTGCCGCCATTTTGAAGATCATTCTGCCCTGCTCCTTGCCTTAGTATATTTTTAATTGAAAGACACGGTGGCGGCGGCTCCTCTCAAGATCCCCGACTGCATTGGACTTCCGACGCAGGTGGGGATCCTGAGAGGAGCCGCTGCCTGGTCTTTCAACTTAAAAATATAGTAAGGCAAGGAGCAGGGCAGAGCGAAGAACATTGATTCCCATAAGATCATCCGCCTCGGGGGAGACAGCCGCCGCGTCAGACATCAGCCTCTGGGGAGGAGAGAGGACTTCAGGCAAGGAGCAGGGCAGATCAAAAAACAGCACGGGCCGACAGCCGCCGTGTCCGACATCTGTCTCGGGGGAGGAGAGAGAGTGTTTCGGGCGCATCTAGAGATGCTGTACATCTCACGGAAAACGGACGCATGCGATGGAACTGCGCATGCGCGGCCTAGCGTTTTATTATATTAGATACCCAGATATTTTGTCCACAGCCGGCAATTGTCAATCGTGGTCTTTTTTTTGTGAAAAATTGAAGTGAGCCGGAACTCCTTAAAAGAAATGGAAGATCATTCCAAAGTTGAGAAAACTTAAAGATCAGAGATTGACTAAAAATCTTGACTCCTTTAATCCCTTGAGTTCCTGCAGCAACCTTGTGAGACTCGGAAGCTATATGTTGGACCACACAAAAGCATGTGTGCTAGAGAAGAATATTGCTGATATTCAGATAAATTATAGCCTTGTCCCTGAAACAGCCATTGCTCCTCTATCATTTATGTGGCTAAATTTTATGTGGCCAGCTAATTATCCATGTAAATTATATCTGCTTGCCAGCATCAAAATAACATTAATGCCATTGATTTATCAACAAACTTCAAAGATAACGGCATGAATTACTTTGCATATTGACCAGCCTATATTTTTGTCCATTTAAATTCCATGTGACCAGTGCTGTGACATTAGTTACACATTAAATCTAATGCTTTTGTTATGTGCCTATTTCATAGAACAATTTGTCATACAACGCTCCCTAAAAGTAAACAAAATTAAAGTAGCCATTATTCTTTAGAAGGAGTGAAGCAAAAGTAAAATACATAAGGAGTTGGTCTATAATCTTTCTGCATGGAATGCAAGGTCAGAACTAGTCAGTGTTAATAATGCCAACAAGAGAGTTTATCTGTACATCAGAAGAAAATAATTTAATATTTTGTGAATGACTTTTCCTGTTTCTTTTAAATCTGGTTTCAAAAATCAGAAAACATTTTGACTATTTGATTCAGACTTGCTCTTTTCATATCCTAGGATGATGATTACCTGTTGTTATAGTGCTTTTGGACATATTACTGTGCAATCATTAAATCCCTGCCTTAAATAGCTTATAAGCTAATTTTCTATTTGAGACAACAAGAGAGAAAGTAACTTGCCCAAGGGTAGAGCATAGAAGAAGCAGGATTTGAGCCTATTGTGCTATCACTAGCTATACCTCCTCAGTCTGCTCATTTGTTGCGAGTCTGTGACTGGCATACTTTTTCAAGATACAGAGCTTGGACCCTGCTCTTAGATATGAATAGTTGCTTTCTTGAATTGAAACAGGTTGATTTTGATTTTTTATCATTCAGGAGCTGGAGATATTAAGAAATGAACTGGAAGCATCTCAAAGGCAACTTGAAACAAAGGATGAAGCACTTAAGATTCTGCAAAACATGGTGAGAATCGTGGAGTGGCCATGGGGATTATGTTCCTAAAAACTGACTGGGTGGGATTCCTTGTGTCAGGCACCCAGACATTGGGGGTGACGAGGTCTATCCTTTTTTTTTTTTTTTCCTAATATATATCTATCTTTATTTATACAGATAGGGAAAATATTTGAGTACCTGATTGTAAAACTGCTTAGATAAAACCTTGATAGGCGGTATATAAACACCTAATAAACTTGAAATTTGATATCTGCAAGAATATAACACAGGAAGTACCACATTTTCATACATATAAGCAATGTGTTACAAATCAAAGTATACAATAAGTTTCTTTTCTCCCTGAATTATTTCCAGCTTCTCCCTGTACTGCAGAATTTACTAATATTTTTGGGCTGTGACACTGCTGGTTTCCCAGTAACCCAGCCAAATATTTCCAACAAGAGTCGTAACTCAAAAGTGGTCATGACCCACATTTTGGGAAGTCCTGCTCTATAGCATATCTGTTCATGGTGTGACATTAGAGACTGTCATGCTACAGTTATGCTACAAAATGGACTGACATGGACATTATTGTACTGCTGTTTTCTTAGGTTTGATTGCATTTATCAGCCAGCTGCCAGAAGGATGCTGGACTGTATAAAGAGAGGTGTAGTCAGTAGAAGGAAGAAGGTGTTGATGCCCCTGTACAGGTCATTGGTAAGGCCCCACTTGGAGTATTGTGTTCAGTTTTGGAGACCGTATCTGGCGAAGGACGTAAGAAGACTTAAGGCGGTCCAGAGGAGGGCGACGAAAATGATAGGAGGCTTGCACCAGAAGACGTTTGAGGAGAGACTGGAAGCCCTGAATATGTATACCCTAGAGGAAAGGAGAGACAGGGGAGATATGATTCAGACGTTCAAATACTTGAAGGGTATTAACGTAGAACAAAATCTTTTCCAGAGAAAGGAAAATGGTAAAACCAGAGGACATAATTTGAGGTTGAGGGGTGGTAGATTCAGGGGCAATGTTAGGAAATTCTACTTTACGGAGAGGGTAGTGGATGCCTGGAATGCGCTCCCGAGAGAGGTGGTGGAGAGTAAAACTGTGACTGAGTTCAAAGAAGCGTGGGATGAACACAGAGGATTTAGAATCAGAAAATAAGATTAAATATTTAACTAAGGCCAGTACTGGGCAGACTTGCACAGTCTGTGTCTGTATATGGCCGTTTGGTGGAGGATGGGCTGGGGAGGGCTTCAATGGCTGGGAGGGTGTAGATGGGCTGGAATAAGTCTTAACAGAGATTTCGGCAGTTGGAACCCAAGCACAGTACCGGGTAAAGCTTTGGATGCTTGCCCAGAAATAGCTAAGAAGAAAAAATTATAAAAAATTTAAATTGAATCAGGTTGGGCAGACTGGATGGACCATTCGGGTCTTTATCTGCCGTCATCTACTATGTTACTATGTATTGCATGAACACCCCTTTCTTTCTTACTTTACTTCCCTTAATTATCTCGCCTCTGGTTTGCAGGCGGACAGCATGCCCAATAGAAGGCCCAAGCTCCTTTGTCTCTGTATGGTGCAGGGACTTCACTTGCAGTACTCCTAATATGCTTCTCAAGGATAAGGATTTGGTGGTTACCACTTTAGCATAATTTCGCCTTCTCCCAACTGCTACTCATTTAATAGCCTGGTTTTATGATATCAGCTGTATTCATTCACCCTGCTCTTTGATAGATATGCTATATTCCCACATATTTTATAGTTATGTGAGAACAGTGAGATTATGCTCATTATTGTGCTGCTATTTTCTTAGGTTTGATTGCATTTATCAGCCAGTTTTTCTATATTTTTATAGGCAGTATTTGATAAAGCTACAACTCATACAAAGGTTATGCTCCAAAAATTAGAGGAACAAAAGAGAGCTTTGGAAAAGGTAAGAATTCTGTCATAATCTGTTGAATATGTGGTCCTCTGGTCTTTCTAGAGCACGGGCTTTCAATCCAGTCTTTGGGACACATCAAGCCAGTTTGGTATTCATTGTTGATATCTTAAAACTGGTTTGGTGTGTCCAAGACATCCTGGACAGAACTTAGACATTTTGGGCTAGACCTCTTTTGAAAGCATCTAAGTGCTAAAAAAAGTACCTAACTGACCAGATGACCACTGGAGGGATTAAGTAATGAACCTCTACACTCTGCCAGTGGTTACCAACCCCCTCTCACCCACCAACAAACTGAATAAAACAGTACATACATGTCTGGAACAGCAGCTTCTAGTATGGGAAATCCTAGTAGAGCATCACAAAGGTGTCTTAAGTAGTCAGATGGGTGAGTTAGTGAACCATAGAAAGGAGGAGCCAGACCCATAAGGCACTCTAACCACTACATCTATGGTGTTAATTATGAGCCCATCAAAACCCTACTATTCTGCCATATACAGTAGGTGCCACCTGCAGCCTTAGGGGTTATTGCGGTGGTAGACAGGTGGGTATAGGTTTTGGGTGACTTTGGAAGGGCTCATCATAAATTATAAGGGATATGTGATGAAATGTATATCTAATATCCAAAACATAATTGGCTAACACCCTTGTTCCCTTTGGTGAGAATGTTTGGACTTTGCTAAATATTAGAAAAAGTCAATATAATGAACATCAGCATGGGCACAACTCACTGTGTGGGAGTGAAATGTAGGCCCGGGCAGTAATTCATAGATGACCAGCACCAGACAATAAGTCTAAATAAGAACTGCCCCATACATCATATACCGTAGTCCAGTCTTGTGAAATTGATTAATCCAAAACACTGTGTAAGTCTTAAACAAACATTCAAACCCATAATAGTATGTCCCATATTACCTGACTTTGAAGCAGCTGGATTAAGAATGAAGGGAATGGACACATTTTAGTTCTTATAGATTTTTCTGGCCACCAGGAGACCAGATTCTTCAGGTGATTTGCCTGATGAAATTACCACCTCTGTGGCTGTATTATTCTGCTGGCTACAGAGAAACCCCCATTACAGGTAAATAGCTTCACTTGTTGAGGTAATTTGTGTATTTTCTTTTCCTTGTAGGAAATAAATGCTTTGCAGTGGGAAATTGAATTTGAACAGGATAAATGTAAAAATCTTGATGAGTCATGGAGGGAAAAGTATGACCGGTATGTAAACTCATTTATAAGCAACCAATGAAAAAAATGGCATCATGGCTTAAAAAGGCACTCTCAAACAACTGTCCAGTCATGTAGAGGTATTCATTGATTAATTGCAAATATCCAATGACAGAAATCCAAAAGAAATAATGCCGTTTTATATTGTGTTGTTTTTCTAAGATGCTTAAACTGAATATCCAAAATTGTTCTCGCTATTGCAGTCTCCTTTTATGATCGCCTCCCTCTGATTCTTCCCCATACAGATGCTGGAACATAATCAATTGCAAAATAGTATACAGCTTGTCTTCAAAATCATGTTTTGAAATCAGCACAGTGCTGAACAGTTGGGACTTGGAATTTATTGTGCTTATGACAGCTATGGTGTTTTCTTTTCAATCTTCAATTACCTTTATATTTATCCTAGGTATAGACTGTAATTTATATTCACATTTGGTGAAACTGATGTGTCTGTACCTTAGAAATCGTGAAAAAGCTTGTCAGTACTCTTCCTGTATATTGTCATTTCAAAACTTTGTTCCTTTCGCTGTATTAATACATCCAAAATTGAAATCTCACACTGATGGTAAGTAACCATAAATTCTGTACTATGATGATAAATTGTTGTGAGCTGTCAGAAGTATATTTAGGCCCCGCCCCCTTTTATCGAGCTGCGCTAGAGGATTTTAGCGCAGGCCAGCAAGGTAAGTGATGTGACACTCAGGAATTTTATGGGCGTCTTAGCATTTACTGCGCTAACCTTTGCTAAAATCCTCGAGCGCAGCTTGATAAACAGGGGGGGATGTTAATGAATTAAATTCGTAAGGAAAGGTTTTTTTTAAGCCGATGACAGAAAACTGAATTCGGGCTGTAAAATCAGAGCCTTGTAAGTACTAAGGTTGTTTTTTCTTTCCTTCCTTCCTATAATGTAATCGGTGGCTTGGGTCTTAAAATTTAAAAAGAATCCGTGGTGTCAAATGAATAATTTATATTGGTAGTTGTGAAGGTATAATCTTCATTCCTACCCTTTTTTTTTTTTTGGTAGTTGCCTTAGTATAGTATTTGTACCAGTGTTTTCCAGATTTGAAGCTTGTGTGTATAAGTCCTTTTCCCTGCCATCCTCTAAAAAGGGGAGTAAGACGGATAGCAGTGATGATATTCTTGCTTTAATGAGGTTTTAAAACATGAAAAATCTCTTTTAATGAGCCCTAAAGAACAAAGACAAAATTACCTCCTTTGATCTTAGTAAACATAAGAACATAAGAAGTTGCCTCCGCTGGGTCAGACACGAGGTCCATCGTGCCCAGCAGTCCGCACCCGCGGCGGCCCATCAGGCCCATGACCTGTAATGTGATCCTTCTCTGATCCCTTTTATCCTTCTATCTATACTCTGTCTAAAACCTATCTTTACCCCTATTTGTATCCTTCAATCCCCCTATCGTTCAGGAATTTATCCAAACCTTCCTTGAACCCCCGTAGTGTACTCTGTCCTATCACAACCTCCGGAAGCGCATTCCAGGTGTCCACCACCCTCTGTGTAAAGAAGAACTTCCTAGCATTGGTTCTAAAATTGTCCCCCTTCAGCTTCTCTGAGTGCCCCTTGGTGCTTGTGGTTCCCAATAATTTGAAGAATCTGTCCCTTTCCACCCTCTCTATGCCCTTCATGATCTTGAAAGTCTCTATCATGTCTCCTCTGAGTCTCCTCTTTTCAAGGTAGAAGAGCCCCAGCCTTCCCAACCTGTCTGTGTATGAAAGGTTTTCCATACCTGTTATCATTTTCGTCGCTCTTCTCTGGACCCTTTCAAGTATCGCCATGTCCTTCTTGAGGTACGGTGACCAGTACTGGACACAGTACTCCAGATGCGGACGAACCATCGCACGATACAGTGGCATGATGACTTCCTTCTTCCTGGTCGTAATGCCCTTCTTAATAATACCCAACATTCTGTTTGCTTTCTTGGAGGCCGCTGCACATTGTGCCGTTGGTTTCATTGTAGTATCTACCAGTACACCCAAGTCTTTTTCAAGATTACTATCCCCTAGCACTGACCCCCCCCATTTTGTAGCTGAACATCAGGTTTTTTTTTTCCTAAATGCATGACCTTGCATTTCTCTATATTAAAACGCATTTGCCATTTGCTTGCCCACTCCTCCAGTTTGTTTAGGTCCCTTTGTAGGTCTTCACATTCTTCCGTGGTTCTAACCCTGCTGCAGAGTTTGGTGTCATCCGCAAATTTTATAACTTCACACTTCGTCCCTGCTTCTAGGCCAGATTCACCTTGTGACTGGGTTAAGTCCCCCAGCAATGAGGAAACAATAATAATAATAACAACAATTTTTTAATATACTGCAGGTTTACAATGATTAAAGATGTTACAGATTGAGTGGAATCAACAAAGTATAGACTTGGTGATTGACCAGACCACAGAAAAAAGGTGCACAAAATTCTGTATGGTTGGAGGAAGAAAAGCTTAACAACAAACTTTAGGAAGAAAAATGATTGTTTTTATTGTTCAAAACCACAAAAGAATTCAGCTTTCCCAAAACATATTTCATAGTTCAGTTTCATCAAGTCAAGGCTATTAGCACCTGACCACAACTTCATGCCTTGGGGTATTCCTCACCCCTGGATCTTCTGTCATTGGGTAAATCCAAACTTTTATAAATGTTCCCTCTTTTTAGGGTACTACCCCTGAGGCTCTTGGGCTGCTGGTTGCCTTTTCTCTTACAGCTTTATCACAGTCCCAGCCAGCCCCCCTTCAGGGCCAAAACAATTAGTCTCTTGACTAACTCATAACATTTTATTGCAGCTTTTCCTCCAAACAACTTCTTGCAACTTTTTACTTCAAGCACTTTCTTTCCCTGCTCAGGATTCACTCACAGCCCTTCTCTACAGACTGTGTGGGAACAAGCCACTCTTATACCAAAGATTTTCTGGTCCCCCCATACTGTTCCCTGGAATCCCCCCAGCGAGCAGTAGCTCGGGGACTATGTGGCTATTTTGTTAGGAAAGGTTCCATTCCAGAGGACTGCTGCCCATCCCCCCCTTACCCCTGCTTAACTTTAGGTCACAACTCCATTCCTTCTTCAGGTAAACTTAAATCCTCTTAACATACACTTATTTCCCATCCTGTATCATTGGGATTATAATTACATTCACTCATTATCACGGACTCCCCAGCTTGGCTTTTCACCTCCCACCATCCTCCTTCTTGGGAACTACTGGTGTAGTCAGGATAAGCTTCAGCTTCCCCCCTGTGGAAAAACTCCCTTCTTATCCCCACAGGTTCAGGGAAATCGACACCATGGCTACCTGATTGCTGTTGCTTTTCTTGTCCTATCCTGCCCTGTGCAGAGTTATTCTTTCCCTTGTTTGGGAAGACCTGGAGTCCTGAGGTATGTGCCGTTCTGTGATTACCTTTCAAGAGTCAGCTGTAGCTAATTTATTCACCAGCATCTTTCTCTGCAGAGGCTTCTGTGACTGCACTCCCCCCAGCCCAGCTCCTCCCCCTTCTGTATTGATTCTTTGTTTCACAGGAAGGAATAAGGGCTAAATTGTGGTTTAGGGGCCTGCCCAACCTGATTTCCTGCTGAGTTTGACACCTTTGTTTCAAGATGTGTCAGCCTCACAATACTACTTTTAAAAGTGATAGGGATCTGCCATTCACAACATCTAACAACTTGCTGTGACTGGACAATCTGATTATTTTGTTGGACTCTTCCCTTTCCTTTCAAAGGGCTAGATTCACAAAGCAAACTGATCGTGTACCGAACCCCTATGCGACCCAATTTTACTCTGGCATGATTCACTTACCTCTCTGCCGATCTGATTTGCGCATGCAAATGAGGGGAATAGCATGCAAAGTAGGAGGGACGTGATTCACTAAACAAATTTTGCAAACCGAAAGGGCTGGCCGATCAACACAAGAAGCGACTGCTGGGGACCAGTCACAAACGTCCTTTCTGACTCTCCAGCTCCATTGCCACCTTGCTCTCTGCACGCCCTCGCTGCCTTTACTCTACAGAAGCCCTGGAGCCAGATTTGGGGGAGAGCAGTGGCTGTAGGCTGCATTGTTTAGCTCCTCTCGCCACCCTGTTTTCTGCCTTTCAGCCTCGCCACCCTGACTCCTCTTGCCACCCTGCTTTCTGCCCCAAATCCAAACTCCCCCTGCTCTCTGCTGCCCAGACTGATCTCTGCTGCCCCGACTCTCCTGATCTCTGCCTCCTTCCCCGCAGTGTGAGCCCGCATGTTTAAAGTGGGGCTGCACTAATCAGTGCAGCCCTGCTTTAAACCTCCAGGCTCACACTCTGGGGAAGGAGGCAGAGAGCAGGAGAGTCAGAGCCAGTGAGTTTGAGGCTGCTGCTGCCGGGGATCGCCCTTCAAGCCAAATTTTGATAGCAGGAGAATCGGGCCCCCCGCTCCCCCCCAAAAAAGGAACAGAAACGAACGCATGCGCAGACCATCTACAGAGAAAGCAGATGGTCTGCGCATGCGTCAGGATCGCACACTTACGATCCGTGTCGGTGGATGGGGGTGTTCCTCCTATCGCCCCCCATTAGAATATTGTTGGTTTCTAAATCCATCGGACCTGCCCGGATCAGTCACAATCTGGCAGGTTAGTGACTCTAGCCCAAAGTCAGGTAAATCATCTTTTAAAAAAATGTTTCTTTAGTCTTCGAATGTTACGGAGGGTGTGTCAGCTATTCTCTAAGCAACGTTTTGCTATATTGGTTCAAGCCATCATTTTGGCTCAGTTAGATCATTGCAATTCTATTTACATTTCCTTGAGTAAAGGAAATATCAACCGGTTGATTCAGAATATGGCGGTCAAATTGATTTTTGGAAAAAGAAAATTTGATCATGTATTTCCATTACTGAGAAATCTTCCCTGGCACCCTGTTCATCTTAGAAGTTGATTTAAATGTGCTTGTATGATATCCTTTTTATTGTATTGTTTTTAGGCATTATGTATGTGGATATACTGTAAACCGCCTAGGAACTATACTATATAGAAATTTAAAAAATAAATATATTCAAAATTATCCATGGTCTATTTTTGCTTATAGTTCCTCTAACATGAAATTCTCTTCGGTCTTTTGTTTCAAGGATTTCTCAGAAGTACAAACTTTCATTTCCTTCAATGAAAGGGATAAAGCTTGTTGGTAATATCTCTTGCTCCTTTTCATATGGGTTTACAACAATTTGAAATGAAATTCCTAGTTATATTAGAACTCTTTTCTCTTTCCAGATTTTTCATAAATCAATGAAAACAATGCTATTTCAACAGTTTTTTGGAAATGTTTCATTTTTATTAAAATTTGATGCAAATGCTTATACTATTTCAAAGCGAACTACAAATCTACTAAAATCAGGATTTACAAATAACATTTAATTACAATGACATTTAAGAACAGACCTACAGACTACATGGAAAGGGAGTTGAACTACAGTTATTTTATAGGAAAGTAACATTAAAGGCTCATACACTAGGATAGGGGTAAAAGGAAAATCTGTTTGCTGAAAGCAAAGTCTGTTGAGATGCTGTTTGGCAAATATGAAATCTAATTATCAAATGCGTATCTAAATAGAAAAGTTTTCAAAGAGCTTTTAAATCTATCTAATGCCGCTTCTTCTCTTATATATCCTGGAAGTGAGTTCCATAACTGTGGTGCAGTTACTGAGAAGATTTCTGTCTGTCTTGTGCCAATATACTTTGGGATAGAAAGGAGATTTTGATCTGATGAACGTAGAGTTCTTGATGGAATGTGAGGAATCAGTAATCTGTCAAGAAATGTTGAGAGTTAAATTAACCTGGTGAATCTTAAATGACAGTAATGCAATTTTGTAAGAGGTATGGTGTGGTATTGGTAGCCAATGAGCGTTTTTTAGCAGAGGTGTCACATGGTCATATTTTTTTGAGTTGGTTATGATTTTTATTGCGGTATTTTGAATTAGTTGTAATCTTCTTATTTGTTTTTGAGTAATGCCTTTTAACAGTGAATTACAATAATCCAGTTTTGCAATGACAAAAGAATGTATAAGGATGTTAAATGCTGGGGGTTCCAAAACTTTTGCCAAAGACCTAATCATACGTAATTTAACTGTTTGACTGATGTGTTCTTGATAGGTAAGTTTATGGTCTAATATAATCCCTAGAATGGTACTAAGGTGTATTAATTGTCTTTTGTTTAGTAATTCACATGTTAGTTAAACTGTTTATTGAAATCTTATGTAAATTGAGTCGAGCTCCTACTTCAGGAGAAGATACGGTACATAAATTTAAGGCTTAGATTAGATTAGAGCAGGGGTAGGGAACTCCGGTCCTCGAAAGCCGTATTCCAGTCGGGTCTTCAGGATTTCCCCAATGAATATGCATTGAAAGCAGTGCATGCAAATAGATCTAATGCATATTCATTGGGGAAATCCTGAAAACCCAACTGGAATACGGCTCTCGAGGACCGGAGTTCCCTACCCCTGGATTAGAGTAATATTTTCTGTGCAGATGAATGGTTTGTTTAAGTGATGAAAAGCTAAATTATAACTGATAATGCGTACCTAAAATAGTTTTTAAAAAATATTAAAACTGTGATTGTTATTAAAATAATCTAATCTGAATTTCTATATCACACTTATCCAGTACAGGTTCAAGGCGATTTTAAGAGGCCCATAAGGATATATAAGAAATACCGTGTTTCCCCGAAAATAAGACACTGGCTTATATTAATTTTGAGCCGATAAAAGGCACTAGGTCTTATTTTCGGGGATGTCTTATTTTTTTCATGTACAATGATCATCTCTCCCTTCTTCTCCTCCACCCCAATTCTTCCTATTTCCTTTTTCTCCCCCACATGTGCATCTTTCTTCCCCTTTCACACATCTCTTGTACAGTATCTTTCTATCCCTCCCATTCCTTGTGCAGCAGAACCCTTGCAGCTTCTATCCCTCCCTCCTATCCCTTGTGCAGCAGAACACTTGCAGCTTCTAACTCTCCCTTCCTCCCATCCCTCATGTAGCATCTTTCTGTCCCCCCTCCCCGGCCGTGAGCGCACCACCACCCTGCTGACTCATCTCTCCTCCCATCTGAACCGTGAGACCAAAATAAATACCTTATAACAAACTGGCAGCATCGGCAGCAATCTAGACAGGCTGCTTTGCAGCCTTCTGTCTTCCAGGCGTTCCTCTGCTGCGTTGCAGTGATCACAATATGATTGGCTTTGGCCTGGACACGGGGGCAAAACATCGATCTAGAACGTCGACCACAGCACTGAAATTCCAAAAAGGGAATTACAAAAGGATGAGACTCATGGTGGGGAACAAAGATTAAGTAGAGAATAAGCACTGTAAAAACGCTAGAGCTAGCATGGTCCCTTTTCAAGGATATGATCACCAGGTGCAAAATCTATATATACCGCATATCGCCAAGGGATCCAACAGGAAAAAGAACAAGGAACTGGTGTGGCTCACTGTAGCGGTGAAGGAAGCGATCAGAGATGAGAAGATTTTGTTTAAGGAATGGAAAAGGTCAAAAATGGACGAAAACTGGAAAAAGCACAAACAACATCAAAGCAGGTGCCACAAGGCAGTAAGAAAGGCCAAAAGAGACTATGAGAAAAAATAGTCAAGGAGGCGAAAAACTTCAAGCCATTCTTTCGATATATTAAGGGGAAATGACCTGCGAAGGAAGCGGTGGGGCCGTTGGATTACCATGGAATAAAGGGAGTGCTAATGGAGGACAAAGCCATTGCTGACAAACTGAACACATTTTTTGCATCTGTATTTACCGAAGAGGATATACACAACATACCGGAAGCCAACAGGCTATATGCAGGAAATGAGGACGGGAAACTGACAGGATTGACGGTCAGCCTAGAAGAGGTATGCAGGCAGATTGATAGGCTTAAAAATGATAAATCCCCGGGACCGGATGGCATCCATCTAAGGGTAATCAAGGAACTTTAAAGGGCTATAGCTGAACTGCTTCAACTAATAGCCAATCTGTCGATCAAATCGGGAAGGATTCCAGAAGACTGGAAAGTGGCGAATGTCACGCTGATCTTCAAGAAAGGTTCCAGGGGAGATCCTGGAAACTACAGACTGGTGAGTCTGACCTTGGTACCGGGAAAGATGGTAGAGGCGCTGATAAAGGACCGCATCATTGATCACCTTGTTGAACACATTCTGATGAGGACCAGCCAACTCGACTTCAGCAAGGGAAGATCTTGCTTGATGAACTTGCTGCATTTCTTCGAGGGAGTAAACAGGCAGATAGACAAGGGTGAGCTGGTCGACATTGTATATTTGGATTTTCAGAAGGCGTTCGACAAGGTCCCACATGAACGACTACTTCGAAAAATTGCAGGCCATGGAATCGAGGGTGAAATACTCATGTGGATTAAAAACTGGTTGGTGAATAGGAAACAGAGAAGGGGGTGGGGTAAATGGACAATACTTGAACTGGAAAAGCATCACGAGTGGAGTGCCGCAGGGTTCGGTGCTTGGACCCGTGCTCTTCAACATATTTATAAACGACTTGGAAATTGGTTAGACGAGCAAAATGATTAAATTTGCGGATGATACGAAGTTATTCAGAGTGGTGAAGATGCAAAACGATTGCAAAGACCTGCAATGTGACATAAAAACGCTTGAAAAATGGACTGCGACATGACAAATGAGGTTTAACGTGGATAACTGTAAGGTGATGCATGTCTGTAACAAAAATTTTATACACGAATACAGGATGTCTGGTGTGGTACTTGGAGAGACTCCCCAGGAAAGAGATCTGGGAGTACTGGTCGACAAGTCGACGAAGCCGTCTGCGCAATGCACGGCGGCTGCGAAAAGGGCGAACAGAATGTTAGGAATGATTAAGAAGGGGATCACGAGCAGATCGGAGAAGGTTATCATGCCGCTTTACCGGGCCATGGTATGCCCCCACCTGGAATACTGCGTCCAGACTGGTTGCCGTACATGAAGAAGGACACGGTACTACTCAAAAGGGTCCAAAGAAGAGCGATTAAAATGGTTAAGGGGCTGGAGGAGTTGTCGTACAGTGAGAGATTAGAGAAACTGGGCCTCTTCTCCCTTAAATAGAGGGGACATGATCAAAACATTTAAGATAATGAAGGGAATAGACTTAGTAGATAGACAGGTTGTTCACCCTCTCCAAGGTAGAGAGAACGAGAGGGCACTCTCAAGAGTTAAAAGGAGATAGATTCCGTACAAACGTAAGGAAGTTCTTCTTCACCCAGAGAGTGGTAGTTTGACCTAAGGGCTGCCGGGTGAGTGGACTGCTGGGCACGATGGGCCTCTGATCTGACCTAGCAGCGGCAATTCTTATGTTCTTATGTTTACTATATTTAGATCATATACTCCTTGTGTCTTTATAGGTATCAAATAGAGGGACTAGTCACAGAAGGTATAAATTTTGTTATCACTTAAATTTTGTATGGCCCTTCAGATGGCACCCGGGCAATGTACACCCAGTTGCTACTGCTCTTCGTCGGTCCAACCTTTATTAATTTTTTCATATAAGACTCAATTTTGTAATTTTTTCTTGAAATTTTTGTAAGTGTAAACTTTTTTTAAAAAGACCGTCACTTAGCTTTTAGTGATCTTGTCCTATATCTTGCATTCACCTCTCCCGACATACATGTTTCAGATTGAAACTTTTCTTCAGGGTCGAGGGAAACATTTAACGGAGTTACATCGGGCAATGTATCATTGCCCGATACATTGCCCGATGTAGCTCCATTAAATGTTTCCCTCGACCCTGAAGAAAAGTTTCAATCTGAAACATGTATGTCGGGAGAGGTGAATGTAAGATATAGGACAAGATCACTATAAGCTAAGGCTGGACCGACGAAGAGCAGTAGCAATTGGGTGTACATTGCCCGGGTGCCATCTGAAGGGCCATACAAAATTTAAGTAATACCTTCTGTGACTAGTCCCTTTATTTGATACCTATAAAGACACAAGGAGTATATGATCTGATTGAACTCAACAGTAGCTATTTAATGATTGTACTATATTTAGATAACACTTATCTTTTTCATTCAAGCCATGGTGGTAATGCAATGTGGCTCTGTAGGAATTCCTTCATGGGGAGTTGCCATGAGAGTTATTTACACATAATAACATGAGGATACCTAGAACAGGGGTGTCCAACCTTTTGGCTTCCCTGGGCTGCATTGGAAGAAAAAATATTGTCTGGGGTTGCGCAAACACTAACGCTAGCTGATGAGCAAAAAAACGGTCAAGCAGGTTCCAAATTTGCAATCACTAATATAGAAGATGTGCGTATCTAACAATAAACCTTCATTAAAGGGACACTGTGGAGAGGAACCCAAAAAAGCAGTAATACTTACCCTGACAGCAATGCTCTAAATGCGCCGCTGACAGCAGAAGCCTGGTTCTCCCATTCATTTCTATTACAGCTACGGTGAGCCTCTTCAGAGCAGGGATGCTGAAGCAGCTATCAGTGGTTCACATGGAGGATCACTCAGACAGGGTAAGTATTACAGCTTTTTTGGGTTCCTTTCCAGTTTGTCCATTTAAAATTGTTTTGGTATTTTTCACTTATTGTTTGTTTTTGTTTTTTAATTCTTTATTTGATTATTCGTTCACTTATTGTTTTTTAAAAAAATAATGTCTCCTTTAAAAACAGACATACATAACTGAGGTGCAAGCCAATTCTTCTCAGTCTTCACCCATCCAAAATGTGGAAAATCAACCACCTATCTGCCTGTCTCTTTCAGTTTATACATCTTAGCTCCAATGCCAGAAAATTTACTTTCTGCTTTTGGCTTTCCTTGAACTGGGAAGTTGTTTTTAATTACCGTACACTGCTGTGTTAACTAAACTAAACCTTAAGTTTGTATACCGCTTCCTCTCCATAAGGATAGAGCTCGGCACGGTTTACAGGTAATTCAATAAATGAGGGAAAGATATAATAAGAAATTAGAGTTTATAAAGAGGATAGATAGCTTTACATTTTAGAGAAAAGCCAGGTTTTCAGATGCTTTCGGAATAATTGGAATGAGCCTAGATTTCGCAGCGGGGCAGGAAAGTTATTCCAAAGCTCAGTGAATTTGAAAAATGACGCCTTTTAACGAGGGGAAAGATAGTTTAAGTTTTTGGGCGGATCTAGTAAATGGAACGATTGGCTGAGTAACGTTATCACGCACTCCTCAACCTACCTCAATTTTAGAAAATTGATAAAAACGAGTTTGTTCAATCGATTAAACTAAGAATTTTTATAGCACTGCAAATTCAACCATTAACCTTAAGAACTATATAGCTTTCTACTTTTTCCATTATATAAGACTGTATAGATGTCTTTGAATTGTTGACCTCTTCGCTGATTGTCCAGTGCTTCTTGTTGTAAACAGCCTCGAACTTTTCATGGCTTTGGCGGTATATAAAAATAAAATAATTATTATTAAATTATTAGTAGTAGTAGTAGTGTCGGGTCTCAAAAAATTCCAGGATAGTGGGTCCTCGCTTATCGCATATTAATTGCACGTAGCAGGGGTTCCAAAAATCAGATTGTCACTTCCATGGCCCTCCCTAGTTCACTTATAATTTATTAAGATTTGAAGAAGGTGTGAGAGCTGAGATTGGAGAGCCTTAGTGACCCTAACACCCAATAAAGTGCAAAAAAGGTCATTTATAATTAAAAAAAAGAATCTCCTGCAGCTGATTGTGATTTGTGATGGGGCAGTTCTGCAGGTGAGGGGTAGATTTTTTTTCAGTGAGATTAAGATTTTTTTTACAAATTTGTAAATAACAGCAGCCTATGAGATATTCAGTAACGCTAGAGTCATCATCGTGTTGACCCTCAGCATTTTAATGAATATCTCATTGAAAGAACTGCCCTGTCACAAATCACAATCGGCTGTCCAAACTCAGCTCTCACACCATCTTCAACTCTTAATAAATAACCCCGTCCTAAGTAATAGGCTGCACACTAGAGGCCACACACCACAGGCTGCACTTGCTCAGTAACGGCAGTCCCGAGTTAAGAATGGGTTCCATTTTTTAAACCATTCTTAAGTTGAACTTATATGTAACTCTGATCCTAGTATTCTTCCTACCTTCTCCACCTCCTTGAGGCCTTCTTGCATCCGTTTCCATCCATCCCACTGTTCCCTCTTCATCACCATATCCAGCATTACTCCATCTCATCCCCATGCATCTCTACCTCACTCTTCTCCCATCACTATGTCCAATAATTAATTCTCTCTCTCCCTATGCCCAACAATTCTCTTTCTTCACCACCCCATGTGCACCATCTTTTTCCCTCTCTGACACCTAATTCTCCCTTTCTATTCCCTCGTTCATTCCCTCTATTCTTCCATCCTTTGGCTCATGCTACCCTCCCTCCTTCCCTTCATTCTGTGGCCAAAGATCATGCCCCCCCTTCCTTCCTTCCATCTTTTGTCCGAAGTTTGTGCTCCTTCCCTCTCGAGTCCCAACAAGCACCCTACCTTCCTCCCTCCATTCTGTGCCTCAAGTACATGCCTCCCTCCGACGGGTATTTACCATCTGGCCGATTCCCTCTTCCTCCCTGTCACAGTCGTTTCTGTGTATAAAGCCACAAGTGGCGTCTCCTACATGCGTCCCGCAGCTGAACTGGATGCCCTTCCCTCTGATGTCAACGTTGATCCTTGGCCTGCAGCTTTGTGCAGAGAAACAACTTTAGCAGGGAGGAGGAGGGAGCTGGCTAGAAGATAAACACCCAGGGACAGCAATGAGCAAAACGCCACATCGCCCTCACGCCGGGCCGCATGAAACACCTTTCTGGGCCTCATGCAGCCCATGGGCCACAGGTTGGACACCCCTGACCTAGAAGAATCAAATATTTAAGTTCTGATTCTCTTGTCCATTTTTGTTCACTGCCTTTTTCATGTATTTTTATCTGTGGGTTTAGTTAACAAATGTTCCCTTTCTTTTAGTTGCAAACTGTGAGAAAAGTCTTTTCAAAGGCTCATTTTGCCATAGCAGCAAAATATGTAATTTGTACTGAATTTGGATTTTTCTTATTACTTTTTACTCTTTACCTTTTTTTAAATTTTACCCACACATAGCAAACAAATGGCATAATATCTACTTTTTTTCTGTTCACCAAGATTGATCTGTTCTAGCCCTTTATACAGAAACTGAAGTACTTGTAACGCCAAAATTATTTGGAGTGAATGCAGTAAAATGATTCTCTATGTATTGTCACGGGGAGAATATGTATGAGAAGTTTGTTTGGCCCAAATAGAAGAAAATCTTGACTTCTAAGGGTAATTCTATGATTTTTGTGCATCAAATAATATATTATTTTACTGTTTTCTAACTTTCCAGAATTTATTGTGAAAATGCAGCTCTTAAAGAAACTCTGGAACTGAGAACAAGTGAAGTTAAAACTTTGAAAGCAGAAAATATAAGTAAGCAAATCAGAAGGCTGAACTGCTCAACTGTTTTCTCTGGATTATTTTTACCAGTTGTCTGAAATCTAATGATTTGCCCAAATATAAATCAGAGTACAGTGCAGAGTGATACCATGCACTGGTACTGGTAGATAAAGCTTATTTTCCCATGCTACCTTGAGGTGGGTGAATAGGCACAATTGAACTCAAAGGAAGAAAGAACTTGGACTAAGGAGAAATAGGAGACTGAAACTTTCAGGAGGGAAAGCGGAGCAGCCTAGCATTGGGAGAAATAGCAAAGCAGGATCCTTTGTTCTAGAACAGTGCTTCTTGACCCTCTCTTGGAAACACACCTAGGTTTTTGAGTTTTCAGGGTCAACACAATTTATTTAATCAGTATTTGATATAGCACTCTTCACAATATACAGTATATTACATCAGAATAATGTACAATTCCACAGCAGGGTTCAACAATTAAAGATGATACAAAAGGAAAGGAATGATAGGATTGCACAACAATTAATTACCCAAGGCATAATGGGGTCCTTTTATTAAAGCCATGGTAAAAGTGGCCTTAGCACACTCCTTATGTGGGGGTCTTTCCTGCTCATTAAGGCCACTTGTTCAGCACCTGAAAGTTGTGCGATTTTCCTATTTCTGGAATTAAAGACCATGCGCAAATTGTGCAATTAGCGCATAGCCATTACAAATATTACCACATGAGTCCTTACCACCACCCATTTTGTAGAAGTTAAGGACCCACACGCTAACCCCATGCTAATCAGTTAGCATACAGCAATGCCCCATGTGCTGAGTAGCCCTGTCACACCCACTCTCCACCCTCAAACACGCCCCTTACAGAAAAATAAAAAATATTTATTTAGGGCTAGAATCACTAAATCTACCAATCCTAGGTTTGTGATCATTCCCCGACCCCGATCCGATTCACTAAACTGCTGCCTGATCAATCTCCTTTCCAATCCGATCCACCCATGCAAAATAGCCAAGCGATTGATTCACTAACAATTGCTTGACTATTTTGAATTAGGTGTTACTTAAGACCCAACTGCTGCAGACCTGTCGGTAATTGTGTTACCAACAGATCTACCGTTTTTTTTGACAGGTCTGTTTGTCTTTTTTATTAATTTTTTTCCATGGCACAGATATTTTGTGTGTGTTACACACGCAAAATATCTACCCCATAAAAATGAATAAAAGACAGGCAGACCTGTCAAAAAACCACCATCCCCCCGTCCCCCCCCGTGACCCACAAATGGCAGAAGGGATGCCCACTCCCTCCTGCCACCCAACGCTGCCCCCACCACGCCGCTTAAAACTATGGCAGGAGGAATGTTAACTCCCTCCTGCCATCAGAACCCACCCACTGCCATTGGCCCAGCCCACCTCGGTACAATCCCCCGTCCCAGTACACCTCCCTCCCTGTAAGTTGAGAGCAGGAGGGGTGCTCAGTCCCTCCTGCACTGTGGCCTTAGGTCCTGCTCCAGTGTATCACGTGATGCATGGGGAGGGGCCTAAGGCCCTGATTGGCTCAGGCACCTCGGGCTCCTCCCCTGGGCAGGGCCTGAGGCACCTGAGGTAGGTTTAGAATGGTAGGTTTAGAATGATCATATGGGATGAGGATGGTGATGTCATCAGCATAACTATAGGTGGTTATGCCCAGATTGTCCAGATGCGTTCCTAGAGAAGCAGTGTAGAGATTGAAGAGGGTAGGGGATAGTGGAGATCCTTGTGGTACGCCGCAGGGGTTTGACCAGGATTCTGACTTTTCTTTGTTTGATTTTACACTGTAGGTTCTGAGTTTTAGGAATCCTTCAAACCATGAGTATACTTTATCTGAGATGCCTATTGCGTCTAAGATCTGTAGAAGGATGTTGTGATCCACTAAGTCGAATGCTGCAGTTAGGTCCAGTTGTATGAGAAGCATTTTTTTCCCTGTACTAAGGTGTTGTCTGACGGTATCCATAAGGGAGCCTAGTAGTGTCTCTGTACTGAAGTTTGTTCTGAAGCCTGATTGCATGGGGTGGAGTAGGTTGTGGTCATCTATGTAATTGGAGAGGAGTTTGGCTACTAGGCCTTCTATAATTTTGACATATAGCGGAATTGAGGCTATAGGTCTAAAGTTAGATGGGTGGTTTTGTGGTGCTTTTGGGTCTTTTTGGATTGGGGTGATGACGATTTCGCTGAGGTCAGCAGGGAATGTGCCTTCTGTGAGCGTGATTTGAATCCATTGTAGAATTATGGTGCGGAATTTTACACTAGAGGTGGTAAGGAGATATGAGGGGCAATGGTTAAGGTCACAGGAGGCATGGCTGTATTTTTTGTAGAATTTGTTGAATTCTGACCATTGTATGTTGGGGAATTGAGTCCAAATTCTGTCTGCTGCGGTTGCCTCTTTTCCTGTAGGGTGGATTGTGATTGAGTTTTGATGGGATGGGTTAAGGATGAGAGTGGCTCTGGTGTTGGTAATTTTGTTCTTGAAGTGTTCTGCTAAGAGGATGGGTGATGGTGGAGGGGTGTTCGTGGTGTTAGTGTATGGTTTGGTGTCTGTTAATTCTTTCAGGATTTGGAATATTTTTTTGGAATCTTGGGTTTCCGTGCCTATGAGATTAGTATAGTAGCTTTTCCTCTTATCCCTTAGTAGATTTTTGTATTGTTTGTTGATTTTTTTCCAGTCGGTTTTTGTTTGATCTTGGTTCTTTTTTCTCCATTTTCTTTCTAATCTTCTACACTGTCTTTTGAGTTGGAGTAATTCATTATCAAACCATTGGTCTGATTTCCTGCTGGTTCTGGTTTTGGTTTGTAGGGGGGCCAGATCATCAAGGATGTTAGTGGATACATTTTTCCAGTGGGAGATGAAGTTTTTTGGGTCGCAGTTTTGGATAGTTTCGTCTACATTTGACCAAAAAATGGTTGGATCGATATGTTTGCGTGTGGTATATGTGGTTTTTTTTGATTGAGGTGTGTGTTTGGTCTTAGTCCAATTGATGTTGAAGTTGTATGTGTAGTGGTCTGACCATAGGGATGGGGACCATGTTCCGTTAGTAGTTTGGATTGCTGGATTGGATGGTTGGAGAGACATGAATGCAGCAATGTCCAGTTGATGACCTTTTTCATGGGTGGTTTGTGGGTTTAGGATCTGGAAGGATAAGGCTTTGAGGAAGGATAGACAGTTATTTGCTGGTGTGGAGGTTGTGTCTTCTAGGTGTAGGTTTAGGTCTCCTAGGATGAGGTTATATTCTGCTGTTAATGAGTTTTGGTAGATGAAGTTTTCAAATTCAGGTCTCACTGTGGTCCAGTTTCCTGGTGTTATGTAGCAGAGTAAGCAGTTTAGTGAGTTTTTTAGTGTTGGGTTTGTGAGTTGACACGCTAGGAAATCCATTTGCGGAGTGGATGTTTTTTCAAGTATGTTTAGAGTTAGGGAGTTCTTGATTATTATTGCTAGTCCTCCTCCTCTTTTTTTTTCTCTGCAGGTTACTGTTATTTTGTATCCCGGCGGACATACTTCTTTTATTCTAGGGTCTGTGTCTGAGGTTAACCAGGTTTCAGTGAGGAATAGGCAGTCAAGTTTTTCTGTTTTTATCCAATTTTTTATGTTTTCTGTTTTGGGTCCTAGTGCTCTGATGTTAACATAGGCACATGTAAGGGAGGTTGTGTCGGTCTGGGGAATGTAAGTTGTTTCCGGGTATATGAGTGTTGAGGGAGTTGGATGGGATTTTGTTTTCGGGAGTGTTGATCTTCTTCTCCAGGTAACAGTGATGGATTTTTGAGTGCTGGTGTGGTGGTTCGAGTTTCTTGATGTGAGTATTCTTCTGTTGGGAAGTTGGAAGTTGGTTGTACTGGAGGATGTGGTTGTGGTGGGTAAGTTGTTTGCTGCTGCTTTCCAACTAGAAATGAGGAGGATTATCAAAAGGGTGGCTAGTGTGTGTGTATGCAGGGAGAGCTTCATTTTTGATGTCTGGTTCGGAGTGTTAGGTAGAAGGAATGGTTCTCCCTTAGAGTCCCGGCTGGATCGGGAGTGGCTGGTTTTTTCGTGCTGGGAGGAGGGGGAGGAGCGGGGATCTCTCGCTCCTTACCTTATATTGGAAGTCGGTAGGAGGTCCTGTGGAGTGGTCTTTGGGGCGTAGGTGTTCCCGGTTCCAAGGTCCGCAGGTGCTCCTCTCAGGTGCTCCACGAAGGCGCTCACTAAGGCGCAGGCGCCTTTGTCGTGCGCCTTCGTCAGCACGCCGAACGGTTTAGTGACATCATCAAGTTTGACGACCAATAACATTTCTATGGGTGGTCTCAAAGTTTAGACAAAAACATTCCTCCATGTTTAAAAGTTAGTCAAAGTTTTCAGAAAATTACTTTTGATTTCTGAATTAACATTATAACATTCAAGAGAATCTATAATTATTAACATGGTGCTGATAAATTCTCAGCCCTTCCATGCTGGCAAGCTCTGAGCCTTAAAGGAAAAAAACAAACTCCTAAGCTGACAGATTCAAATTGCATGGCCTTACACAGAAACCTTACTCAGGAGGAAAAAGGGGGGGTTAAATCCCCCTCTCCTCTCCCTGAAGCGTGGGCTTCCAATGCCCCCCTTCTCCCTATTCTTGAGACTGACTCTAATTACTTCCAGATGTTATGCTCAGGATTTTTCCTTAGTGTTTCTTCTTATAAACCACATTCATGGGCCCCAAACATTCATAATTTCATTCATATCTTGGCCATTCATACTTCATACATTTTATATCTCAGTTTGGAATATGGAGTCTAATATGCTTTTCCTAACTGGCCTGAGCACATCTGTTAACAATTAGAACCACGAGGCTAAAGGCGGGAAGCTGAACAAAGAACAGAAACTATTCACTGGCACAAGATGGTGACCTAAGACAGGACAGTTATAGCACATACAAAAGAACCTAAACTGGACTCCATGTAATCATGTAATCATGATTTCCACCATGATTTAGCTCAACAGCAAAGTACACAAGAAAACACCATTCTTTTCCTTATATTAATCTTTAGTGTGTTTTTTCTTCTGGCCTTAGCTACATTATATTTAAATTTTTATTCACCTGTTTTTCCGTACGCTTCTATTTGGGCGCGGTCCTTAACTAACACAGATGTTTGTCTAACTAGAATTACCCAGAATCATACGAAAAACTGGTGCTACAAAAATACTGCACTATCATGCTTCTGACATCCATTTCAATATCGTCCCATAACGAGCCACGAGCCACGATTCAGTTATAAAAACAAAAAATAACTTCTGAAATGGCTACCACAAGGCAAGGCAAATCGGAGAAGCCGTGCACTTCCGGTGTATCGGCAAAAAGATCTAAAGTGACTCCGGTGTCGCCGTCGAGTGTCCCGATCCCGTTGGAAACAGAGGAATTCTCAGATAAAGCAAATATAATGGCAGAGCTATTTAAAATTAAATTAATGCTGACAGACAACACTGCCAAAATTTCGGAGGTAAAGGAGGAGGTGCTGGGTCTGAGACAGGAGATCCAGACTGACAGGCAGAGGATGTCTGTGATTGAGGAGAGAATTGAACTGCTGGAAACTGTCACACAAAAGTGTGACAGTGAAAGACAAAATGTAGAAAGCTTGAAAAATCAGCTGATAGATTTGGAGAATCGGGGGAAAAGGAAGAACATCAGAGTGCTTGGACTGGCTGAAAATCTTGAAGGGGGAGACACTGTACAGTTTTTAGAGAACTTACTACCTAAACTGTTACAGTTAAACTCCAAGTGGCCGTTGGAACGGGCACATAGAATCCCTTCAAAAAAACCAGTGAATCAGAATGGCCCCAGACCCTTGATTTTTAAAGTTTTGAGATACCAGCAAGCTTTAGAAATCCTGAAAGTAGCAAAAGCGAACAAAAATTTAAATTATAAAGGGTCTAAATTGTTATTGGTTCCAGACTTTGCAAAACATACTGCAAACATCAGAAAGCAGTTTCTTATGCTGAGGCAGCAGTTGAAAGAAAAAGGTTACATGTATGGCTTGTACTATCCATCTACAATGCGAATATCTACTGGAAATAAGTCCTGGTATTTTCAAGACCCTGCAAAACTTAAAGAATTTCTATCACAAGAGGAACCGATGTCTACATAAAGGAAAATTGATTAAAGGAAAAAGAGAAAATGGAGAAGACTAATTTTGAAGAGAAGAAAAGAGGGGGGAAAAAAAGGAAGACAGAAGGAAAAAAAAAAAAAAAAGAAGTGGATTGATACTGGTCCAAGTTATTTTTACTGCATTTTATTGCAGATGAAGAGCTTTTGACTAATTTTTCAATATTGTGAATTTACTGATACATTTTTAATTTAACAAGAAATTAATTATCTATGAGAGATATTATAAATATAATATATATATTTACCTAACTACTAATTACTAACCATCCTGAATAACAATAATTGATTAATATGAGGAAATATATATAGGATATTACATATTTCAAAAGGGATTATTAATAAAATAGGAAATAATTGTAGACTTTTATTAATAAATATGAAAATATATATTTTATTCAAATATTTATTTATATTGAATATATTATGATTGATTTTTAAATGAGAATGTTATAAATAAATTGGTTAGATGCTAATATTAGTAATATATTAACGCTATGAATGAATATATTTAAATTAACAATGAATATTTAATATACATGGAATTATAGTTAAAATTGAAAATGTTAACAAAATATTAAGATAGGATATATATTACTTTGAAAGGAAGATATATTTATAATTTATATGAATTAATTAAGTATGATTCTTAATATAATGATATATTTTACCTAGATACTAATTGATATGAAATACAAAAATTATTAAATAAAGGGTTAAGTCTGGGAATTGGGTTTTTTAAAGAAGAGATAATTACTAAGGAGATAAAGATTTTTAAGATACTATTATTTATATGAATAACTTATATGAATGAAAATTTATTTGAATAGTTATATTTGAATTCATTATAGATTATTTTATGTTATTTGCTACAATGAAATATTAATATTAATGATAATTATTAATTGAATGATTGAATATGTATGGATAGAAATAATGAAATATTAAATGTGTGGGGGAAAAAAGAATAGTTGAATTTTTGAGAGATATTAATTCAATATGGAGGGATATTAGTTGTCTGGGGAGGGGGTTTAGGGTCTGCTATACCAATGTGTGTTCCAGATCAGACAATGATTATGGGGGGAGGGGAGGGAGCATATAGAGAGGGGGGGGGGTTCACAGTAATAATATATTGATGAGGATTGAAAATGGGATAAATGTAAAATTTGAATTTTTCTTTTATAATCTTATTTTAGGGGGGGGGAAAGGGATGGGTGAATTGGATGAATGAATTATATTTACTTAATGTGCTGAGGTCTGGTCATCTTTTTTATTTTAGAAATATTTGCCAAAATTTAATTATAAAATAGATGGGTATAAAAATTTATTCTATTAACGTCAATGGTTTAAATCATCCTATTAAGAGAAAGAAAGTACTAACGTTCCTTAAAAAGCAAAATGCGGACATATATTTTATTCAAGAGTCGCACCTTTCTGATATTGAATCTAAAAAGTTATCTGGGGGTTGGATTTCTAAATGCTTCTTTGCACCTGCAATGGGGAAAAAAGCTGGGGTTGCTGTCCTGATAAATAGGAAGTGCAATGCTGATTTCAAATTAATAAACTATGATCCTTTAGGAAGATGGGTGCATATCAAAATGGTTCTGGGAAATACAACCCTGGATTTATTAAATATATATGCTCCTAATTCGAATCAAATGGAGTTTTTCAAACAAGTTCAACAATTACTGTTACCACTGGTTACTTCTAATTTAATCGTAGCAGATTTCAATGCTGTAATGGATCCAATTTTGGATAAGAGACCAAGTAGAATTATGAAATCGTTAGGTTTAGATAATTTGGTTCAATCTTGTAATTTAGTTGATATATGGCGTATTCTTCATTTTAATGATCAGGAATTCTCTTTTTGTTCTCAGGTCCATAAATCTTTCTCACGAATTGATTGAATGCAGTTATTGATCCCATTATAATTTCAGACCATGCTGGTGTATGGATTGACTTTAAGAATAATGATATAGTACATTTCGATCCAATTTGGAGATTTGATAATGCTTTACTTGCGGACTCGAACTTTCTGGAAGATTTTAAATTAAAGATGAATGAATTTTTTCAAATAAATAATTCGGACAATATTAATGCTGAGATTTTGTGGGACGCATTTAAAGCAACAATAAGAGGAAATATTATTTCATATTCAGCATTTATCAAAAAACAACTTAAAAAACAATATGTTGATCTGGAAAACCAAATTAAAGTATTAGAAAATAAATTAATTAAGAACTGGGAACATAATACATTACAAAGTTTATTAAAAATAAAAGCGAAATATAATGAGATTTCTTCTCAATTTGTGAGGAAAGATATCTTCTATAAGCAAGTTCAGTTCTATGGTAATTCAAACAAAGCTGGAAGATTATTAGCTAATTTTCTTAAAGCAAAAAAAAGCAAATCTAAGATTATTGCAATTAAAGATACACAAGGCAACACACACACTAACACCAAAGATATTTTAATACAATTTCTTGATTTTTATAAAGATTTATATTCTTCTGAATCTTATGAAAATAAAGAACAAGAGGGATTAAATTTCTTAAACTCATTTATTGGCCCAAATGTTCCGGATCATATAAAACGAAGTTTAGAAGATCCTATATCTTTAAAAGAAATAGAATCAGCATTGAAGTCTCTTAGAGTTGGATCCGCTCCGGGTGGTGATGGATATACTGTTGAATTCTATAAAACATTTCAAAATGTCATCTTACCATATTTATTAAATTTGTATCAATATCAAATAAATAATGGGAATATATCAGGTACTATGGCTGATTCGGTAATTATTGTCTTACCAAAACCAAACAAGGATCCTACCTTGGTTTCAAACTACAGGCCTATCTCTTTATTAAATGTAGATGGTAAGTTGATTGCTAAAGTATTAGCAATAAGATTGGCAAAAGCTCTTCCTTTTATTATTGATGTACACCAAACAGGATTTATTGCTAAAAGACACTCATCAAACAATACTAGATTAGCATTCCACTCTTTAAATTTAATGAAAAATATGAATGATCCAGCTTTTATGCTATCTTTAGATGCAGAAAAAGCATTTGATAGAGTGGAATGGAGTTATATGTATCAAGCTCTGGAATGGTTTGGAATATGCCCCGGTTTTATTAAAATGATTCAGACATTGTATAGCTCTCCTGGTGCAAGATTATATATTAATAACAATTTATCAGATAGATTTATCTTGCGTAGGGGAGTTAGACAAGGATATCCTTTGTCCCCTTACTTTTTGATATTGTTTTAGAACCCTTATTAATTGCAATTAATCAAACTAAGGAGATAAAGGGAATCCCATTTTCTTACTGGGAATTTAAACTTTCTGCATATGCAGATGATATATTATTATATTTAAGAGAACCGGGGAATACTGTTCCAAGTTTACTTAATCTTCTAGAGAAATTTGGGAAATTTTCTGGATATAAAATTAATTGGAGTAAATCGGAAATTCTTCCAATTAATGTTCACTGTACCAAAGGATTATTTGATTCATATTCATTTATTTGGAAAGAAGAAGGATTAAAATATTTAGGTATTATTATCAAAAATACAATTGAAGATACAGTAAAAGAAAATGAAAAGCTTTTATTAAAAAAAATAACAGAAATGTGTGAGCAATGGAATCCTTTACATCTTTCTTGGTGGGGAAGAGTCCAAACAATTAAAATGATGATATTGCCTGTGGTTTGTTATCAAATGAGTATGATACCAATATTTTTTCAGGGGTCATTTTATAAAAAGTTAAACAATATTCTTACAAAATTTGTTTGGTTTGGGAAAAGACCCAGAATTGCTTTAGTATCTTTACAAAGACCAATTGTGGAGGGAGGGGTAAATTTTCCAAATTTTTATAGGTACCATCAAGCCTATATTCTAAGACAGGGTATGTATTGGATCCTCCCAGATCTCATGGAGAATGTACCAGATTGGCTATATCTAGAATGGCGGCTCCTGTTCCCACTACATCCAGAAATTCTAATTAGTATAAACATGCCAAGAAGATATAAGGATAACAGAATTTTATTGGATACTTGGAAGACGTTAAGATATGTTAGTAATCTATCACCAGAACCAATTGCTAAATCATTAAATCAATCAATTTGGGTAAACTCCAGGATCAAGATTGGCGGATACAAAATCGTCTGGAAACAATGGATAATTGCAGGTATACGAACATTGAATGATGTTATTTCAGAAGGAGCAATGCTTAGTTTTTCACAATTGCAACATAAATTTGGATTAAATAAAACACAATATTTTAAATGGTTGCAATTGAAGCAAGCTATTCAGGCAGGGTTCCCTGAATGGAAAGCTCTTAATACTCAATATAGTCTGCAGGTTCTATGTTTCCAGGTGGATTTTTTGGGTCACCAAGCCGCAAAATGGTATAAATTGTTAAATGGATTTTTAAACAAAAAAAAGAAAACTGGACTTAGGGATATTTGGAGTATTGAGATTGGTCAGACAATTTCTGAATCTCAATGGCCACGATTTTGGTCCTGGAGATTAAGATCTACAAAGTCAGCATCTATGAGTCAAACTTGGTTGTTTTTGTTACATAGAACTTTATGGACCTCTACGCGTTTACAAAAAATAGATAGTACTAGATCTAATAGATGCTGGCATTGCAGAGTAGAAGTCGGGACATTAGATCACTTAATTTTTTTTTTGTCCCTGTATAAATGCATTTTGGAAACTAATTTGGCCCCAAATTAATGAACTACTAGAAAATCATGTAGGACTCTCATATGATACTATACTATTTGGTACAGCAATGAGAACTCAGAGTCCGATTTCAGCAAACAATAACACACTATTATTAATATTGACAGGGGTCGCCATGCAACAAATAACTCAAAATTGGAAGGACTACACCAAATTAAATTTTACATTTTGGTGGAATTCAGTCTGTCATATATACAAAATGGAAAAAACAATAGCATTACAACAGGGAAATATTCATAATTTTAAGAAAATTTGGGAACCATTGACTCGATATTCCAATGATCAGGTTTCATAGCACATTAGTAATGGATATATTAGATTGGGGAAGGGTGGGAATGTATATTATATGGATTTAAGAAATGAAGAAAGGGGAGGGTTATATTTTATGTGATAAGATGAATTACTTGTAATCACAATTTTTCATGTATTAATTGAAGTTTATGTAAAATTAAATTATTGTAAGAATGAAAAATTTATAAATTAAATATTTAAAAAAATTAAAAAAAAAGTGGGGGAGGAGGGACCGGATGGCAGGAGGGACCAGGCATTGCTCCTGCCATAAGAAGTTTGGTGGGCGGTTGACAGGAGCCCTGACAGCAGTTACAGAAGGCTGCTTCTCCTATCACTACTGTTAGGACTCTGCCCCGACTCAATTGATCACTGAGCGATTGAGTCAGGGAGTTTGCATGCAAAACTAAGGCTTCTCCCCCTTCTATCCAGGATATAGAGAGAGCCTAAAGGAGTCCCTGATTGGCTCAGATGCCTAAGACCCCACCCAAGGGGAGGGGCTTGAGGCATCTGAGCCAATCAGGGCCTTAGGCCCCTCCTCATGCATCAGAAGATGCACTGGAGAGGGGCCTAAGGTCTGCAATGCAGACAGCGGAGACCAGCGGAGGAGCAGGAAGGACTCCTGCTCCCGACTAAAGGTAACAGGGAGGAGGGGTGCTGAGGGAGGAGGGGGCCGAGGGAGGGTGGCATCCGCTGGCTGGAGGGAGTGAGCATCCCTCCTGCTATATTTAAGATCGGCAGCAGGAGCATCCAGTGTCAACTCAGTCAAAGATTTAGTTGGGTCACTAATAAACAATAGCACATCATCTGCAAAAAGTAAAATCTTATAGGACTCATCCTGTACCCATAAGCCCTATATATAAGGATTCACACAAATCAAGCAAGCCAGAGGTTCCATTGCTATGGCAAATAGTAACAGGGACATGGGACATCCCTGTCTGGTACCCCTCAACAATGTCAAGGACTCTGACAGAAAACCTTTGATTTTAAATTGCAATGAGGGTTAATGATATAATTTTTAAAAAATCCATGTTAAGAATTGTTTTCCAAATCCCATTTTTTCTAGAACCCCACATAGGAATTTCCAGCTGACTGTCAAAAGCCTTCTCGGTGTCCAGAGAAAGTACCAGTGAAGGAATTCCCTACTGCCTTGCATGCCACATCAAATGCATTGCTATTTTAATATTGTTAAATGTCCGATGTTGGAAAATAAAGCCCGCTTGAGTCACATGTATGAGCTTTGGCAGCACATCCTCCTGCAGCTGGGACAAAATCCTTGTGAACAGTTTATAATCAGTTTTTAGAAGGGATATTGGTCTAAGCAGTACTCGGCTTACCTGGCTTAAGTAACAAATTAACCGCTGCTAAACGCCATGTTTGCGGTAGGCAAGGTTCCTCCCCCGGAAATTGAAAACTCGAACCAATATGGGAGCCAATACTCCCCTGAAGCTTTTATAAAAGTTACTAGCTGATGCCCCGGCGTTGCACGGGTATTTAATTATAGCAATAACACTGTAAATGGATTCAAATAAAGATACTTTATAGAGGTGAATGAAAGTATTTTTTTACAGCTTAATAAAAAGTACAATATTCAAATTATAAAGTGAAATATTTGACAAAATGAATACAATACAACTAACGCAAAACGTGATTATAAACAACAATTTTACTTTCACCTCCTGGAGCAAGAACATATAAATTCTTGGGTGAACCCACCCTTGAGCAAGCAAAATAGAGTTGTGGGCCGTGAGACCCCCAGAACATATCACCCCAGGTAGTGAGGGATCTGCATACCAAGTTTCGTCCAAATTGGTCACAGTGAGAATGGCAGCATTTTACATTTTTTCCATTGACATGAATGGGTGAAATCCGATTTTCTGTTTGTAGCTCCGCCCACGTGTGCAGGTGGCCGCGAGACCCCCAGAACATATCACCACAGATAGTGAGGGATCTGCATACCAAGTTTCGTCCAAATTAGTCACAGTGAGAATGGCAGCTTTTTACATTTTTTCCATTGACATGAATGGTTGAAATCTGATTTTCTGTTTGTAGCTCCGCCCACGTGTGCAGGTGGCCGCGAGACCCCCAGAACATATCACCCCAGGTAGTGAGGGATCTGCATACCAAGTTTCGTCCAAATTGGTCACAGTGAGAATGGCAGCGTTTTACATTTTTTCCATTGACATGAATGGGTGAAATCCGATTTTCTGTTTGTAGCTCCACCCACGTGTGCAGGTGGCCGCGAGACCCCCAGAACATATCACCACAGATAGTGAGGGATCTGCATACCAATTTTTGTTCAAATCGGTCAAGCCGTTTTTGAATTACTGTGAGAATGGCAGCTTTTTACATTTTTTCCATTGACATGAATGGGTGAAATCTGATTTTATGTTTGTAGCTCCGCCCACGTGTGCAGGTGGGCCGCGAGACCCCCAGAACATATCATCCCAGGTAGTGAGGGATCTGCATACCAAGTTTCGTCCAAATTAGTCACAGTGAGAATGGCAGCTTTTTACATTTTTTCCATTGACATGAATGGTTGAAATCTGATTTTCTGTTTGTAGCTCCGCCCACGTGTGCAGGGGGGCCGGGAGACATCCAGAACATATCACCCCAGGTAGTGAGGGATCTGCATACCAAGTTTCGTTCAAATCGGTCAAGCCGTTTTTGAATTACTGTGAGAATGGCAGCGTTTTACATTTTTTCCATTGACATGAATGGGTGAAATCCGATTTTCTGTTTGTAGCTCCGCCCACGTGTGCAGGTGGGCCGCAAGACCCCCAGAACATATTACCACAGGTAGTGAGTGGTCTGCATACCAAGTTTCGTTCAAATCGGTCAAGCCGTTTTTGAATTACTGTGAGAATGGCAGCGTTTTACATTTTTTCCATTGACATGAATGGGTGAAATCCGATTTTCTGTTTGTAGCTCCGCCGACGTGTGCAGGTGGGCCGCGAGACCCCCAGAACATATCACCCCAGGTAGTGAGGGATCTGCATACCAAGTTTCGTTCAAATCGGTCAAGCCGTTTGTGAATTACTGTGAGAATGGCAGCTTTTAACATTTTTTCCATTGACATGAATGGGTGAAATCTGATTTTATGTTTGTAGCTCCGCCCACGTGTGCAGGTGGGCTGCGAGACCCCCAGAACATATCATCCCAGGTAGTGAGGGATCTGCATACCAAGTTTCGTTCAAATTGGTCAAGCCGTTTTTGCGTGATCGCGGCACATACACACACACATATATACACACATACATACCTCCAATTTTATATATATATATATATATATATATATATATAGATTAGTATATCCATCTAACCCTGGGGAGGTACCTGCAGGGAGTGCTTCAATCACCTCGTCCATCTCACTGAGCATAGAGCAGCTATAGGGCCTCCCTCTCAGAAATGGCGGGGAGCGAAACCTGCGCTAAATAAGTCTCCGGCTCTGTTGCAGAGAGTGTATCTCCCTGACAGTAAATCTCTTGAAAATACTTATGGAAACTACTTCCAATGTCTGTTGAGCAGTTCAAGACTCTCCCATCGGCTGTTTTAGGACAGGAGATGTGATTACAGAGAGCTTGTTTTTTAAATTTGTGGGACAGAAGAGGGCTAGGCTTCTTACCAAATTCAAAATACAGTTGCTTAGTTTTCTGACTGCCAAAAGCCTTTCGGTACTATTCGGTTTACAAAATTAAATACAGTAGGCACATTGAACTACCCTCTCTGTTCCATAAGGGCTCACAATCTAACTAAAAGTGCCTAAGGAAAAAATACAACATTTTGTAAATAAGGATAGAATAGAAAGGAGGAAAAAGCAAACGATTAGACCAAAAATGAATAAAAATCTTAGAAGAAAAATTAAATTATTAGAAATAAAATAAAGACCAATAAAAACAAAACAATATCAGTTTAGTCTAGTCTCTTGTTTAGTGCAAGGCCATAGCAACATCAGTGTAGGAGGCAGTTCCAAGCCGAGCTGCACCAGGCAAGGTCATGACCGACATTTGAAAACAATGACCTCGGAACAGTTCCGCTCTGCATGCCAAGCTCACCATTGGGGCTAACCAGATACAAAGATCCAAAGGCGTTGCACAGTCCATCGCAAGCAAGGCCTGCCACAGCAGCAGAACAGCAGAAACAGGAACACACAAGGGACCAGCTGGCAAAGGGAGAGACATCTGACACCAAGCAGGAATATATGAAGCCAGCAGCTGGCACGATGAAGGAAACGGCTGGCATGCTGGAGGAGGCATCCGGCACCAAACAGGAAGACACGGAGTTGTCAGCCAGCATGATGGAGACATCCAGCCCGAAGAGGAAATGAACAACACTGCATTTGACAGGAACAGGTATTAAGGGCCTCAGTACAAGTAAGGCCTCAACTGTTAGACATCCAACGGTCAAATTCTAAAAACTTCAGTACTGATATTGGGTCAGTTTCACAATCAAAAATAGGATTAAATCAAAGAAAAACTATCAAAATAAAGCTAGTAAAGAATAAACACAATAAAAGGATAAAAGAAACCAAATTAAAAGAAAAATTACAAAATAGCCCAATGGCCTATATGGACACCATCTTGAAAAAACCCCACCCCTCACACACAAAATACTGGATTCCAAACAGAGATTTAATATAACTGAATTCAACTAATGCTATAAATATCTTTGAACGTTATTTAAAAAGTTGGGCTAAAAATATAGATACATATAAATGTTGCACATAATCTCTTACTCTATCATAGGGAAATGTTCATATTGTCAGTTTGGAAGCATCAGAGATTTTATATCTAAGGGATGATCCTAACGGTATCATTCTCAAATCATTTGGCATGAGAATTGTGTTCAGTAGAATATGTAGAAGTAGTCAGTCTCTGAGTTAATGCAGAATATTTTGCTGTCTTGAGAACTGACAGATGAAGAATAAGTCTACTTTCTTGTTTTATATTTCTAGTCCTGAACCAACAGAGTTTGGAACTTCTGGCAATGCTTGATGTGAAACAACAGAAGATGTTTCAAGAAAATATAACAGTTAGTACAAGTGGCTTTACAGACATCACAGCTCTTGAAGTAAGTATGGAGGAAATTTATATGATTTGTGTATGTGCTACGTGCCAGTACATTCATTTTATTTCTCTACCAAGCAAGGGGATAGATTCAAAACAAATGCTAGGAAGTTTTTCTTTACTCAGCGTGTGGTGGACACCTGGAATGCGCTTCCAGAGGAAGTAATAGGACAGAGTACGGTACTGGAGTTCAAGAAAGGATTGGACAATTTCCTGCTGAAGAAAGGGATAGAGGGGTATAGATAGGGGGCTACTACGCAGGTCCTGGACCTGTTGGGCCGCCGCGTGAGTGGACTGCTGGGCACGATGGACCTCGGGTCTGACTCAGTGGAGGCATTGCTTATGTTCTTATGACTAAGTTGGTATAGAAATGCCTAATTCAATTCATTTAAACCCAAGGTCCTAGTCTTTTATTCTGGCTTGTTCTAGAGCATGACATATGATTTTAATTTTGTATAAATTACCATTTGGTATTGAAAAAGCTCGGTGAAGCTCAGATTCAAACGGTTCGACTTGAGTAGCTTTGAAAGTTACCCAAGAAAAATCTTGCTTTTTAGTTGAAAGAAAAACAATTGGATAAATCTATATAGGTAATATATTCTACTAGAAATTGTAAACCACTCAGGCAATTCTTTTGATATGCAGGATAGCAAGTATTTAATAAGCTTGGAAACTAATACTAGTAGGGGGGGTTTTAAGATGTAAGTTTTTGGGACTGCTAGGGTCCCTATCTGACCTTGTTTTTATTTCTCAGTTCAGTTTTGGTTTTCATTTTTCTAATTTGTGATCTCTTGTGCTGTGTTTGGTGAATGTCTGTGTTTTGTGTATGAAGAAGTCATTTATGTGTGGTAGTAATGGCAGGTGGGTGGAGATAGGAGCTCCCCTCCTTAATTTCTGCCCTGAGCCCCAGCATAACTAACACCGGCCCTGATCCTTCTCATCCTTCATTTGCTACTTCTGGGAGAATCTTTAGTTGACAGGTGATGGTAATTACCGTATTTTTCGCTCCATAAGACACACCTGACCATAAGACGCACCCACCTCTAGAGGAAGAAAAACCAAGAAAAAAAATTCTGAACCAAATGGTGTGCCCTGTACCCTGTCCCCCCTCTGGTGGTCTAGTAGTAGGCTGGGACAAGGGTACAGGGCACATCTAGTGGTGGGCACATCTAATGATAGACACGTCTAGTGGCAGCCAGCCAGCCAGCTCCCAAACCCCCAGCCAGTGCCAAGCCAGCCAGCAAGCCAGCCCCAAGGCAACCAGCCAATCAGCCAACCCACCCCCAAGCCAGCCAGCCCCAAGCCAGCCAGCCAGCCCCAAATCAACCCAGCCAGCCAGTCCCAAGCCAGCCAGGCAGCCCAAAGGCAACCAGCCAACCCACCCCAAGCCAGCCAGCCAGTCCCAAGCCAGCCAGCCAGCCCCCAGTTAACCTGGCTAGCCAGCCAGTCCCAATCCAGCCAAGCAGCCCACAGGCAACCAGCCAAACCACCCCAAGCCAGCCAGCCCAAAGGCAACCAGCCAACCCACCCCAAGCTAGCCTGCCAGCCCCCAGTTAACCTGGCCAGCCAGTCCCAAGCCAGCCCAAAGGCAGGCGCCCTCCCCCGGTACCTTTTTTTGTCACCCCGGCAGTCCAGCGTGCTTTCTGCGCTTCTGCTTGGGTTCTGCTGCTCTCTTCTGGCAGTGTCAGCATTACAGCGGTACAGGAGGCAAGCGTGCGCTTTTTGCGTGCCTGCTTGGTCCCTCCCTGCACTCCGAATGGCTGCCTGTCAGTTCTCGTCCCGCGAGAACTGACAGGCAGCCATTCGGAGTGCAGGGAGGGACCAAGCAGGCACGCAAAAAGCGCGCACCTGTTTCCTGTGCCGCTGCCGGAAGAGATCAGAAGAACCCAGGCAGGAGCGCGGAAAGGACGCTGGACTGCCGGGATGACAAAAGGAGGTACAGGCTTTGTTTGGGGTTTTTTTACATTCGCTCCTTAAGACGCACCCTTATTTCCACCCCCTTTTTGGGGGTGGAAAAAGTGTGTCTTATGGAGCGAAAAATATGGTATGTAACTGATCTGCAGAAGGATCACTGGCAAAATATAGATAATTGAGAACTGATGATATGATTAATGAGTACTTTTTTTCTTATATGAATGTTAACTGTAAGGAGTGGAGTGGAGGTTTACATAGTAACGTGTAGTGCTTCATATAACTTTTTTTTTGTATTTTAAGCTGGCAGTGCTTGGAGCCTGTAACTGCTGTAAAAGCGCTGGGGGAGAGCCTTGCTCCTGTGCTAAGATGTCAGCTGCAACTCGCAAACAACTTCTCCAGCTGCGACAGGAGGTAATCTCATCTTTGGCTCATGTTACCGGCCACAGCAATGTACCCAATCAGACAGGAGAAAGTAATGAAGCTAATAAAACTTGGCCATACTGCACACAGTAAAATAGCATCTTTCATTACCTTAAGTATATACTGTCTCTTGTGTTGAGCAGTTCTAGTAGCAATATTGGTTTGGAGACAATTTGAGAAAAGAATATATGAGGTCCTAAAAAAAACATGTATTACGATATCTTTTGGCTTTCTTGTGTTGAACACAATCTTGCCCTTGGTGTGGCTCTGCAATTTATTTATTTTTAAAGATTGACTCTCTTAGTTTTGTCCATGTTAATCTACAACAAAGAAGAAGGTTGTTGATGCTTCAGAGAATCCTCTGTCTTCATGCCTGCCACTTTTATGCATAAATCTTTCTTTAACCAACTTTGGTCAGGTGAAATCTCCTAAGTGTACCCATGGATTTTAAGCTTCTTCTTAGACACATGTATTTACAGCAGCTGGATTTTCAATTTATTTTTAGAAATTTCAAATTCAGTTTACATATTTCTGATGGAAGGAAAAGTGTGAATTAAACATCTCAAATTTCACTTGTACTATTTTTAATAGCAAGTATGCTGTTTTATTTTTCTAGCAGTATGGGGATTGAGGTACTGTACAGCTCAGACTCTCACCATAGTATAGCACTAGACAAGAAGTACTAAAGGAGGACAAAGCCATCGCCGACAAACTGAACACATTTTTTGCGTCTGTATTTACCGACGAGGATCTATCCAATATACTGGAAGCCGACAGGCTATACACAGGAAATGAAGACGGGAAACTGACAGGGACGACGGTCAGTCTAGAAGAGGTATGCAGACAGTTTGATAGGCTTAAAAATGGTAAATCCCAGGGACTAGTCAGCATCTACCCAACGGTAATCAAGGAACTAAAAGGGGTTATAGCTGAACTGCTCCAACTAATAGCTAATCTGTTGATCAAATCAGGAAAGATTCCGGAAGATTGGAAAGTGGCGAATGTTACGCCGATCTTCAAGAAAGGTTCGAAGGGAGGTCCAGGAAACTACAGACTAGTGAGTCTGACTTTGGTACCGGGAAAGATAGTAGAGGCACTAATAAAGAACTGCATCATCGATCACCTTAACAGATCCAAACTGATGAGGACCAGCCAGCACGGATTCAGCAAAGGAAGATCTTGCTTGACAAACTTATTGCACTTTTTCGAAGGAGTAAATGAGCAAATAGACAAGGGTGACCCGGTTGACATCGTATATGTAGATTTTCAGAAGGCATTTGACAAAGTTAACATAGAAACATAGAACATGAACATGATGGCAGAAAAAGGGCCACGGCCCATCTAGTCTGCCCACACCTACTTCTAAAAATTGCAAGCCATGGAATCAAGGGTGATATACTCACGTGGATTAAAAACTGGTTGTTGGATAGGAAACAGAGAGTGAGGGTGAATAGACAATACTCAGACTGGAAATGCGTCATGAGTGGAATGCTGCAAGGTTCGGTGCTCGGGCCTCTGCTTTTCAACATATTTATAAATAACCTAGAAATTGGCACAACGAGTGAGGTGATTAAATTTGCGGACGATACAAAGTTATTCAGAGTAGTAAGGACAAAGAAGGATTGTGAAGACCTACAAAGAGACATAAATACGCTCGAGGAATGGGCTGAAAAATGGCAAATGAGGTTCAACGTGGACAAGTGCAAGGTGATGTATGTCGGTAACAAAAATCATATGCACAAATACAGGATGTCCGGAGCTATACTTGGAGAGAGCCCCCAGGAAAGAGACTTGGGAGTACTTGTAGACAAGTCAATGAAACCATCCGCTCAATGCGCAGCGGCTGCGAAAAGGGCAAACAGAATGCTAGGAATGATTAAGAAGGGGATCACAAAAGGCTATCTTGCCGTTATACCGGGCCATGGTAGGCCCCCACCTGGAATACTGCGTCCAACACTAGTTACCGTACATGAAAAAGGACATAGTACTACTCGAAAGGGTCCAGAGAAGAGTGACAAAAATGGTTAAGGGACTGGGGGATTTGCCGTACAACGAGAGGTTAGAGAAACTGGGCTTCTTCTCTCTTCAGAAGAGAAGACTGAGAGGGGACATGATCGAAACATTCAAGATATTGAAGGGAATTGACTTAGAAGAGAAAGAGAGACTGTTCACTCTCTCCAAGATGAAGAGAACAAGAGGGCACTTGCTAAAGTTAGAAGGGAAAAGATTCCATACAAACGTAAGGAAGTTCTTCACCCAGAGTGGTAGAAATCTGGAACGCTCTTCCGGAGGCTGTTACAGGGGAAAGCATCCTTCAGGGATTCAAGACAAGATTGGATAAATTCCTACTGAAACAGAACATGCGCAAGTAAGGCTAGACTCAAATAGGGCACTGATCTTTGACATAAGGGCCACCGCGTGAGCAGTCTGCAGGGCACGATGGACCACTGGTCTGACCCAGCAGCGGCAATTCTTATGTTCTTAACTAGTATTATAGCTATCTTAATAAATGTTTATAATTTGAAAATGGAAATAAGATGATCTTTTTATTAGACTAATTTTAGGATTTTTTTTTGACTAGCTTTAAGAGATCAAAACCCCTTTCCTCAGGTCAGGAAAGGGAACCATAACAGCAATATATGGTACTGACTTGAGAGAGGAGATTTTAGCTTCTGAAAGCTAATTGAAAAATAGATTTGGCCTATAACACGGTATATTATTTTCCATTTTTGTTTTATTTCTATGTGGTGATTGGTATTTGTCTTTTTCAAATTTACATCTGTTGTGTTTATAGTTTGCACAGTACTAAGGGACATGCATTGCTGTTTATTTATTCAGCTGTCTATACCGTTCTCCCAAGGGAGTTCAGAATGGGTTTGAATTTATTCAGATACGCAAGCATTTTTTCCCTATCTGTCCCAGTGAGCTCACAATTTATCTAATGGGGGCAATGGGTGGGTGTGTGTTGGGGGGGGGGATTAAGTGATTTGCTCAGAGGCTGTGGAGCTGCATTCTATTCAGAATTTGGTTTTTTAGGGTGCAGTTTCATTGTTGTCTAAATATTCTATTTTTAGTTTGCACTTATACTCTCGCCCAGTATAGAGTAAGTATCAGTGTTCTGTGTGCGTGAAAAAAGACATGCTTTTCTGTTGGAATGATCTGTTAATAATAATAATATTCTTTTATACCGCCATAACCAAAAGTTCTAGGTGGTTTACACTAAAAAGAGCTGGACAATCAGTGAAATACAATAATAAAGTAAAAAATACAAATATTTGTAAAATAGAATTTCAATAATAAAACTCACAAAATAATAAACTTATCGAACAAAGTGGTCTTAATTAATTTCCGAAAACTGCAATAGGATAACATAGCTTGCTGAATACATTTACCTAACCAAGATTGTTGCCTATCAGCTTGAAATGCTAGGGTCCTATCTTTACTAATCTGGCTTGTTTAATTTTACAGTGGTTAAATGCTGCCTTTTCCTAGGCCCTGGGTGTCAAATATGCTAGGTATTCCACTGCCGGCTGGACTTTTAATTCTAGATCCAATGCTGCAGCAATAGAGGGTTTGTTTGTCAAACCCCGCCCCCCCTAAATAAACAATCTGTAACTTGTGTTCTTCATGTGTTGCTGAGATCTCTGGGGCTGTTTGTTATACATGACCATTTGCTGAATGTTTTTAAAAGGTTGGGAGGGAACTGAACCTGACTATAGTCAGGAAAAAGAGCTAGTTTCCCTGGCTATGCTTTGAAATAAAGTCCACAGAGTCTGCAATTTTGGTATTTGGTTAGTGTTTGCAATTGCCCCTGATGCTTCAGATCTGTTACACCTGGAGGACTGTTTAATGTTGTTTCCACATGGTTATCAGCTCAAGGATTGGTCTACTCCTCCACTCAGTATTTTATAGACTCACAACTGAAAGTCTGATATATCATGGGCGCAGCACAAGAAGGGATGGGGGCACCATGGAGGGCAAGTCCCACAAAGTGCAATTATACCTTGCTGCAATCCTGACTGCACACAGCAGGCAACCGCTTAGGGGACAGGAGAGCACAGGGGTGGGGCCATGTGTCCTCTTTTTTTTTTCTTTTTGGCTTCACAAATATAGTATAAACCTATCACATAAGAATTGCCGCTGCTGAGTCAGATCAGTGATCCATCATGCCCAGCATTCCACTCACACGGCGGCCCTCTAGTCAAAGACCAGCGCCCTAACTGAGAGTAGCCCTACCTGCATAAGTTCTGGTTCAGCAGGAACTTGTCTAACTTTGTCTTGAATCCCTGGAGGATGTTTTCCCCTATGACAGACTCCGGAAGAGCGTTCCAGTTCTCTACCACTCTCTGGGTGAAGAAGAACTTCCTTACATTTGTACGGAATCTGTCCCCTTTCAACTTTAGAGAGTGTCCTCTTGTTCTTCTTACCTTGGAGAGGGTGAACAACCTGTCCTTATCTACTAAGTCTATCCTCTTCAGTACCTTGAATGTTTCGATCATGTCCCATCTCAGTCTCCTCTGTTCGAGGAAGAAGAGGCCCGGTTTCTCTAATCTTTCGCTGTATGGCAGCCCCTCCAACCCCTTAACCATCTTAGTCGCTCTTCTCTGGACCCTTTCGAGTAGTACCGTGTCCTTCTTCAAGTATGGCGACCAGTGCTGGACGCAGTACTCCAGGTGAGGGCGCACCATGGCCCGGTACAGTGGCATGATAACCTTCTCTGATCTGTTTGTGATCCCCTTCTTTATCATTCCTAGCATTCTGTTTGCCCTTTTGCCACCTCCACACATTGTGTGGACGGCTTCATCAACTTGTCGATCAGAACTCCCAAGTCCCTTTCCTGGGAGGTCTTTCTATATGGACATCCTGTATTCGTGCATGAGATTTTTGTTAACGACATGCATTACTTTACACTTATCAACATTGAACCTCTTCTGCCATGTCAATGCCCATTCCTCGAGCCTGATTATGTCACTTTGCAGATCTTCGCAATCCCCCTACGTCTTCACTACTCTGAATAACTTTGTATTGTCCGCAAATTTAGTCACTTCGCTCATCGTGCCTATGTCCAGATCGTTTATAAAGATGTTAAAGAGCACGGGTCCAAGCACCGAGCCCTGCGGCACCCCACTGGTGACGCTCTTCCAATCCGAGTATTGTCCATTTACCCCCACTCTCTGTTTCCTATGCTCCAGCCAGTTTTTAATCCATGTATTTCACCCCCGATTCCATGGCTTGCAATTTTCCGAAGTAGTTGTTTATGCGGCACCTTGTCGAATACCTTCTGAAAATCCAGATATACAATGTCGACTGGGTCTCCCTTGTCTATCTGCCTGTTTACTCCCTCGAAGATGTGCAGCAGGTTTGTTAAACAAGATCTGCCTTTGCTGAAACTGTGCTGGCTGGTCCTCATCAGCCCATGTCCGTCAAGGTGATCAGTGATACAGTCTTTTTTCGGCACCTCTACCATCTTTCCTGGTACCGAGGTCAGACTCACCGGTCTGTAGTTTCCTGGGTGGTCCTTAAAATTAGATCACATATAGAGGAATATATCTGGTTCAGTGTAAGAGGAGAAGTGTCCCCCAGTGCTACTTATTAAGGAGTAAAGGCTGTGCTTCACGGGTCAACTTATTTGTACAGCAACTTATCAAAAATGAAAACAGCACTTGTCTCAGCTGGCAGCTCGCTTGGAGGGGACACAGCCTTGGAACAGGGAGGTATAGCGGAGGCTACAAGAGGCTCAAAGGGACCTGTGGGCTCTGGAATTTGATCATATACAATTTAGCCTTCAACTATTGAAGTAGAAATATTTTGCGGACAATAACAAAGCTAGCCGAATGATGGCCCTTAGATTGAAAGTACAGCGTGGGCAGGCTACTATTTTCTCCATTAAACGGCATTCAGGGGAGATTGTGCGTAATGAAAAGTAGATTAGAGATTTTCGTTCAATTCTATTAAAAGCTCTACGCTATGGAAGTGGATGTGCCACCTGAAACTATTGAGGGGTATCTTGACTAGGTTCGTCTTGATAAAATAAGTAGCAACGATGCTAGGAGATTAGATAGGCCAATAACACTTATTGAGGCCTGTCAGACATCATGAGGGATGACGCAAGGAAGGTCACTGGGCCTCGACAAGTTCACGGTTAAGTTTTTTTGATAAACAAATTGATGGGGGCATGTGTGGTGAAGTGCTCCTTGTGACCTTGGGCAAATCATTTAATCCCCCATTGCCCCAGGTACACTTTGTTTGGGCACAAAAGTGGGAGGGTTAATGGTTCCCTGCTTACAAAAAATACTATCAAATAGCTCAGCATAGGGCTCTGCTAGAATTACAAGCCTAGCAGTGTAAGCCGTGAGTAGACATTGCAAAACCAGACAGGGGGAAATCCAAATACATGCAGGGAGGAATTAGAAACAACTTCACTGAAAATAGCAACCCCACATAGATCCTGAATCACATTTGTTTGAATGGCAAAGATCTTAAATCAGGTAATAATTACTTCATGTGCTCATAGAATGCTAGTTCACAAGGCGCAACCAGTGGTGCAGAATAGTGGTCTAATCATGGCACATACTATTGCATGATGTACCCTAAAACCAACTTAAATTTTATACAACAGTTTGAACTTGAGAAGAAGAGCAAAGAAGAGGCCTTGATAGTGGCTGATGCCTTTAGAATTGCCTTTGAGCAGCAACTGAAGAGAAAGAATGAGCAGACCCTCCGGCTTAATGATGTGGACAAGATCTACATGAAAGAAACGAAGCACATGAACAATTGGAAGCGCATTATGGATGATGGTGATTAACCCTAACACGTTTTCATTACTCATGTGAATATATTCATGCTCCATAGGTTGAGACCGAAAAGTGCCTCAAGGTCTATAATTGCTTTTGTTGCTGTGGTTTGCTTATTGAATTAGCGACACCGAAAATGATGCTTGAAAGATCATAGAGCTGGATTCACTAACCCCCAATTCTGTGTCCGATCCGTGCCCAATTGCATGCAGGCCGACAAATTCACTAATGGCCTGCATGCAAATGGGGACGATCGTTGACACGTCCCCCACCCACTACACGGATCGCTAGAGAGCGATCCTTGAGTGTGCGCAGACCATCTGCTTTCCCTGTAGATGGTCAACGCATGTGTTTGGTGTTCGTTTTTTTCCAAGCCCGTGGTTTTAACCCGCTTTAAGCCTGCGGGTTAAAACCACAGGCTTGCACTGCGGGGAAGGGCAGGAGAGTCATGGTTGAGAGCAGGAGTGATTTGGGGCTGAGATCATGGCAGAGAGCAGGGCGGCAGGCAGGAGAATCGGGGCAGAGAGTAGGGTTTTAGCACAAGCGACTGGTCCTCACCAGTCGCTTGTTTTTGATCAGCCAGCCAGTCAGAAAGTGTAGTGAATCGCGTCCTTCCTGCTTTGCATGCTGATTCCCCTCATTTGCATGCACGGATCAGAGAATCATTGGGACACAGGTTAGTAAATTGGGTTTCAAAGGGCTCGCAAACCGATCGGTACATGATCGGTTTGCTTAGTGAATCTAGCCGTTTGATGGAAAAATTCTTAAAAGGCATGTTCCTGATGAAATTGTTCAAAATAGTGATTTGTGTCCCACTGAAAACAAGAAATTACCTCGGTTTGAATGTGTAGTGCAGCTGCATTCTATGTATTGTGTGCAGTTATGGGATTACCATCCCAAGTTAGAGGAGAATTAGAAGAGGTACAGAAAAGGGCTACAAAATGGACATGGAATGTCTTCCTTGTGAAAATTAAGAAACGGGATAGCTGAGTTAGGATACAACAGAGACCCATTGAAGCCATAACATTTAGTCTGAAATGAGCACATACATTCTCTGTAGGAAAACGAATGATCCTGCCAAGTTGCCCAGAGCTGCCCTTCAACTGATAGGTGTTGTCTTGTTTGTTTGTTTATTTTAAATTTAGGAATAGCTGTGCATTGGATTAGATAACCTATCAAATTTCAGTATAGTTTTCCTCCACCCTTCCCTCAAAGTTTTGCTTGCCATTTTTAAACCAAGGCTTCTTTTCTGCTTGCCATCTTTACTTTCCCTTTTATTGTCTCCTCTGCTTGTGCCTCAGAAATGGTGAATTCAGCCGCTTCCTCCCCTGGGCATGGTTTGGATCTCTTTGGGGATGTTGGAGGTGCATTGGTCTGTGCTAAGTCCCTAGGAGCAGTTTTCCTCTTGGGACCAGGAGTGCATATTAAAATTCATTTTCCCTTCAACAGGACTCCGTCCTATCTTAGTACTGACTGCCCCTGTTCCTTATGGGCTGAGGGAGAAAACTGTTGCTCAACCTTCTCTCTTTTTTAAAAAAAAAAAAGTATAAAACATACTTCTCACAGGGATTTGGTCTCAAAGCATTTTAAAGATGTCTGTTTCTAGACTTTAGAAGCATGATAAATATGGTTTCATCTCTTATTCTGAGGTTAAAAACAAACAGCGCAGCACTCCTGCTTCATCTACACATTATGGGTCTTCCCCTTAGCAAATAGAGAAATGAACCAACCTCGGAGAGGCCTCTGCTCTACACTCACGCTTCTACTTCCCAGCCAGTGTTTTTGCAATGGGTTTCAAAATATAGACATATCATCATTGTCATATTATTTATCAAAAGTTATTGAAAAGGTGGTGTTGCATCAACTTAAATATCATCTGGAGAATTTAAATGTATTAGCTGGCTGTCAGTTTGGCTTTCAGGAGAAAGAAGGAATTTAACTATTTATGTTGTCTATGCTAAATTTATTGGAGAGGATTTGACTTAGATTAGCTGATATATCCTGGTGATGCTGTAAAATAGCAGTATTTGATACAGATTAAGTATCAAATGCTCCTGAGTTAAGATTGGAACAGTATTGTTATGGTATCAAGTTTTTTGAACTTTACTTGCTGAGCTCTTATTTATCAGCCAGTCAATCTGTTTAAATGCCTATTGATAATGGAATTCTCTAAGGTTCTGTGTTTCTGCTGTTAATATATACATTCTGGTGCCCAATATAATACAACTGGGTAATTGAATAAATTGAATATTGTTCCAAAGGAAATGTAGCACAAACAGCAAACAAGGAACAATAATAGTTATTAATACAGTTTCAAAAATGGCGTTTAGAATCCAAAAGTAGAGTAAAATAACTCAGCATAGGGAAAAACCCTTTTATAAACTTTCATAGAATCAATCATTGCACCATCTTGTTAGAATAAATGATTTTTAAATAACTTCATAGATTCATAAGTAATTCTTAAATCTCCATAATGTGAAAATAAAGTCCAAAGTTTTGTGAAAAGCTAATATAAGTAAACAGATTTAGTTTCAATGTCTCTGCAGCGGTGACCCAGCGGGGTTCTGACGCGTTTCGCCGTCCTGGCTTCCTCAGAGAACCCGCTAATGCTGTGTGTGACAGACTTGTCAGTTGGGTACCTAATTCAAAAGGTCACCGCTGCAGAGACATTGAAACTAAATCTGTTTACTTATATTAGCTTTTCACAAAACTTTGGACTTTGGACTTTATTTTCACATTATGGAGATTTAAGAATTATGAATCTATGAAGTTATTTAAAAATCATTTATTCTAACAAGATGGTGCAATGATTGATTCTATGAAAGTTTATAAAAGGGTTTTTCCCTATGCTGAGTTATTTTACTCTACTTTTGGATTCTAAACGCCATTTTTGAAACTGTATTAATAACTATTATTGTTCCTTGTTTGCTGTTTGTGTTAATATATACATGCCACCAATTTGCACTATACTGCTAATATACAATTTCTGATCCCCCATTATCTCATATTCTAATATGTTGCCAGAGCTGCAGGATTGGATAATAGATTAAGTTTGAATGTCAAAAATTGAGCTGATGGTGTTTCTAGGTCATCTGGTTCCAATTTTCTGTAAGTTTTGTACTCGGATAAATACGAGTTGCTGTTTGTCTCACAACTGAGAAATGCAGGGACTCAGCTTGATTCACAGCAGCTGCTTTTTGTCTTAGAGAATATAAATTTTGGAGGAGTGGTATTTGAATCTGACATTCCTTTTTTATTCTCAGGACCACTTTTCTGCAAGGGAAATAAGAAAAGTTTAGGGAAGAGACTGATAGGCATGCTGATATCTTCTGCTGACTGTAGGAAGCTGGAAACTCTTGACGACCCTCAGGAAATCTTCCAGATATTGATAGATCTGGTTTGTACTCTGTGCTTTTTTGTGCTACTGTCTATGGTGTTTACTGTTCCGAGAGTAAACTTACAGTGAGGTGTCCTTTTTTTCCTCTACAGTTGAATGACAAAGAGGAGGCTTTAGCTCATCAAAGGAAAGTGAGCTATATGTTAGCTCGCAGTATGGAGGAGAAGGTTGAAGCTCCAAAACCAAGTGAGGAGGCAGGATTCTTGAGGAATGGCCTGTGCAAAAACTCAGAATTGCAAAGTGCAGCTGACCCCTCAGGCCTGTGCCACCAAGATACAGGCTCTGATGACTCTCTGCTCAAGCCATGCTAGCAGGCTACAAAATTCCAACACAAAACACCTTGTCTTCTGATGAAACTCATTTCCAAGGAACAGTTCACACTCCCACTGCATGCTCTGCACATCAAGAATGTTCAAAAGAAGCAATACGGCTTACCGCTGAGAGTGAATGAAGACTGATGTCTCATGACTAAGTTAAAAACAAAAATTATAAATTGTACTGTGCAATGTTCTTTGACTGAACTTTGTAAATAGTTATGGCAAAAATCCTTAATTTATAATTGAGGGATTTGTTTACCTACAGAGCACATATATAATGTGCTGTCATGCAGAAGATGTTGTAGTCCAGAAAAAGAAGAAACCCAGCTGCTAACTGGTATATTTGAACAGTAAAGAAGTGCCTGGGCTACCTGATATAATGCTTCATCATTCAAGAACAGATTATTTTGGCTAACAATAAGTTGGATGGGGTTTTAAAATCTGTGAAGTGTTACAGGCTTCTGGAACCTCTGCACTGAATTTTGTGGTATGTGATATACAAGAGTTGGCAGGAGTGGACTGACCATTAGGACAATAAAGCAGCACCTGAGGCCCCATTCTCCCTTAACTTCTATCTAGTTCAGTCATTTTTGATAGGTAGTTAGGGGCCCATGACAATGCCTAGGGGCCCAGATTACTGTCAGTCTTCCCCTGAGGGTTGGATAATCCAATGTTTCCCTAATTCTGTAATATTGGTGCCTAAATGTAAGTGCCATTTGCCCACTAAGATTATAGAATACTATCACTTAGTGCTACTAACCATTTCTATAGTTCTACCAGACATACATATTATATGCAGGTACTTTTTTGTCCCTAGTGAGCTCACAATCTGTTTTTGTACCTGGGGCACTAAAGTGTTGCCCAGGGTTACAAGGAGCTGCAGTGGGAATTGAATTTGGTTCTTTAGGATCAAAAACCACTGTATTAACAATTAGTCTACTGCTCACAACATTCAAGCACATAAGGGCTGGTCGGAAAAGGACCGCTCATCGCAGCCCTTTAAGAGCCGCCAGGTCATCGTGGCCCTTTAAGAGCCATCAGTTCAGCACCGCCCTTTCATTGCAGGACTGCTCAGCACCATCCTTCATATTGGATCGAGGTGAGCTGGAGTGCTGGATAGGGGGAGGAGGGGTTGCTGGAGTGCTGATGGAGGGGTTTGGGGGGGCTGAAGTGAGGCAGGATGCTAAATTGGGGGGGGGCATTGACCCTCACCACATGCGTCACAAGATATGTTGGATCGGGGGGGTGGGAGGCCGAGGTGAGGTGGAGTGCTGGATCAGGGTGGGAAAGGGCATCACCCCCCCCCCAACCAAATACATCATGAGACTTGCTGGAGCCTTGGGCTGTGCTGAACAGTCCCGTGATAAGTATGGCTCTGAACATTCCCATGATAAAAGGGCTGCACTGAACAGGCGGCTCTTAAATGGTAATGATGTATTGTCCTAGACCTAGACCCAGGCCTGGTTGGGCGCTAAATATGGTATGTGCTAAATTGTATTTATGTGCTAACATTTATGTCTGCTTTTTAAATGTCTGTGTGCAAATGTTGATTTACGTTCTGTAATGGAATCTAGGTGCCCAGATGCATGGCACTAAGTGAAGATTCTATACTGGCATTGTAGCACCCAAATTTGGCAAACTTTTTATATAATTGCCCTCATGTCATTGCAGCAAGCTCCTACATCATTCTAATAATACCATTCTTGTTCTTAAAAATTTTAATCTGATTAGTTTAATGATTTGACAAAGATGGATTAAATATTTTAACTGATACTAACTTTATTGTAACTAAATATAATGTAGATATTTTTAAAGCAATTTTACATCTTTTATGTTCTAGTATGTGAATTAGTTTATTAATAAAATTGTAAAAAAAAAAAAAAAAAAAAAAAAAGTTAAATTCTGTCTTCTATTAAAAGGACCTACAACTGATAAGATGTCAACACCATGGCCCTGTGAGTGTGTAATGGGATGTTCTCGCAAGAATCATTAACATTTACTCTTGTCACTATAGTCAGTAAATTCAGCAACTTCAGCTTCCATCTTTGTACACAGAGATTAGCATGAGTTTGTGTGTTTGACCTGTAGAATTGCACTAAATGTAGTTCTAATTTATTGAATGAAAACCAACCATCCTCTCCTGAGACTAAAAAGAGTGCCTGTTTTAATGCCAAACTGTGCAGTATTAGTGATATAGAATACCATCCGGTCTGAAAGAGCCAGTAGGTATTGGTTGAAAATGCCAAAAGCCTGCCTCACTGGTTCACTCTTCTACTAGCAGGGGCTTGATCCTGTGCTCCCACTGCTGTACCGCTGACAGCATGGGAGGTGCTTTTTGTCCAATGTAACCCCCCCCCCTTGGTGCCAGCAGCAGAATGACAACAGGAGCAAAGAGCAACCTTCTGCTGTTATGTGGAGACTCCAGATGCTGGGGGAGTGGGGCCGGCAAGTAGAAGAAGAAATTTGGGGCAAGGACTGGGCTTGGAAAAAGGGGCTGATGGTGATACTGGGCCAGGTAGGAAAAAAGAGTTGGGGAAATCCTGAAAACCTGACTGGAATATGACTCTCGAGGTCCAGAGTTCCCTACCCCTGGTGTAGATAGTAAATGCCAGGGTCTAAGAGAAGGAGGTATGGGAAAGCAGCAGGAGCATTAGATGCTTGACAAGGGGAGAAAAGTGTCCGGGTAGATAATGGAGACATGGGGATGCAGAAAACCAGAGACTTTGGATTTAGAAAGAGATTTGAGGATTAGAAGACATATCTGGCTGGATGTTGAGATTGTAAGAAGGGGCAAAAGACAAAAAATAAGGACAAGTCTTTGAAGGAAGTAAGAGAGATTGGAACTGAAGGTAAAAGAAAATGGCAGTCTAGATAGGAAATGAGACATAGTAAAGGGACTGGAGAAAGAAGGGAATGAGTAACAAGGAAGAATCTGAGAATGAGAGGCAAAACGTAATAAGACTGTGGAAGGAATTGAGGATTTTCCTACTGCTTATATACTATTTCTTGTCCTGGCCCTGGTCGCTGGCCCTTTAATAGGGCTGAAGAAGAGTAAGTAGAGTGGGTGGGGGGCTCTGGCTGGTCTGGTGTGGTGATGATCAGGCAGGGGGGGAAGAAGGAAGATGGTGGACTTCTCACCTCCTTTCCCTGTCTATAGCTGGCTCCAGATCTTGGGGTCACTGGTTTCCTGGTCACCAGCTCTTTAATTAATTAGGATTTATATCCTGTTCTCCCAGAAGAGCTCAGAACGGGTTACAAGTTTACATATATAATGAAATAGAACAGGGTATAGTAATGTACAGTACAGCATGACAGTACATTTTAGGTCATGACATGATAGGACAATACATAGGGGAGCAAAAAGCATGGCAATACTTTATATGATATGACAGGACAAGACCTCATCGGGTGGTGATGTTATGAGTTTTCATGTATGAATAACCATTAGAGAATGACATGGGCTGAAGAGGAACCTCCAGGTAAAGTGGTTGGGGTTTTGGCTGGTCCAGTGCGGCGATGATCAGGCAGGGGGAGGAGAGGCATGATGGTGGGCTTCTCACCTCCTTTCCCTGCCTATAGCTGGCTCCGAATCTTGTGGTCGCTGGTTTCCTGGTTGCTGCCCTTTAATAGGGCTGAAGAGGAGCCTCTGGGTAGAGAGGGCGGGGCTCTGGCTGGTCCAGTGCGGCAATGATCAGGGGGAGGAGAAGCAATATGGTGGGCTCCTCAACCTCTTTTGTATCACTGATCCCAGTTCCTGCTCATTAAACAAATAATTGCTTAGACAAAGATTCAATACAGCTAAAAGAAAATCAGCTTACACTCAACCCTGCAACTTGAGTGCATATGTCTTCCACTATCTTTTTCTACTTGCCCTCACTACCAGTAGCTGACAGTAGTGCTGCCCAATTCACCAATTCAAATTGATTCACCAATTCACTTCAGTGAATTGAATTGATTTGTTTGCTGGAAAATTTGGACTCGCTGATTCAACGAGTCCTGACAATATCTCTGGGCCTCCTATAGTGGCAGCAGCAACGGCGATGTCCAGTGGGCAGAGGCAGTGCTCTGAACAGGTTGCTCCTGGCCGCCCCTGCCTTGCCAGGACCTTCCCTCTGCTGCATTACTGATGATGTGACAAAGGGAATCCATGGCAGGCAGGCTGCTGCTAAGGGAGCCCTGAAAGTTAAGGTCTCATGGTGGTGGGTATCAATCAGGAAGTGCTGCACAGGGAGATAGGAGGAATGGAAAGCTGCTGCCCAGAGGAATGGGAGGGAGGGATGGAGAGCTGCTCATGGGCAGAACGAGGAGACTGCATTTAGGCTGTTGGTAAAATCTTTGATCCTGACTACTCTGGATTATTGCAATCTGATTTATGTAGCCTTATGTAAAAAGAACATTAAGAGGCTACAATTTATCAAGAAGACTGATGTTAGATTGATATTTAACCTTAAGAAATTTGATCATGTCTCAGGCTACTATCAGAAACTACATTGGTTGCAAATTGAATCAAGAATATTATTCAAACTTGGGTGTTTTTGTTATAAAACTCTATATGGTTTAATCCCAACCTCTGAGCATTTCCTCTTTGCAAACAGAAGATGCCTTGTATGAGAAATTAGATTTTTTTTGCTTTTCCCTCTGTAAAGGGTTGTCGGTAAAAGAGATTTTTCAGTAGAATTATGGCTTACCTAGCTGCTCTTTGGGATAAGAGCTTTGGTAAGTTGACTTCTAGTTACTATTCCTATTTTAACTTCAGGAAACTATTCAAAACCTATCTTTTTAAGAAAAACTTTAGTAACTGAATTGTTAAAAATCTTTCTCTTTTTTCAGAAAACCTTTAACTATTGAATTATTACATCCCTGCATACGCTCAGTCCTCTATTTATAAGCCGCACAGAGCTGCGAGGTTGTAGCTGTATATAAGTGTTCTATTATGTTATGTTAAAGGAAGAATTGGACATGGGGTAGAGGAGATGAAGGGAGAGATGCAACAAAGAGGTATAAAGGAGTGAGAGAGAAATCCTGCATATGGTGGAGGGGAGGGATAAATGCATGGAGAAGAGAGAAAAATGTTGGACCTAGGGTGGTCAGGGAGAGATGGTGCATGGGGAGAGAAAGAAATGTTGCACATGATAATGGAGAGGAGGAACGGAAAGATGCTGCATGGAGAGTAGAGAGGTCTGACCCAGGGCACAAGGCAGGAAGAGAGAGAGACAGAGATGGTAAACAGTGGGAAAGAAACAGAAATGTTGGATATGGCAGTGGAAAGGAAGGTACAGATGAAAGATGGATGTTGAGCACAGAGAAAGAATAAAACGTCAAATACGGCAACTCCTCCAGCCCCTTAACCATTTTAGTCGCTCTTCTCTGGACCCTTTTGAGTAGTACCATGTCCTTCTTTAAGTACGGTGACCAGTGCTGGACACAATATTCCAGGTGGGGGAGTACCATGGCCCGGTACAGCAGCATGATAACCTTTTTTCATCTCCAAACCCCCACAGCTGCAGCGATGGACCTCACCATCCCCAGATCCACCATCTCCTTTTCTCAACTACACTTTCATCCAGCAGCTCTCCCTTTCTCTTCCCAACTACCCCAATAGCCCCCCCACACACACACACCATCCCTTGTGTCCAACTTCTCTCCCTAAATCCCATTGTCCATCTCTCTCCCTCTCCTCTGTTTTTAGACCCATTATTTCGTCCCCCCCAGTCCAGTTTATGCATGTCTCTTGAACTCCCCCTTCCCTCCCTCCCTCCATGTACTTCTACATCAGGCCACCCTAGGCCTGCATGTTTCCCGAGCTTCGCCTGTCCACCATCCATCCTCCCTCTGCATCCCTTATCATATCCAGCATCTCTCTTCTATGTCCCTGTCCCTATTCTCCCTCTTCGTGTCCCCTTTGTGTCCCTGTTCCTATGCTCCCTCCATGCCCAGCATCTTTTCTCTGTTTCATGTGTCTCCCCATATCCAGTTTCTTCCTTAACTCCTGTATCCCCTTCCCTAGATATAGGCGTTCTCCTACTATCTCTCCTGCCATCCTGCACCTTGACCACCTACTTTGGAGCAGCATCGGTCCCTCTTATACCCTTCCCTTTGTGGTCTTGCATTTCTCTCTCCCTCTCTCCATTAGTTCAGCACCTCTCCTCTGCTTTCCTCCCCTTCTTTTTGGTTTGGTCTCTTCCCTTCACTAACCCCAGGTCTGGCATCTCCCCTCCCCTCTCTTACTCTTTCTTCGGCACCTGGTCTGCCTTCCCAGCCCTCTTAAGGGCTTTGCAGACCGGGCCTTTTCCTGCCCCAGCACAGTGAAGGGGAAGGGAGATCGAGTCGTCCCCCTTCACTGCACCGGAGAAGCGTCGCGTTCGGCGGTTTGCCCCGCCCCCAGCAGCCACTTCGGCACCTGGCCTGCCTTCCCAGCCCTCTTAAGGGCTTTGCAGACCGGGCCTTTTCCTGCCCCAGCACAGTGAAGGGGAAGGGAGATCGAGTCGTCCCCCTTCACTGCACCGGAGAAGCGACGCGTTCGGCGGTTTGCCCCGCCCCCAGCAGCCACTTCGGCACCTGGCCTGCCTTCCCAGCCCTCTTAAGGGCTTTGCAGACCAGGCCTTTTCCTGCCCCAGCACAGTGAAGGGGAAGGGAGATCGAGTCGTCCCCCTTCACTGCACCGGAGGAGCGTCGCGTTCGGCGGTTTGCCCCGCCCCCAGCAGCCTCTTCGGCACCTGGCCTGCCTTCCCAGCCCTCTTGAGGGCCACGTACTATATCCCTTGACTCTCACTTGCGGCCTCCCTGATCTGATCATCTTCTCTCAAGCTCACAGATTTATTCTTTGTATCTACCCACGACTCCTATTTCATACCTGTTACATATCTTTACCTTTAATTCCATCTTATGACCTGTTCATAGTCTCTTATACCTACACATCGTTCTCACTTAGTACAGATCTGCTCATAGTCCATCTCATCTTAAATGCCTCTAACCTCACTTTGAACTTTGGTTCACAGAACTACGCTCCGCCCTTCCCCCGAACCAGCAGGGGACGAGTTTTGCTACTTCAAATCCAAAGCCAGGACCTCAACATTTCCTTCTGAATTTAGTCTATATTTCCCTCTGCTCATAGACTTACCTTTCCCACAATCTCTCCAGCTTACATGCCCTGAATTTGTATTCATTCATAAGCCTCCCCTATACACTCTAGCTTACATACCCCGTGTTTGTACCCGCCCTTAGCCTACCCACTTTACCCTTTATTCTCTTCTTTCTTCCACTTCCCAGGCCTGCTGCTTCTACCTAGCTACCCCTCTCTAAGCTCCTCCCCTAGCCCTCCTCTTCCCCCAACACCCCTCAATCTCCCCCTTGCGAACCCAGTTTTAGTCTCCCCTTCACACTAGCCTCCCAGATTGCCCCCCCCCCCTCTGAATCTTCTCTCCCCTCCTGACCAGGCCAACATTTCCAACATGACCAGCATCACTCACAACCTTCCCGCCTTTCTCCTCCTCTATTTGCTCAGCACAAGAGGCTGGATTACAAATGTGCTAGCATTTGAACCTATTTCAACCTACACCACTTGGACTAGCATCCCCGGTCCTGACAAATTCCTCCGCCCTCATCGACTTATACACGATTGCACAGAAGCAGGTCCTCTCCCAATTCCTGTGATCAATACCACCCGCCACCCTCCTAGACCAACTCCTAAAAGAAAACGATCTCTAAAATATCTGCAACGTACGATACCCTCCTGCCCCCCACAACAATCCATTCTTCCTTGTGCCTATCTAAACATCCGCTCAGCTAGAAATAAGGCCCAGCTCATCAAAGACTGGCTGGAAGAAACTCGCTTAGATATTGTCCTCCTAACCGAAACATGGCTCATTTCCGACCAGGACCCCATCATAGGGGACATTCTCCCTCCACACTACAAAATTATCACTCTCTCAAGAAACTCAAAAAGAGGAGGTAGCCTCGCTATCATTCTCCATAATCACCTTCACTTCCATGTCCTAGACTCTAAATCAACCAAGGACCTAGAAATCCTCACCTGCAAAATTTCCAAAACAGACTGTATAGATAACATAATCGTCACGCTATTCTATATACCCCCTAATAAATGGAATCTAGCAAAAGATGATTTCTACGAGCACCTTCTTGCGAACTCCTCAGCAGGTACCTACAATCTCTTAGCAGGAGACATCAACCTACACCTAGAACAGAAAGAGAACCCAAATGTCGCAGACCTTCTCTCCTTCCTCACGACACTAGGCTTCTCCAATCCCCCCCAAACCACAACCCATAACAAAGGCCACCACCTCGACCTCATCACCTTTCTCTCCAATACCAACACCACCCCCAATATAAATCTCTTAGACCAAACCTGGTCAAATACCCCCTGGTCTGACCACCTCCTGTGCAATTTTGAACTTGCCTGGCACAAAAAACAATCTGACAAAAAGCCTAACCCCATCCATACAAAGCAATTCATCTGGACAAGAGAACATCTTAATCCAGCAGACTTCTGGTCACACTACACTCTCATCTCCGACTCCGACGTAGACCCCAACTTCCACCTAAATTGGAAAAAATTTAGCGACCAGGTTCTTAACACCACTGCCCCTCTTAAACTTCGCTCGAAAACTCTTCGCCCTTCAAACAGCTGGTTTGACGCGGACCTCCTGACCATAAAACGAGAAGTCCGGAAACATGAAAGAATCTGGCGTAAATCAGGGACTGATTTAGATAGACTTACCTGGCGACTGAAAGTCAAAGAATACAAAAAAACAGATCATCGATAAGCGCAGTAAACACTACTCCCAACTAATAAACTCCCCTTCTCTAAACAGCAAAGCACTTTTTAGACTAGTTAACTCCCTATTCGACATAGACTCTCACAAACGCTCCACCTCCGACCTCCCTCCCTCCGCAATCACTCTAGCCGACCACTTCGCGAACAAAATCCACACTCTAAAACTGTCTCTTTCAGCTCACAGCCCCGATCCCCCACTCAACCTACGCGCAGCAGATACAGAAGGTTCAATAGCCGACATGTCCTGGACCTCCTTTGTAAATCCTGACTGGAATCTATTCCTCGAACTTTATTCTAAATACGCCAATTCCAACTGCCTATTAGATACTTGTCCTCCCACCATCATGAAATGCGCCCCCCCCCATCATTCAAAGCAGAACTCTTCAATTGGGTATCTCTATGCCTGTCCACTGGACACTTCCCGTCCGAACTTGGCCACATCCTCATTTCCCCAATCCCTAAACAACCCAAGGAGCCAATCTCTTCCATCACCAACTACAGACCCATCGCCAACATACCACTCTTCCAAAAACTCATGGAAGGTCTTGTCAACAACAACCTTACGAATTACCTCGACAAGTTCAATATTCTTCATGACTCCCAGTCCGGTTTCCGCCCAAATCATAGCACCGAAACCGTCCTAGCTGCCCTGACAAATTACCTCCTCCACCTGTTTTCACTGGGAAAAAGCGCCCTGATACTTCAATTCGACCTGAGTAGTGCCTTCGACCTGGTCGACCACGACATTATGCTCAACTGCCTTGACTCCATCGGCATCTCCAGACAGGTAATAGATTGGTTCACAGGCTTCCTAACAAACCGTACCTACCAGGTCCACAGTAATGGAGCCTTCTCCCACCACTGGCGTAACCCTTGTGGAGTCCCACAAGGCTCTCCCCTATCCCCCTCCCTATTCAATATTTACTTGACACCTCTGGCACGAAGCCTAGCAAACTCTAACCTAAAATCGTTCATATATGCAGATGACATCACCATCATTGTCCCCATTACCTCACTCACTCTAGAAATGGAAAAACACATCGCATCTATCCTCAACAAGTTAGAACTGTAGACCGCAAAACTCAAATTAAAATTGAACTCTGAAAAAACCAAAATCTTCCTAGCGAGTCCCAACCACAAATTAACAAACACTTCCCTCAGATTGAATGGGCTAGATTACCCTATCTTACCCACCATAAAAATCCTTGGAGTCATCCTGGACCGCACCCTAACCTTCGATGACCATACCAGTGCCCAGGTGAAGAAATGTTTCTGTACCCTCTGGAAACTGCGCACCATCAAACGCTACTTCGACCACCAAGCCTTCCGTCTACTCGTTCAATCCCTGGTATTAAGCATATTAGACTACTGCAACATTATTTACCTGGGATCCTATAAAAATACCATCAAACGTCTTAGAACAGTCCAAAATGCGGCCGTCCGCCTCATCTATGATCTCAAAAAATACGACCATGTTAGCCCCTACTACACCAAACTCCATTGGCTTCCAGTAGAGGCAAGGATCATCTTTAAGTTCGCCTGCCTCTGTTTCAAAACTCTTACAGGATCTTCCCCAATCTACTTGTCTGAGCACCTTGAAATAGCAGGCCCCTCTCGCACACGAAACGCCCACCTATTCACCTTTCCCTCCCTAAAAGGCTGCCTCTACAAGAGATTCATTGATAGAACCCTAGCATTCCAAGCGGGCAAATGGAACAATTGCCTTACCGCCCTCATCTCCAACTCCCCGCCCTACCACCTGTTCAGGAAGTCACTAAAAACCTACCTCTTCGACAAATTCCGCTAACGCTGCCTTCCCTCCTTCCCTGCACCCTCCTGACCTCGACATGCCTCCATTCCCTCTGACTACACCCCCTCCCAAGCCACTATGGCCTCTCTTTCTCAATCTCTGTTTTATCTAATTGCCCTGCCTTTTCATTGCCTCACATTTAACATCACTGTAAATGTACCACCGCTATAACATGTAACATCGCTGTATACGTACAGTCTCTTCTTTAGTATATGCCTTTTTATTACTGCTATTTATGTAACATCTCTGTAAATGTAACAACACTGTAATATGTATCATCGCTGTAAATGTACAGTCTCTTCTATTGTTAACCGCATTGAACTTCCATGGTATTGCGGTATACAAGAATAAAGTTATTATTATTATTATTATTATTCTTGCCCCTTCCTCTTCCTCCCTCTGCACAGGCCTGGCAGGCATCTCTCAATTTTCAACATAGGAGTATAGCAAATGTGTTATACTGCCGCCCCCCATAAGCCTGCATGTTCCCGCAGCTTCCCCGCTTTTACTTTAAGCTAATACGACAGCCTGCAGGATCGCTGGTGCTATAGCGATCCCTGCAGCTGCCGTCATCCTTAGCGGCACGTTCTTTCTTCTATGGTCCCACCCCTTCTCTGATGTCAGGGGCAGGATCGCAGCAGAGGGAATATGCCACTGAGGACAACGGCAGCTGCAGGAATCGCTATAGCACCAGTGATCCTGCAGGCTGCCGTAAGAGCGGGGAAGCTGGAGAAACATGCAGGCCTTTCTGACTGACCCTCCCCCCCTCAAGCAGGAGTGGCAGCGGATGGCCAGCAAGAGGCAGCACTGTCGCTCCTGCTTTAGGAAGGCATTGGGGGGGGGGGGGGGAGAGGAGGGTCAGTCATCGAATCAGGAGGCTAATTTTTTTTTTAATTGAATTGATTTGAATCAATTCATCTGATTTGAATCGGTGAATCGATTAGAATTGAAAATCGGGCAGCACTAGTCCTCAGGCTCCTTTACCCCTAAATCATGCCAGATTTGCACTGGAAGCATTCCCAAAGAGTGCCCTTGTGCCATATGCTACATGATTATAAATGAGGTATGGAATAGTGAAGTAGACTGACAAATTTAATCCATTCTTATTCCACATGTGGGCCTCTGCTATAGAGTTGAAAAAAAAAAGTTAAATAAGCTGTAAAAGGTAGTTAAATAAAATAATAATACTAGCAAAAGTCCCAGAATTATAATTACAGGCTGTTAATACAGCTGCTATTTTGAATAAAGCTTGAATTGAGAAAGAGCTGTATTACAGTTTTAGGACCCCCCCAAAAAAAAAAAAATAAAAAAAAAAATTTAAGGAACTTAACATTTGACAGGAAGAATTCCAGAATAGACTGTTAGGGTAGAGCATTAAAAAAGTAAAGTAAAGCACAGATGTTTCCCTTTGATATTTCCTTAAAAATAACCAACTGTGGTAAAGAATGAATTACTACACATAAGTTCACAAAGGCAGGGAGAATAAAAAACATGAAGCTCACTTCTGCCATCTAGAGTTAAATGTTTTAATTACACTATACAGCTATATGCAGGGAGAATCAAATTAAAGTTGGAAATGATTTATATTTAAAGAGATATTACTAATGATAGATTAAGAGTTAAGGTAGGAAGTAAACTCATGTAGTAGTGCTTTAGAGAGACAGATACAAAGTGCTGATTAAAGAAATTGCTTGTTAATGAATTAAGTATAGGAATTATAAGATTATGTGTATATACAAACATTCTGATAAAGAGATGTGATAATGTACAAGGTTGTAATGCTATGGAAATATTAAGATATAGTAATAGGGTAAGATGAAATAAGGGATAAGATAATTAAAAGTTTATGTTAAAGCTTAATTAAATTGAAAGCAGTATATTCTTCCCATCCTCATTGACAGATGGCTAGATAGCAGTACAATCTAATCTGAACTTTTATTAGAACAAAACACCTGCAGTTAAGGAAGACTACCACTATTATTCCCATAGTACATGGAATAACTGCAGATAAGGATTATCACAGCATATGCATGGAATTTGAAGGAGAAGTATTGCAAATTTTGTTTTCCAACAGTCTGTTCTTAACTAAGATCATGTAATGTGTTATCCAGTATTATTAAATAGAAGATGTGATGTAACAGAAGCTATAAATGTAGTAGTCTGGAAGCTCAAGTGAGAGGATAAAAAGGCAACTATACTCCCAGGCACAAACACTGTCTTTTTATTTACCATCTTTTATTAATCAGATACTGTTTCTAATTAATTTGTAGCTGCAGGCTGAGAATCATTTCCTGTAGGAGAGGAGGTTCACCCTGGAAATTTTTCTCTTGTCCTACTGACCAGGTCAGGCGGCCACTGGTCACATCCTTTTTGGCTATTAAAGGATTGACAGGATGTCTATTGAGGCTTCTGATATTACTGGAAAGATTAAGAAATTGGCAGTTTTGAGCTTTGCCTATCTTTGTTAAATTATTCATGGTTAATTTAAAATTCTTCACTTTTGGTTTTGTAATCTTTCCTTTTATTGAGAACTGAATAGAAATTCAGGGTATTTATTTCCTTAGAATGGGTATTTCTTATATTATTTAACTGGGTTTCTACTTTTTTTTATATATATATACAAATGTACTACTTGATTTGGCTCAAATATATTATTTTAAAAAAATCTACACCATTTATATAGTGCTATGAGGTATAGACAATGCAGTATGGATATACATAAGAGTCCCTACTCTGAGAAGTATACAGTCTACTCAATTGACAGATGGACAGAAAGATACAGTACTAATGAAGAACTACTTTAGTATATCAGGGATCTTTGTCTTCTAAAATGTAAAGGAGAGAACTGACAGAAGAATGACTGTAGGTCCAAGGATCAATGGATGCAGGTAGGGCTATTTGCTTCTGCTAATTGAGGTAAGTTGTTGAAGATAAGAGTATAGACAAGATGTATTTTTCCCATCCTCGTTGACAGATGGCAGGATTGCAGTAGAACAAAACACCTGCAGTTAGGGAAGACTACCACCATTATTCCCATAGTGCTTGGAATAACTGCAGCTAAGGATCACCACAGTACATATTCACAAGGAAAATAAGGCACTTTACGTGAACTAAGGTCCTAATCCACTAATGGCCTAGTTCTATAACTGGTGCTAAAACTTGTCAACTAAAACATGTAGTTGTAGGCATAGGGATCCACACAAATTTTACATGCGATTCTAAAAATGAGGTGTAGCCATGGGTGGATCAGGGACATTCCTGCAATTTTTGTGTGTTATAGATTAAGGGGGATCTGTGCCTAATTTAGGTGTGAAGATTTACACCAGTGTATAGTTAGTATAAATCCTCATGCCTAAAGTTAGATATGGATCCTAGTACTAAGCCCTATTATACATATGGTGCCTAAGGTGAACACCATTTATAGAATAGTGCTTATTTCACTTTTTAGTTGGCACCAATTTTTAGCATCATTTATAGAATTGAGTCCTAAACTCTTATAGAAGAAAACAACCTCTTGGATGGCTGGATGAGGGGCAAGGTGGGAAGACACTAGTTCTACTCATAGCAGTTTAAACAACTTTAAACTGCAACACAAAGCTATTTTGAAAAAAATATTTTCTAAATTAAATGCCCTTAGCTGGGTGTTCTGGTTGATGTGGAAATCCTGAGGGGCTGTCTGAAGATATTTTAGACTAAGATGGGTTTTATTTCTGAATATTACATTGCTAGACATAGCACTTCAGCCTCTAGGAGAGACACTTTGAAGTACAAAGGGGCCAAGAAACCAGACTTTTACACTAGTAGCCATTTCAAGTTAACAATTTTTCAGCTAGCATCTCCAGAAAATTAACACTTTTTAAACTAGTGCTACAAGATTGGAAAGGTGTATGTCCAATTACACCAAATTTCTAAGGTGTTCTATACTTTAGTACTACTAATCATTGCTAGAGTGCTACTGGATATACATAGTGCAGTACAATACATATCATATGCAGGTACTTTCTCTGTCTCTGATGGGCTCATAATCTAGATTTTTGTATCTGGGGCAATGGAGGGTTAGGTTACTTGTCCAGGATCACAAAAAGCTGCAGTGGGAATTTAACCCCTTGGCGGGGCGGGGGGTGGCGTTGTGTGTATGTAGAGGAGGCAGATGCTTTTGTATATGAGATTAAGATGAGAGGTATATAAACCCAAGATTTAGTTTATTTAGTTGTGGATAGCCTTTCTGTGTGCACATTTGAGAGTGCCTGAATTTCAGTGGGTATGCAGGTCCCCCTGAAAGTCATTTGTGTATTAGAAAAGAAAAAGAAGTCTGTGCATGTGTGTCTTGAATGTTCTTTTGTCCATTTATATTTTAAACTTCAACAAGTATTTTAATTGTTGAAGCGTTCCAGGTTGGGTTTTTATTATTATTATTTTAACTCCCCTTTTACAAAACCACTAAAGCGGTTTTTAGCGCAGCCCAGTGTACTGAATGTTCTGCACTCCTCCTATGAGCATTGGGAGCAGCGCATTCAGTGCATCGGCCTGCGCTAAAAACTGCTTTTGCGGTTTTGCAAAAGATGGGGCTAATGTTTTAACTTGTAACACACCTTAAACTCTTGTTTCTATAGATATCAATTTCAGGCTTTGCATCTAGAAAAATACATAACAGATCTGTACTGGAATTTAGTAGTGGATGTTATCTTGTTGCATCTGCTCATTTATTAAAAATATTTTTGTCAGTTCACTAACTGGTAGAAAAAGTCACACTGGTGCGCTTTTCTTCATTTTCAGGCCAAAGATTATAGTTGTATTTTTCTAAAATACAGGTTATGCAATATAGATAGTAGTAAGAATAAGATTTGTCTATGTTTTGCATTTGTGTTTTGGTTGTTGCATTGTGATATTCCCTTTTTTTGGCACTAACCAAATAATTTATTTTACTCTCATCAGAATTTTCTTCATGGCAGGCTGGAGAGAGGGACTGCTCTCGTGTACTTTTTAGAGATGAAACCTCTTTCAAAGCAACTGGAATAAGTGCCAGAGATGTTCAATACAAACTATCCTGGAGGAAACTGGAAAAGTCTGCAGGCAGGGAAGATAGTGTTCATTACAGCTCAGTCCTCCTTTCTCTCTGCTTTAGGAATAGGATCATCCATGGTTTTTAGCTTTCCTCTGACTATTTTGGTGCCTGCAGGATTGAAGAGATGATTTCTTGAGGCAGCAATGATAGGATGAAACAAGAAACCTTTCTTGAGACTTGTGTGGCAGCCAGGATCTTGTAGAAGCACCACATTAATGTAATAAAAGCATCAGTGGCTTTAAAGATATCTTTGTACCATAGATGAGATGAGAAGGGTACACTCACTGAAAAACATTACAGATAAGTTGTTTTTATTTTGTTCTTAAATATTGATTTTTTTAGCTCTCTGGATTATAAAGATTTTTGAAAGTTTAAGGCCAGAGGCATATACTATCTAATATAATAAAATGGTAGGACGTGCATGCGCACTAAAAAAATCGTGTTCCCTGAGCTAAGGAGAGAGAGAGAAAGAAATAAAGACAGACACACATATGTTCTAGCACCCGTTAATGTAACGGGCTTAAAGACTAGTTTATATATAAAGAGCCAAGGCACATATGTTAATAGCTAGAGGTTTTTTTGGACCAGTTACGTTTACAAGGCGACACACTGAAGTTTATAGTGGTCACCATTTAGCTGATTTATACTTTGGCATGAAGGTTCTTTTTCTCTAGTAAATAGTGGCGATACATGGTTGGTAATGTGAGATTATTTCTTTTTTTGGAGAGAATATTTTTGTAAATTATTGAACTTTTTTCCCTCCATTCTAATTTTCACTAGATAAAGCCATTTTATTTTCTCCTTGTGAAAAAACATGTACTTCTTCCAGGAAAGATGTCTAAAAATAAGCTTTTAGTTTACAGGCATGCGTAAAATTTCCACAGCAAAAGAGCACAAATAAATATTAATAAAACAAGGCATTTGATATTGTTTTATTTACATTTTAAACAGTTCCAATACTGAACACACAGGATCTGTGCACAAGTGATTTCAGGTATACATTTTCATCAAATAAATATTCTAGAAAAATCTACCATATGCATGAATAAACCACACTATAGCATCACCTACAAGATAGAAACACTGTGATAAAAAAATAAACTTTAAATTATCTTCATGCTATTTACCACGGCTTATTGTATTTGCAGCATTTTACACTGCTTATGCTTCTATTGTTAGAGGCTTCATTCAATGATATTGGCATTCACTGCCTGCTAATGACATTAGCTACACAGATTTGCCATTGGAGGCAAGTTGATTCACTTGTACATCAAGGCTTAATACATTTTGTTATATAATAAGTCTTTTAGACATGTTGGACCTCAGTCACTATAATACTCCTCTATCTGTATATCTTCTTCCTCCATAAATACTTGTGATGTGCAGGGCTCTGGCTGGCTGGCTGGAAGACAGGATTCCTCAGATGCAGGTTCATTAATCTTGTCATTCTTCTTTGCATGTGCAAGCACTTGTCCTAGCTGTGTGCTATCAAGGTCCTCATCACCACTGTCTTGGTGCAGGACCCCAGGATCTCTGTCAGTCAAAGACTCAAGTTTCAATCTGCAAGGAAAATCACTAGAATCATCAATAATAGAGAATGACACGGTGACAAAATTTATCACCGTCCCCGCGGGAAATCATCATGATGTCATTCTTTAAGGAAAGAGGGAAGAATCAGAGTATGAATGGCCACAACCACTGACCCGCAAACTTTCCTTTGAAGAATGCTGGTGTAGAAGGACCGAGGTTGAAATAGACACTAGAAAATGACATGGGATTGTTATCCGCGGGGACGGGAACGGTAAGGAATTTTGTCACCTTGTCATTCTCTAATCAATAACTCAGAAAGGACACCATACTGCATTCCTGACCCAACCACCATTTTAATAATTTAACTCAGCTGTTCCCAAACCTTATCTGGCACTCATTTGGACTGTGAAAATGTGATTTCCTATTATTTCAGGCTGAAAAGGTGCTGCTCTACAATAAGGTGATTTTATAAAGCATGCTTTATTAGTGGGAGAGGGCTTTTACAAAACTATGCAGCCATGTGTGAATAAAACATAGGAATGCAGGCTGCACCTTCTGTTATATGACCTAAGCATTTCTAGAAGCACAGTTCGGACAGACTTGTGATATATTTGAAAAAGAAAAATTGTATTTAATCATAATGTTCCCAGGAACAGTGGCTGCATTTCACCTACAAGACTGCATACAACAGCTTCCACTAATGCTGAAGAAATAGTCCTGGGTTTGTAACAATTGGCACTTGCCCTCAGCAGCTGGCAGGCTTTAAGCATACACAAATGCTCAAATCCCCACACCTTCCTAGCATATGGCTTTAGTGACAGCCTTAGACCAGCAAAAGAAGAAAAAAGCAATGCTGGTTAGGGGTGGGGAGATAGAAGTGCCAGTCACCAGGCTAGGGGAGCGGGTGGTTGGAAGGTGGAGGACAGAAATGCTGGTCATTATAAGTGTCCCCAATCAAATATACTGGGTCAATAGTATAGCAAGTAGTCTTCCAAAGGATAGAACCAAACAAATAAACAAAAATAAAGGAGAACTCCTTATGTATAGAAAAGAAGACTTTCAACCAGAGAGGTGCTCAGAACCTTGAATAAAGGTGATGAAAAACACTAACTGGGGAAAACCCCTATAAGTGTTTCAATGCTCTATCATTGCATCTTCTCCATTGGAAGAAAAAAATCAGTGAAAAACTTGTGCAAAAACTTAACTGATGTCAAAAATATATATATATATAATATAAGCAAAACGTGTTTGTAGTAATGTGCTGAAACTTAGCTTGCATGGGTGGTTAGGAAGCAGGCTCACTCCAGCAGGCTCTAACGCGTTTCGCCATTGGCTTCCTCAGAGAGCCTTCAAAAGCTGGAACAGAGTGAAACTTCTTCCTTCCTCATCACTCGAGTGACTTTGGATGAATAAAGATCAATCAGATGAGTTGAAAGACACTTTTATTTGTGCACCTTTCTGATTGGACAATTCCACCCATTTTTGCCACAATGAATGTTCAGCACCATTTTTTTTTTTTTTGGGGGGGGGGAAGAGGGAGAGGCACTGAATAAATCTCTAAATGCTAGATGAATTTACTCTCTCTCTCTCTAACTGAACTCAGAAATATAAAGGGTACAAACAGGCACACCAAAAATAAATTTCAATATTCAGCAATCAAATTCCTATGTTCTCATTTGGAGTTAGCTTAATTTTTGCAACTCTTTTTGGACTTTACCCTTGTCAAATAAATTAATAAAAAATATAAGATGCCAGGCTGGGCCAACCTAGGCTGTATTTTAAGTGGTTTTCAAGCTTTATCTTATGGCAAGGATGTCTAGTCTTTACAGATTGGTTCACCATAATCACCCAAATTTCTGGCCTCTGTTTTTAGTCAAATAAGCCTTCCTCCCTGCCTTTTTTTTTTTTTTTTTTTTTTTTGGGGGGGGGGAATAAAAAAGGCTACCTCAGTTTATATTGGAGTGTATATGGTATTTAACAAGATCATAAACATAATATAGAATACCAAACAATTCCCCATAACTGTCCTAATCACCCACAAAGAAAAACCTCCAGGCTCAACTTCCAAGTCATAAAAGGGCCAAAATTTGTCCCAAATTCACCTAACCCCCTATGGTATTTAACAAGATCATAAACATAATATAGAATACCAAACAATTCCCCATAACTGTCCTAATCACCCACAAAGAAAAACCTCCAGGCTCAACTTCCAAGTCATAAAAGGGCCAAAATTTGTCCCAAATTCACCTAACCCCCTTTATCAGAAAGTGCAGCTTTCCCAAATTGGCAGTATCTTGTGACTGCCTATGCCAGGCCAATTCTAGGGATGAAAATGCTAAAAATATATATATATATATATATATATATATATATATATATATATATATATATATATATATATATATATATATATATATAATCCTTGATGGAGGAAGACTGTTATTTTTATCAGGGGAGAGGGAGCTCAAATTTCAGAATACCATTCAGAGCTCTGATGTTCCTCCCTCCATCCCTACTTTTATAATACTCTTCTGTTGTTTTCCATAAATGGCCTATTTGGCACCTTTGATCACCATCAACATTGAGACCTACTGAACCATAAGCATCACTCAGCCTCACTGGGTTCCAAGAATAGCCATACTGGGTTGGACCAATGGTCCAGCTAGCCCAGTTTCCTGTTTTCACAGTGGTCAAGCACCCTAACAGTAGCATGATTCCATGCTACCGATTCTAGGGCAAGCAGTGGCTTCCTCCATGCCCATCTCAATAGCAGCCTATGGACTTTTCATCCAGGAACTTGCCCAAACCTTATTTTTAACCCAGTTACACAAACTGCTCTGGCTTAACTATTCTTTGAGTGAAAAAAAATTATCCTATTTGTTTTAAAGATATTTCCATATAACTCCATTGAGTGTCCCCTAGTCTTCATAATTTTTGAAAGAGTACAAAATTGATTCACTTCCACCTGTTCTACACTACTCAGGATTTTGTAGAGCTCAGTCATAAAGCCCCTCAGCCATCTCTGCTCCATACTGAAGAACCCTAACCTCTTTAGCCTTTCCTCATGAGAGGAGTTCCATCCTCTTTCTCATTTTGGTTGCTCTTCTTTGAACCTTTTCTAATTCCACTATATCTGTTTTTTAGATAAGGTGACCAGAATTGAACGCAATACACTTCCCCAGATACTTTATAAATATATTAAATAGCACCCGTCCCAGTACAGAGCACCCTCCTCGATTCAGAAAAATGGCCGTTTAATCTTATCCTCTGTTTCCTGTCCAATAACCAGTTCCTAATCCACTACCGAACATTGCCTCCTATCCCATGACTCTAATTTCTGCAGGAGTTTCTCATGAGGAATACTGTTGAAAGCTTTCTTAAAATCTAGATACACTGTATCATCAGGCTCACCTTTATCCATACATCTTCAAGGAAATGAATCAAGTTGGTGAAGCAAGACTTCTCTTGGCTGAATTCATGCTGACTCTTGACTCATTAAACTATGTTTGTCTACGTGTTCCATAATTTTATTCTTTATAATCGTTTCTACTATTTTACCCGGCACTGAAGTCAGGCGTACTGGTCTAATTTCCCAAATCACCCCTGCAACCCTTTTTAGAAAAAAACTGAAGTTACATTGCTCACCCTCCAATCTTCAGGTACTACAGATGATTTTAATGATGGGTTACAGATCACTAACAGTAGATCAGCAATTTCATGTTTGAGTTCTTTCAGTACTCTAGGGTGTATATCATCCAGACCAGGTGATTCATCACTCTTTAAATTGTCAATATGGCTCAGTACATCTTTCAGATTTACCAAGATTTCTTCCACTTCCTCCACATCATCACCCTTGAAAACCATTTATGGATCAGGTAGATCTCTTACATCTTCTTCCATAAAGACCAAAGCAAATAATTCAATCTCTCTGCTATAGCCTTGTCCTCCCTTAATGCCCCTTTTGCTCCTTGGTGATCTAAAGGCCCAATGGATTCCCTTACAAGCATTCCTGCTTCTGATGTTCCTGAAAAATTGTTTCTGTGAGTTGTTGCCTCTGTGGCAAGTTTCTTTTCATATTCACTTTTAGGCTTCTTTATCAATACTTTGCATAACTTGCCAGTGCTTATGTTGCTTCTTACTTTCTTCATTCAGATTCTTTATCTATTTTTTAAGAATGTTCTTTTGGCTCTAATAGCATCTTTCACTTTACCTTTTAACCATGCTGGCTGTAGTTTGCTCTTCTTTCCATCTTTGTTAATATGCAGAATACATTTGGTCTGGGCTTCCAAGATGGTATTTTTAAACCAAGTCCATGCCCGATTTAAAGAGAGAACCATGAAATGCATCAAATAATAATGGAGAGCAGAATTTAGATGTTTTCCACTGCAATCTGTACAAATAGCAGGGAGCCAGTAAGGAAGCTGCTGAGCACTGAGAAGCAGCGCCAAATCATGCTGCTGCTCGTGTCGCTCAGATGAGGAAATTTGATCACGCAGCCGCTGCACCTCCACCATGGATTGGCAGAGGACCTGCTGCACCTGCACCTCCACCATGGATCAGCAGAGATATGATAGGGCAGGGAGGAGAAGGGAGGCAGAGCCTGGTGTCGGCGGCCTTAAAAAAAAATTCTGGGAGGGGGCATTGACCTGAATATAATCCGGGACCCCCATTTTTGGGCCAATTTTTTGGCCCAAAAATCCCGGTTTATATTCGAGTATATATGGTAAGACATGAGTACTTTCCAAGTAGGTCGGAGTTAGGAACTAAAAGCAATCTAAAAAAAGTGGGATTTGAGCTTGGATTTGAACACTGCCAGAGATGGAGCTTGATGTACTCACTCAAATAGTCTGTTCCTGGCATTCGGTGCAGCAAGATATAAAGGGCGGAGTCTGGAGTTGGCAGTAGAGGAGAAGGGTACAGTTAAGAGTTCCCGGGGAGGAGTATAGGGAGAAATAAAAGAGGAGGGTTACTGAGCACCTGCTAAGTGAATGCAACTGTAGGTCAATAAGAGGAGTTGGCAACAACAACAACAAAAAAAGATCTGGATGTCATTGTAGACAATATGCTGAAATCTTCTCCTCGTGTGGCTGCAGCCAAAAAAAGTAAACAGGATGCCAGGAATTATTAGAAAAAGGATGGAAAATAAGATGGTGTGATCTCACCTTGCAAAACAAAGAGAAATCCAAAATGTCTGCAGTGAAAGGCAGCATCAAAAACAAAAAAGAGACTGCAGAGAGGAATGTACACGGTGTATGAACTTTTATTAAAAGTCAATTAAATTTTGTAATCCAGAAAGTGGCTCTCATTTACATGGAGAACAGATTTCACCTTGAGCACTGCATGCAGTTCTGGTCACTATATTGTAAAAAGGATATAACAGAATTAGAAAAGGTTCAAAGAAGAATGACCAAAATGATATCAGGAATGAAGTAAAACTATAGAGGTTAGGTCTCTTTCAGCTTTAAAAGAAGTGAAGGCTGAGGGGGAAATATGATTGAGACCTACAAAATCCTGAGTGATTAATTGATTTTTTACTCTTTCAAAATTCAGAAAGACTAGGGGTTGTTCAAAGAAATTTCAAAATAATACTGTACTTTAAAAACAAATAGAAGGAAATACAGTAGAACCTTGGTTTGCAAGCATAATTCGTTCCAGAAGCATGCTCGTAAATCAAAGTGCTCCTATATCATAGCAAGATTCCCCATAGAAAGTAAGGGAAACTTGCATGATTCGTTCCTGATCCCCAAAACAGGCCTATGTCTTCTTGTGGTCCAACACTTCTCCCACTCCCTGTTTCAGCATTTCTCCCTCTTCTCCCCTTTCTTTCCATTACCACCGACCATCTTTCCCTTTTCTTATTTCCCAATCATCTTTCTCTCTTCACTTTCCCCCATCCCTCACGGGTGCCGAAGGTAACTGCCATTGTCTCCCCGGCAAATCAAGCAAGAAATTGTCCAAACTGTGTGAAGCCGATAAGCGGCGGCATCCAGGTGAGCAGGAGCAGGTGCCGCAGCACGCGGTTGTCGTAGTCAAGCAGCAGCAAGGGGGGGGGGGGGCGTCGGAGGGGGAGGCGTGGCTCGGGGGCAGGCAGCACTGAGCCGTTCTCTTCCGATGGCACATTCTGGCATCTGTGGTCCGTGGCCATCCCGAGCCAGGTCTGCTGCAGCTTCACCCCCTCCCCTCCTGTTATGGCTTCTTAATCGGCGGTGGATGGCATGGAGGAGGAGATGTGGCAGATTCCCCCCTGCGAGCACCCGAATGAAAGCGAGCGCCTGATGGGCACTCTTAGAGCACGACACAGAAGAGGAAAAGTCAGGTTTGACTAGGAGTTTCTTGAGAGAAATGGGAGAAGCTTTTTGAATTATCCAGCCTTTTCTCTCTCTATCCTCTTCATGTGCACGCCTCTTGAAGTGGAAGGAGATCCGCAGAGCTGGTCCTCAGACACACACCTCCCTCTCCGGCAGGCCACGTAGCTCGTTGATCGAGTCAATGCTCGGTTTGCGAGTTAAAGTTTGCTTGAGTGTTTTGCTCGTCTTGCAAAACACTCGCAAACCGAGGTTTGATTGTATTTTTTTCACTCAATGAATAACTAAGCTCTGGAATTCATTGCCAGAGGATATGGTTACAGAGTTTAACATATCTAGGTTTAAAAAGGTTTAGAGAAAAAATTAGAAACAGAAAAAAATGAAGGCAGATAAAGACAATATGGCCTATCTAGTCTGCCTAACCATGTCATCTACTATCCCCTCCTCTCCCTTAGAGATCCAATGTAGTTGTCCCAAGCTTTCTTGAATTCAGATGCACTTTTTGTCTCCACCACCTCTACCGGAACATTATGAGCAGGTCATCGTAAGTATGACTTGGACGTTCTTTCGAAAATGCCTCTCTAAGTGTGACAGAAAAGATAACCAATACAAAACAAAGTCCTGAAATCCAAATGAGGACATAGTACAGGCAGTACCCAGGTTAAGAACAAGTTCCATTTTTTAAACTGTTCTTAAGCTGAATTTGTATGTTACTTGTATCCTGTAAAGTACACAGTCTATTAAAGAACACATCTCACTATTCCCTCTCCACCACCACATCCAACATTTCTCCCCTTTATCTCTCTTCTCCATGCATCCGTACCTCATGCCTCTCCCACCACCATGTCCAATATTTTTTTCTCCCTCTTTATGCCCAACAATTTTCCTTTCTTCATTTCCCCATTTGCACCATCTCTCATGCCCTCTCACTCAAGACACCCATGCCCAACAATTCTCCCTATTCCCTCCCCCACCTCAGCATCTTTCCCTCACTCCCTCCATTCTTCCATCCTATGTTTCAAATTCATGTTCCCCTCTCTCCATTCTGTGTCCTAAGTTCATGCACCCTCCCTCCTTCCTTCTACCCTTTGTCCGAAGTTCATGCTCCCTCCCTTCCTTCTGTGTCCCAATGTGACCCTGTTTCTCCCTTCCTGTGTCAACATGCCCCTCTTCCTCCCTTCCTGTCCCAACACGACCTTCTTCTTCCCTTTCATGTCCTGATGTGCCCCACGTCGTCCTTCCCTCCCTCTGTGTTGTGTGCCAAATCTGTGCCTCCCTCCCTCCTGCGGGTGTTAACCTCCTCTGGATGGCTCCCTCCTCACAGCCGCGGCCACGGTTCCTACATGCGGCCGACTCAGAAGCCTTTCCTCTGATGTCAGAGGGAAGGCTTCTGGGTCAGCCATGGGCAGCGTGCAGGAGTCGCTGTTCGCGGCTTTGTGAAGAGAAGTGCAGCTGGGAGAAGGGAGCTGGCCAGACGAGGTAAACACCCGGGGGGAGGGAGGAAAAGGCAAGAATCTGGGACACAACACAGTAGGAGGGGGACAATGAAGGGCACATTGGGACATGGAAGGGAAGAAGAGGGTCACGTTGGGACAGAAGTGGTGGAAGAAGGACATGTTGACACAGGAAGGGAGAAGCAGACCCCGGTTCGTTAGTATGAGTCGGATGTTCTTAACCTGGTGACTGCCTGTATTAAGAAATAATAAGCTCTGACTGCCTCAAAAGCAGAGGACAGGTCAAGAAAAATGAGGATTGAGTAAAGGCCTTTGGATCTGCCTAAAAATAGGTTTCTGGCAAAGGCTGTATCTGTACAACGTAGAGGGTGAAAGCCAAATATCATTTTGAAAACTCAACCTGCTTGAAAAGCCCTCAAGGACTGAATTTGAACACCCTTGAGCTTTAGGAAAGCTTTTGCCTTTAAATTTCTTATTTCCTAGTTTCACTAGTTTATTGACCAGAAGAAACAGTGGCTGTACTACTTTACCTCCAAAAATGTCTCTTCAGGGGCAATCGGCCAATGTCTTGGATAAAAGCAATCTGAGCTGAAAAGATAATAAGAGTTTCTGTGAGAACTGAATGTCAAATGCATCCAGCATAAAATACATTGGAAATGGAAAACAAATTCTCAGGGAACATAAATGATTTGGTCCACAAAAGGCAACCATGTGCCTTTATAAAATAAGCACCCAGAACCACCTTCAATAATGTGCAAATGTTCTGTGATATTAGAAGGGTTATGACAGGCTTTATTCTTTAAGACTGAGTAATGTCTATGATGGTTAGAGTTGAAATCTGATGAACCAGTGAATATATCAGATTGAAATGCACTTTGTATTTTTACCTTATATTTGATTCATTTTGTTTTGTTCTGATACTATGTATGTTTTTATGTGCACCGCTTAGATTTAAGTGGATTATAAATTTTTTAGATAAATAAATAAAATCCACTTAAAAAAGGTGCAAATGTAAGTACTTGCATATTTTATATACAACTCTATCCTCACTCCAATCAATCTATGTACCAGGAATGCAATCTATTTAGTACATATACTTTGTGTTTGTCCACACAATTTTATAATGGCAATTTTCAGCATTTAAAACAGGTTTAATGCACAGTTACACCTTTATAAAATCAGCTATTAAAATCATAGATACTTAAAGGTGTATCATGTGTAAGTGTTCCTGCATAGTTTAGGCAGAGGTAGAATTGCAACAAGTATTTATAAAATAAGGGTGTACACAGAGGGAGTATATGCACAATATACCTTCTTTGTAGCAGTTAAATTCATCCGTTAGGATCTGCATGCTTTTAGGGTTAGTTCTGAATGCTTATTTTATAAATGCAAATATGTGTTATGTTGCCTTTATAAAATCGAAAAATGTGCCTACGTTAAGCCTAACTTTACCATACGCACCCTGTTATCCCTTATATCTTTTTTTTCACACTGGCTCTTATAAAATTGGGTCACATCTAGAAGTATGAGATGTTGACTAGGTGTGTAAGGGAAGGAGTCTGTTTGGAGTCGTGATATGCATTTTATAAAATACATGAGTAATTTACTTGCTAACACTCAAATCTGCTCCAAAGCAGGTGTAAATGTCAGCACCAACAATCTAAATGCTATATATGCAGGATTTGTGCTAGTATCTTCTTTTGATTTAACATTTTTTAAAATTTTATAAACAACATACAGAAAGTGCAAGAAATTATATTACAATGAAATACATAGAAGCACTTATACTCTAACCACAAACCCTAAGGGCTCCTTTTACTAAGGTGCGCTAGCGTTTCTAGCACACGCAGGAAATTACCGTGCGCTACCTAGCTAGAATTAACGCCAGCTCAATGCTAGCGTTAAGGTCAACCGTGCGTGGCAATGTATTGTGCGCTATTCCACGCGTTAAAGCCCTAACGCAGCTTAGTAAAAGGAGCCCAAAGTGTAAAAACACCTCCCCCCTCCCTTCTTTCCTCCCCCACTCCCACCCTCTATCCCTAGTCAGGATGAGACAATGGAATTTCAAAGCCAGGCAAGAACATGTAAAACCTTTTAGAGATGTTTAATTTAAGACTCCAATGGGCCCCATAGCTCCTTAAATTTTTTGGAGTCACCTAATTCCTCCGCTAATAACCACTCATAACGATAATATAAACAACGAGACTCCCACCAAAAAGATAAATATAAATCGATCCCATTGCTTCCAATTTCTCAAAATCATTTGTAAGGCCACACCCATTATAATTAAAAGATTATCCCTATGCTTTTTGAGTGAATATTTAGTCAGGACTGAGGTACCAAACAAGATAGTTTTGTATGGATAACGGTATGGGTACCTCAAGAATATATATTATCCTACTCCATTTAGACTTCCAAAATGAGAATATCAAAAGACAATAAAATAGAGATGATCTAAGGTACCCACTTCCAAATTACAATGCCAACACTTGTTAGAGCGTGTTTTATCAATTTTTTGCAGCCTTACTGGAGTCCAAGGAATTCGGTATAATAATAAGTACAAAAACTGTCTCATAGAAGCAGAGGCAGTGCACAGCACTCTGCGCCTCCATAAATGAGGCCATTGTGCTGCTGAGATCTTATAATTTATTTCAAAGCTCCAAACGTCACACAAACCAGATTTGGGTTTTTGAGATGAATGTTCACATATTTCTTTGTACCATGTAGAGGCATGGTGCCCTAGGAAAGCTACCTGGAAGCATATAAATGGCAAGGTGTGTTGATCCATTAATGATCGCCACTGGGGAATTACCTTTTGGATCACTTGTTTAAGCTGCAACCATTTAAAAGATTGTGTTTTTGCTAATCCGAATGAGCCTTGCAATTGGGAGAAAGATGCCAGATCACTATGAGAACATACATCTTCTATTGTCGTGATACCAACCTTAACCGAATCTCTCCAAAAAAATTTTGATTTTGCTATTGTAAATTTTGAATTTAACCATAGTGATTGACTCTTTGACCTACTCACTAGTATTAGTAATTTAGAATCTAAGGATCTTAGGGTCTTCCAAATTGAATGAAATAATCTATTATTTTTATAAATATTTGGAAGCTTTATGCTCACTATATGTTTCAGACTAAGTGGAGCCATAAGATGGTGTTCTAGAATAAGCCAATCTGGAAGGTTCTCAAGTAATTCTGGAATAATCCAATACATTCTCTGGCATAATCCAATACATTCCCTGGCTTGATGGTAAATATAAAAATCTGGGAAATTAACTCCTCCCATAGATTGAGGCAAACATAAAGATGCTAGGGCAATTCTGGGTGTTTTACCTAACCATAGAAAGTCTGTAAGAATTCTATTTATTTTTTTATAAAATGATGCCTGAAAATAGATTGGAATCATGCTCATCTGATAACATATTACCGGAGCTATCATCATTTTAACCGTTTGTATCCTTCCCCACCAGGAAAGATGAAGTGGGTTCCAACTCTCACACAGTTCCTTAACCGATCCCAATAACCACTTTTCATTATGAAGCATAGGGCTTCTTTTACAAAGGTGCACTAGCATTTTTAGTGCATACACCGGATTAGCACGTGCTACAGTGTGCGCTAGCTGAAAAACTACCACCTGCTCAAGAGGAGGCGGTAACTGCTAGTGTGTACACTATTCCATGTGTTATGGCCCAGCGCCTTCGTAAAAGGAGCTCATAGTTTCTTCTAAAGAACGTTTGATTATGATTCCTAAATATTTTATGCCATCCTCGTTCCAAAGAAAAGGGAAAGGATCAAACAAACCTTTAACACAGTGAACATTCAATGGGAGGATTTCTGATTTACTCCAATTAATTTTGTAACCAGACAGTTCTCAAAAACTTTCAATCAATTGCAGCAAAGCAGGGATTGATATTTCAGGATTGGTTAAATGCAATTAGATATCATCAGCATATGCCGAGATCTTATAATTCTGACTAGCATATTTGATACCCTGTATCTCCTCCGTCTGACAAATTGCCAGCAATAAAGGTTCCAGAACTATATCAAAAAGAACTGGAGAAATAGGGCACCCTTGTCGTACCTCTCTTTCAAGTGGAAACTTTTCCATAAACACATTATTAATATATAATCTAGCAGATGGGAGATTATAAAGGGTTTTAATCATCTGAATAAAGCTGGAACCAATCCTGAACCAACTCATAGTATGACACATACAGGACCATTCTACCCTGTCAAATGCTTTCTCAGCATCTAAGGACACTGAGAAAGCTGGAACCTCCAAATTTTTTGCTAAGGAGAGCAAATGAAAGGCTAACCTCGTATTGTTAGAGGAATATCTGTGAGCCACAAAGCCCATTTGGTGCATTCCAATAATGTAAGGAAGGTCCTTTGTCAATTTTAAGGCCAGGAGTTTAGCTAATATTTTATTGTCCACATTGATTAAAGAAATTGGCCTATAATTGACAACTATCATTTGATCTTTATTTGGTTTTGGAAGCAGAATGGTCATAGCTTCAGCCATGGTTCCAAACATCTGACCCTTTGCTAATTGGGTTTGGTATACTTGGAAAAGATATGGTAATAAAATCGTTTGAAATGTTTTGAAAAATTCCACTATATACCTGTCATTACCCGGGGCCGAACCCAACTTTAGTGACTTCAATGCATTTTGTAATTCAGATACAGAGATGGGTACGTCCAAGGCTTCTTTTATATGATCTGGAATTTTAGGTCCTAGAATGGAGTTCAAAAAATTATCTGTATTAATTATTTTTCCAGAACCTATATCAGAAGAATACAATTTTTTTGTAATATTTTAAAAATTGATCCAGGATATCTGATTGTTGCTTGAGAACATTACTCCATTCATCCTTAATTGCTGTGATCTTTTCTCTTCTCTTTTTTTGCTTTAAGAAAATTTGTGAGTACTCTTCCTGCTTTGTTTGATTTACCATAATACACTGCTTGCTGAACAATCAGATCTTTCTTGGCAAATTTACTACTAAGAACATTGTATTGCTATTTAGCTGACATCAGCTCATTTAAAGTTACTGAATCCCAATGTGAAATCAGTTTTGATTCAAGCCTCCCAATAAGCCCTTCCAATTTAGAGAATTCAAGCCTCAGTAATTTATGTACATGTGCCTAATAAGCCATAATCTAACCTCTTAAAGTCACTTTAAAGGTATCCCAAATAATTTCCAAAGATATCTACTCTGATGAATTAAATAGGAAGAATTCCGCTATCTTTTAATGCATTTCTTCAAGAAAACTTGAGTCAGCATGCAGTTTATTATTGAATCTCCAGACAGGGATTTGTGAGTGCTCCTCATTGAAATGAAACTTAATCCATATACCTGCGTGGTCAGAGATAATAATAGGGTTTATACTAGCTTCTGAAACCTGAGGAATTAAATGATTTGCTATTAAAAAGTAATCAATTCTTGAAAATGATTTATGGACTTGAGAGCAGAATGTAAAATTTCTCTTGTTAGGATGAAATTTCCACCAAATATCCCTTAATCCACAAATCTTTATAAAATGCTCTAGACCCACAGAATTTAGATATCTACTTGAATTTTTATCTATATATGGATCAACAACTGCATTGAAGTCAACTGCAATAATTAAATTGGACAAATTTCATATAAGAATAAGTTGTTCCATTCTTTTAAAAAATTCCGCCTGATTATTATTTGGGGGATAAAGATTTTAAAAAGTTAAAAGAATCATCTCCAGAACCCATTCTTAAATAGAGCCATCTTCCCATAGGATCCACATGAAAGTTGTCAAATACAGCCGAAACCCTTTTGCTAACCAGAATTGCCACACCAGCTTTTTTCCCAATCGCAGGCGCATAAAAGCGCGGGTGTTTGCTGAAAATGCATACCATGGTTATTATTGTAGTTGTACTTACTGTTGCTTAATAAAATAGATTTAAACATAAAACAATGCTTAATCCATCCACCTTCCAGTTTGGCAGACTCTATTGCAGATAGATGGGTTTCTTGCAGGAAATATGTCAGCCTGTTGTTTTTTCAAAAAGGCAAGTACCGTATTTTCACATAGATAACGCGCACCCGTGTAAAACGCGCACACGGGTATAGCACGCAAAAAACACAAATTTATGTACAGAAATTTTTATATACCGCACACACCCGTATACCGCGCATGCTGCCCGACTCTCCCGTCGCCGCCTGACTCTCCTTTCGCCCGCCCGACTCTCGTCTCCACCTTGAAGTCCTGTCCCCACCCTGAAAGCCTGATGCCCCCCCCCCGACGTCCGATTCACCCCCCCAGGACCGCTCGCACCCCCACCCCGAAGGACCACTCGCACACACTCCCACCCGCACCCGCACCCCCACCCTGAAGGACCGCTCGCACCCCCACAGCCTCCCGACCCCCCCATCATGTAGAAACTCCTACCGGTGTCCTGCTGCTTCCTCTTAGCGGTCCCGACTCCCCGACACGATCGGGGCAAGAGGGAGCTCAAGCCCTCTTGCCCCAGCCAACCGCGGCACCTGACACGATCGGGGCAAGAGGGAGCTCAAGCCCTCTTGCCCCAGCCAACCGCGGCACCCCCGACACGATCGGGGCAAGAGGGAGCTCAAGCCCTCTTGCCCCCCCGACTCCCCGACATGATCGGGGCAAAAGGGAGCCCAAGCCCTCTTGCCCCGCCGACTCCCCAACTCCCCGACAATATCGGGCCAGGAGGGAGCCCAAGGCCTCCTGGCTCTTGCGAACCCCCCCCCCCGCTAGTTTTTCGGGCCAGGGAGCCCAAACCCTCCTGGCCACGGCAACCCCCTACCCCCACCCCGCACTACATTACGGGCAGGAGGGATCCCAGGCCCTCCTGCCCTCGACGCAAACCCCCCTCCCCCCAACGACCGCCCCCCCAAGAACCTCCGACCGCACCCCCAGCCGACCCGCGACCCCCCTGGCCGACAACCACGACACCCCCACCCCCTTCTCCGTACCTTTGTATAGTTGGCCGGACAGACGGGAGCCAAACCCGCCTGTCCGGCAGGCAGCCAACGACGGAATGAGGCCGGATTGGCCCATCCGTCCCAAAGCTCCGCCTACTGGTGGGGCCTAAGGCGCCTGGACCAATCAGAATAGGCCTGGGAGCCTTAGGTCCCTCCTGGGGGCGGGGCCTTGGGCACATGGTCAGGTTGAGCCCATGTGCCTCAGGCCCCGCCCCCAGGTGGGACCTAAGGCTCCCGGGCCTATTCTGATTGGCCCAGGCGCCTTAGGCCCCACCAGTAGGTGGAGCTTTGAGACGGATGGGCCAATCCGCCCTCATTCCGTCGTTGGCTGCCTGCCGGACAGGCGGGTTTGGCTCCCGTCTGTCCGGCCAACTATACAAAGGTACGGGGAAGGGGGTGGGGGTGTCATGGGGGTCGGCCAGGGGGGTCGCGGGTCGGCTGGGGGGGCGGTCGGAGGTTCTTGGGGGGGGCGGTCGTTGGGGGGAGGGGGGTTTGCGTCGAGGGCAGGAGGGCCTGGGATCCCTCCTGCCCGTAACGTAGTGCGGGGTGGGGGTAGGGGGGTCACCGTGGCCAGGAGGGTTTGGGCTCCCTCCTGGCCCGAACAACTAGCGGGGGGGGGGGGTCGCCAGGGCCAGGAGGACTTGGGCTCCCTCCTGGCCCGATATTGTCGGGGAGTTGGGGAGTCGGCGGGGCAAGAGGGCTTGGGCTCCCTTTTGCCCCGATCGTGTCGGGGGTGTCGCGGTTGGCTGGGGCAAGAGGGCTTGAGCTCCCTCTTGCCCCGATCGTGTCGGGGGTGCCGCGGTTGGCTGGGGCAAGAGGGCTTGAGCTCCCTCTTGCCCCGATCGTGTCGGGGGTGCCGTGGTTGGCTGGGGCAAGAGGGCTTGAGCTCCCTCTTGCCCCGATCGTGTCGGGACCGCCAAGAGGAAGCAGCAGGACACCGGTAGGAGCTTCTACATGATGGGGGGGGGGGTCGGGAGGCTGTGGGGGTGCGAGCGGTCCTTTGGGGTGGGGGTGCGGGCGAGCGGTCCTTCGGGGTGGGGGTGCGAGCGGTCCTGCGGGGGGGGGGGGTGTGTGAATCAGACGTGGGGGGGAACTATGTAAAAAAATTTTTGTACAACGCGCAAGGATGTGCGCGGTACGTAAAAACCACGTATAACGCGCGCGTTATATGCGAGAAAATACGGTACTTTCTTCCTTTTAATGGGATGATTAAGACCATTGGTGTTTATCGAAAAAAGTTTTATGGCCATACTGCCTTGAAATCAATATAAGCGGCAAGTGAGAATTTTTGTTTTCTAGTGGAGATGATGCGGTATATAAACTTAAGGCTTAGTTTAGTTTAGTTTAGTAACTGTCATGTTTCAAATCAATTCCTTTATACGTATCCAATATCTCAGTCCCCAAAGCTCCCCCCAACCCACCTCATACCAATACACATGGTGAACTTGGTTACCTTAAGGAGACCCATAACGTCCAATCCCCCCATGCACCAAAACTCTAATACCGTGTTACATATTATATCACCTAACTTTTACTGCATTAGTTAATTCAAAAGATATTAATTCCTTAGGCAATATCTATTTTGTCATAAAATGTTCCCATTTAAAAAAACACTACCTTAAAAGATATGACATAGTATGAATCATATGAATGGCTTCAAGTAATAAAAGAAAATGAAAGAAGACTCCTATTCCCCAAACCAAAAACATACTTTACAAAGAATCAAAATAAAATTACCACATACCAGTTGAGTCAAGATATAAATTTTAACATAAATGTAGCACATAATACATAAAAACTTAATAAAATATATTAAATATCTGCATAAATGATTAAAAATTAAGAAATTAAAATGGACAGTTAATTGAATACACTTTACCACTTGCCAAACTATACAACCTAACACTTAAAACTGGAACTCAAACATGAAAATATTATTAGAATTGATGATTAACTTATTAAATAGCATTAACTATTAATTAACATCAAGTACAAAAAAATATAAAATTGTATAATGATCTAATATATTAATTATCACTTCATAGCTAATTATAACTAAGCTTAAAATTGATGGAAAAACAGGAAACATTTTAAAAAAATTGTGATACTTACAAAATAATCAGTATTATTAAAATTTGACCCCATTCCCCAACCTGAGTACAAGATATCTCCATAATACCAATAAAATATTTAATTTCATACATGGAAACCTACTCTAAAATTGATGATAAGTGAACCTTAAATCATGTAAACTAAAATATTAAAAAAACTTCTTAAAGCAACAGCTAAACACCATCACAAAATCATTCTATCTATCATAACATATTGGATGCCATTCATCAAATGGATTAGTCAAAACCCTTAAAGAAGCTATGTGACTCTATAAATATAACTGAGATCAATATATAGAAATAGTAAACAAAATGAAACTAGAATTATGAGAATAGATCTACAACTACCCTTCATAATATTCACTTGTAATAGAACACAAGTTAATAAGCCAAACCATATAAAAGACTCTATAAACATGAGCCTCCTCAGATAACTGGATATACAGGGATAGCAATGGGGACACCCCTTACTATGCCGAATACTTCATGGCTGCATTTGAAATACAGTGGGTTAGCAGATCCTAAACATGTGCATGTTACTTACAATATAATTTCATTGAGAACATATTCATATTGTTGAATGCCCTGACCGAAGCTTAAATGAACTTTGTATCTTATTTAAATGGATGCTAACCCACATAAAACATGGATTGAACAACTTATTTGCACTAGCAGATTACAACCTGAACATTTTGAAACAGTTTACCAGTGTCTCATTTTTGTGGTCGCATAGAATATGCTCATCTGGTCAAGCATGCCAGGTAAAGAACTTAACTCAACACCCAAATATTCCATGACAAAAGACTGCTGCATGACATCTCCATTTCCGCAGGCACGCAGGATGTATCACCATAGCAACACCCACAAAAGGACGAAGTAAGGAGCAGAAATCCAAAGGAATGTGAAGTCATCAAAAGCATTTTAAACCACTTGGAATGAGAATCATGGCAAACTGTAAGTGCAACAGATAACTGTTACTAAGAAAAAAAATAAATTCCACCAGCCAGCCAACCGTTTTTCCCCATGTATGATATTCAACAGTCATCCTTAAACCAGTCAGAATTGGGTTAAAAACACAAGCAGGTGCCACAAAATTAACTTCTGACCAGTATAAGAAACAGCAAAAGACAAAATAAAAGACCAAAGCATGAATTCAGCCATATAAAACTCAAATAAGTATAGACGGACTGAAAGTCAAAAATGCCCATTCAGTTCATTTGATAATCCAGATGAGTGATGAAATCTTGAAGGACTTTTGTATCCTCAAAATTAGTAGTTTTGTTATTGTATGTTACCCGCATTATTGCCGGGTACATTAATCCATACTTAGCCCCTATTTGTCTGAGCTGTGGCCGAAGTAGTAAAAATTGTTTCCTTCGGAAGGCAGTGTGTTTTGCGAAGTCTGGGAGCAGTGAAATTTTATTCTCTTGCCATTTTAAAATCTTTGTTTGTCTCGCAGCAGAAAGAATCTCCATAGCTTGCTGATATCTCAACAATTTAAATATTAGTGGTTGGGGGCCTCTCTGCTTGGTAGATGTATGACTTGGGATACGATGGGCTATCTTCTCCTCCAGTGGAAAAGTGAACTTAAGTGAGAGGATTTGGGGTATCATTTCCTCAACAAAAAGAATGGGATTTGAGCCCTCAACTCCTTCTGGGAGACCTAGAAGGCGAATGTTATTTCTGTTGCTGTGATTATTTGCCTCCTCCAGATCTTTAACTAAACAAGAAAGGATTTTCTTTTCTGTAAGGCATTTTATTATATCCTCCTCCACACCTGAGACCCGCTGTTCCAACTGTACAGCATACAGATAACTTCTGTGAAAGATTTAAGACCTCCATTTGAATAGATGAAAGTTTTTCTGTCTTGTCCTGTATCAGTAACTGGATCTTCTTTAGCTCTGCCATAATCGGATCACTTGAATCCTTAGCTTCTTGTGGCAATGGTACTTTAGATGGAGTAGGGGGGGGGTCCATTTTTGATCGTTTTGCCCCTCCTGATGCAAAAGCCATTTCCCGCTTAGATTGTTTTCTGGAAGCCATCAAAAAACTGCACCAGTATAAACCGTTTTTAAACAGGAAAAAATAAAAATAAAGGTAGTTTATGGTACTTAGAAAGTGCAGGGAGGGAAGACCAATGGATTACACGTCCATTCCCTGGGCTGCCAAGCTCTGGCCCCTGTGCTAGTATCTTCTAAAGACAGAAGTGACAATGTGTCTTTATAAAGCAGGCTATAGGCATCCTGTTATAAGATTACCCTCTTAGGTGGTAATTCTATAAGGAACTGCCTAGTTTTAGCTTGCAAGAATGCACATAAATGCTGGTATTCTAGTCATTTATGTGCATACAAGCATTTATGCACATAAACAAGCAGTTTCGGGTAAGTGCTGTTTTGTAAGTACATGCACGGATGCAACGGTGTGTACCTTGGAGGTGAAACACATACTTATATATGTATATTATAAAATCTTATAATCTATGTACAGTCCTTTTGCAATCTAGGTTTGAGCATTTACTCCAGCTCTATGCCCAGTTTAAGTGTTTTGACTTAAATATAGGTGCATTTATATCCACTCACACTACTATTCTATAAAGAAAAGTAGACATTTACTTTTCTATAGCAGATAGTTTTCAAATAGATGTTTTCCTAGCACCTAAATCTAGACACTCCTCTTATAGAATTACCTTCCACGTCTTCAACTATTTTCTTCTCATTTAAAGGTTTAGAATCACAATTTTATGGACTCAATTACTGAAGAATGAAACTACAGTGCTAAGTTTTGGAGGTACTTTATACTGAAGCTACCATCAGACTATTAGCTGATAGGATTCAGGAGGTTCTAACTTCACTCCTCTCCTACCTCCTGAGGAAATCACTGATGTCCAGATTTAAGGTATAAATGACAAAAGTGAAAAAAAGCCTTTATGCTTATATTCCATTACAGTCTTGGCCTTCATCACATCTGCTGACAAACCATTTAGGAACTATCTCCTTTTTTTTTTCTTACAAGTTCTTCTTCCCTCATTTCTTTCATCTATCACCCCCAACTTTCCATAAAACTGAGTTCTGTCTTAGTTCTAAGCATGTTTAAATTCTATCACCATTTTGGTTGCCAAGATCTCTGCCAGTAGGGTTTCTCATATTTCCTCTGAATCTCTCTTCCCATGCTTACATATTATGGCCCCTTTCCTTTGCACTGATTTTCTCATTGTATATTTCTCCTTTCCATACTTTATTTAATCTTGTCAGATATGTTTCTATCATATATGCCCTCCCCTTCTTTCTGCCAGCAAGTATATTGTCAGTGTCATATAAGCCTCTCTCTGTGAGGTTTGTTTTGCAACCTTTGTATCACATAGCTCAGTAACCATTTCTACCTCCTGTGGGAAATAATGAAGAATAATATTTTTTTATTTTTGTGAGGAACTGGACCAATGATATTCTTCATTCCCCTCAGTTCAATCCCTGACCATAGCCCCTCTCAATATCAGAGCTGCCAAGAGAAATAAGGGCTCATTTTACAAAGCTGTGCTAGCAGTTTTAGCACACGCTAGATGCTAACACCAGCACTGAGCTGGCGTTAGTTCTAGCCACGTAGCGTGGGTTTAGAGCACACTAAAATTCTGCGTGCGCTAAAAACGCTATCGCAGCTTTGTAAAATGAACCCTAAGTTCATGGAATTCCATGCTTCCACAACCTTGCTCCCTTTCCCCATTCCCATCCTTCTAAGATACCTTATTTATCCCTGTGTCTGCAAAGTTGGAAGAAAAGCTACCCCAAACTGACCTAGCTCAATTAGCAATATTATAGAGTGACTAGTGTTTAAGCCCGTTAGATTAACGGGTGCTAGAATAGATGTTCAATTTTAACATTTGAAAAAATTTACATAAAACTTACCGCAAGAGCTTTAATATCATTGTATAGTTATTTTGTTTAAAGATTTTATATTTTTCCTATTTGTTGTTGCATAGTTTACACTTAGTAAATTGCTTGTTGTCCCTTTTTTTAGCAGATCTTTGTGCCACTGGAGCATATAAATAAAACCTAAAGTGTTTGAGAAATATTTTATTTTTGTGAGATCTGTCTCTCCTGAAATACTGTAAATGGTAGTATTTTAATCAAAAATGTTCTCTCCTCCCCAAGTAACTGCATATAAACATGTAGACCAAAGTCAACTACCTAAAACCTCCGTCAACTGAACATAATCCACATACTTCCCTGACAACATAAGAAAAACCCTGATTAAGTCAAGGGTGTAAAGGAATGTTTGGTTCTCAGATGTTTATCTTTTTTGTGGTTATATTATATTGTGCATGTGCAGGAATGGAATTTAAAATTGTGCATGTGTAGGTAAGGGTTTTATTATTATTGTTAGTATTAAGATAATTTTAAGAAATTTAATTTTTTTTTTTTTTTAATGTTGTATATCTATAAAATGTCTTTATAAACAATATTCCTTGTGAAGATTCTGTTTGAGTTTGGTAATAGTTTTCCTTGGTTAGGGCTGTCTACAACTGTCATCATAACGTCTGAAAAACTTCTAACTCTTGAAAAAGCTACATATAAATGGCCATGGCTGAATACTGGTTCTTGTAAGTAAATGCCCACTTTTTCTAAAGTTTGCACTTGAGCTTTATTGATTGTCATGGTGAAGGCTAATGTGACGGGAAATTGTCTCCTTCGTAATGTAAAGGGCAAATCAGTGGATGTTGGAGCCAAATCAATACATGGAATAAAAACTAATTCTCCTTCTGCTGAACCGGTTATTACTTGAGCAATGATGAGGTTGGTTTTTAATTCATTAATGATGAGGCGGGTACCATTGCACAAACTTCTTTTAGTATTTAGATTTCTCAGCAACATAATGATTGCTCCTTTTTTAAGGTTGAGTTTATGTTTTGGCATACCTGTTGGAGTTAGTTCATTGAGAAACTCTATGGGATAATTTTGTGTGTCTTCCTGAGTGGAGTCATCAATTGAGGTGGAGCTGAGATATGTTACAACAGTCTGTCCTTCCAAAATGTTGAGTACCTCTTCATTTATGGAGTTTACATCAGAGTTTTTTGCACAAAGTATATATTTTTTTGTGAATTTTGAAATATCTGTAATAGATATTTTTTCTTCAAAAAAGTCTTTGATGATATTTTTTGTGATTAAAATTTGGGAAGGGATTTCAATAATGTTATCAGGCAAGCCGTCAATGTGTGGTGTGTCACCATTACCAACTTTGATAAGCCAAATGTTGAAATCAGTGTCTATTGATCAAATATTGTTTTTAAGATTTAGGACTTTGAATTTGGGCCAGATGTTGTTATTCTTTATACATGCCTCTACAATTTTTGTCTGGTCAGCATGAGGCACTACGGGAAGTGTTTGATGGAAATCTCCACCAAGTAAGAAAACTTTTCCTCCAAAGGGTTTTTTGTTATCCATTATATCTTGTAGTAGTTTGTCAACCACTGTAAGAGCAATAGAGGGGGCCATAGTATATTCGTCCCAAATGATTAGTTTATCAGATCGTAAATTGTCAGCATCACTTGAATTTATACGCATATTTGATATTGAGTTTTCAAGTATAGGTATGGATAATTTGAACTGGGAGTGGTATGTTCTCCCACTCTTAAGAAGATTTGCTGCTATACCTGTGGAGGCTACAGGAAGTGCAATGTTACCTTGTGCACGAAATGTGCAGAGAAGTGTTGTGTAAAGGTAGGTTTTACCACTGCCTCCTGGGCCATCTAAGAAGAAACAACGGTGGGAGAGGTTGTTATTTTGGGTTGCTGACAATATTTCTTGTAAAACTGTTTTTTGATCTACGTTTAAGGTTGACATCATTTGTTTAGCTGTTTGTTTTTCAAAGTTTTGGTCGTAGATATTTGTTATTATGTTAGTATTTGGTAGTGTGTATGGTAATCCAAAATCTTTACATTTTTTTCCATGGAGTAATAAAACGTTGGATATGTCTTTGAGTGCTATGTTACAACATAGAGTGCATTTATTATTGTGAATGATATGTGTGTGCACTAAATCTTCAATAAGGTATTGTTCGTATTTTAGAAAAAGGCCATTCATATTTTGTAGGGATGCAAATAAGCAGATGTATGCGAATAATTCCCTTAGTTGTTTAGGCATGCTGTATTGCACTGCATCTTCCAGAGTACTGTCCCATACTTTATCATCGTTAATGAGGCCTCTTTGTTTGGCTGCCTCTTGGAAAGTGTGGTAGATATTTCCATTTACAGTTCTTAGATGTTCAAAGGATTGTGCACCAGAAACATCGAGCAATAGTAGGCACAGAGAGTAGCGTTCTGGATCAGATAGTAAGTTCATAGAAAGCAATGTTACTTACCGTAACAGTTGTTATCCAGGGACAGCAGGCAGCTATTCTCACTAGTGGGTGATGTCATCCGACAAAGCCCCGATAAGGACATCTTGCAAGCATGTCTTGCATGAAGAAACTCAGAAGTTTCGAGATGCCCGCACCGCGCATGCGCCAGTGCCTTCCCGCCCGATACTCCGGGCGTGTCTCCTCAGTTCAGGTAGCTAGCAGAGAAGCCAACCCAGGGGAGGTGGGTGGGAGGTGAGAATAGCTGCCTGCTGTCCCTGGATAACAACTGTTACGGTAAGTAACATTGCTTTATCCCAGGACAAGCAGGCAGGTATTCTCACTAGTGGGTGACCTCCAAGCTAATCTCAATGGGATGGTGGGGGAGTTGGCAACTTAGGAGAATAAATTTTGTAACACTGTTTGGCCAAACTGTCCATCCTGTCTTGAGAAAGTATCCAGACAATAATGAGAGGTGAATGTATGAACCGAGGACCAAGTGGCAGCCTTACAAATCTCCTCAATCGGTGTCGATCTGAGGAAGGCTACAGAGGCTGCCATTGCTCTGACCTTATGGGCTGTGACCTTACAGGGAAGGGGTAATCCAGCCTGGGCATAACAGAAAGAGATACAAGCCGCCATCCAGTTGGAGATGGTGCGCTTCGATACAGGTCGTCCCAACTTGTTTGGATCAAAGGAGACGAAAAGTTGAGGAGCAGTTCTGTGTGGTTTGGTGCGATCCAAGTAGAAAGCCAAAGCACGTTTACAGTCCAGAGTGTGAAGAGCTGATTCCCCAGGATGAGAATGAGGCTTTGGAAAGAACACTGGAAGCACAATGGATTGGTTGAGGTGAAATTCAGAGACCACTTTAGGCAGGAATTTCGGGTGAGTGCGGAGGACCACCTTGTCATGATGAAATACTGTGAAAGGTGGGTCCGCCACCAAGGCCTGAAGCTCACTGACCCTGCGAGCAGATGTGAGGGTCACCAGAAAAACCACTTTCCAAGTGAGAAACTTTAGTGGAGCCTTGCTCAAAGGCTCAAAAGGAGGTTTCATAAGCTGAGAAAGGACAACATTTAGATCCCAAACCACTGGAGGCGATTTGAGAGGAGGATTGACATGAAAAAGTCCTTTCATAAATCTGGAAACCACAGGATGAGAAGAGAGAGGTTTCCCTTGTAGAGGCTGATGGAAAGCCGCAATAGCACTCAGGTGGACTCGTATAGATGTCGATTTGAGACCAGACTGAGACAGGTGTAGAAGATAGTCCAACACAGAAGAGAGGGAAGCCCGCTGAGGCTCTTTGGAATTGGAAATACACCAGGAAGAGAATCTAGACCACTTTTGGGAGTAGCATTGTCGAGTAGCAGGCTTCCTGGAAGCCTCTAAGACATCCCTCACCGCTCGAGAAAACTGGTGAGGGGTTACGTTGAGAGGAACCAAGCTGTCAGGTGGAGAGACTGCAGGTTGGGATGGAGCAGTGATTCTTGATGTTGAGTAAGCAGAGAAGGAAACACTGGAAGAAGGACCGGGTCCCTGCTGCTGAGTTGAAGTAGAAGGGAGAACCAAGGTTGCCTGGGCCACCGAGGAGCTATTAGAATCATGGTGGCATGGTCCGATTTCAACTTGACCAGAGTCTTTTGAATGAGAGGAAATGGAGGAAACGCATACAGAAATCGATTCCCCCAATCCAGCAGAAAGGCATCTGCCTCGAGGCGATGAGGAGTGTAGATCCTGGAGCAAAACTGAGGCAGCTTGAAGTTGTGATGAAGGGGGTCGGAATGGAGAGTCCATTCGTGAGGCTGGAGTAGACAACTCAAGTTGTCTGCCAAGACATTGTCCTTCCCCTGAATGTAGGCATTGTGGCGAACCGCCCAATCCCAGACCCTGAGAGCTTCCTGGCAGAGGGAGGCCGATCCCGTGCCCCCCTGCTTGTTCACATAATACATGGCGACCTGGTTGTCTGTACGGATGAGGACCACCATGTCGTGAAGCAGATGTTGAAAAGCTTGAAGAGCATAGAAGATGGCTCTGAGCTCCAGAAGATTGATCTGATGGAGGCGGTCCGCACTGGTCCAGAATCCCTGAGTGCGAAGCCCATCCAGATGAGCCCCCCAGGCATAAGTCGAAGAATCGGTTGTGAGAACCTTCTGATGAGGAGGAGTGTGAAACAGCAAACCTCTGGATAGATTCGAAGAGGTCATCCACCAAAGTAGAGACTGCCGAAGAGCAGGAGTGACTATGATGTGTCGAGTCAACGGGTCTGACACTTGAGTCCATTGAGAAGCCAGGGTCCACTGAGGAATTCTGAGATGGAGCCTGGCAAAGGGTGTCACATGAACTGTAGAGGCCATGTGGCCCAGGAGGACCATCATGTGTCTCGCTGAGATGGACTGGCGAGAAGACACAGACTGGCAGAGACGAAGAAGAGCATCCATGCGCTGAGGAGGAAGGAATGCTCGAAGCCGAATGGTGTCCAGTACCGCCCCGATGAAGGGAAGGGACTGGATAGGCTGCAGATGAGATTTGGGAAAATTGATCTCGAAGCCTAGGCTCTGCAGGAAGCAGATCGTGGTCAAGGTCGCCGAAATGACCGTTGGAGCTGACGGGGCCTTGATGAGCCAGTCGTCGAGGTATGGAAATACCTGAAGACCCCTGTTCCGGAGTGCAGCAGCCACCACCACCAGACACGTCTGCGAGACGGACTAGAAGAAGAGGCTTCAGGCTCCAGAGAGGCCTGCGAGCAACAGGACTAGTAGAAAACCTCAGGGTCCTCGAACTCCGGGCCCGGAGGAGGAGACCCAGTCGAAGCAGCATACCCCAACCGAGGCAATTTCTTCTGAGGCGAGACGGTCGAGTGCCGAGAGGAATGCTTCGAAGAATGTCTGGATCGATGCCCCTCCCGATGCCTGGAAGGGGATCGAGCCCGTCTGTGAGAAACTGGTTCAGACGCCTCCAAGGAGCAGATCGGACTCGATGCCGTCGATCGCAGAGGCGGAAGAGTCGGCGCCTCCCCCGACGCCGCCCAGGTTTGATAGGGGGTTCGGAAGAACTTGTCCTGCTTCCTGCTATGCCCAGGACTGGGTGGCCCCGAAGGTGGACGCCACACTGAGTCATGGGGCAGAGTAATCGGTTCCAGGGGAGGCAGGTCACTAAATGAGGCTTTCCTCGAGGGGATGGGCTCCAAGGGAGGCATATCACTAAGGGAGGCCCTTCTCGAGGGAATCGGTTCCAAAGGAGGTATAGCGCTAACGGAGGACCTCCTCGAGGACCCGGACACCGCTTGCCGCTCCTCCTCGCCGAGCAACGAGGTCGTGCGGCGAGGAGGAGGAGGAGGGGGCGGTTCGCCCCTCGAAGCCGAAGCTGGAAGGTCACCCTGGATGGTGGCAATCAGCCGAGGCCCCATGGTCTGCATGAGCTCCACGAACTGAGCCTCCAGAAGGGACCGCAACAAAGCCGATATGGAGGGATCCGCACCAAAAGGGGGCCCTTCCGCACGGTCTCCGCGCTCCTTCGGTGCTGCGTGCTTCTGCTTGCCAGTCTTCGGCACCTTGAGCACCACCGGTGGAACTGTCGGGGTCGATACCTGCTCCGAGGAGACAGAGGAAGGCACCGGCGCCGAAGCCGGGGCCAAAACCGGTGTGAACGATGCCGGTTTCAGGAGGCCTGAAGCAGCCGGGGAGGCAGAGGGCTTCGCAGAAGGAGTCGAAGCACCCGTCGATGTCGAAGCTGCAGGATCCGATGAAGCTTCCATCTTGAACATGGACTCCCACAGCAGACAGCGGCGCTTAAACGCTCTCGCTGTCAGAGTGGAGCAAGGCCGGCATGATTTTGGGAAGTGATCCGGTCCCAGACACTGTAAGCAGCGTCGATGAGGGTCCGTGAGCGAAATCGCGCGCTGGCACTTGCTACACTTTTTAAAACTGGTAATCGGCCGGGACATAGGCCGGAAAAGCTCCGCTGCAAGGTCGAAGGCGCGGGGCCCCAGCCACGCGGCCGACCCGGTATTGGAAGGAAAAATTTTTTTTTTTTTTTTTTTTGGAAAAAAGAAATCAAAGAAAGAAAGAAATGCACAGGAGAGCCAAAAGAACTCAACCCGCGGCAAAATAGAAGGCAAAAAAGAGATTCAATGGGCGCAAATTGAAGATAGACTTCTCAGCTCCGCGGAAGAAAAAGAACTGAGACACGCCCGGAGCATCGGGCGGGAAGGCACTGGCGCATGCGCGGTGCGGGCATCTCGAAACTTCTGAGTTTCTTCAAGCAAGACATGCTTGCAAGATGTCCGTATCGGGGCTCTGTCGGATGACATCACCCACTAGAGAATACCTGCCTGCTTGTCCTGGGATAATATATGCGTCCAATAACTTTTTCAGTACCACGTTGACGTAATTTCCAAGTACAAAGGTCAGAATCAAAGATAGTGTAAAGGAATGCTTCCTCGTGGTTTTGATTTAATTTGAACCAAGCTGTCAAATGAGTATTGCTTTGTGAAGCTCTCTGTGCTGCTGTAGAAATGTTATTTGGGTTGAAAAATATAGATTGTTCGTCTGGAAGATGTACTGTTAATCTGTGTATGGTATATGATTGATAATGCATTTTGAATCCATTCAAACGCAATGCTGCTTCTGAAGCGCTCACATATCTTGAATTAATAAAATTTTTAATTTCATCATGATTTAAACTACCCTGTTCTTGAATGACAACATTTGCACAATCATGACCTTTGTATACATATTTAAAAAGGTATTTGATGCTTTTCACAGAAGCACAGACTGTTGGCAGTGATTCTATAGGCTCATTGATTGCTGTCACTGTTTGTTTTTGGCACAGTGACTGATGGAACTGGTTGTTTTGGGTACACTGAATGTTGGCAATGGTTGTATAGGCTCACTGACTGTTGTGACTTTTTTTTTAGGCCCCCTTCCAAACAAATTTATCCCCTCAAATCAAAGCAAGATCACTACCTGATCCAAACAAAGCACACTACCTTCTGCCAAAGCAATGCAAAATCACTCCCTAACCCCCTCCCCAACACACATTTCCCGGCAAATCAATGCAAGACTGTTCCTTTTCCTTTACCAAGCACACCCCTCCCCCTCGATTGTTTATTGTCCCCTAGCAAGCACACCCCTCCCCCCAAAACAAAGAAATATCGCTCCTTGGCTCCTTTCTCAGCACACTTTGTTCACCCAAACCAATTAAAGATTAGTAACTGCTCCCCTAGTACAACTGCTTTACCCAAATCAAAACAAAATTGCTCCCTGCCCCAAGCACACAGGTTTTGGCTTATCTGAGAAGTTTTCAGTTTTCTGGAGCAGCTCTGGCAGGGTCCAATGCAGGCTCCTTGTAGCAATAGGGAAAGCGCCACACGTACACTGTCACAGACTCCTTAGTGAGATTGAGGAAACAGTCACACACAAAAGAGTGGCAGGTGCTAGAATAGATGTGTAGATTTAGAAATTTATATAATTTTTAAATTTATTTATTTGTGTAAGTCTGCATTTTTTTAATCTCTCCTTGCCTCCTTTGTTTGTGTATGTCTGCCTCCCTGTTTGTTTGTTTTGTTTTATTTTTTGCTGTGCGTCTCCTTGACCATTGTCTGTCTGTCTCTTTGGCTGCTGTGTGTCTTTCTTCTTGGCCACTGTCTATCTCTCTGTTTTTATTTTATGTCTGTCTCCTTGGACACTGTCTGTCTGTCTGATTTCTTTTTTTGCTGTCTGTCTCTCTCATTGGGTGCTATATGTTTGTCTTTTTTTTTTTTTTTTGCTGTCTACTTTGCCGCTGTGTGTCTATCGCTTTTCTTTCCGTCTTTCTATTTGGCTGAGTTTGGCTGTCTTTTTTTGCTGTCTGTTTCCTTGGCCACTTTCTGTATTTTTTTTTTTTGGTCTCTCTCCTTGGACGCTATGGGGGTAATAATAAAAAAAAAAACAACGTCTAAAAAGTGTCCTAAATGGCTACTTGGACAATCAAAAAGCCTGATCGTCCAAGTACCCATAACCAAAGCTGGTTTTTAGAAGTATTTAAAACCAACTTAGGCCTTTCCCCTGCCTCTAAACGCACAGAGAGAAAAGAGGTGAGTTTAGAGGAGGGGAAAGGGCGGGCAGTGGGCGGGAGGTGGGCCGACTTACACCTAGCCGTACAACAGGTATAACCAATACAGTTTAGTCGGCACTTAGATCTTTTTCACTTAGACTAAATAAAACCAGGTCTAAGTGCCGAAAAACGGGCCGCTGAGCTGATGGCCGCTGGCGCCATCAGTTCAGCAGCCCGGCAACCTAACCATCACGGCAGGAGAGATGCCTCATCTCCCCTACCGCGATGCCATCAATCTTCTACCCGAACTGCCGTGACCCGCAGCAGTTCGGGTAGAGAATTGATGGCATCGCGGTAGGGGACATGAGGCATCTCCTGCCGCGATGCATCACTCCCCCCCACACACACAACATCAGGGCAAGAAGGAGCTCAAGCCCTCTTGCCCCAGCCAACCGCGGCACCCCCGACACGATCGGGGCAAGAGGGAGCTCAAGCCCTCTTGCCCCGCCGACTCCCCAACAATATCGGGCCAGGAGGGAGCACAAGCCCTCCTGGCCCTGGCGCCCCCCACCCGCTAGTTGTTCGGGCCAGGAGGGAGCCCAAACCCTCCTGGCCACGGCAACCCCCTACCCCCACCCCGCACTACATTACGGGCAGGAGGGATCCCAGGCCCTTCTGCCCTTGACGCAAACCCCCCTCCCCCCAACGACCCCCCCCCCCCAAGAACCTCCGACCGCCCCCCCATCCGACCCGCGACCCCCCTGGCCGACCCCCACAACACCCCCACCCCCCTTCCCCGTACCTTTGGTTTAGATGGCCGGAACCCGCCTGTCTGGCAGGCAGCCAACGACAGAATGAGGCCGGATTGGCCCATCCGTCCCAAAGCCCCACCTACTGGTGGGGCCTAAGGTGCCTGGGCCAATCAGAATAGGAGGGAACAGAATGCTCACAGATTCTGCCACAGAACATCCAGATGCTCCAGATTGAAATGAAACATGACAATGTAGTTTAGTTTGTAGTTCTCTTCCATAAGTTTGGCAAACAAATGAAAATAGAATGATTGAAAATACAACTGTAACATCTGTCTTTTTTCCCCCCTTCTATATGGTTTTACAAAAAAATTAATGTACCTTGGTTTCTCATTGGATTGGTTAACAAGGCAAGATATGGTAACAGCTGGGTCTGAAGACACAAAGATGTTAAGCAGAAATTTGAAAATAGAGTTTTTGCAGCAAGGCAGTTCTCGCGATACTAAAGAAGAAAACAAAGAAAATGAAAATGTTTAATAAAGTGAGTAGCAATAAAGTCTATAAAAGTGATGAAATATTTTGATAGAATTATGCAACTAAGCATCCCTAATCATGTAGAAGGCTGCCAGAATGCAGATATCAGATTCAGCTAAAAGGGACTTGCATTCAGCTCTAATCTGACATTTATAACAGGGGATCATTCATGCCAAGCATGTAATTTCATCCTCATTACAATTCTCAATCTTTTCCAATCCAATCTTCTGGTTGAAGGACAAAGTCTGTTGTTCCTTTTAGTATAGCTGTACCTTTATGCTGACCTATAGGCATCACTCTGGAGTGATGGCTGCCCCATCCCAGCATTGAAGGTAAAGGACCAGAATCAGCTTTGGGAACAGAAACTTATTTCTGTATGTAGACATATAACTCCATGTCAGTGAGACAGTCCTATTTTGTCCCCCTACGTGCATGGAGATATGTACTCTCTTTCTTAGAGAAATCAACTAGGAAATCAGAAATACATCTTCCTGCATGCAATGGAGTCAAGTCCAAGACTAGCTCAGTTTGTAGCAGTAAATGATCGTCCTACTTAACCATAGCAGTGTATAGCTTTGCATCATAATCATTTCTAATGAGCTGAAGGCTCAACACCTTATTTGTTTTTTAAGCAAGTAAATCATGATCATCTTTCAATTAACAAAGCAGTTTAATTTAATCTAATTGAACAGGAGCTTCTTTTCATTATGACAATAGCACACAGCTGCAGAACTGGAATTTTACTTCATCGTCACAGTTATACCATGCCATACCAGTTAGTAGACTGTTTAAAAAAAAAAGGAAAGGGGGAGGGGTTACTCCTTTTTCTTGCTGTTTAAATAAATTTATGTATAATCCCACTCAGGCCAAATGCCCGGCACAAAAGAAACTCTTCCAAGACTTTATCACTCCATTTTTTTTGCTGTTCTGCACGTTCAGCACACTTGAATTCTAATTTACTCTCATAAAATCAAGTAAATTGTCTTCTAGAGACATAGGCACTTGCTTTGGTTCAGCATGCAGGCACCCCAAGGTTATACACAAAGTAAAACACTTCTCAAACACTCAATATATTCACCATTATATTTGACAGTCATTTTCCCTCTGTGCACATCGTGCTTTACCTTCTTGTTGATTAGCAACCACTGGGGCTTATGTAAAGGTTTAAACCCCACTCTTCCTTGGCAGTGGGCATACGCTCTTGCTGTGTTGGAATGCATCACACCTCTAGTAGCCACAGAAGCACTGTACTCTCTCAGAGCAGCTCGAGACTGGGAAATGAAACATGTCATATATGAGATAACACAAAGTACAGCATTTTTGACTGCCAGTTTTACTATAATGAAGTGTGCTATAGTGAAGGAAATATAATTGTTTTGCACTTGAATGTAATTTGTCTTGGATATCCATTGAAAAAAATAATGAGTTTAATTTTTTTTTTTTAATCAAATGCAAATGCCATCTCTCTTTTCCGAGATAGAGTTCTAGATGTTTTTCCTTTTCACTGTTCCTCTTGTCTTTTTTCATAGCTAGTTCACCATATCCTCCCTCCATATGCAGCCTGTTGGATGTTGACAGTTTCAGCCTCACTATATTCTTCTGAAAAGTGACCTATTAGCTCTTTGATTTATCTTAAACAGTGATACATACACTAGGACAACTTACTTCTCATTCTTTCCAACATAAAGGAAAGTTAAAAGAATCTTATATAATAAAACCCTAAGCGCGCATGCGCACTCCTACCTGCGTGATCTATGATCCGTAGGTCCATGGCAGGTAGGAGTGCGCATACGCGCGTCTGGCCGGCTCCCTTACACTCCCTGGCCGAAGTTACTTTTAAGTTCAAAGCCGCCGCTGCAGCTCCTCTCACAAGCCGCACCTGCGTCGGAGAAGGCTTCCGATGCAGGCGGGGATCGTGAGAAAAGCCGCCACGGCAGCTTTAAACTTAAAAAAAACGAAGGGAGCCTGTAGCAGATCCTGCCTGCACAGGAGGAGGAATGGGGCCATCTGCTCACCAGCCACTACGCAACAGTGATCGTGTATGATGAGAGGAGTGCGCGGGTGGAGGGTTTGCACGAGCTGTGAAACGGACATTTGCTTGCTGAAAGGTGAGGGGGGATGGAAAGACTTCTGTGCTCCTCCGATCTGTTCCTATAATGCCACCGCTGCTGCAAACCCTAAAGCCCCTGCCTGAGATTTGTCCCATGTGAAGGAGGTGTTTATCATGAGAACAGAGAGCAACTTTAAAGTTAAAAAAAAGAGGGAAATGGGGCTGCTTTGGAGAGAGGAGTGTGCTGGAGGGCAGACAGCAATCATACTTTGCTCTGGAAGGGGGGGAACAGAAGGGGGCCATGGAGCAGGCAGACATGGCATAACAGGGGGCCAGGGGAAGAGGGAAAGGGGGCTGCTTTGGGTGGAGGGGTGTGCTGGGGGGCAGACAGCAATCATGCTTTGCTCTGGGAAGGGGGAAACAGAAGGGGGGCCACGGAGCAGGCACGCATGGCACAACAAGGGGCAGGGGGAGAGGGAAAGGGGGATGATTTGGAGGGAGGGGTGTGCTGGGGGGCAGACAGCAATCATGCTTTGCTCTGGGAGGGGAGGGGCCACAGAGAAATACAGGCAGACAGCGTCCAAGGAGAGAGAGACAAAGAAAAAAAAAGACAGACAGGCAGGGGCCAGGGAGAGACACAGACAGAAAGAATGATAGACAGACAGACAGCGTCCAAGGAGAGAGAGACAAAGAAAAAAAAAAAGATAGACAGACATCTACTCTAGCACCCGTTAATGTAACGGGCTTAAACACTAGTTATATATAATTTGTCTACACATTTGCCTAGCCAAGGGCAAAAATATACCTCCCCAAAAAATTTGGCATGTGGGAAAACTGATGAAGAAACAGAGTTTGAAAACGGGGCAATTTGGATTGGAGATTCCAAAGAAATAACCTCTCCCCTAAAAAAAAAAGAAGTCCACTGCATTTCTGTGGGAGAAGCAGTTCCAGTTTCTGCACCACAAATCTTAATACAGCAAAACTTAGCAGTCAGGGAATTCCAATTGAGTCTTTTCTCTACTCTTCTTCCCTCCCCAGTTACCCCCAAAAACTAACGCTCCACCTCTTATAACTATCTCTGTGAGTAGGAACTGCCACTTAAGTGTTTGTGAATAGAGAGCTACTAATGTCTAGGATGCTATAGAAATAAGTACAAGCAGTCCCCGTTTTACAGCTGCGGGACGCATTTAGGAGCTGCTGCCAGTGTTTTTGTGCAGGAAAACGACTGCGGCTAGAAGGAGGAGGAAGTCAGCCAGAACGTAAACACCTGAGAGAGAGAGAGAGAAAGAGAGAGAGAGAGAGAGAGAGAGAGAGACGCGGGAGGGACGCAACACAAACTTGGGCACAAAGTGGAGGGAGTGAGGGAAGCATGAGCCATAGGATGGATGAATGGAGGGAGTGATGGAAAGAGATGCTGAGGTGTGGGACAGAATAGAAAGGGTGAATTGGGTATCTGAGAGAGAGGGAAAGAGAGATGGTACACGTGGGGAGATGAAGAGGAGAATTGCTGGGCATAGGGAGAGAGAATTGTTAAACATGATGGTGGGAGAGCAGTGAGGTAGAGATGAATGGGGAAGAGAGATGAGAGGGAGTAATGTTAGATGTGGTGGTGGACATGGAACAGTGGGATGGATGGAAAGGGATGCAAGAGGGGCCTCAAGGAGGTGAAGAATACCAGGATCCGAGTTGCATACAAATTCAACTTAAGAACGATTTAAAAAAACCCCGGAGACTGCTTGTAGTAATAGTAGTAGTAATAATAATCCATGCTTTCTCTACTTGTTTTATATGACTACTGTGTTTCCCTGAAAATAAGACCTATCCGGAAAATAAACTCTAACATGATTTTCAAAGATCCACCTAATATAAGCCCTACCCCCAAAATAAGCCACATTTAAGATCGACCCCCAAAGACCCTCCCGAATGTCCCCGACTCCATCCTTGATATTAGTGCTGCCCGATTTGCTGGCTGCAGTGCTTTCTTTCCCTACCCTCCATGTGCAGCATCTTTCTTCCCCTCTCACCCATTCCCTTGTGCAGTATCTTGCTATCCCTCCTTCCCATCCCCTTGTATAGCACAACCCCAATGACCCTCTCGAGGCCTCCAAAAACAGCAGCGGCGGCAGCACTCTGAACGGGCTGCTTTGTGGCCTTCCCCCTGCCACATCACTGATGATGTCATCAGTGACGTGACAGAGGGAAGGTCCTGGTGGGGGAAGGCTACGAAGCAGCCCATTCAGAGTGCTGCCACCGCTCAGTGATGTGGCAGAGAGAAGGCCCCAGTGGGGAAGACCGCAAAGAAGCCCATTCAGAGTGTTGCTTCTGCTGCTGTTTTTGGAGGCCTTGGAGGTATGGTATGCCAGTCTCATGGTGGGAGGGTCGGTGGGGTTGTGCTGCACAAGTGTATGGGAGGGAGGGATAGAAAGATGCTGCACAAGGGGATGGGTGAGAGGGGAGGAAAGATGCTGCACATGAGGTGGGGAGAGAAAGTAAAGAGGAAGAATGGGGTAGAGGAGAGAAAGGGAGAGATGATTGTTGTATATGAAAAAAATAAAATCTTTGTTTTTATCTTCACCGATTACTTGTTGGGATGTACATATCTTGTCTCTATCACTCCTATCTGAATATATTCAATGGAGTTTCTTTTATTATTCAATTGTTACATTGTAAACTGTTTAAGTCAGTAAAATGTTTACCTGTACTTGGTCAGTAACCCATTGTATGTTATGAAACAAAGATGTTAATAAAGATGATTGAACTAAAAAAAAAAAAAAGTGGGAGTGGTATATCAAATCCCCCGAAAATAAGCCCTAATTCGTTTTTTGAACTCAAAATTAATATAAGACACTGTCTTATTTTCAGGGAAACACGGTATTAGAAAGAGGTGAGAATTAGATGCTCATTGTACACACGTGCAGCTATTTTTCTGTAAATGAGGAAAAAAGCAGCAAGAAAGCTTAGTACTGAGATGAATAATTCTTACATTCCAGTCCCCTGTGAGGATGTCTGCAGTGCTCATATACTTGCTAGCCCTCACGACATCATCTATATCAGTCAAGAAATCGAGATAATTTTGATGCAGGTATAAATTAAACAGGTCTCCGGGCATGTGTGACTTTTCTACAACTGCCTATATTTAATAAAAGAGAAATAATGTACAAGATAACATAATTAAAACAAAACAAAAGCTCTATAATGCAAATAGCATTTCTATTAGCATTGTTTGCAGTGCTGGGCTCCAACTACCGGTACTTAAAAAGTAGTTTAACTACATTTTCTTGTAGCAATTTAACTACATCAGAGAACTACTGCAAAAGTATTAGTTAAATTCTTCAATGGCATTTTAATTTGCCTTACAATCAATTACACAACCATTGCACTTAGGAAAATGTGTTTCATGTTTAAAAACAAGAGTTGCTAAATCCTCAGCAAGGCTATTCTTATGTTCTAACAAACCAGGCTAGAAATGGGAGCTTGGATAATTTACATTCTGGGCATTTTCTGTCATTTAGCTTGTACTATGTGTTTTCTGGTATTTTAATGTAGACGATAAGGCAAACACGCTTAGATAATATCATCAGCAGTACATAGCAATATAGCAGTAATGAACTGTGGAAGAGCAAAAATGATCTTCATAATTATATCTCCTAAACAAAGAGGCAGCAGAATGCAAAAATTTGGTCTTTTTTTTTTTTTACTTTATTTATGTCAACTTGAAACAGGGTACAAACAAGGGACAACAGTCATTGCTCAAACACAGCAGCATTATCAAAAAGCAACCGTCAAAACAGGGGAAGAGCACAAGAAAATTTGGTCTTATCTTATAATTTTATTTCCTCAAGTCCAACTAGACCAGTCCAAAACTGATGTCTTATCTCCATCACCCAGCAGATGGGAACAAATAATGAAGAGTTATGAATTTCATACACCTCTACCCCCTCTGTCACCAGGGGCCCTGGATTATCATGGATAAGAACATAAGAACTGCCATCTCCGGATCAGACCCATGGTCCATCGAGTCCGGCGATCCGCACACGCGAGGCCCAGTCAGGTATACACCTGGTGTAGTTTTAGTCACCCATATCCCTCTATGCCTCTCGTAAGGAGATGTGCATCTAATTTGCCTTTGAATCCCAGCACAGTGGATTCCTTAATAACCTCCTTTGGGAGAGCATTCCAGGCGTCCACCACTCACTGCGTAAAACAGAACTTCCTGACATTTGTCCTGGACTTGTCCCCCCTTAGCTTCAAACCATGTCCTCTTGTCCGTGTTGCGTTGGACAACGTAAATAATTTATTTTCCTGCTCTATTTTATCGACGCCTTTCAGCATTTTGAACGTCTCGATCATGTCCCCTCGCAGCCTCCTCTTCTCAAGGGAGAACAGTCCCAGTTTCTTGAGTCGTTCCTCATATTCCAAGTTCTCCATACCTCTTATTAACTTCGTTGCTCGTCTCTGCACCCTCTCCAGCAGTTTTATGTCCTTCTTTAGGTTGGGAGACCAATGTTGGACACAGTATTCCAAGTGTGGTCTGACCATTGCTCTATAAAGCGGCATTATGACTTTCTCCGATCTACTCGTGATTCCTTTCTTTATCATGCCTAACATTCTGTTTGCTTTCTTTGCCGCTGCCGCGCATTGTGCCGACGGCTTCAGGGTCCTATCTATCAGTACACCCAGGTCCTTTTCTTGTTCGCTCTTACCCAGAGTTGCGCCTGACATTCTATACTCGTGTTCCTTATTCTTACTACCTAAATGCATTACTTTGCATTTCTCCACGTTGAACTTCATCTGCCATTGCTCTGCCCATTTCTCTAACTGATACAAGTCGCTCTGGAGTTCCTCGCTATCCTCCTGCGATCTGATTGCCCGGCATAGCTTTGTGTCGTCTGCAAACTTAATGATCTCACTGGATATTCCGTCTTCCAGGTCATTGATATAAATATTAAATAGGATCGGCCCAAGCACCAAGCCCTGGGGCACACCACTAGTCACTTTCTCCCATACGATCTCTGCAGCTGGCATAGCTTTCAAAGTCCCTCTTGCTCCCTTCAACACCTTCAGAAACCCAAGTCCAGCTCCGATGATATTATAGTGATCAGATCTTCTTTAAAAGAGGCAATATCATTTCAGATCTCCCCCGACAAAGATTGCAGCTCACTCCCAGACCTCTCATCCTCTAATTAAGTATCCTGTTCAGTCCAAGACTACTAAACCACAAACTAGGCAGTTCAAATATGCAGCAAAGATAATCAGTTGGAGTCCCTGCAAATGATCATTCATGTTTTCTTGTTTGGCTCTAGCATTAACCCCCTTCTAAACTCTCTCATATGCTTATAAAGGTACTGCCAGTTGTGAACCCAAGTTCCAATACAAATTCTTCCCATTGCTCGCCACATGCTGCCTTTTTGGATGCCCCTACACTGCTGAGATGTCCCTCCCCTGGAGGGTGGGGGCCAAGATACCTGTTATGGTACCAACCTCAGGGTTTGTACAGCAGTGCCTACTGACATGGCTCTGGCGATTCCAGTGCTGATGATAAATGCCAGTCCGGCAGGGGAAAAATACATCTGTATTTGATATTATTAGGCCTCAGGTTCTGGGTGATTTCCAAAGATTCTTTATGCCTTTTCCTTGTTGCTGGTTTGGCATTCACTTATATCTTGAGTTTATGCCCCTCCCAGGATACAGCCTTTCTTCATGGTAACATGCTATTATGTCTTGAGAGAAGTTCCTGCGTGGGAGCTCTGTGCAACTTATGATTTCTGTCTCTGGACTTGGGTTCAGTTCTTAACAACGTCCATACAATCAATAAAGTCATCAGTCTCTGGCAGCTGTCCCCAACGCAGGTTTCATCGCCAGGATCATTTTCTAGCACCTATCAACATTTTAGGAGAAACCTAAAAACCATATTTGTTCACCAGATTCCTGGGTAACAGTAACTGAAACTTCCATTAAACTATAATCCAAACTTCTTAGAACTTAACAGTATTGCGGTATAAAAATAAGTTTTTATGTTATGTTATGTTTTCAAGGTCCTGCAGCTTATTTTGTAATTCTTGGCTGCTCTGTTCCAGTGTTTCCGCACGGCATCAATGGCCTCCCATTGCTCCTCGTTTCTTTTACTCTCCTACCCAACTGGCTTATGTCAGGTGAAAGCTCTGATCTTCTTTAAAGGAGGCAATATCATTTTGGATCTCCCCAGAAAAGATTGTAGCTCACTCCCAGACCTCTCAGCCTCTACTTAAGTATCCTCTTTTACTGTGTTCTCTACCAGTTCTCTCTGCTACCCATATGACACCCCCACCGCCGCCATCTTGAGCACACTTCGTTCTGGCTCACCTGAGCTGGGGGGGGGGTAGAGAAGTAACTGGGTCTCTGGACTGGTGAGTGTCTTGGGGTGGGGAAAAGGAAGAGGGTGACTGATCCCGTGCAGAGAGTGCTGGGGCCCTGGAGACCATAGAAGCCTGGGAGAAAGCTGTCACTGGGTCCTGAGTTCCTGGCCTGATAACAGTCAGCGAGAGCGATGTTACAAGAGAAAGGTTCTCAGGGTGGAGAGTGCTTCGGTACTAGGATAAGTTGCCATAGCAGGGAGATGCGAATCGTTTGTTTACTCTTTCCAAAAAATATTAGGAGTAGGGGCATGACTTGAAGCTACTAAGTAGTAGTCTTAAAACAAATATAAAAAAATATTTCTTCACTCATTGTGTAATTAAACTCTGGAATTCGTTGCCAGAGAATGTGGTGAAAGCAGTTGGCTTAGCAGGGTTAAAAAAAAGGTTTGGATTACTTCCTAAAAAAGAAGTCCATAGGCCATTAGATGGATGTGGGGAAATCCACTGCTTATTTCTAAGATAAGCAGTATAACATATTTTTCTATTTGGGATCTTGCAAGGTACTTGTGACCTGGATTTGCTATTGCTGGAAACAGTATGGCAGCTCTTATGTTCTAAATATGTGAACTCTCTTAAACCCACTGACTTGCATTTCACTGTCATCTGCAAGTTCTATGGCTCACTTTAGTATCAGATGACCAAGTCAGTGCTGTGCCTCACAACTTAAAATTCTGCCAGCTCTCACTGTAAGACTATTTCACTACAGAACTGTCCTGGAAATCTAGCAGTGTGCAACTGCCATGGTTAGTGATGTCATGTGCTCTTTTGCCTTTGGATTTCTGTAATGAGCACCAAGGAAATAAGGTTGTCTCCTATTCGACTTGCACTAAAAAAATTAAGGTTATGTTAATGTCAAATTAAAAAAAAAAAGAAGTCAGGCAACTGTAGTAATCTTGAGATTTTACACATTATGAACCTCATTATTTCAATAATAGACCCTACAAAAGAGCTTTTGAATACAATATAAGCCCTGCATGCCAAGCACCAGTAGGAATGGAAAGCAAGTTCCTTCTGCCTCAGTGAAAGTATAGAAGCAAATATTTCCTTTTGCCAGGCAAAGATTTGAGCTAAAATAGATCAGAGGAAAGCACTACCCAAAATAAGGATATAAAACTAACTAGCTCAGTTCATTTAAGAGATGTGAATAAAAGTTACCTCTGGTTCAACTAGTAATGGGTCTCGCTCATGTACTGATAGATGAAGTGGCAGGCGAGGAAGATTAGATTCTGTGGCTGGTTCCCCTGTAAAGCAGGTATATTTGTTCAGTTTAATCAACAGCATTTGTACCTCTCTCACACAGCAGCATTACAGCATGGTTAATATTCTGCATTCAACTGCCTGAGCTGCTTTGTTGCTCATGGCTTAATGTTAAATGGAACAGTGGCTAGATTCCTCTTTCCCTGATTATTCGTTCCTGATTCCTGAAAACTTTGAGAGCAATCACAGATACATCTAGTCTCAGTAGGTTGATGTCTCTAGTCCCAGCATGTCTTAAGTGGTCTAGCAATAGGAAAATTATTCTTTTTTCTTTTGCTTTGCTCTATTTTATGTTAAATCTGGAAGCTTCCCTCTATTCCTTTGGGCTTCCAGTTAAGTTGAGACAAGGACCCTAGCACCACACTGCTACCTTAGGATTTTTTCCCCCCTATAATACTGCCCAACTTACATAGTGTAATCACTGAAGAATTTATGAGCCAAGTGATCCTGCACCAGAACTCCTTTCAGAACCCGGCAATCATGGACACTAAATCTGATCATTATGTGTCACCACTGCTTGAAGATTATGACTCCCTCCTTTGTAGTTTCCGCACATGCGCAGACGTCAATGCAATGATGTCACACACATGTATGACATCATCACATCTATGTCTGCGCATGAGCTTGTTAATCCTATAATGACTACTCCGGTGGGGAGGTGTGGAGAGCAGGAGAGGCGCCTGCAAGGAGGAGAGGCGCTGGTGAGGAGGAGAGGCACCAGTTGACTCGCCTACATGACATGCCTCTTGCGGCATATCAGGAATCTCGTCACAGCACACAGTTTTGCGATAGACTGGTGTAAATGATAACTAAGCAAGAATCAGAATTGGAGCTATGACAGAGACAGCTGAACCAAAAGGTAATACCCAAATCTTTGTTTAATCAGAAAAATGAACAGTCAACAAGTACAAATGAAGAAAGCATTGGAATGGTGGGGTCCTCTTGCTCTCAGAGAATACTATAGAATCGATGAACACTGAAACAGTAAGAAAGAATACCAGTTGTTTCATTAATATTTTGCAAACCAAACTGTCCATGTGAAGCCAGCTTGTACTGAAGTAGATGAAACCTCTGCTAACAAACTACTAAGTTTCATGTTGAATGACACAAAATGGACAAAAACTGTAAATCTTTCTTAGGGTACGTACAAGGGGCCGCTGAAAAGTTCTCAGCCCAACCAATACAGTTGGGGCAGTCTCCCTCGAGGGCTATACAATTAGTCCAGCAATTTTCCACTTTTTTAATTTTGTCAGAAAAATATGGAACAGAAAAAGTAGAAAAATTGTTGAACTAAATGTATACCCTCGATGGAAACTGCCCCAGCTTTGTTGATTGGGATGAGAACTTTTCATGAGCCCTTTGTACTATTTCAGAAATCTTGGATTGTGAATTTATCTATGCCACTTACTTTTGCAGTATAGGATTTTCCCCAGAGCACGGAAAAGAAAAAGTGAAGCATCTTTGCCACCAATTGCTTGTAAGTGTTCCTGTTTGACTAAAGACTTTTCCAAATTCTGTTTCTGCTTTGCTCTGGATGACAATTTCCCTGGTTTGTGACCAGTTTTCTCCCTCTTGTTTGGCCTCTGAAGAGAGGAATCTGTGACAGATATATTAACAAGAACTCTGGATTAAAGACCATACAGTTGTTTACAAGGGTATATCTACCCTTAAAAACCTCCAAAAGATATCAGGCCAGGTCCATTTAAAATTGTAGGGCTAGGTAAATTTCCCTAAATTAGGACTATCTTGGAGCAAACAACAGTAACTTAGGGCAAAGGTTACTGTTGGCACCTTGCCTTCCCCATCCCCTCCCCTCCCAACACTTACCCACCCCTCAGCAGCCCATGTGGTTCTTGTGGCAACTCCTAAAGGCAGTAGGCTAAACTGCTGTTGGCCAACCTATAGAGCATGTCAGCACTTTTTTTTTTTTGAGGGGGGGAGGTATGGGAATGGGTGTCATACTATGCACAATTTGCTTCCACACTTCTGTGCCACTACTGCTATCATCTCTTCATTTCATAGTCAGTCTTGCCTGCCTACTGCAGCTGTTTTGCTGAAGATATCATAAATTTGCCTGTTCCTTGGTTACACTTTCTCTTTAGGATAATAGTCTTTTTGATTTGTTATTCTTAATATATTTCCCATATATTCATTTTTTTATGGTATAAAAAAACATGCGACTATTCCATTCACCCCATATTTAAAATTCTCCTCTCTTAAGTCCACTGTTCATATCTTTATGCTTCATTCCTTTCCATTTGATAGGATAGGGTTCTAGAGCAGATTAATATAAGAGCACCCCAGTTTTACTTAACATAAGAGGTACCATACTGAGAAAGACCAATGGTCTATTGAACTCAGCAACCTGCCTCCAACAGTGACTACTCTGGGTCACTTGGAAGGCCCAGCAGATTCTAATAGAAAAACTCATTCCCTATCACTCTCTCCCTAAAGTAAGGACACCCTAGTCTACCTGGTTTACAGACCTGCTCTTCAAAAACTTGTGCAAACCTTTTTTCACAGCTATACTGCTCACCTTGACCACATTTTCTGGCAAGGTGAGGCTTTTTTTTTAATACTTTTATAGTATGGACTTTTAATTTTTCTAATTGGCTGATCCCAGTCTTTTCCATTTTCCTTCTGTAAGTCTTCTCCTAAATTCTTTTCTAGGTTTACATTTAATCTTCTCTACTCTTATCTTCTTCCTTTCCTTAACTATATCTGCCTGGCACAGGTCTTTCTTTTTATGGGCCACTTTTCTTTTCTCTGCCTTTATAACCATCCATTTGATTATACCCTCATATTCCCTTTCTCTCAGTCTCCCTTCCTCAGTCTCCTTTCCATGTCTTATCAACCTACTTGGCTTTTCTCATTTCCCTCATCTCCTCTCCAGCATTCCTATTGCTCCCTCTGTTTGTCTCCTTCCTCAGTGTCCTATTTCCTCCACCATCTTTCATCCAATCTCTAATCCTCTCATTTGTATCATCTCTACTTACCCTCTCAGCCTTCACCTACCCTCCACTGTCTGTTATCTCCTCAGTAGCCTAGTTCCACCTGCCCTTGCAGGTAAAAGGTATGAGCCAATGGTTCTTTGAGTTTGTGTGGCTGTTAGGACTTACTTGCTTTTACTGCTCATTGCTGCCCCTAGAAACTGTTTCCCTTAGGCAACAACCTAATCTTGCCTAATAGTTAGGGCTGGTCCTGGTCAGGAACCTAAATGAAGTCACAGGAACAGGGCTGTTTGCCTCCTTTCTAAACCTCCACTGTGACCCATGCTCAGTAGTGGCAGTAAAGATGGGACAGGTGATTCAGTGAATATTCTTAGGCCCTGCACCCTCCTCCTTTGTGGAAATTCATATAGAGTACTTCTGCCTGTGCTGACTACTGCTATTATTTTCATATTTTGCCATCATATTTCTAAGTGGTGGGTGGAGGAAGTAAACACAGGAGATGAGGGAAACGGAGGTCTGAAACTTCACTTTAATCGTCTTCTGAAGTCACATGAATTTTTAAATGTTAAAAAGGGGTTAATATTAAATAAAAGAGCTAGGAAACACTAGACTATATACTATACACTTCAGCTTGGAAAAGAGACGGCTGAGGGGAGATATGATTGAAGTCTACAAAATCCTGAGTGGAGTAGAACGGGTACAAGTGGATTGATTTTTCACTCCGTGAAAAAAAATGACAAACACTTGATGAAGTTACAGGGAAATACTTTTAAAACCAATTGGAGGAAATTTTTTTTCACTCAGAGAATAGTTAAGCTCTGGAATGCATTGACAGAGGATGTGGTAAGAGTGGATAGCGTAGCTGGTTTTAAGAAAGGTTTGGACAAGTTCCTGGAGGAAAAGTCCATAGTCTATTATTGAGAAAGACACAGGGGAAGCCACTGCTTGCCCTGGATCGGTAGCATGGAATATTGCTACACCTTGGGTTTTGACCAGGTACTAGTGACCTGGATTGGCCACTGTGAGAACGGGCTACTTGATGGACCACTGGTCTGACCCAATAAGGCTATTCTTATGTTCTTAATATTCAAATCCTTCATGTAGTTGTTTGCACCAACCATATAAGATTTTATTGATATTTTAAAAATCCAGGCCACATACATATCTATTTGAAAAGGGATGCTGGTTAGAAGCATTCCAGTGCTAGGCAAAGTTATCCATTTAAGCAGAAATACTCAGCTGCTAAATGGATAATTTATTAATTTACATGGTACTGCACAAATAGAAGGTATAAAAGTTAAACCTATATCTTTTCCACATAAGTCTAAAGGATAAAATATCTGTTTCACTTTATGTTATCAGCTCTCCATTGAAATAGGACTTCTCTACAGAGTTTATCCTTAACAACAATGAAACTCAGCCTAGAGAGCCCGGCTTGTACTGAAGCAGATGAAACCTCAGCTAACAAACTACTAACTTTCATGTTGAATGAAACCAAATGGACAAAACAAATTGCAAACCTTTCTCAGGGTATACGTATATGAGAGGCTGCTGAAAAGTTCTTCGTCCAACCAATAAAGTAATACAAATAGAGAAATACAAATGAAAGGCCAGGACATAAGCTATAGAAAGAAACCCTTGAGCTGGGCTCTAGTAACAACACAGAAAACTGGGGGAATAGGGCTCAATTTCCACTTTGGCTCCTTGTGACTCTAGGCAAGCTACTTAACCCTCCATTGCCCCAGGTACAAAAGATTGTGAGCCCCAACAAAGACAGAGAGGTTATCTGTATGCAATATGTAAACCTCTTTGGTTGTATAGGTTCACAAAACGCTTGGGACCAAAGACATTTCGGATTTTAGAATTTTTGGGTTTTTGGAATGATGTATCACCAGAGGCCATAGTGATTTATATTTGTTACCTGCTGCAGTCCTGCAGGCTTCTTTCTGTCACCTCCTGTTTTGCTGACATTACTTCCTCTTCTTTCCTTCCTGGCTGAAGTGACAGAGAGAAGTGTGCTGGGCTGCAGCAGACAATGAATATGAATCGCCCTGGCCACCAGCAACACTTCAGAGGTACACCAGTGTGAGGTAAGATGAAAAAACTGAACTATCAGCGAAGAGTGAAGTCTTTAAAGTGACTTTGGGGCTCATTTTACTTTTGATAATAAAAGCAAGCTTTTTTTTATACAAATTAGTAATGCAACAATGCTACAAAAATCATTTTGGTTTTTGGAACTTTTTGGATTTTAGAATTTTGGATAAAAGGATCTTGTACCTGTACCACAGAAATGCAGTATATCAAGAATCTAACAAGCACAAACATAACAAGCCAAGCTATGTATCTCCTTTACTAACAATTTGTTTCATATGAAAATACATGTGGAAAATATTATTGATGAACTTTAGTTGTAATCCACTTTGGCTCTTGTTATGAAAGGCGGTATACCAAATATCATTAAACTAAACTCAACTATACCCTCAGAATATCAGTAAGCATTTTAAGTGAACCCTTCCCCTTCTGTGCTACACCTCAGGCAAGATAAGTGATTTCATTATCTATCCTGCATGGTTAAGATATCAATATCAATCTCTAAAATTACCTGTTAAAGAAGAAAAGTGGAGACTGTTTATTGCATTTCTAATGTCACCTGAGCTCCCACAACACAGAAGCTCCAGAGCAGTTTTATCAGGAACAGCAACTCTTCCTCCACTCTTAAAAGTAAGAAATGATGACAGGTTAAAGAAATTGAGAAAAGATCAATATAATATTCACAAGAGAAAATGGTGTGGGGGAGTTCAATTTCTACCTCAGGTTACTCCTTTTAACATGTGAAATATTGCTGCACTACCATGGAGAACACTGAACTGTAGCTGTATGGAGGAGTGTGTGGTGCAGTGGTTAGATCTACAGCCTCAGCACCCTGGGGTTGTGGGTTCAAACCCCGCACTGCTCCTTGTGACCCTGGGCAAGTCACTTAATCCTCCATATCCCCAGGTACGTTAGATAGATTGTGAGCCCACCGGGACAGAGAGGGAAAATGCTTGAGTACCTGATTGTAAAAACCGCTTAGATAACCTTGATAGGCGGTATATAAAATCCTAATAAACTTGAAACTTGAAACTTAGCAAAATGAACATCACACAACTAGTATGGCAACACCACAGTTGTCCAGAAGCAGCACCAAAGGGGAGGGGCCTTAAGCAACCTGGGCCAATCAGAGCCTTAGGCCCCTCCCCAGAGAATCCCAGGATGCACCAGGGAGGGGAAGGCCTGCCATTTTGAAGAGAGGCGCGTCTGTTGGCCAGAGGGATTAAGCATTCCTCCGGCCAGCCATCATGAACAAGGTAGGGGGCGGGGGTCATCGGAGGCACAGAGGGAGTGGGCAATTCTCCCGCTGCTTAGGGGGTATCGGGGGGTGGGGGGTTTGCTTGACAGCAGCGGTGGGAGGAAGTGAGCATCCCTCCTGCTGCTGGGGGGGGTGCTTGACGGCAGCAGCGGGAGGGAGTGCACATCCCTCCTGCCGGGGGTGTTGGGTGGATAGGGCAAACTATTCTGGCAGGTCTGAGCTGTCAAGCCTTACTTTCCTGTCAATGCCTGAGTCAATCAGCGCTCAGGCATTGACATGCCAATGTAGGACAGTGAGGTTAGGAAATCACCTGGCAATAACAGGGAATTGCCCGAAGTGCTCACTTAAATATTAATGACCTTGTGGTAATACATTTGCATGGCAGAGTCAGAGTCTGCCAGGAAGCTCGGAAAAGACCGCAGTGAGCCCTTTTGAGAATTGGCTGGTTGAATATTTCCACATTAAACTTGCTAGAACCTGTTTAGGGACCATCGTTAAAGGCATGGTGGGTTTTGAGAATCTTCCCCCTAATTCACTTTGCTACAACCAACGCAAGAAAAAGAGATTAGGTTCCTACCTTGCTAATATCTTTTCTAGTAGACAGGTGTGTCATTCTGGACAGTAGGGTATTCTCTCCATGTCTGTGAGCCATGCAGAAAAAAATCCATTCCAGGTTTTCAACTCCGCCACCTTCTCCAGAGGGCTCTGCTACCCCCTTCTGTTTGTACCAAAGCAGGCAATAGTCTTATATAGAACACATAAGAAGGAGGGGTATGGGCAGACTCCCCAAACTACATATCTGTTCTGCTCTGAAAAAGTATAACAAACATGTTAACATTTTAATTGAACAATCAAAACATTGAAATAACCATACCATCAAACATTTATGAAGCTCAAACATTCCCCCAAAGTGTTATAGCAATAGATTATTCTTCATACCCTTAAGGTCTGACTTAACATCAAAAATCTCAGTTTGGACTTGAACTTCCTAATTGAGACAGTAGGCAGGCAGAGTAAATACTGACAGGGCAGGGGTTCCAGAATAACTCACCTATCTACAAGAAAAGATATTAGCAAGGTAAAAACCTAATCTCTTTTTCTAGTGCAACAGGTATGTCATTCTGGACAGTAGGGACACAGAAAAGCAGTCCCCCCCAAGACTGGTCTGAGACATCAACCCCCCCCCCCACTGGACCTCATGTGTGGAGATGGGGGAAGGAAATGCAAATCAGTCCTGATCCTGGAGAAAATTACCATGGAGCCACTCAGCCTGCGCTCAAGCCCTCTGAGGCGAGTCTTGATCCCAAAGGAACGGTCCCGAACTGTTAATGCAGGTCGGCAAAATAGGTGACCTGACAAGCAGGCTGTCCCTTGGCTACAGACTTCAGACCTCTAAGTCTGAGCTCTCACGCAGCCAGAAATGTCCCAGGAAAAATAAACACGAGCCGAAGAGACAGGTTCCTACCATCTTGCGTGTAGATAGAGAGACAAACTGAGGAATTGGAGCACAGCCCAGAGAGATGGGAGGTGGAGCTAAAAATTCTAATGAAGCTCACTACACAAATTCTCATGGGAATAGAAGGTTCAGGAATAGTGTGCCTGTTGCACTAGAACTGAATTTTAGAGATGGGGGATACTATAGGAAATGGCAGAAACCCTTAAAAACAGGATTTTCAGACCCTCCTGATTTTGCCCATAGGTTACAATAACCTTACTCACCATGACATGTGCTCTGAATGTGCTGCAGCCTGCCTGAGTTCTAAGAAGTAGCTGGATATGGGATAAGAAATTTTGCCTCAATCAACTTGAGATCTTCGGACTGCCAGTCAGACCAAAGTCCGTTTGATCCTCAATCTCCGCGAAACCACGAAAGTGCAGGACAGCTGGCACCCTGAAGAGCCCCACTGAGCCTCCTACAGATGCCTAACAGCCTGCTCTCAAGCCCCTATGATTCAGTAGGAAAGCACAGTTCTTTCCTGAACTGGAGAGCTCTGGCGCATTGATAGCCACAAAAACTGTGAAAAATACTGCAAATAAAAAAGAAATATACAGAGCACATCAGAAAGACACCTTCTGGCTAATGTGCAGAAGGAAAAACTGAAGGGTAGCTGAGCCCTCAATAGAAGGAGTTGAAAACCTGGAGCGGATTCCTTCTGCATGATTTGTGAACATGGGGAGAATACCCTACTGTCCAGAATAAAACACCTTTAGCACTAGAAAAAATGGCTTATATTTAACATTCTTAACAGAGGAAAATTTCAATAGCAGAAGATTGCGCTTATGACCGTCCCTAAATGAACCTAACAAATTAATCAAAGAAACCAATTCATTAGGACAACAGCCTTCTAAAGTTTTAAAAATTAAACACACTACCTTAAAGTATATTCAAGCCTGCACCAGATGCCAATGTAGCTCTCTAAACATACGATAATTACGATTAATAGTGACACAGTTTAAGTAAAGTAGGTTTTATTTAGGGGGGGGGGTCATTTTTTCTCCTTAAAGAACTTTCAAATAATTTCTTCTTTCCCATCCCTCCATATTTCCCAACCTTTATCTCTACCATCTCTCCATTTCTTGCCCTCTTCCCATCTATCCTTTTGCCTCTTTCTCCTCCCCACTTTCTCAGGGTATGTCCCACCCAGAATTCTAGAGAGGAAGGGTAGCCTGAGGGGGAACACTAGAGGAGGGGCTGGACCTTTGCAATGTTGTGTGCTCAGGGGTGGAACACTAAACACTTGCTCCAAATTGCTGGAAACCCACAGTATGCCACTAGTCCTTACTGCCTCTTTTTCTACATCTGACCACTACCTCTTTCCCCCTCTCCCATTTTCTGAGCATTTACCCATATATACATTCTCTTTGCTAACACACAATTCTTATCATCTGCTTCTCACACTTGGAAGCAAGGGACACTGGCAACAGTGAGATTAAAACAAATTCTGGTTCTCCTCTTGAGGCAGGGCATAGGAGAAAGGACTCAACTAATTGGCTTGCACAGAAAAATTAGTGTGCCCTGCCACTAATGAAGCTTAAAAAAAAAAAAAGAGCAATGATGTCAGCTCTATGAAAACCTGTGAACAGGTACAGCATTCATGTGTATCTTACCTACTTTCAACTAATCAAGAATTTCAAATGTTGGTAGGTTTTCTTGCTGAAAGACTTAGAGCTCCTTTTACTAAGGTACGCTAGCGTATTTAGCGCACGCAAAAGATTAGCACGTGCACTAGCCAAAAAATTACCGCCTGCTTAAAAGGAGGCAATAGCGGCTAGTGCGCGCTATTCCACGTGTTAAGGTCCTAACGCACCTTTGTAAAAAGAGCCCTTAGTAATACAATAATCTGAAACAACATTTTATTTAGAGTTAGTTCACCATTATACAATTCTTGTACCCGTTTTATTATAAATGGACGAGAGGTCCATTTTGTAAATAGACAAGAAGTCCAATTGATATTTCCTATTTTGTTTTCTTTAGTATATAAGCAGGTTTTTCCATTAATATGGGCTTGAAAGGAATTTTGGTTTTGTATGTTTATATCTGAGAACTGATTGTATTTCTCCTTTTCATATTTCTTTGTGAAATTGTAATGATGAAAAATTTATTAAAAAAAAAAAAAAGAATTCTTGGCTTCTTACCCAATTAGTTTCAGAAGTGGCTATTCGATTAAGTACTTTCATCATGCTTGTTGGAGCCACAGGGTTGAAACTATCAAAAATAAAACAGAATAAAGTAAGTACCACGTGCCAAATTTCCAGCTTCCACTCACAACCACAGCAATGTGTGCGGTAAAAATTCTTCCTCACCTAATATTAGAAAAGGAGAGCTCTTCCTGGATCTCCTTGGGGAACAGCAGTCTCTGGTTAATATCTCCACTGATACTATCAGAGACTATGAACACCAGGGGACAACGACCAGTTTGCACAAATCGTCTGGAGTTAAACACATGTAGATTTCAGGTTAGTTCCTGATAGATCTAGTTTTTTACCTCCACTTAACAAGCTGCTTTGCATTTCTCACCCACCTCAGAATTTGATGCAAACTGGCAGGCTCCCTGTAGAATATGTTTGGCATGTCCTGTTGAAAACACATAAACAATATTTGGTTTATCCCCAAGCTACATCACCCCTCACTTCACCCTTAACCACAACTATAAGAACTCCCAAAAAAATTCAACTCTTCGCCTTCCCCTCCCTAAAACTATGCCACTCAAAAAAATTCCTTGATAAAACCTACGCCTTCCAAGCCGCTAAACTAAACCCTTGGCTAGCCCAAATGGTCCTCAAGGCCTACAACTACCTCGACTTTAGAAAATTACTCAAAACTCACCTATTCCGAGACCAAGACCCTTAATGCCCTTTTCCAATCCTCCTCCTCCCCCCCTTCTGATCTACTCCCCTCCCCTGTCTCCCTCCTCTCCCCCCTACTTCTCTCCTTGCTGTTCGCAACTCTATGATCAATTTGATATGTAACCACTTGTAATCTCTGTCTAACTAATGTGAACCGCCTAGAACTCTTCAGGGTATAGCGGTATACAAAAATAAAGTTATTATTATTATAATCTGTGAGCCGCTTTGGTCAATAATAAATAAATAAATAATCGGAAGCAGGCACATGGAGGGAAAATAAACAGATGAAGCCATTCCAGCCCACGTATGGGATTAGAAAATCAAATCAGGAGTTGCTTATTGCTTAAAATGAGTAGTGTCTCCAACTCATTGAAAAATAGCATTATTTAAATCTTAACTAGAGTAAAAGTAGATTCACCAACTTATTCCCTCCCACTTCATTCACCTCGAAACTAGGTCTGTTGTTTATCTTGAGTAGCATTACAAGAGCCAACTACAACATCCCCCGTCCACTGATGCACTGACTGTTACGTGTTCTGTCTAGCATAGAAGACAGTAGATAGTAACACCCCAATAACAAATTCATGTATTAACTCACTTATTTGAGGGATATTACGATAGGAGATGCAAACACCAAAAAGTGATTTGGTAACATACAGATGCAGAAGCCATGGTTATTGAGAGTAGACAAGGGATACTCAGAGCCAGTGCTGGTACCAGAATACTGTCCTTCAACTTTCACAGAAAGGTCAGGTGCTCCAAAATAAAACTGTATTTAATTAAAGAAAAGCACAGCCAAACATTCCAGCGAAATTTTTTTTTTTTTTCCTCTATTATTGGGTGCTTTCATTAAACCAGAAGGAAGAGAAGGAAAGTGTCAACCCACATACAAAACAAGAAAAAGGATTAAGTACACTTCTCCCTCCGCATTTGCGGTGATAGGGGAACAGCATGGCCGCGAATACAGAAATACCGCGAATAACTTTTCATATGTTATTCGCGGTTTTTCTGTTAAAAAAAAAAACCCTACAAAAGATACAAACCCGCGAATAATCTGACCTTCAAGTGTAGCAATTTGCTCCATACAACGCTGGGAGCAGCGATTTCCTCTATGAAGCGCCGGGAGCAGTGATGTCCTGTGATGTAAATTAGGAGTCGGAGCTAGGGAATGAAAAACCGCGAATAATCAAAACCATGGTTAACAGAACCGCGAATACGGAGGGGGAAAGTGTATTGCCTTCTAAAATTCTGCCAGTTTTTTTCTGAGCGTCACTCACTTCTACAAGTATAAGTTTCCTGTCTGTCTCTGTGGAGTCTCCCACCATCTGCAGTTTAGTATACTTGTTTGCTCTTAACAAAAACTCTTGGAAAAGACCCGTCTGAGACTGGCTGGAAAACATCTGACAGCTTGACTCTAGAAAATAAAATAAAAGAATTCAAAACCTTTCGTCTTCATGGTACTGCAGCTGTGTACTGCTAAGACTAACTTCTTTGAGCTATTCACCAAAAATACATCACTAAGGGAAATAAATGAATCAGTTTAAAAATTATTTGCTCTTCAATTTATTTTTATAATTAAAACCAATTTAATCACATAAAACATTCACCAAATCATATCAGACCCAGGTTGGCAGAACATGAATGTCCTGGCACCTGGAACAGTGCTCTAAAAATGCCAGTTTGGATCAGCTGCACGTGTGAGGGTGGAGAGAGCTGCTGCAGATCAAAGAAAGCTGGACTGAGGGGAGAACTGCTAAAAGCCAGCTAATATTCAAAAGGATTTAACCAGCCAGAAATGGCAGCTGGTCGGTTAAAATCACTTGTTCAGGGGAGAAAAAGCAAGATGGCACTCAAGCAAGACGCGAGTTGAGAGATCTCCCGTCATGTTAGGGATTTTCCTCTTAACCATATTTTTGAATTACCTGCTGTTATGCCTAAAAGATAGGGAAGGCCGAGGGACAATCCTCCAGCTGCTCCGGAAACCTCAACACCGCGACAGACTGTGATAACAGCGTTCACAGTCCATCAAACCTCTGCAGATGTTTCTGCTGCTATGCCAGGGGAAGTGCATAGCTTATACGGCGATTTGTTGCTGAGCCCGCGTGGACCATACACTCCCCCTAAGCCTGGAGACGCTGAGACGGGACTGACGAGCTTGGGACATACTGGATCTGGAGAGGAACATCCCGAATATCCAGCTAACCCAGATGTCAGCACGTCGTCATCGACTCACGTTTTGGAGCCGATGCAAGCAGGGAGTTCTTTCCCGCTGGGACAGAGTGGTAGTGAGAGTGAGGGAGCCCGTGGGCTGTGTCCCATGGAAGGAGCCATATTTCAACTGGCTGATTTTTTCCCCCCTCAAGCCACTTGTGAAACCGCCAGAAGTGACTCTGGATTCAATTTGGACCGCAATAGAAAACTTTGTTACTGATACCTTAAATTCATCTGCTAAGATAACCCATTTGGGGACATCTGTTCAACTTCAGAAGGAATAGTTAACTAAATTGGAGAAAACAACAAACGAAACGAAGACTTTGCTTGTCAAATAATCTACTGATAAAATGTTAATCATGAGGAAAATAGAAAACTTGGAGAATCAACAATGAAATTTAAATTTAAGACTTTTAAATTTTCCAATTGCTAAATATATGTCTCCTCTAGAACTCTTTAAAAAATTTTTGGTAACAGTGTTGAAAGTTCCAGACTCTAATTTACCCCCTATACAAAAAATTTACTACTTAAAGATTTCAGACGATACTCAAGGGGAGAAAACCGAGTTAGATGTTTTGGAATCTTCTGAGATAAAGGTGCTAGGCCGTGCTACATTGTTAGTTACGCTTGTGTTTCTACAAGATAAAGAAATGCTATTGAAGCTATATTTTAAAATGAAACAGGTCTCCTATTTAGGTGAAAAGGTGAATATATTTACAGATGTATCTAAATGGACTCAATCTCGCAGGAAAGAATTTTTACCGTACAAGAGTGATTTCTTTAAGGGCAAGTTTTCAATTAAGATTTCCTTGCAAGTGTTCGTTTCCTATCAAGGGAACAAGTATATTTTCTTTGAATCTGCCCAATTGGGTTTCTTTTTGGAAGGTAAAGGGGTTTCTACCGTGGTCCAGAGCGAAACAGTACAATGTGATCATGGAATATTAGGAATGATGTATGTGCGAGTAATTTTTCCTCTTTATTATATTTAGTTAAATCCTTGATTCCCATAAGGTGGTTTCTTGATGCTTTTTCTCCCTCCACAGGTGGACTATGTTAAAGATTTTTCTTCTTTTTAATGTTTCATATTAATTTATCATTTGATGAATTGAAGAGATGTATTCAGTAGTTCCTGTACAATTGTGTATGTAATTATTTGAAATGATAAATAAATTAAAAAATAAAATAAAATAAAATCACTTGTTCTGGCTATCTGTTATTTTTCAGTAGCATTTAACCAGTTATCACCACTGAAAATTTGTGGGTAGTACCTAAGTGAAAACCTGTTATTTTGGGGGTAGAGTCAACATTTAACCAGCCAGGGTAACCATATAAAACACAGTTTTATTTTTATGCAATGACCCATTTCTGGTTAAGTTCCAAATATCGACTTAACAGCTAGCTATATATCAGCCAGCACCACAAACCAGATGTTCAATGCCAGAAATAAAGCCAGCTACAGTAGGCAAAACACTCACCACTGGCTGAATATTTATCCCCAGATGACATGTGAGGCTTGGGGTGCTCCTGTTAGCTTCCACTGACTCTCACAAAGTGACGCAACTGATCAGCAGGGAATATGCAAAGACTTCACCACCTCTAACGGAAGACTATTCCACGCATCTACCATCCTTTCTGTAAAAAAGTATTTCCTTAGATTACTCCTTAGCCTATCACCGCTTAACTTCACCCTATGCTCTCTCATTCTGAAGCTTCCTTTTAAATGAGAGTTGCCTCGTGTGCATTTATGTCATGTAGGTATTTAAATGGTTTCCATCATATCTCCCCTTTCCCACCTTTCCTCCAAAGTATACATATTAAGATCTTTAAATCTGTCCCCATGGGTCTTATGATGAAGAACACTGACCATTTTAGTAGCCTTCCTCTGGACTGACTCCATCATGTTTATATCTTTTTGAAGGTGTGGTCTCCAAAATTGTGTACAGTATTCTAAATGAGGTCTCACCAGAGTCTTAAATCAGGTGCATCAATTCCTCCTTTTTCCTACTGGCCATACCTCTCCCTATGCATGCTTGTACCCTTCTAGATTTTGCCATCGCCTTTTCAATCTGTTTGGCCACCATCACATACTATCACACCAAGTCCCACTCCTCTGTGAAGGACAAAGTTTTGCTCAGGATTGTTTTTGGCCTTTGATCCGAGCTGAAGTGATGCAGATCAGAAAAACCACTTTCTATGTGAGATATCTGAGTGAAGAAGAAGTTAATGGCTCAAACAGTGGCTTTATGAGAGTGGAAAGTACAACACTGAGGTCCCAAGAAACTGGAGGAGCTTTGATTGCTGGTTTTGTGTGCATCAGTCCCTTCATAAACTTGGAAACCAATGGGTGTGTAGACAAAGGTTTATCTTAAAGAGGGATGTGAAAGGCACTAAAGGAACTGAGGTGTACTTTCACTGAAGTAGTCTTTAGACTCGAGTCTGAGAGCTGTAAAAGATAATCCAAAACTGAAAACAGGGGACACATATCTGGAAATAGAGCTTGCTGAGTACACCATGAGGAAAAATGAGTTCACTTAAAACAATAGCAGCATTGAGTGGAAGGTTTCCAAGCAGCATCAATGATAGCTGAAACTGGAGCAGAGAGATGAATATCATTCAGTCTGTGGGAGAGAGGTATCAGGCTGTTAAAGCTAATGAATGTAGATTGGGGTGAAGTAGAGACCCTTCGTTCTGAGTGAAAAGAGTTGGGTAGGCTGCAGAGAGATAAGCTCCCTTGCACTGAGTTGAAGTAGAAGAGGGAACCAGGGCAGTCTTGGCCATCTTGGAGCAATAAGAATCATTGTAGCTGGCTCCCATTTGAATTTGACTAGAAGTTTCCCTATTAAGGGGATCAAAAGAAAGGCATGAAGAAACCTGTCTGTCCAATCTATCAGGAAGGCATCGGATTCTAGACGATGTGACGAGTGCAGCCTGGAACAAAACTGTGGTAGTTTGTAATTCTTGGGAGATGCAAACAGATCTATCTGAGGGGTTCCCTATGCTGACAAGATTCGTTGAACTGTCTTCATGTTCAAAGACCACTCGTGAGGTTGAAGGTACCTACTTAGCTTGTCTGCCAGTACTTTCTGCTTGCCTGCCAGATATACTGCCTTAAGGAAGATGTTTTGTGGAATGGCTCAATTCCAGATTTGAGTCACTTTTTTGCAAAGGAGGCGAGAACCCGTGCCCCCTTGCTTGTTGATATAGTACACAATAACTTGATTGTCTGTGTGTATCATAATAATAATAATTTTTATTTTTATATACCACCTAACCAGTAGTTCATAGCGATTTACACAATAGGCCTGTATTGTAGATGATATGTTCCTATCTGAAAATGAAGGTATTTTCTGTGGGCTGGAAGTATAGGGATATGCGTGTATGCTTCTTTGAGATCCAGAGAGCAAAGCCAGTCATTCTTCTCTAAGAGGGGATAAAGTGTGCCGAGGGATAACATGCGAAACTTCTCTTTGAGTAAGTAGTTGTTGAGGGCTCAGAGGGTCGAGGATTGGACGCAGTCCTCCAGTCTTCTTTGGTATGAGAAAATACTTGGAATAGAACACCCAGCCCCTATGCTGAGGGGGTATTGGTTCAATGGCATGCAACTGTGAAGACCCAAGAGTTCTTGTTGAAGAAGGGAGTTCTGCTTACAGTTTAAAATGTACTTTCTTGGTGGTCTGTATGGTGGAAGTTTGCGAAGACGGAGAGCACATCCTTCTTTTATGATCTTTAAAACCCAGCTGTCAGTGGTGATCAGGGTCCAATGATGATGATACAGAATAAGGCAACCTCCAATGGGATGAGTGAGAGGATGAGCTGGTTGAACAATGGCCAGTATCTGGATGAGAAAGTCAAAAAGACTGAGTGGATTTTTGCTGAGGCCGAGTTTGTTGTTTCTGGGTACATTGTTGTCTGGGATGCTTTTGAGGAGGCGCCTTAGAAGAAGACATGGACTGAGAATAGTGTCTCTTAAAAGTTGTTGATAGCTGGCATCAGCTAAACTTACATGTTCAACTCATGTGGACTTACAATTTTACTCTAGCTCCGATTATGCTATTTACATTGGAAAGTATTCGTCTGTCTGCACCGAAGGGATTTCGAAGTTTTCTGTCCAAGGTGGTCTTGTTGGGGAAAAAGGCGATTTTGCTCTGTTGGATAACTGCTGATTCTCCGACCCTCTCTCGATGGCGCACGCTCATGATTCACCAAGCTTCTATGGAGCGACTCGGCTTCTCTTCATTGGACTCTGCACAGGGACGGTCATTTAGCACATGTTGGTTACCTTTTTGTGACACATTGACGCCTAGAACACGTAGTCATATACTGAATGTTTAATGTATTTCTGGGAACTGCATCGGATTGTGCTGTGTATTTTGTTTTGGTTAGGGATTGGGAATGGGGATGGGAGGGTGGGATGTTGGGAGGGTGACATATTTGGTACATGGTGAAGTTGTGATGGATCTTGGTATTCATACTGTATTGTTGTACACCGTGGCTGTTTGTGAGTTTGTAATTCTTTTCTGAAAATTCAATAAAATATATTTGAGAAAAAAAAAAAAAAAAAAAGTTGTTGATAGATACTGTCACAAACCCTCTGCAGCGGCGGGCTGTCGTGTGACAAACACAAGGATTCTGGCGTGTCCCCTCTAACCAGGGGTACCTTCAGGACTTTTCAGGTGGCTCTAGGCGACCGCCTAGGCCTATGAGAGACAAGGCAAGCAAAGAGTTTCCAAATATCACCAGTGAAACCAAGTTCTTCAAATAGGAATATGATGTTTTATTCTGACCAGGTGGTCAAAAAGATGTAACATAAAATAAAGAACACTTTTGCATGTTTTCCAAAATAAAGTTAATTGCAAAAATAAAGCTTTAACAAAACAGCAACTTCCTGTAGTTGGTTATTTCTGGAATCATGTGCTCTGACTCAGGATTGCTTTACCCTGGTGTTCACTCATAATTCAAACTTTCTCTCAGTATTAATATCAGAGGCATGTAACAGCAGATTTCAGCAGCCAAATAAAGTTTGAAATAAACCTTTGCTGTAAATCCAAATTAAACCAAAACTCTTTAGGCAATATAGCTCTTGCAAACGGATCAGCTTTTCCCTCAGCTCCCTGTGCAGGCAAAACAAACAGCTGAGGGAGATAAGCTAATTAGCTCTTCAGGAACGGGAGCCACAGCAGGATTTCTAAAGTTCAAAACACAAACTTAAAATGTTCTATCTTGAGCCTCTTGTTTCCAAACTTGACTTTAAATCACTTCCATAGTTTAGGATTCAGGTAAGTGTTATTCTTAACCCAAAAATACTCATAAAGTCCAAACCTATCTCACATTCTTCAGGCTTGTTTGCACAGCAGAAAAACATAGGCAAAAGGGAAAAAAAACCACAAACCACTAATGGTTTCCCAGTTACTCACTTTCTTCATTCAGTTTCCATACATTCTGTCTGGCTCTCTAGCATAGGGCCAGCTACTTGTACCTCCATGCTTTCCACACGGTCTGGAATCTGGAAGTTTGAAGTGGGAAGGATTTCTTCCAAATCCTGCATGGGCCAATCTGGCACGGTTGTCTCTCCTGCTCTGCTCCACAGCTCCTCACCTGCCTTAGGCTGTGGGAGTGACTCACCCTGGTCACTCGCTCCTCCTCCTCTTGCTTGTCTCAGCCTGCTTTTAAACAGCTCAGAGCCAATCCCCTTCAGTCTGTAGCAGGGGAATGGGCTTTGGCTCTAAAGCAGCTTTTCTCTGCCTGGGTTTATCTAATGCAGCTATATTCCTTGTGGCTTCTCTAGCTGCCCTAAAGCCCGGAGGCTGCTGTTGACAGTCTGCCTGCCTCTGCTCCAGATCACTACTGCTCTGATCATAGGGGCAAGGGAGGTCAGCCTCAAGTTGAGCGCCAGAATCAATCTGATCAGCTCTTCTGCACCCGATCCTATTAGGGACCGAACTAGTGCTGGTGCTGGGTTTGTCACAATACCTAGGGTTATAATATCGCCTAGTAGTCTGGGGCTTGGAAGACTTTGAGGTAGCTAAAGTTGTCATACTTTACTCATGCCTAGTCATTATTCTATAGCTTGTTTAATCTTTTCACCAAACAATTCATCTCCTAGACATGAAATATTGGCAAGGCAATCTTGAACATTTTGGTTCAAGTCAGAGACTCACAATCAAACCTGTCGATACATAGTGATAAGACAAAACTGAAGCTCTGGAAGTGACATTGAATGCATCAAACACAGATTTGGCCATGAACTTTCTGGTTTCGAGGAGAGCTTTCTAGGAGCCATAGGCACAAGCAGAGGTAGATGCTTCCTAATTCTGAAACATGGTATCTTTCATTAGGTGATGAAAGGGAAACTTCAAATAGTTCTTTGAAACTTGATCAAAATCCAAGGCATCATTCAGCTTTTGGCTGAGAATCAGATTCCATTTTTACTGGCAGGGCATGTCCCATTTGGTGTATGAAGGACAACTTCTCTTGTGGAACATTTGCTTTCCAGGCAGGGAAAATGAACGCTTGGTTGAGCTCTCTTATTCCTTTAGCCGAATCTTATTACTGTTTTAGGAAGTTATTAAAAACTAAATTTTATGAAAAAATATGAAACTTGATGAACTTTTTAACTGTTTGTATCCTTCACTGAATGTATAGCATTCATTCTTATGTAAATTTGACAGGTTTTTCAACTGTCTGTATGCATCACTGAATGTTCAGTGTTCTTTTTATGTAAACCGCTCAGAACTTATGGCAGGGCGGTATATAAGAATAAAGTTTATTATTATTATGTCTAGGAGGTGGAGGAGAAGAATCAGGAGTAATACCATAAGATTCTGGTGTAGAGAGTTCTGGATCCGAGTATGTAGGATCTGAGAGATCAGAATCATATAGTCAGCTTTTTTATGAGACAAGGAACGGTTAGAGCCATGGTCTTTTGATCTGGAACAGTACTGACAGGAAGATGTGCGACTGTGGTGCCTGGAAGAGTTCCAGTCGGTATCTTGATACCAATCTGGTGTGGAGCAAGAAGAAGTACTGTCATGACTATAACTAATGAGAGGTTCAGTACTAGAGTCCTCGGTGGAGCAATGCTCGGGCTGGGAAGGTACCAATAGAGCAGAGGGAGGTATCAGAGCTGGTTGCAACTGCAACATAAGTGCAAATTCCCTTTGGAAAAACTAACGCAGTTACTGCTGTAAGGATTGCACCGATACCATTGCAATGGTACAGATGGTGCCACCAGAGCTGTAGTGCATCAAGGTGTTAGTGACCTCGATGAAGAGGAATGCCTGTGAGGAGACACTAATTGCAGTGAAGGAGACTTTGACCTCTTGTGTCAGCTCTTGGCATGCATCAACTTGCTCGATGCTTGAGAAGACGCTGATGTATGAGCCAGTGGAGAAGTATGTACTCGCTTCTTAGCATTTTTAGGAGGGGAAGTTGACAGTAACAACAAAACTAACACTGAGCTCAATGTCGGTACTGACGTCGATGTCAATGGTTTTGTTGAAGTTTCTTTAGACTTTGATGGTGTAGGTGAAGACACAGTAGGAGATCCAAAACGTTTTTCCTGCTGAAGAAGCCAACCTTTCAAAGAATGTTTTTTAAGAGTCAACCCGATGTTCAGGATCAAGATGCTGAAGGCATGCATTGGGTGGATCAGCATTAGATATTGTCCTGTAGCATTGAGAACACTTTTTAAACCCGCAGGAAGGCTTGGACATTGATGGAAAAAGAATCCCTGCAAGGTCAAAGCACTCAAACATAGCAGTAGTTGAGTGAACAAGACCCCAAAAATCAATAGATACAGCCAGTCCTGAATTGAAAATAAATTAAAATTCGATAAATTTTAAGGGCAAGTACTAAGGAAGGAAAATAATGAAATAAATGAACAGAAAAAAATATGGAGGAAAAAATTGTGTGCTTAGAGACACTCCAAAACACAACTGTTTAGCTCCACAGAAGACTAAAAACTGATGGTCTCACGAACTGACGTCTAGCGGAAAGGCACTCACACGTTGATACTACATTTTTATATCATCCAAACTGGGCTCCGAGGATGACGGCACCCATCTGTGAGAATATGCTGCCTGATTGTTCTGTTTTCTGGATTTATAAGATTTGAAATTATCACTCTTGATTATATGTTTAAAGAATTTGTGTTGATGTGATTTTTAAAAAAAGATGGAATATATACAAACTGTTCCACTGAAAAAGCCATAGCTGGTGAAACACAATTTGTGTCAGGATTTTATAAAATGTTGCCACCATAAGGCTGAGTGATCCATTGCTGGTTGTACATTGCACCTTTTTATCCAATGACCTGTAGGGACAGAGGGACAGCTAGAATTCTAAAGTACTTTTGTTTAAATAATATATACCCTACTAGTCTTCTCTTTTTTGAAATCATGTGAATGGGCTGAGCAGTCATTGTCTTTTACCTTTCCACTCCCAGGTGCTTCAAATTTTCTTTCTTTGTGTCCTCTGCTCTTCCAGACACTGTTCTCACACAATCTCCCTGGTCTCTCAGGCCTCCAAAGATCGTTCCAGCTTTTGCCAGTCCCTCTAGTCACCACTGGTCACTCATTCTGGTCATTACTGGTCATCTCTGGATATTTTGGTAGCCAGTCCTTCTAGTCACCACCAGCCACTCACTCTGGGCCCTACCGGTCACTTTGGTTGCCGGCCTCTTGGATCCCCACCATCCTGGACACTATTGATTCCCTTCCAGTTGCCGGCCTCTTGGCTACAGCTGGTCACTAATTCCTCCGTTGGTCACCACCGGTCTCTCCACCAGCCGTCAGCCCGAACTTCACCAGTCTCTCAACAGACCCTGATGACTCCCCCCTATCCTTCAGGCATTCCACTGAGGCCTCTCCCTGCTCCCTCAGGTATTCTCTCTCTCCGAGTACTCTCCAGATCACTCAGAAGCCCTCTCACTAGCCCTCCCCTGGTCATCAAACTTGAGGGCTCTCCAGTCCCTCCAAGCTCTACCAGATAGGCTCTTGTTCTGGGCTACTACTGGTTTCTCTGGTTGCCGGCCTCTCAGGTCCCTCTGATGCCTTTTCTTTGGGCCCTCTTCTGGTCATGAAGCTTGAGGGCTCTCCAGTCCCTCCAAGCTCTAATAGGTAGGCTAATATAAGGTAGGGTCAGGGTCTCTCTCTCTGCTGCACCATGCCCCCTGTCTGCACCAGTCAGCACTGGACAGCTCCTCTACTATACCGGGACCCGTCAGACCCGGCCAGTACTAGACTTACTGGAAGTTAGGCTGAAGCCAGCATTCCTCCTCCTGAGGATCATCCAGCTCCCGAAGCAGCTCATGTTTTTCTCAGCTCACTGCACTGGAGATGTTCTTTTCAGCACCCTAACTCACTCAGGCTGAGTGGGCAGCTACCAGTAGTCTTTTCAAGGCCTTATGAAAATGAGCTCCACACACCACTACTCAGGCTCCCTCTGCTGGCCTGGGACAGGAACTTCAACCTGTCACAAATCATTATTGAAGTTGTGTGATGATGTGATAGTGGATCCATAGAGCCTCAGTGTGTGGTATTTTTACTGCACATTATAGATAAATCACTGAGCAACCAAAAATAAAATATATATTCTTGATAATAAAAATATTTTCGGTATGGTCAAATGATTCATCCTGGACTAACTTCATTCACATTCAAACAGAAGAAAAGTCTTGAGGCAGCACCAACTGCAATCCAACAGAGATGGACAGAATAGGGATGAAGGGGAAAGACTCATGGAGCTACACTAACTCCCAAAGTCTTACAGTGAAAAACATTGCTTTATAATCATTTCCATGTACTTGTTTTCAAAGAAAAAAACCAGCAGAATGATCTGCCAGTCTTCACTAATCTTACCACAGTCAAATATATTCTTCACATCATCTCTTCTGAAGTTCATAAGGATAGGGTTTATCCATTCTTGCAGCTGAACACCAAGGTCTTTTGCCAACACTTGTACAGTAGCAGTTTTCCCACAACCTGGAGGACCTGTCAGTAGTAAAAGGGACCCACCCTGAAATGGAAACAAAGCACTGTGAAAGAATAGAACTTTAGATGTATTTTCTAGGAAGGTGGAAGGGAAGAGAGACTGGTTTGGATATTTTTTATTATACAAAGATATAAAGTTAAACCAAAAATATATACAGGCAGTCCCCGGGTTAAGAATGAGTTATGTTTTTAAAGCTGTATGTAACTCAGAATTTGTAGATTTTAAGATTCTTTCTGCTTACCTCTGCTCCCAGCTGACAAAAGGACCAACTGTGCCTACCCCAGTGTTCCCTCTAAGGTACAGTATGCACAACCACACACTGTTCTTAATGTAGCCCTGCATCAGTCCTGAATCTGCTGCAGGAGAAGTGTAGGAGTCTATGCCATTGGAAATACTGCTCAATGAAATCAAATGGGGCAGTGGCAATTCTTATGTTCTTATGTTAGTTAGTTATATATATCAGGAAATCAGTGTTTTGGTGCCAAACAAAGGCTCCAAAATAGCTTAACTAAAATTTAAAAAATAAACAGTGAAAAAAGGGATTTTAGAGGTGGGGAAACCTAAAGGAAGGGACAGAAACCCTGGAAAAAAAAAAAAAAAAGGGGGGGGTTTAAAGACACCCTCTACCCCCGATTTTCCTCATAGGCTGTAACAGCCTTACTCCCTATGACCTGTGCTGGATATGTGCTGCAGCTTGCCTCAGTTCCTAAAGTAACTAGATCTGGGAGAAGAAATCACTGCCTCAAATGGACAGCTCCTCCAATGCTGAATCTTCAGGCTGCCAGTTGGACCAGAGTCTGACTGAGCCTTGAAACCCCATGGACACTAAGGGGGAAGCAAATGCAGACAGCACTCTGTGGAGACCCACTGAACCCCCTACAGATGCCCGACAGCCTGCGCTCAAGCCCCTGCAACCCAGTAGGTGAGCAATTCTACAAGGGGAACTGACTCCGAACTCCAGAAAAGTTTCTGCAGGCTGCCCAACAGGTACTGCAGAGGGATTGGCCTGTCAGCTGCAGATCTCAGTCTGCTTCTTCTCTATGCAGATACAGCTGGAACCTCGATGAGGGGAGCTCTGAGCATCGAAAGCCATCAAAAAAATGCAAAAAAGATTGAAAACATAAAATATACAGAGCAGATCAGAAAGACTCCTTCTGGTCACATGCAGAAGGGAAATCTGAAGGGGGCAGCAGAGCCCTCTAGTGGAGGAGGAGAGATTCAAAAGTGAGAGTGGATTCCTTCTGTATGGTTTGGCAAGCACGGGGATATTACCTGGACATGCAGAATGACACACCTAGCACACTAGAAAATTAAATTAGATGCCTAATTCAGTAAGCGTTCCAATATAGGTGCCAGTTCTAGAATCAGGGTCAAAACATTTGGTTTTTGCAAGACAGAGGAAAAATAAACCTTCTGTATTACCTGCTTTGGTTGCCTCTGTACAGCATGGGCTTTTAACCACACTTCAACTTCTTCAATTTTCTTTTTGTGAACAGCAAGCTCAGTCTGCGCAACAAAAATGTTCAAAGTGAGATTAGCTGTACTGTAAAATATATGTGAATTAGATCTATTTTTTATGCATGCATTAGAAATGTGGATTACATTCAGTTTGTCACAGGTTGTTGGAAATTTCCTCTTTTCAAGATCCACATACACAGAAAATTTATCCTTTGTGATCAATAACTTCTTGTATATCAAGTAATATTATTTATTTATTATGTCCATGTGACTTATTCTATATTGGACAAACTTCACAATCACTGAAAACTTGCCTTTTTGAGCACCAGCATTGTGTTAGTTCCAATAAAATACTGGAACATCTAGTACAGGGGTAGGGAACTCCGGTCCTCGAGAGCCATATTCCAGTCAGGTTTTCAGGATTTCCCCAATGAATATGCATGAGATCTATTTGAATGCACTGCTTTCAATGCATATTCATTGGGGAAATCCTGAAAACCCGACTGGATTGCGGCCCTCAAGGAGGGACTTTGAGACCCTGATTTAATGGGACAGAGTCAGCATGGATTCAGCCAAGGGAGATCTTGACTCATCAATTTGCTTGACTTCTTTGAAGGTATGACTAAACATGTGGATAAAGGTGAGCCAGTTGATGTAGAATATCTAAATTTTCAGAAAGCTTTTAACAAAGTTCCTCAGAAACAAAGTTCCTGGGAAAATGAAAGAGTTATGGGATAGGAGACAATGTTCTGTTGTGGATTAGGAATTGATTATTGGATGGCAAACAGAAAGTTATAAATTATGCAAGTTTTTTTCCAAAGACATAGTTGATTATGTAGATGTTTTAATTTATGCGGTAAAAAAGTGATTAGGCAAATAATAAACAGATTCTTCTGTTGTAAGAGCAGTTCACTATGGTTAACCCTGGTCCTCCAGATTCTATTAAACAAACTTTTCAACAATATGTTCAATTAAGCAAGGTACTGGTGCATCAAAGTACCACATAATTTTCCATGCAAAAAAGTCTGCATTGAAAAGATTTCAGGATTTTACTGATCATGAACAACAGCTGCTGATCAGATGCTCAGAAGCAAAGCTAGATCAAGCATCCCAAGTTTGCTTTCATCACTGAATACAAGTCTTTACAGAAGAAATGCTGTAATCCCTTTGGCAAGATAAACCATAATGTAAACAAGCTTGGAACGTGCGGAAATGAAACCTACTTGTGGCTGTTGTTGCATGTGGATACTGGTTTGCTCATTTAGAAACCAGTGGTGGTAAAGACACTATGGACCAACGCAACACCTATTTCATATACATTTTCTAGCCTTCTGATATGTGTATGTAATAGGCCGTGCACACCAGATAAGCACTACAAATACATAAAACAGACCCCCACACACTACCCCAGTGATCAAAGACCCTTCCCCACCCCCATAAAAATATTAATCACATCTTTAAAATTCAGCCTCCAGACCATCATCACCTGGCCGCCTGGCATAGCAAAGCCTAATTGTCCAGCATAGAGGCAGCTTAAGTCATCTTAGGGGTGGGTTATGGACCCATAGAGAGGAGGACCCATGCCCATAAGCCCCTGTAATCACTGCATTGATATTGAAACATGTGCACTGCCCTATACACCCCCACAACCCTTTTTTACTGGCATATAAGTGGCTCCTGCAGCCATAAGGGCTATTGGGGTGGTAGATAAGTAGGTCTAGGGGATTCTGCAGGTGGTTTGGGGGGCTCACCGTAACCTATAAGGGAGCTGTAGGGAGGAGAAGACATGGCATCCTTTTTTTGTGAAGTTCACAGCAGTGCCCTGTAAGGCACCCCGCTATTTAGGTGGCATGTCTGGGTATGAGATCCATCAGTTTGCAGAACCCTCCCACGTCCGACAGGGCTTGTTCTAGGTGTTTTGGACTTGGACGGAAAGTTGGATGAAAATGTAGTATAAAGATGGACCAATTGCAGAGGGAGGGGTAAATTTTCCAAATTTTTATAGGTACCATCAAGCCTATATTATGCGTCAGGGTATGTATTGGATCCTCCCAGAACCCATTGAACATATACCAGATTGGTTCTGGTTAGAATGGAGATTAATGTTTTCTTTACGTCTAAGTCATGTTATCAGTATTCAAATGCCAAGGTTATATAAGGATCACAAAATATTGGTTGATACTTGGAAAACTATAAGATATATAAGTAATCTAACTCCTATTCCAATAACTAAATCAACGACTCAAACAATATGGCTCAATCCAAAGATCAAAGTTGGCGGTTTTAAAATTATCTGGAAACATTGGATGATTGCTGGAATTCAGATTTTAGAAGATGTAATAAATAAAGGTAAACTGCTTGAATTTTCACAATTGCAAAATAAATTCGGCTTGAATAAATCACAATATTTCAGATGGATGCAATTGAAGCAGGCCATTCAGGTAGGGTTCCCTGAATGGAAAAATCTTAATAATTATCATAATATAGAATTCTTATGTTTTCAGATAGATTCCATGGGTCACCAGGCCGCAAGGTGGTATAAATTAATATCTGAATTTGTATATAAAAAGAAAAAAAATGGTCTTAGAGATATTTGGAGCATTGAGATTAAGCATCAGATTAATGCATCTCAATGGCCACAACTTTGGTCTTGGAGGATAAGATGTACACTGTCAGCATCTATGAGACAAACTTGGTTTTTTATTTTACATAGAGCTTTATGGACCCCTACACGTTTACATAGAATTGATAGCTCTAAGTCTAATAGATGCTGGCATTGTCATTTTGAAGCAGGGACATTAGATCATCTTTTATTCTATTGTCCATTCATATTAACATTTTGGAAATCAATTTGGCCCCAAATCAATAGGATGTTAGAAAATCCTGTAGCCTTGACATACGATACAATTCTATTTGGTACTGCAATGAGATCTCAAAGTCAAATTTCATCAAATAACAACAAACTTTTATTTATAATGACTGGAATAGCAGTACAACAAATTACACACAATTGGAAAAATTGTGACAGATTGAACTATAATTTTTGGTGGAACTCAGTTTGCCATATATATAAAATGGAACATACATTTGCAACACAAAAAGGATATATGGATAAATTCAAAAAGATTTGGGGACCATTAACAAAATATTGTAATAATTGAATTTCATTTTCCCATAATAAGAAAATAGTTAAAGAAGAAAGGGAGGGAGGGGATATGGGAGGGGGATTTATACTCTTTATTATAAATTATAAATAAAATATTATTAATAGATGGTATTCTTACATGAAAACAATGTAATAAAGGGAGGGGAAAAAGGTTAATAATTTAAAAAATAATTGATAAAATCATTACAATATATATGTTGTATAATTTTATAAGAAAAATAATTACAATTATATGATATATAAAATCATAAGAAATATAAGATAAGAAATGTTATGTATAAAATACATTATAGAAATATCAAGTGTATTAAGATAATTGTATGAAAATTTATGACACTTGTTGTTAAATGAAAAAAATCAATAAAAAACTTAAACAGAAAAAAAAAAAAAATTTCCTACAATTTTCAGCAAATTTATATTTCAATAAATGCTGCATTGCAAAACAAATAAATATAAATCTGGTAGAGTAATATTTCCTCTTTCAGATGGTACTAGTTAAGAAAAGATTCAGGCAGACTATTTTTATAATTAACAAATTTCAGCCCTTCTGTCAATGGTGCAAAATTTGAAGGAATGTTCTGATGCAGCTATTCATAAAGAATTGCTGTAAATGCGATAGTGTAGTATCTAGTTCAAGGAAAATCTATGATAAAAATCTGAAGTCTATTATCTGTTTTTGTTCTAGAGCTATAGCAGCTGATAAACTGGACAAAATCTGTCACGACAAACTGCAACAAGTTTTAAGGCACACTTTGAGCAAATATTTTAAGTGGGCTTTTGCATCCATGATGCTCATACTAGCACTGCTAAAACTAGCATAAAAAGTTGTGTTGGACTGCCAAAAATTAGTAATTTTCATCATTTTCAGCTTTATAAGCAGATAAAAATGACATTTTATTCACTGCTGTGCACAATGCTCCCAGCACCCAATAAAACAAGGGGGTCTAGCTCATGAACTATTGCAACTAAGGAACTGATATTTGGGGAAATTTTTTTTTTTTAAGCTGTGCTAGTTCTGCATACAAATTTTAAACAAAATCTGAGACATAATGGAGGGGAGCATTTTTATTATTTTAGATCTCTTAGTATGGAATGGCCCATCTACTCGATGTATGCAAGTACTTTCTCTGTCCCTAATGGGCTCACAATCTAAGGGCTACTTTTATCAAGCAGCGGTGCAGCATATTTACCATGGGCCAGGGAGGTAAAATGCTCCAACACCCATTCAATTCCTATGAGCACCGGAGGATTTACCTCGCCAGCCCATGATAAAAGGCTCTACCGTTGCATGATAAAAAGGAGCCCTAAGTTTTCTAATTGGGACAATGGCGTTACTTGCCCATGGTCACAAGAGGCTACAGTGGGAATTGAACCTAGATCTCCAGGATCTCAGCTCACTGGACCATCTTGTTGGGGTAAGCACTCCTACACGGTTTGCTGCTATGATATTTTGTCCAATTTAGGCGATTAGGTTGCCATTCTGGTTGCTTTTTTTTTTTTTTTGTTACTGTCACACTGACATTGCTTTAATGGCCAAAAATATTATTGTCCCCAGACAAGAGCTATATCTAGGATTTGAGAATACTTGACAGGAGCCCTTGTGAACATATTCTCTCTTCAGCTTCTCATTATGTGACACCCTCTAGTATTTACAGTTAAACATTTACCCCTCCCCCAATTCTGTATATTTAGTACCATAAGTTGTGTGTGCAAATTGGTTAACACAGCTGATTTGCACGTACAACTTAATTGTTTAACAGGCCTAATTGGCACAGATAATTGGCAATTAACACCTAATAATCAATGCTATTTAGCACCAATTAGAAGTTACATGCATGACTTGGGGCTGGATTCACTAACCTGCCCGATGGGGTCCGATCCGGGCAGATCTGACAAATTCACGAAACTAAAATATGCAGATGGGGGCAATCAGAACGCCCTCATCTGCCTGCATGGATCCAGACCATAGGAGCAGCGATTTTTTTTTTTAGTAGTTTTGAACCCTGTGAGCCCATGGTTTTAACCCACGGGTTAAAACCATGGGCTCACAGGGCAGGGAAGGGCAATGCAGGGCGGCAGGACTTCGGGGAGATTTTAACTAGTGGATTCACGCCGACTCTCCTGCTTCTCCTGCTCTATCAAGTCCTTATTTCTCCTCCCTCGCCACAGACTGAACCAAACGCCGGCACCACCACTGACCCCAACCCGTGGATCCCAGAAAGCTGATCCCGCTCTTTCCAGCTGCCATCCTCACCTTGCTGCTGTAATGTGGAGCACGAGAGAAAAAGTTCCTTGCGCTCACAGCTGATAAAAAAAGAGCAAGGAACTAAACTAACCAGTTACCAAGGCTAATAAAAAGATAAATGGAGCCCGTGGTTTTAACCCACTTAGAGCCGGCGGGCCTTTATCATTTAATAAACTGTTTTGAAAAAAAAAATCATGGGTTTGAACTGCAGGGAAGGGTGGGAGAGTCGAGGCAGGCAGGAAATCATGGCAGTTCAAGGCAGGCAGGAGAAGAGCATCAGAAAGACGAGCAGCAGGAGATAAGAAGCAGGGCAGCATTCAGGGCGAGCAGGCAGGAGAGATTGCAGGGCTTCCAGTCAGAAAGACGTTTTCGACTGATCCCCGGCAGTCGCTTCTTCAGGTGATCGGCCAGCCCAGTCGGTTCAGAAATTTGGTGTTGTGAATCGTGTCGCTGTCCAATCTGCATGTGTTTCACCTCATTTGCATGCACAGATTCGAAGCCGATCGCAGGAGAGGTAAGTGAATCAGGCCGGATGGAAATCTGATAGTAAAGGGGTCGCAAACCGATCGGTACACGATCGGTTTGCTTTGTGAATCTAGCCCTTGGTAAGCACATTCTATAAAGTGCTGCACATCAAGTGTGCGAATTTGAAAGGGGGTGTAGCCAGGGGAGGAGCATGGGCAGATTGTGAACATTCCTAAAAGTTAGGCATACTGTTATACAATAATTCCAATCCATGTACAATTTAGGCACAGATATTAAGGTCTGGTTTTTCTTGGCTTAAATGGGAACACCTAAAAGTTATGATGCGAACTGGTGCCTAGTGTAATTTTATAAGATGCTTGTATCGTTTATAGAACTGCATTAAGCGCTGTTCTAGTTGGAGCCAATTTTATGGGTGTCACATATATAATATGGCCCTTAGTACATATCTAGTTACCCAGAACCTCATTCACTAAGTATATTCAAGTCACAAAATCTCTACAGCCAGATCCAAACCATGTCCTACAGTAACACTATCATCTTCTCCCTCAATGGAGCCCACAGAAATGGAAAGGAGAAATTAGGTTCTTACCTGCTAATTTACTTTCTTTTAGCTTCTCCAGACCAGTAGAGGTTAATCTTTACGAATGGGTATATATCCAATCATGACCAGCAGGTGGAGACTGAAAACAAAACTTTGGGACAGTATATACTATCCTCCCCTCTCTATTTCCCTCAGTCTGCCGAATAGCCAAGCAGAACCAAGAACTGGAAAACAGAAAGAAAACAATACTCCAAACAGGAGTAACAAATAACATACCCAAATGCTGTTGGAAAATGCAGAGGAGAAATACCCGAAGGAAAATGTCCCCACAGCTCGCCAGCTAAGCCAACCGAGCCACAGCCGCTGTTCTTTAATTCTCCCCGGCCCTAGAAAAATACTAGAACCCGCAGCAAAAAACAAAAACTGCCCGCGAAACAGCCCCAACAACAACAACAGACAGGGTGAGGACCTCTACTGGTCTGGAGAAGCTAAAAGAAAGTAAATTAGCAGGTAAGAACCTAATTTCTCCTTCTTTAGCACTCTCCAGACCAGTAGAGGTTAATCTTTATGAATGGGACGTACCAAAGCAGTCCCTCTCACGGGCGGGACCCCCGAAGGGCCGATACCAGAACACGCTCACCGAACACCGCGTCCCGACGCGCCTGAACATATACCCGATAATGCCTAACAAATGAATGCAAGGAGGACCAAACCGCCGCCTTACAAATATCCACCGGAGGCACGAGCGACGACTCAGCCCAAGAAGCCGCCTGACCCCGAGTGGAATGAGCCTTGAGAAACTCCGGAACCGGCTTCTGACTCAGAAGATAAGCGGAAGCAATCGTCTCCTTAATCCAGCGCGCAATAGTAGCCTTAGAAGCTCCAGCCCCCCGACGAGGACCCGCCAGAAGGACAAAGAGATGATCGGAGCTCCGAAAATCCCGGGTCCGCTGCACATAAGCGCGGAGGACCCGACCGACATCCAACTTGCGCAGCTGCCGTTGCTCAGAAGAACCCTCCCGACTACCCAAGACCGGGAGGACCACCGATTGATTGACATGAAAAGGAGAAACTACTTTCGGCAGAAAGGAAGGAACAGGCCGCAAAACAACCCGCTCCCTCGAAAATTCCAGGAAGAGAGCCCTACAAGAGAAAGCCTGTAGCTCAGAAACCCGCCTAGCGGAAGTAATGGCCACCAAAAAGACCGACTTCAGCGTAAGGTCCTTCAAAGAACAGCCATCCAACGGCTCGAAAGGCGGGCGCACCAGAACCGAGAGAACCAGATTGAGATCCCAAGAGGGAATCGAGGGCCGAATGGGAGGCCTGAGCAACTTGGCCGCCCGAAGAAAGCGAATTACATCAGGAATGGCCGACAAACGCTGACCTGTCACCAGCCCCCGAAAAGCCGACAGGGCCGCCAGTTGAACCCGGAGAGAAGACCAAGCTAGGCCTCTATCCAGGCCATCCTGCAAGAACTCTAGAATGAGAGGCAGGGAAGCGCAAAAAGAGACCACTCCCCGCGCCCGGCACCATTCCTCAAAAAGACGCCAAACCCGCACATAAGCCCTAGAGGTAGAAAGCCTCCGGGACCCCAAAAGTGTAGAGATCACCTTATCTGAATATCCCTTCTTACTCAGGCGGCCCCTTTCAAAAGCCAAGCCGTAAGACAAAAGGGAGACGGGTCGAACATGGGAATGGGACCCTGCGTCAGGAGATCGCACACGAGAGGCAGAGGAAGAGGATCCGCCACCAGATGCCTCACCAGATCCGCATACCACGGACGACGAGGCCAATCCGGAGCCACCAAAACCACCAGCCCCGGGTGGCGAACAATGCGAAGCAGTACTCTGCCCACTAATGGCCAAGGAGGGAACACATACAACAGCCCCTCCGTTGGCCATGGCTGGACCAGAGCATCCAGACCCTCGGCCAGACCATCCCTGCGACGACTGAAGAAGCGGGGTACTTTGGCGTTGCCACTTGTGGCCATCAGATCCATCAGGGGCTGCCCCCAAGCCCGCACTATCAACTGAAACGCCACGGCGCCGAGACACCACTCTCCCGGATCCAAGAAGTGACGACTGAGGAAGTCCGCCTGAACGTTTTCTACCCCGGCAATGTGAGAGGCCGAGATGTCCAGAAGATGCGACTCCGCCCAAACCATGAGCTGAGCCGCCTCCTGCGCCACCTGAGTGCTCTTGGTGCCCCCCTGACGATTGACATAAGCCACCGCCGTGGCATTGTTCGACAGGACTCTGACCGACTTGCCCAACAAAAGGGAGTGGAAAGCCAACAGCGCCAGCCGGACCGCTCTGGTCTCCAACACGTTGATCGACCAGGAGGCCTCCTCCGCGGACCAGGTACCCTGAGCTGAGTGACCCAGATACTGAGCCCCCCAACCCAGGAGACTCGCATCCGTAAGGAGCACCGTCCACTGCGGAAGATCCAGAACCACCCCCTGAACTAGGTGAGGGGTCTGGAGCCACCAACGTAGACTGCAGCGCGCCAAGCCTCGCAGGGGAACCAGAACATCCATCCCGTGCCTCTGGGGAGACCACCTCCGCAGCAGAGCATACTGGAGAGGACGCATGTGGGCCCGCGCCCACCTCACCACGTCCTGGGATGCCGCCATCGACCCCAAGACCTGGAGGAAATCTCGCGCCCGAGGACACCGGGACGCCAAAAGCAGGCGAATCTGAGATTGCAATTTGCTCACCCGGGCCTCTGGGAGGAAGACCCTCCCCAAGGAGGTGTCGAACAGCACCCCTAGGTACTCCAGACGCTGAGCCGGGACCAACCGGCTCTTGGAAAGGTTGACCACCCAGCCCAGCGACCGGAGAAACTCCACCACCCGAGCCGTAACCCGGGAGCTTTCCTGCAACGACTTTGCCCGAATTAACCAGTCGTCCAGGTAGGGGTGTACCAGGATGCCCTCCGACCGCAAGGCTGCCGCGACGACCACCATCACCTTGGTGAACGTCCGGGGAGCTGTGGCCAGCCCAAAGGGAAGCGCACAGAACTGATAGTGCCGACCCAAGATCGCAAAGCGCAGGAAACGCTGATGAGAGGCCCGAATGGGAACATGCAAGTAGGCCTCCGTCAGATCGAGAGAAGTGAGAAACTCCCCCGGCTGAACCGCCAGAATGACCGACCGCAGAGTTTCCATACGGAAAGAGGGAATCTTGAGAGCCCTGTTGACCCCTTTCAAATCGAGGATGGGCCGAAAGGTCCCCTCCTTCTTGGGCACCACAAAGTAAATGGAGTACCTTCCCGTGCCCCACTCCAGAGGGGGCACTGGCACAACTGCCCTGAGATCTAGCAAGCGCTGAAGGGTCTGGCGAAAAGCCTGCGTCTTCCCAGGAGTCTGACATGGAGAAGCGAGGAAAAAATCCGGCAGAGAGCGGGCGAACTCCAGGGCATAACCGTCCCGCACCACCTCCAGGACCCACTGATCGGACGTGATCTCGGCCCATTTGGGGAAAAAGTCGCGCAGCCGGGCCCCCACCGGAACCAACGGGGGCGCCGGCAAGGCTTCATTGTGCAGGACGGGAAGCGGGGGAACCGGCGGAGGGATTCCCTGCCCCCCGACGGGCCCCCCGAAAGGGCTGCATGCGCTGGAAGAACCGACCCCGGGAAAACCCCGGAGACTGGAAAGAAGCAGCCCCACGCCCAGGGCGATACTTGCGAAATTCCCGCAAACGCCCCCGGGCCGCACCACCCCGAGACGCAGGGCGGGCACGGTCCTCCGGCAGACGGGGAACTTTCGAGTCCGACAGAGTCTGAATCAACTTATCCAAGTCCTCTCCAAATAAAAACGACCCCCGAAAGGGAAATTTAGTAAGCTTAGCTTTGGACGCAGCATCCGCCGCCCAAGCGCGCAGCCACAACACACGCCTTGCGGCCACGCCAAAAGCCATAGACTTAGCCGAGATCCGCACCAAGTCATATAGAGCATCTGAGAGGAAAGAGGCAGCCATCTCAATCTTCGCTACCTCCTGATCCACCAGAGACCAGTCATCAGACTCTCGATCCAAGACACGCTCCGCCCACCGAAACACGGCGCGAGCGACCAGTCCCCCACAAATAGCCGCCTGGACCCCAAAAGCAGAAAGCTGAAAATTTTGCTTAAGAATGTTCTCCAACTTGCGCTCCTCAGAGTCCCGCAAGGCAGAACCGCCCTCAAAAGGCACGGTATGCCGCTTGGAAATTGCCGAGACCACCGCATCCACGACTGGCGAAGCTAACGTAGCCCGATCCCCTTCAGGAATGGGATACAGGCGAGCCATGCTGCGCGCCAGCCGAAACGGCGTCTCCGGCGTTTTCCACTGCTCCAGAATAATATCCCGAATATCCTGATGCATAGGAAAAGAGCGGGAAACGGAACGGATCCCCCGTAACAGAGGGTCCCCCACACGCGGAGTCTCCGGCGGCGCGTCCTCAAAACGCAAAACCGAAGAAACCTGTTGAATAAGGTCAGGCAGCTCATCTCTCTGAAAAAGGCGCACCACGGACGCCTCTTCACCGACGAACGGGAAACCCGACAACCCGCCGCCAGCTTCCGTCCCCTCCAGAGGGTCCTGGAATTCCTCAGAAGGGTCCAGGTCCTCCTCCAGACCGACACGTTCCTCCGACCACAAATATTCGTCCCACGACACCCGCGGACACTTGAACAAGGGAGGCGGCGGAGGGGACGTCACGCCAGACGAGAGAGGCAAAGCCGCAGGGAGCACGGAGGAAACCCCACCCCCCGAAACCCCCTGGGCGCAACCGGGACCCCCAGCCGCCTGAAAATAGGCTCTGCATAAAGAAAAAAAGAAATCGGGAGAAAAACCCCCCGAGGGTCCCAAGGGACTCCCTGCCACAGCAGGGGACCCAGCAGAAACCTGCCCCTGCATAGTCAAAACAGGGGGAAGGTCACCTGAGGTGGAAGACAAAATGGAGGGGTCAGACAGAGAAGATGGCGGTTTTCCCGCCAAAAAAGCTCCCTCCATAGCCTGAAGCGGCTGAGAGACCTGAACAGTCTCAGCCGCTAAAGCAGGCAAGCCGGCATCAGCTGTCAAAAAATCAGCTGAGAGGGAATCCTCTAAAACCCGACCGTCGGCGGCTCGGGGAATCCCTCCGTGGCCGGACGGAGAAGACCGGGCTTCTCCACCGTTCCCTGCCGACTCGCGAGGCACCATCGGCGGGGAGCTCTGGGCGCCTGCAGCCGCTGCCGACGGAGCTCCTCCACCGCACCGGCCTGAACACCGCTTGCACAGGCCGGCCGCGAGTGCCTCGCGTCTGGAGCACAATGAGCACTTTTTCCCTTTAGAAGTGCTCATTGCTCCATACGCGACCTAGCTGTAAAAAAGTGCCGGTTAGTTGAAAAAATACAGTAAAATACAGTTTTCTTAAAGGGAAACAACCCTCCAGACCAGCACTACCTCAGGATTTTTTTTTTTTTTTTTAACAGAACAGACTCCACAGGCTCTCGAAGCAATATGCCTTGCTTGATTTAGGGGGCAAGGCTTACTGCTGAGGCTCCTCTAAAAAAATGTGGGGAGGTGGAGGAAGTGGGGGGAGGGACCCCGCTCGAGACCCGCCGGGTTTGACACCCCCGAGGTCGGACGAACCCCCAAACAGAGTCCGCCCAAGCTCCGTCCGGCCAAAAACAGGGACAATAAACCCCCTAAACAAATTCCAACAGCCCTACCAAGGGAGATGGGTACAGATCACATCAACACCTGCTGGAGACTGAAAGAAGACTGAGGGAAATAGAGAGGGGAGGATAGTATATACTGTCCCAAAGTTTTGTTTTCAGTCTCCACCTGCTGGTCATGATTGGATATATACCCATTCGTAAAGATTAACCTCTACTGGTCTGGAGAGTGCTAAAGAAAAAGTTATTAGTTAGGTTTGTTATGTCCATGATGACAAATTATTTAATTATTCATCAATGCAAGACCTAGGGCCAATGGCAGCCCCTGGAGACCTCCGAGGTGGCCCCTATTGTCTTTCTGGGGGGTTTTTCCCCTGCTACTCTGCTTCTCTATTGAGGGGGGGGGTAGAGCTAAGTAGACAAATGGGAATGCATTTGAAAATATTCACAAGCTCAAGGATACTCCCCCAATGAAGTCTGAAGGTGAGCTGGTAGGGATGCATATCATTGGTCAGCAGTGTTGTAGACCCACATGGGAAGATATTTGGGAGCTTTCCCAAATCTCGTTAGAATCCAAAGTGGCCCTAGCTTAAAATTTAATGAATTATTATATTTACCTTTATTTATTAGGATTTATTTACTGCCTTTTAAATAAAATATCACCCATAGTAATGAAAAGCAAATATTACCTAGATTTCCAATTGCAACAACATTAAAACATAGTTAACTTTAATATAATAACTTCCAAATCAGGACACAGTTAATGCAACTTCCGTATACTGACACAAAAGGCCAGTCTAGTTTTCATACCTGTGTTTCTGGTTTGTATTTGACAACCCATGGATCATTTTCAATTTGGCTAGATGATTTCTCTCTGGAAAAATATTTTGATCTCTTTGTTTTTTGAAATTCGCTATGGCTGCTGTTAATAAATAAGGGGTGTTCTTTATTTTTCTGCTGTCTTCTCACCAGCCCTGATGGTTTGGTTTGAGGAGCAAATGAGGAATTTGAGATTCCACACAAATCTTCAAATGATGGTTCTACCCAATCTGTTAACTGAAAGGAATACATGTGAAAAGTACAATATTAACATTTCAGATACTCAGTAACTCAATATTTGTCACATAGCTTTGGATTATACAAATTTTGTATTTGTTTGCAATTATAATGCAGTAGAATTAGAAAAGTTTCAAAGAGGAGCAACCAAAATGATAAAGGGGACAGAACTCCTCTTGTATGAGGAAAGACTAAAGAGGTTGGTGCTCTTCTGCTTAGAAAAGAGATGGTTAAGGGAGGATATGATAGAGGTCTACAAAATCCTGTGTGGTAGAGAATATTAAGGGCTCCTTTTACGAAGCCACGTTAGCAGTTTAATGCGCGTAATAGCGCGCGTTAAATTGATGGCCGCGCTAGCCGCTACTGCTTCCTCTTGAGCAGGCGGTAGTTTTTCGGCTAGCGCAGGGGTTAGCGCACGCTAAAAAGGTGCGTGCAATAAAGCCGCTAACGCGGCTTTGTAAAAGGAACCCTAAGAGTGAATCAATTTTTCACCCTTTCCAAAAGTACAAAAACCAGGGGACACTCAATTAAATTACATGGGAATATTTTTTAAAACAAATAGGAGGAAATATTTTTTTACTCAAAGAATAGTTAAGCTCTGGAACTCGTTGCCAGAGAAGGCGGATGCAGTGGTTAGTGTGGCTAGGTTTAAGAACAGTTTGGACAAGTTCCTGGAGGAAAAGTCCATAGTCTCTTATTCAGACAGACATGGAGGAAGCCACTGCTTGCCCTGGATCGGTAGCATGGAATGTTGCTACTATTTGGGTTTCTGCCAGGTACTGCGACCTAGATTGGCCACTATTGGAAACAAGAGACTGGGCTAGATGACCATTGGTGGTCTACCCCAGTATGGCTGTTCTTATTTCTCTCTTCATGTTTTGCTTAGAAATCATATACCTTAGCAGAAGCTATCTTGCTCCTGTAAGAAGTTGTTGACATTATCAGCTATGACAACTCCCATCCGCAACACAACACTTGAGCATATCAAACTAAGAATGACCTGGAAAAAAATAAAATTAAAATGTATACAAAGATACTTTACTGATTAAAGGAAACATCAAAATAAATTATTGTCCATGATTACCAAGGATATTAAAGATGTAAACATTTTCATCACTTTAGAACCATCAAAAAAGGGATGTACTGTATAGGGCCTGAATGGTAGCTCTGCAGTTTTAAGGCACACTTTAAGCAACATTTTCAAGTGGGCTTTTGCATCCATGATGCTCATACTAGCATTGCTGAAACTAGCTTAAAACGTTGTGCAGGACTGCCAAAAATTAGTACTTTTCATCAATTACTGTCAGCTTTATGAGCAGCTAAAAATTACATTTTATTCACTGCTGTACCAGCAGCCAGTGGCTTGTTGGTCTAGGGCAGGGGTGTCAAAGTCCCTCCTTGAAGGCCGCAATCCTGTCGGGTTTTCAGGATTTCCCCAATGAATATGCATGAGATCCTATTAGCATACAATGAAAGCAGTGCATGCAAATAGATCTCATGCACATTCATTGGGGAAATCCTGAAAACCCGACTGGATTGCGGCCCTCGAGGAGGGACTTTGACACCCTTGGTCTAGGGGTATGATTTTCGCTCTGGGTTAGAGAGGTCCTGGGTTCAATTCCCAGACAAGTCCCTCAATTTCTAGGACAGATTCAAGGTGACAGAAGGGCATGGCTTGGTACTAGTCATACTTTTCAAAAATTACAAAGACTAGGGGCTCCTTTTACTAAGCTGTGTTAGCGTTTTTAGAGCACGCATTTTAGCGTGTGCTAAACCCACGCTACGTGGCTAGAACTAACATCAGCTCAATGCTGGCATTAGCGTCTAGCACGCGTGGCAATTTAGTGCGCGCTTTTCCACACGCTAATGCCCTAACGCAGCTTAGTAAAAGGAGCCCTAGAGGACACTCGATGAAATTGTAGGGAAATACTTTTAATATTTTTTCACTCAGAGAATAATTAAGCTCTGGAACGCGTTGCCAGAGGTTGTGGTTTTAAGAAAGGTTTGGACAAATTGGAAAAAGCCCATAGTCTGTTATTAAGACATGGGAGAAGCCTCTGCTCGCCCTGGATCAGTAGCATGGAATGCTGCTACTCTTTGGGTTTTGGCCAGGTACTAGTGACCTTGATTGGCCACCATGAGAATGGGCTACTGGGCTTGATGGACCATTGGGCTGACCCAGTAAGGCTGTTCTTATGTTAAGGGGGTCTAGCTCAGCGACTATTGAAACTAAGGATCTGATATTTTGGGAAAGTTTATTAATGCTAGTTCTGCATACAAATTTTGAACAAAATCTGAGACATAATAGTGGGGAGTTTTTTTTAAAATTATTACTACTATTTTAGACCACTTGGTATGGAATGACGCAGTTTGTTGTGACAGATTTTGACCAGTTTATCAACTGCTATAGCTGCAGAACAAAATTAGATACAGACTTAAGATTTTTAGATTATCCTTGCACTGGACACTGCATTGTCAAATTTGCAGCAATTCACTATGAATAACAGCATCAGAACATCCCTTCAAATTTTGTACCATTGACTCAAGGGCTGAAATTTGTTCCTGCTGAAGATGTTGGGATTGTGGGTTCAGAGAGGGCAATTTTTCCCTTAGGGCTGTTTCTGGAATAAAAAACAGTCTATTGCAGGAAGGGCAGACAGAGCGGGCAACTATAATAAGCTGACGGCTCTTGCAGACTGCACAGCTTGTGCCTGCAGGCATGTTCAGCCTCATAAGTGCCTGGGAGTTGCAGGGAAGCCCAAAGAAGGAACACCTATAGAGGGTGTATAGGCTACAAGGGGCAGGAGATAAGGACCCGTGCCTTTCTGGAAGGATGCTGAAGACCATGACTGGAGGGGGGAGAGACAGCAGAGCAAAGGCTCAGTGCTCAACCAGATCCAATCCAGGAATCAGGTAACATGGGAGTGGCCATTAGGCTCAGCCAGCATTACAGAGAGTTAAGCCAGGGACCAGGAGCATCAACCTGAACAACTTACCAGCTGCTACAGTTAAAGAAAAATATTGGAACTTGCCCACAACACCAGGTTATACCAGCAAGTTCATGGGAAAAGCCTAACATTTTCTTTACCTCCATCTGTGATAATACCCACTTGCTGAGAACGGTGCAGCCTTAGATGACAAGGAAGCAGTTATTTGTGCTAAAAACTACTAACTTATAGAAAAGTAATAAATCTTGTTTCATTGTGCTCTGGCTTGCCTCAGACCCGCAATTACCTCAAGGTGACATCACTGCCGGTTAACACCGATAGTGCAAGGTGCTTGCTTGGATTAGTAATTCCTCCTAGTTCTCTCTCTCTTAACTCATAACCTTGGACAAACTATTTTTGTTATATCTTTTTCATTTCAGCATTCTCTTCACATATCTGCAAGCTCTCAAACCTCTCTCCCCATACGCATTCTTGATGAGAAAAATATTGCTCTAATTCAGTGGTTCTTAACCTGGGTTCGACCGAACCCCAGGGGTTCGGTGAGTCAGTCTCGCGGGTTCGGCGGAGGTCAAAATACACCTCCGACTCATATAGCGCTTCCGTCACTTTCAATCATCTATCAGTTATTCAGTTATTTTGATCAAGACTGATCGTGTACTTGGTTTCTTGATCTATTAATCTGTAACTAACGCCTTATATACATCAATCAATTCTTGATCAAAATTTGTGATTTAACTGATAGATGATTGAACGTGACCGAAGCGCTTATGATTCGTGATGAAACGCCCCGCTTGTCCATAATTGGCTGCAGGTGATCACGCAACATCGCTTGGCCTATCTGTGCTGCAGGGGATTTGATGCACACAGTAGTCGAATTGTAACTGTTGTAATGGTACATCGTGTGATACCTATATTTTAATCCCTTACTAACTATGTCGAGCAAAATACGAAAGTGGTCGGACGAATATGTACAATATGGATTCACATGTATAACGGAACGTGATGGGAGTCAGCGTCCTAATTGCATGATTTGCAATGCCAAGTTGAGTAATTCTAGTCTAGCTCCGGCAAAACTAAGGGAACACTTCCTTAAGCTGCATGGAGATGGAAAATACAAGAACAAAATGCTCGCTGAATTCAAGGTGAAGAGAGCAAGATTCGATGAAAAGGCTACTCTGCCTGTTCTCGGCTTTGTACCCCTCAACAAACCGATCCTTACAGCATCGTACGAAGTTGCTTACCTGATCGCAAAGCAGGGCAAACCACACACCATTGGTGAAACACTCATAAAACCAGCTGTGTTGAAGATGGCGAATATCATGCTGGGAAAAGCAGCTGAAGTTCAGTTATCTGAAATTCCTCTTTCAAATGACATCATCAGCAACAGAATAGAGGACATGAGCAAAGACATCTTGGCTCAAGTAGTTGCAGATCTGATTTCAAGCCCGGCAAAATTCAGCCTTCAACTCGATGAGACCAGAGACATTTCCAATCTAAGCCAGCTTACAGTATTCGTGCGCTATGTGAAAGACGATGTGATAAAGGAAGATTTTTTATTTTGTAAGCCTCTTACAACAACAACTAAGGCAACTGATGTGAAGAAACTTGTGGATGACTTCTTCAAAGACAACAATCTTTCGTGGTATATGGTTTCTGCAGTTTGTTCGGACGGAGCTCCAGCCATGCTCGGAAGAAAGTCCGGTTTTGGTGCGCTAGTGAATGCCGATGCACCACACATCATTGTTACGCATTGCATTCTGCACAGGCATGTGTTGGCAACAAAAACCTTGCCTCCAAAACTGGCAGAAGTTTTAAAAATTGTTGTGGAATGCGTGAACTATGTGCGAAATAATGCTCTGAAGCACCGCATCTGCAAGGAGCTGTGTAAAGAAATGGGATCTGAATTCGAGGTACTTCTGTACCATTCTAATGTTCGGTGGTTATCCCGGGGACAGGTGCTGAATCGTGTTTTTGCCTTGCGTGTGGAATTAGCTCTGTTTTTGCAAGAGCAGCAACATTGTCATGCAGATTGCTTTAAAAATTCTGAGTTCATTCTCATTTTAGCGTACATGGCTGATATCTTTGCAGCTCTCAATCATCTCAATAAGCAGATGCAGGGTGGTGGAGTCAACATCATCGAAGCGGAAGAAAACCTGAAAGCTTTTCAAAAAAAGCTACCATTATGGAAACGACGAACAGAAAACGATAACTTCGCAAACTTTCCCCTGCTAGACAACTGTGTAAGTAAGATCGAAGATGTATCTGGAATCGGAGACATTTCTGTACCCGCGGAACTGAAGCAAACTATTGCCACGCACTTAGATGAGCTTGCAAAGTCTCTCGACGGATACTTCCCTACAAGAGAGTCATATCCAGCATGGGTGAGACAGCCGTTCATGTTTAGTGTTGAGACAACAGATGTCAATGATGAATACCTCGATGAAATCATTGAAATTCAGCAGAGCCAGGTTCAACAGCAACTCTTCAGAACAACAACGCTCTCAACGTTTTGGTGTCAACAACTGGTAACGTACCCTGTTATTGCTAAGAAAGCTCTGGAAATTTTCATACCGTTTGTTACAACATATCTTTGCGAGCAATCCTTTTTGAGGATGCTGGACATAAAAATGAAGAAAAGGAACAGACTTTGTTGCGAAAATGACATGAGAGTGGCACTTGCCAAGGTAAAGCTGCACATTTCTGAACTGATCTCTGAGAGGCAACAGCAGAAGTCACACTGATTTGCAGTAAATTTCATTATTATGTTATTATTATTTGAAATATAGGAGAACTTTTTTGTTTTCAAAATTGATATTATTTTTTCCCTCACTGTATACCTATGTTTTGAATTTGTAAAAATCATATTTTATTTTTCCAATAAAGAAGGGTTCGGTGAACACGCATATGAAACTGGTGGGGTTCAGTACCTCCAACAAGGTTAAGAACCACTGCTCTAATTTCTTTTGCAAATCATGATCTTCCTCCCTCCCCCTCCTCCTCTTAATACTGTTTCACTTAATGAAGAAACAGACCAACTACACACTTATCAGAAATCATCAATGAACATGCTCCTTACCAGCCAGGATCTAATACAAGACCTGTGAAAGCCCCCTGGTACTTTCCGTCACTCTGCCTACTAAAATCTTATGTGCGTAGATCAGAGAGACTCTGGAGAAAAACAAGAACTCCCTCTGCTATCTCTATATTCAAAACTAGATACAGTAAGGGCTCCTTTTATTAAGCCGCGCTAGCGGGGTTAACCCGCATGACTTTTCATCTCCCGCTAACCCCTGTGCTGGCCTAAAAACTACCGCCTGCTCAAGAGGAGGCGGTAGCAGCTAGCGCGGCCGGCGGTATTACGCGCGTTAAACCGCTAGCGCGCCTTTGTAAAAGGAGCCCTAAGTATTGAAGTGCTCTTAGACACAGTAAGAAAGAATACTTTAATCGCCATCTCTCACGTGCCATAAACCGGCCATATGTACTTTATTTCACAAGATTTTTCCAAAATTTGTAATGAACCCTGAATATGATCCTAGATTTCTCTCGTTGGATTCTTTAGCCCAAGCATGGGAAAACAAAATGGATTTCACTTAATATTGGATCCTTTAGATGCCAATCCTCCACAAGCCATGCTTTCAAGCTCTTTATCGTTTCCGTCTTCTTCCAAACCAAACTGCCCATCCCAGTGTCACCCTTTAATTTCCCAGACTGTGCTATCACGCTGTTGAAGTTAATGCCTGCAGAGAATTTCAGCACTATGAATGCTTTTAGGGGGTCTCTTGAGAAAAATTAATGCTTTTATTTTGACCCTATATAGAATGTCAATAAATTTTATCAAACCTTGTTTTCTTTGTAGCCTAGCACCCTGTCATTTTACCACATCTTTCAGATGAAGCAAAAAATGTGGGGGAAAAGAGGTGCTTATTCAACATAGCTGGTTTTAATAAAGGTTTGGACAAGTTCCTGGAGGAAAAGTCTATAGTCTGTTATTGAGAAAGGCACGGAGGAAGCCACTGCTTGCCCTGAATCGGTAGCATGGAATATTGCTACACCTTGGGTTTCAGCCAGGTACTAGTGACCTGGATTGGCCACCGTGTGAACGGGCTACTGGGCTTGATGGACCATTGGTCTGACCCAGTAAGACTATTCTTATGTTCACTTTTGGCTGAAAGACAAGAGCAAATACTTAGGGCTCTTTTTACGAAGGTGCGTTAGGGCCTTAATGCGTGGAATAGTGCACGCTAAATTGCTACGCACGCTAGCCGCTACCGCCTTCTTTTGAGCAGGTGGTAGATTTTGGCTAGTGTGCGCTATAGTGCGTGCTAATCCGGTGCGTGCGCTAAAATGCTTAGCGCACCTTCGTAAAAGGAGCCCCTAGTGTAAACAAGGTTATTGCTTCAATGTGTGACTTTACCCCTTACTGTATACAATTTGAACCTCTAAATATTTTGAAAGGCAATTTTAAAACTTTTCAGATAGCATATTTGTAATCCACTGCTTGCTATTAGGTTTTTCATATATTTTTGTGAAATACTTCCTACTACTTGCAACTTTTTTCTGCTGTACAGTAGGCTCACACTGGTCCTCAAGAGTGTTATGAGCCTAGAGATATTAATCTCTCCTTCCCTTTCATACTAAAGTAAATAAACAGAAGCTTTCCATCACCTACTATAGAATGTGTTAACTGTTCTCAAAAGAAACAAAACATACATAAAATCATAGATAAATAATATGACATTTTTAAATGTCTTACAATGTTAAATAAAAATACATGTATTTTTTTTAACTAGCTGAAAACAATTATAACAATAGATATAATTAGGTTTATGTTGCTTTTTTATTATTATTGGAAGAAAATTTATTGTTTTTATCTTTTGTGAGGGCCTAACTATAATTGAAACTATGTCTATATAATTATTGTGGATAGGCAGACTGAATGGGCCATTTGGCCTTTATCCGCCTTCATGTTTCTATGGGATCTCTTAGGGAGAAGAGGAGATAGTGGATGCTGTGGATGGGCAGACTGGATAATTATCTGCCTTCATGTTTTAAATGGGTTTGCTTGTTTGTTGTACTTCCTTGTGTGGAGTAATTTAATTCAAAAGCACCAGACTTTCAGAAATATATTAAGTTGCATTGATTTGTATGTATTTGTTTTAAGATGGTTTTAACTTCAGGGTAGACTTAACGTGTCCTACTAGTAGTGCCAGGAAGAAACTGAGGAATCTGGAAGCAAATATGAGAAATTTCATATTGAAAGAGTTTGTACAAGTTGGATTCATTATCTTAGTGCTACTTGAAATTATCATCATTTTTTATATTCTCTGCAATTATTTTTGCTTTTGTTCCAACTCATTGAGATTCTTAAACATAATGAGGAGAGGAGTAAGAACTAAAGCTGATTTTATTGCAAATAGCAAAGCAAGGAAATGAAACTTTTGCATCCAGTGACTTTATAAACTAAGAACTGACATGCTGATCCAACAGAATTTATTTAACTGAATTTTTATACAGTTTAAGCACTGCAGTGATGCAAAGGTCAAAAATCATACTAAAGAAATTGAAAAAAAAAAAAGGATAATAGTAACATCCCCCACCCCTTTTACTAAGCCACAGTAGAGGTTTCTACCGCAGCCTGGAGCACTATATGCTTCAATGCTAATAGAATTCCTATGAGCACTGGAGTATTTAGCACCCCAGGCCTGGTAGAAACCTTTACCACGGCTTAGTAAAAATGGGGGAACGTTTGCTAAAACAATTTTTTTGCAGAGCCTAACATGGGGCCTGAACAAGTAATGTGGACTTTTTGAATATTTTTTTTATGCTTTATGTCAGGGCTGCCCAAGTCCGGTCCTCGAGATCTACTGGCAGGCCAGGTTTTCAGGATACCCACAATAAATATACATGAGAGAGATTTGCCTGCACTGCCTTCTTTGTATGCAAATCCCTCTCATGCATATTCATTGTGGATATCCAGAAAACCTGGCCTGCCAGTAGGACCGAACTTGGGCAGCCCTGCTTTATGTTGTATATTTGGGGGTCCTTTTACTAAGGCACGCATTGCCATGCATTAGCACTAGCACGCCTTAGTAAAATGACCCCCTAGTTTATTTGTTTATATTTTGTGTATTTTTTAAAGTGGGACTCGATTAGAATAGTAAGATGTAGCAAGTAATACATTTTTTTAAAAGATAAATACATACCCTGTTTCCCTGAAAATAAGATCTATCCCGAAAATAAGCCCTAGTATGAATTTTAAAGATGATCCTAATATAAGCCCTACTCCAAAAATAAGCCCTAGTTAAGATTAACCCCTGAGGCCCCCCTCCCCCGAATGTCCCCAACACTCGCTGATTCCATCCCTGCCTGATTCGCTGAAAAAAATTCAGACTCGTCGATTCAGCAACCCCAGTGAGACCTGACATACCTCCACTCTGAGGCCTCCTAAAGCAGCAGCGGCGACAGTGCTGAACGGGCTGCTTCATGGCCTTTCCCGCTAGGGCCTTCCCTTTGCCGTATCACTGAGCGCTGCCGCTGCTTATGGAGGCCTCAGAGTGGCAGTATAACAGTCTCATGGTGAGAGGGTCGGTGGGGTTCTGCTGCACAGAGGGATGGGAGAGAGGGATAGAAAGATGCTGCACAAGGGAATGGGTGAGAGGGAAGGAAAGATGCTGAACATGGGGGGGAGGGGGCAGGGAGAAAGGAAAGAGGAAGAATTGGGTTATAGGAGAGATGATTGTTGTACATGAAAAAAATAAGACATCCCCTGAAAATAAGCCCTTATGCATTTTTTGGACCCCAAATTAATACAAGACACTGTCTTATTTTCAGGGAAACACTGTATTTGTACTGCTGTAATTCTGTTAATTATGTCTACTGCAGTACATCAATTTAGGAATATGTCTTCAAAAAAGGTTGTATATAAATCCTAATAAATAAATAAAAATAAGGCTCACATGCAAAAGCAAGACTTTGCCAATATGTACTGACCTATTATTTTCAACTTATTGGGGGAAAAAGCTTTCATTTAACATTTGTTGAAGTCTTCCATTTACAGTTTAACCAGAGGAGGGATGATCTTTCACAACTATAGCATTTTAAGGGTGCCTCATGAAGAAGGCCTATAGCCAAATGCCAAAGCCCAACATGAATCCACATAAGCTATAGAATTAGAACAGGATTGGGAAACCATAGTCCTTGAGAGCCACAACCCAGTCAGGTTTTCACAACTGCCACAATGAATATGTATGAGATCTTCTGAATACAATGGAATCAGTTAATGCAAATCATCACAGTAGAAGATCAAACTTCTAAGAGTAAAATGATATTGTGAAGTAGTAGTACACAACTTTTTACTTACATATTTAAATTCTCCACCAATATCTGTCACAATGTATTTTCCAGAAAAGTGAGAGAGATCAGTTAGTATGAAAGATACCAGAGTTCAGCATGTATAACTAACAAGAGAAGCCATTAATCTATATGAGAACTTTTGTTTATTACATTTGTTGACTTTCAGATTTCTAGTTATTGATAAGAAGAATGCCTGTAAAGAATCATTAATAGATGAAAAGCATTGGATTCATTCCTAATTGTGATACACTTCTCCCTCCGTATTTGCGGTTTCGATAATTCACGGTTTTTAGCTTGCTGGCTCCTCCCCCCAAATTACATTAGCTTGCATAGAGAAATTGCTGATTCCAAGCATTTACAGAGAAAATTGCTGATTCCCAGCACTTTCTTCACTGTGTTTTGCCTCTCCTTCAGGAACAGACCAGGTCTCCCACCATGTTATTCACGGTTTCACTATATTCAGATGGTTTTTAACAGAAAAAAGCAAACAACATATGAAAAAGTTATTCACGGTTTTTCTGTATTTGCGATTCTGTTAATCCCCTATCACAGCGAATACGGAGGGAGAAGTGTACTTAAAAAGATGCACACAATAACAGTATTGTGCACTAATGCTCATTATATTTCATAGCCTCACTTTTATGGAAAAACAAGTTGTTTTGCAATAACACCAAAATAACTAACTATCATTTGTAGGTTTTGTGTTGCTTCACAGTATCTGTCTGTGCAGAGATTTTTCTTGTTGCTGCTGCTGTTACCGATGTGACACCAGAATTTGAATATATATTTGTTTTGTTGTATAACAAGTGAGAAATCTGGGACTGATGTACTGCATACAGCTTTTTTGTTATGGAATAGGCAAATTCATACTAAACATAATAGTTAAGAACATAAGAAGTTGCCTCCGCTGGGTCAGACCAGAGGTCCATCACGTCCAGCAGTCCGGTCCCGCGGCAGCCTATCAAGTCCATGACCTGTAAGGTGATCCTTTGTCTAAAACCCTTCAATCCCCTTTATCCTTCTATCTATACCCTTTCATAATCCTATCTCTACCTCTATCTGTATCCCTCAATCCCCGTAATGTACTTTGTCCTATCACAACCTCCGGAAGCGCATTCCAGGTGGCCACCACCCTCTGAGTGAAAAAGAATTTCCTAGCATTGGTTCTAAACCTGTCCCCTTTCAATTTCTCCAAGTGCCCCCTTGTTCTTGTGGTTCCCAATAGGCTGAAGAATCTGTCCATCTCCACCTTCTCTATGCCCTTCATGATCTTGTAAGTCTCTATCATGTCTCCTCTGAGTCTCCGCTACTCCAGGGAGAAGAGCCCCAGACTTTCTAACCTGTCTGCGTATGAAAGGTTTTCCATACCTTTTATCATTCTTGTCGTTCTTCTCTGAACCATCTCAAGTATCGCCATGTCCTTCTTAAGTACAGTGACCAATATTGGACACAGTACTCCAGATGCGGGCGCAACATCGCATGATATAGCGGCATGATGACTTCCTTCGTTCTGGTTGCAATACTCTTCTTAATAATACCCAACATTCTGTTTGCTTTCTTTAAGGCTGCTGCGCATTGTGCCGTTGAACCTTGTGGAACTCCTGTATTTAGGCATGCTTTATTCAGCTGTGAATTTGTGCTTGGTGTGTCACAACAGAAAGGTAGAGAACTACTGGTCTACAGTATAAAACAGTAACTGCAGGTATGGGGCTAGCACAGAGGATACCCCAGTTGGCAAAACACAAATAAAACAGCAAAAACACAGCCTTGCAATACCACAGGCCATGGAAGTAATTGAAATGCAAACAGAATAGAAAGGTGCAGCCTCTAACTAAATAAAAAGGACGATAGCCAGATTGGTTTAACAAGTGGCAAATGAGATGAAACTTCAGCCAGATCTTGTTTGGTAGGCTATACAGAGCTAATGTTAATCAACTGAACTTAGTATTCTACACCTTTCTTCTGTTGTGACATACCTGACAATATTAATATAAGCCGCAATGATTCCCAGCTGACATTTGCAGGGTATAAGAAACAATATGTCATGGTATGTAACATAATTTAGAACAAAAAGAATGCCAGTTTCATTATAGGAAAGGAAAGAAGGATGCATGACACACTGAACACTACAATTCACAGCTGAACAAAAGGAAAAAAAATCCCCTATAAACCCATTTAATTATTATTAACAATGATGTAAGGGAAACACAAATGCAATGGTAGGAACTACCAGAGTGCAGAAGAGGGGTGGACTGCAATATTTTCAGTTGGAGCTAGTGATAGAAGTAAGAACCATTTATGGAGATCTCAAGCACCTAACGGTTCTCAACTCTCCCCAACCTGCAGTGCACTGTTAAGAAAAGCACAAGCATGGTGCCTGTCAAAGTTTTGGCGACACACAGGGTGAGAAGAATCACTGGTTTAAAACAAATGGCAGTAAAAACATCAGAGTGGATTTCTAATCGCTACATACAAGACAAATTCCCTTTATATTTAGGAACCAGCTGTGTCTATCTCATCCTAACAAGCTCTCTGATCCTACTGCACCAACAGCACCTGTGCTTCGAAGCTTTGAAGGCCCTTTCCAGTTGCGAATGATGCAAAGACCAAAATGATAGAACCACGCTATTAAACCCTCCCCCGCGAAGAAATGAAAAAACTCTTCACGACCATAAAACCACCACTAAGAACCGGCCAAGCATCCATACGCACCCGAATCCTACCTCCACCAACATTCACCTCAAGCAATTCTTCCGGCTTGACTATTCCAACAGTGACGTCACGTCCGATTCTTAAACAACCGATCAATGAGGTGGCATTCAGCAGGAAGCAGAAACCTGTACTTTAGGCGAGCCAAGAGATCGCGCTCTATTTGAACTTTCTGCACGTTAGTGTTGTTAGTTGTTCCCGCTTATTTGGGATGTTTGGAAAACTGGGTGCTGAAAATTTTTTGTGTTTACGGGATTTGGGGCTATTTTTCTTGCTGTGTGAGCGGATTTTTAGAAGGGATTCACTATTGTTCCAAGCCTCAATATGGTGTGCCGTCATTCTTTGTTTCCCAAGCCTCATTCTGGTGCTCTGTATATTCCCAAGCCTCATTTTGGTACCCCAATAGCTTTTCTCGATGCGTTTCAAACCTCAATCTGGTACCTCCACTATTTTTTTTTCTATGCGTTTCAGGAGGTTGTAGTGATCGATTTCGATTTTTCAACGTGATGACTGCTACTAGCCACTTTAGAGACGGAGTTTGGATTCTAGAGAACAAAGTGTCAGGATAAACTTATCTCTTTTGCACAAAGAAAACCTGTCCTGGGAGTTGCTGGCGTCAAACGTCTGGTGTAAAGTAAAGAAGACTGGATATTTTTCTTGGTATATAGATCTGTTTTATATATTGATTTAATTGGGGGTTTTTTCAAACGAATATAAATATGTGTATATAATACAAGTAGGCCTTGGAAAGTGCAACATTGGGACTTTTCCTTAATAGACGTTAGGAAGCAGACAGGAACAATTATTTGTGTTCATGTTTTGCTTGTTCTCTGCTGGTCTTTCAGCAAAATCTCATACTCATAAAAAGAGAGCCTGGGCTGACGCATGAGAGTGCTGAAAGCAGGAGCCGTTCTTTGTTGTTGTTGGTTTGTTTGTTTGTGGTTTTTTTTTGTTTTTGTTTTTTTTTGTGTGTGTTTTTTTTTGGGGGGGGGGGGTCGGTTGTTGGCCTCAGGAGAGTGCCACACAAACTCAACGACCTATGTGTAATTTTACTTGCAGGAAGGATGGTCGGTTTTCAAATATTTAATTTACGTTTGTAAATTGCTTTTAAAACTTGTTCTCATTATTTGTGTGTAACACATTTTGAACTGTAATATTTATACGCATTTCTTGATGGAAGACAGATTAGGGACTTGGAGTGGTCTTCAATTCCGACCTCTCATTTTCTACGCACATCCAACAAGCTGCTAAGATCTATTGCTTCTTTCTCTTCAATATCACCAAAATTCGCTCCTTCCTCTCTGAGTATACTACCCGGACCTTTGCCCATGCTCTTATAACATCATGCTTAGATTATTGCAATCTACTTCTAACTGGTATCCCACAGTGTCGCCTCTCCCCCTTGCAATCTTCTACCAACCTCGCTACACTCATGTCACCCCTCACTTCACTGGCTCCCTGTCTGCTATCACATACAGTTCAAGATATTATTGCTGACCTACAAGTGTATTTATTCTGCTGTCCCTCAATATCTCTCCTTGCTTCACTCTCCTTATACACCTCCCAGAGTCCATTCCTTCAGATAACTTTACCCTTCTCCTCCACTGCCAATTTCAGACTTTGTTCCTTTCATCTAGCTGCCCCCTATGCCTGGAATAAATGAGTTTATCCATCAGGCTCCTTCCCTTGTTTAAAAGCAGACTGAAAACCCACCTTTTTGATATAGTCTTCAATCCTTAACCCTACTTCTCTACCCTCCAACCCAGCCTGCTGATTATCCATTGCCCTTAACTGTATCCATGACATCCTGTTTGTCTGTCTTGGGCTGTTTAGATCAGTGTTCTTCAACCTTTTTACACCTATGGACCGGCAGAAATAAAAGAATTATTTTGTGGACCGGCAAACTACTAAGACTGAAATTAAAAAAACCCGTCTCCACCCCATCTCTGCAGCTTGGTCCCTGTCCCGTCCCCCATGAATTCGGTCCCCATCTCTATCCCATGTAGAGGGAGTGGGGAAAAAGAGAGAGATCCATGGTGCATCTCTCCCACTCCCTCTACTTACATATCCAACATTTTTCCCTCTCTCATCCTGCAGATCACATGCAGCATTTTTAACTATTGCCCTCCAGCCCCATGCCCAACATTTCTCCTATCACCCCTCTCCAGCACCATGCCTCACCTCCCCCTCTATCACTATGTCCAACATTCCTCCCCCTTGCATCCCCTTCAATCTGTCCCCATGCCCAACATTTCTCTTTCTATCACCCCTCTCCAGCACCATGCCACACCTCTCTCTCCATCACTATGTTCAACATTCTTCCCCCTTGCATCCCCTTCAATCTGTTCCTCTGTTCCTTCTCCACCACCATAGCCAACATTTCTCCCTCTCATCCTTCTCTTCACCATGTATCTCTACTTCACTCCTCTCTCCCTATGCCCAATAATTTTCCTTTCTTCCTTTCCTCATGTGCACCATCTTTCTCTTCACTTACACACTCATCTCCAACAATTCTCCCTTTCTATCCCGTCCCTTGTGTCCCAAGTTCATGCCGCCTCCCTTCCTTCTGTGTCCCGAGTTCGTGTCCTTCCTTTCTGCCTTCCAACCTTTGTCCCAAATTCATGCCTCTCCCCCCTTCTTTTCTCCCTTTGTGCCACATTATCCCAACTCTCCCTTACTTGTTCAGGGCTATCCAACAGGGCATGCCTCCCCCCTCTTCCAAAGCTGGATCAGCACTGGCAGCTCTCCTTGCGCTTGCAGCTGCCCATGAGTCTAGCAGACACCCTCCTTCCCTATTGCCTGCAAGTCCAGCAGTCCCCCACTCTTTCACCAGGCCCCCCTCCGCCAAAGCCAACTGGAGGGCTTCCCTCTGATATCAGAGCTGACATCGGAGGGAAGCCTTTCTGGTCAGCCGGGGATCCCAGGCAGTTACCTCGACCGTCAGACACTGTCTTCCTTCCAGCTTGGCTGCTCCTTATCTTCAGCGCCAGCCAAACTTGTTGGCCAGGATAGTGCGCAGTGGCTCTTGCATGCTGCTGACCCAGTTCTGCTGCTGGGGAAGGAGGGAGCCAGTCCAGCTCCAACTAAGTAACAGGGTCGGCTTCGGTGGTCGTGGTGGGAGGTGTAGCGGGTGAGCAGGCAGAGAGGGATCCCCGGCAGCGGCTTCAGCAGGGGGTAGGCAGGGAGGGATCCTGCCAGCGGCCAGGCCGCGTTCCCCAACAAGTGGCCTGTGTACCATGTGTTGAGAAACACTGCTGTAGAGTACCTATAGGACAACAAAAAGTTCACAATTTTGAAAAAATTCTTCTGATTACACATACAGAATGACACGGGGAAAAAAGTTGTCCCCGTCCCGTCGAGCTCGGTCCCCGCCCCATCCCTGTGAGCTTGGTCCCCATCCCCGCAAACAATCTGATCCATCCGCATAAACCATCTCCCTTCTGTGTTCCTATTTTCCCCGTTTCTAATATCTCTCCTCTGTATCTGTATACTCCCTCCTGTGTCCGGCATTGCCCCCCCCCCCATTTCCATAAACCATCCCTATGTAACTCTCCTTTGTCTCTGTCCCTATGCCCACATGTACATAATGCACCCCCCCCCCCCATGTATCTCCCCTTTATGTCTCTGTCCCTCTGCCAGGAAACTGCAGAAACACGTACAATGATGCAGGCTGAATTTATTTATATCAAATAATTGAGTGTGGTTAATAATACCACCTTAAATACAAACCAAGGGACCCGACACGGTCCGTGTTTCGGTTAACACGCCTTCATCAGGGGTCCTAACAAACCAGAATAAAAATAACTCAGGATATACATAAACATAATAAGAATATACATATATGTAACATATATTAGTTTGTTTTTAAGGTGGTATTATTAACCGCACTCAATTATTTGATATAAATAAATTCAGCCCTCATCATTGTACGTTTTTCTGCAGTTTTCTTTGGTTTTGTTTCGCATCCTTCACTGCAGACCTTGTTGGTTTTTCTCTTTGTTTATTCTGGATTCTGTCCCCCCCCCCCCCCATGTATCTCCCCTTTATGTCTCTGTCCCTATGCCCCCATGCACATAATTTCCCCTCTGTTTCTGTTACCTTCCTGTGTCTAGATTTCCCCGCTCTTACATAAGACATACATAAGACACGCCTTCACCGGATCAGACCCTAGGTCCATCTAGTCCGCGGAGGCCAAGCCAGGTGCTCCCTTATGGAGACCTTGATTACCCTTATCCCTCAATGTGATTTGCAAGTAGGTGTGCATCCAACTTGCGCTTGAATCCCAGAATGGTAGCCTCCTTCACAACCTCCTCTGGGAGAGCATTCCAAGCATCTACCACTCGTTGTGCGAAACAGAACTTCCTGACATTTGTCCTGAGCCTGCTGCCCCTCAGTTTCAGTCCATGACCTCTTGTCCGTATCACATTTGACAATGTGAATAACGATGTTTCCTGCTCTATTTTGTCGAATCCTTTTAGTATTTTAAAAGTCTCTATCATATTCCCTCGCAGTCTCCTCTTTTCGAGGGTGAACAGTGCCAGCTTTCCGAGGCGTTCTTTGTAGCTCAAATTTTCCATACCTGTTACTAGTTTCGTGGCTCTCCTCTGCACCCTCTCCAGCAGGGTTGTATCCTTCTTTAGGTATGGAGACCAGTGTTGGACACAGTATTCCAAGTGTGGTCTGACAATTGCTCTGTAAAGTGGCATTATGACAGTTGCCGATCTACTTGTGATCCCCTTCTTTATCATGCCCAACATCCTGTTTGCTTTCTTTGCCGCTGCTGCGCATTGAGCTGACGGCTTCAGGTTCCTGTCTATCAGTACCCCCAGGTCCCTCTCTTGTTCGCTTTTGCCCAATGTTACACCTAACATTTTATATTCACGTTCCTTATTTTTCCTACCCAGGTGCATCACCTTGCATTTGTCTGTGTTAGAACCTAACGGATGTAGCGGTATATAAGAAATAAATTACATTACATTACATTAAACTCCATCTGTCACTTTTCCGCCCATTTCTCCAGCTGGTTCAAATCCTTCTGGAGATCCTTGCTGTCCTTTTGTGACGCAACTGCCCGACATAGTTTTGTGTCATCTTCCTCATCAATGTGTCTCTCTCTCCAACCCCATCTAGCTTCTTTCTCTCTTTCTCCCTCCGCTTCCAGCATCTGACTCACCTGCTTGCCCTCCCCTTTCCTGCTGTGGGTTCAATATTTGTCTCCCTCTTCATCCAGTTGCCAACATCTCTTTCCCTTTCACTCTCTCCTTCCTATTGTGAGGGAACACACGTGGTCATGGATTACGCGGTCCAGCACCCCCCCTTCCGCCCGATCGCCGCATCCCACCATCTCCTTCCCTCCCTCTCACCTTATGTGACAAACTTAATTGTTCTTCTCCAAGCGACATGCTTTCAACAAGTCACGTGCACATGGCTGCTTCAGTTGAATCTTCTCCTCTGACGCAACTTCCTGTTTCCGGTTGCGTCAGAGGAGGATTTAACTGAAGCAGCCGTGCCCATGCACGATTTGTTGAAAGCGTGCCGCTGGGAGAAGAACAATTAAATTCGGCACATAAGGTGAGGAAGGGAGGGAAATTTCAGGATGTGGTGATTGGGCAGGAGGGGGTTCCTAGACCATTCAATCTGTGACCGCACGTGTTCCCTTCATTGCGGAGACAAGACCATTCACCACTCCACGGGACGGTGAATGACTTTGTCACCGTCCCCGCGGCAACTACTATTTTCTCGCTCCCCGTTTCGCTGGGTTACCCGTGGCTCCCCGCAGGTATCGGCCACCGTGTCATTCTCTAATTATGCATATCCCTATTTACCAATTGTGAGACTTATTTTTTGAGCCTGGTAAGTTGCTTGTAAGCAAGGTTCCACATTAGGAGTCACCACCCAGAAAAAGATTTAGGGCGTTTTCATTGATAAGTTGAAATCCTCTGCTCAGTGTGCAGCACTGATAACAGTGATCATAAAAACATAACCATACTGTTTATTCATTCTAACTCTGTCCCATTAAACAATGATTGCTTGTGTTCTGTAATTTTATTCTTTATAATAGTTTCCACTGTTGCCTTGCACTGAAGTTTACTCCCTGCCCCCTATGAAAAAGCTTACTGGTCTGTAATTTCCCAGATCATCCCGGAACCCTATTTAAAAACTGGTGTAACATTGGCCACTCTCCAATCTTCAGCTAATACAGATCAGTTAAAAAAATTTCTGAAGTAAGTGCATACAAGAAATCTTATATATTAGCACTTAACTTTTAAAAATAAGGAATATGGTTAGAAAAAAATTGAGACCACCAGATGCAAAGGCATGGATGTTGTTCAAAAATACCATCCTAGAAGCCTAGACCAAATGTATTCCAAGTATTAAAAAAGAGAGAAGGAAGGACAAACAACTGGCATGTTTAAAAAGTAAGGTGAAAGGAGGCTGTGCTAAAAGAACATTCTTCAGAAAACTAGTCTTTAAGCCAGTTATATTAACGGGTTCTAGAATATGTCTGTCTGTCTTTCTTTCTTTCTGTCTCTCTCCCTCCCGCTGTCTTTCTTTCTATCTGTCTCTCTCCCTGCCCCCTATGAAAATGCACAAATAATATCGCAATGCCCGGCATTGCCAGAGAGACTTCATACACAGACAATATTGTAAATTAATTTTGTGTCATTACATTTCTCTTTTAAGTGATTGTCTTTATAGCAAAAAGAAATAAATCGAAAGAGAAAGGAGATCAATACAAAAAAATCCCTATACTCTGCATACTTCCACTTCTGTTAAGGTTCCTAAAGTATTTATAGCATACTATATTTCATAAAATGCAAGTGAAATAATGTCTTAAGGACATTAAACTCCACTACAGTTTCCAGTGAACACTGCATGCTTGCAGTCTGACTCCAGCTGCAGCAACTGTTTCATTTCCGATTCGTCTATGAAACGGTTGCAGTTATATAAAAATTGCACTTAGTGCTGCTTATATAGGGGCATATTCGTTAAAGGATAAACATAATCCAGCCATTAGGGAGCTGCTCCAGATAGGCTTCACTCCCCTCCTCAAAGAGCGCAAAGAAAGTTGAAGCACACACGTACCATGGAATGGGAGAGGAGGGAAAAGGAAAATCAACTAATACCGAGAGGAGTATTGATGAGATACTGGACCACTCAACAAATTAAGAGGCGCCATAAATCAGAAGAGCTGGCTTTATTGGGTGTATTTGTGAAGCATTCTGATTGCCTCCCAGCTTCCCCATCCCTCTTCAAATAGTGTTGGAGCTATTAGTCACAGAAGGCCAGGTAGCAGTACATCCAGCATACCCAGTTTAATTTAAAAAAGCTTTTGAAATGCAAGGCCATCATTTTGCTGTAGTGTTAAGGAATGCCATCAAAACCAACGGCTTGGAGGCGTACCGGAATGCGCAGCAGCAAAGGCACCGTCCACAGCCAGCGAGGTCGTATGTCGGGGTGAAGAGCGGGCAGGAAGGAGGAGACTGACGGTTGAGGCTCGGGAAGGCAACGTTTGCTCCCTCCACCGCCTGTGGTAAATATTCATTTATTACAGAGGAAAAGCGTGTGCTGGTTTTGTCTTGTAGCAATTCTAAAAGAGACTTTTATTAGGGCAGCCAAGGACATGCCGATCAGCTCTGAGACGCTGGAGCCCGATGCCTTGCGCGCTTTCGCCGCTCCCGCCGGCTTCTTAGCCTTTTTCGGCGTCTGCCCTCCGCCGACAGCCCTCCTCTTGGCAGCCGCCACTCCGCGAGTCCTGGTGAAGTAGTAAGCGCGCATTCGCACTCTTGCCGGCACAGCTCGACAGAACAGGGATCAGGGAAGCACGCGGTGAGAGTGCACATGCGCGCTTAGCGTTTTATTATTATAGATGGAAGACGGAAAATAGGAAACAGTACAAGGAAATGACAAGTCAAATGTAAAGTGATAAAGAAGGCAAAAAGAGATTTTGAAAAGAAGATTGCCTTGGTGGTAAAAACATACAATAAAATTATTTTTAGGTACTGTATTCTCTCTAAAAGTTTCCCAGACTACTAATTGAAACGCTGGGTTTTCTGAAGTTTAGGGTGGGCTATTAATGGAGGCATCATTCGTCTCCTCCTCATGATGACCATTTCTGTCTTCCGGCTTTCCTGCCTGAGAAGATCACTATTTCTGTTCTCTATCCTGCTTCATGCAGTAACTGGCTTTGCTCTTCTCTTCCCCTCACCTTCCTGGAACATCCAGATCTCGCTTCTTACCTCGTCTTGAGGTTATGGCGCAGGCAGGACCTTGAGGATTTGTACATGTTGAAATTCCTGCACTGGCTTAGCATTATGACTTCAAGATGCAGTAAGAAGAGATGCAGGGGGAGCGAATGAAGGGTGGAGGAGAGCAATTTCAAGGGGATGATTAGTGGAGGAATATTGGTTTTAGAAGTAAAATTGGGGGGGGGGGGGATCATGAAGAAGGGGGGTGAGCTGCTATTGGAGAGAATCTGGTATAGGTGTTAACATAGGAACATGATGGCAGATAAAGGCCAAATAATCTGTAACCCATTCTGAGCTCTTTGTGGAGAATGGGATAGAAAACAAATTAAATAAATAAATAAAAATGGCTCATCCATAACATCCACTATCTCCTTCTCTCCCTAAGAGATCCCAGGTGCCTGTCCCATGCTTTCTTGAAGTCAGACACAGTCTTCATCCTACCTCTACTGGGAGAAGCATCTACCAACCTTTCTGTAAAAAAGTATTTCCTTAGATTACTTCTGAGCTTTTACTCCTGCTTTCCCTCAATGTTGCCTTTTCTAAAAAAATTTTGTACTTCCACCCTCTTTCCTATTGTAGTCTGTAAGTCTGTCTATGTCCAATATATGTATAAACTAGTCTTATAGCCCGTTACATTAATGGGTGCTAGAATATATGTGTGTGTGTCTGTCTTTATTTCTTTCTCTCTCTCCTTAGCCACTTTCTGTATTTCTGTCTTTCTTTTTCCTGGCTGTCCACCCATTCTCCCTTCCTTTTATTTTCCCTGTGTCCACCACCACCCCTTCACTGCTCCCCTTATCCAGCAGCAGCCCTTTTCCCTTTTTTTAATCTCCCCCCCGTCCAGCTTCCATTCCCCTCCCCCTTCCCTTACCTCTAAAAGTTGGGAGCAGGAGGGGTGCTCAGTCCCTCTTGCTCTTCTGGCAAACTGCGGGCCTTAGGCCCAGCCCCAGTTCATCATGTGCTTTCTGCCCTCCGCCGACAGCCGCCGCGGCCTGCAGGCGCCGACAGCCATGGCGGCTTGCAGACACCGACAGCCGCTGCGCCGCCTGAAGCCAATAAAGCCCTAAGCATGCGCACTCCTACCTGCGGGGACCTACAGCGCACGGAAAACGGGAGCACGCAGTTAAGAGTGTGCATGCGCGGTTTAGGCTTTTATTATATTAGATAAATGATTTGTCACCCCATTTTTTATATTTGTAATTCGCGTTTGAAACTATGTTATAAGCGTTTGCATCAAATTTTAATAAACTTGAAACATGAAACTTCATCCTTTGTCCTCTCATTCCGGAGCTTCCTTTCAAATGAAAGAGACTTGATTCATGTGCATTTATGCCACATAGGTATTTAAATATCTCTATCATATCTGTCCTCTCCCACCTTTCCTCCAAAGTATACTTCCCCCTCCGTATTCGCGGTTTCGTTAACCGCGGTTTTGATTATTCACGATTTTTCATTCCCTGGCTCTTCCTCCAAATTTACATCACTGCTTCCGGCATTGCACAGAGGAAATTGCTGCTCCTGGCGTTTCACAGAGAAATTGATGTTCCCAGCATTTTACGGAGCAAATCGCTACAGGTTATTCACGGTTTTGTATTTTTTTTTTAGGGGTTTTTTTTTTTTTTTTACAGAAAAACCATGAATAACATACGAAAAGTTATTCGCGGTTTTTCTATATTCACTGCCATGCTGTTCCCCTATCACCGCGAATGCGGAGGGGGAAGTGTATACATATTGAGATCTTTAAGTCTGTTCCCTTATGGCTGGCGAAGACAACTGGCCATTTTAGTAGCTTTCCTCTGGACCAACTCCATCCTGTTTCTATCTTTTTGAAGGTGCAGTCTCCAGAACTGTATACAACATTCTAAATGAGGTCTCACCAGAGTCTTATACAGGGTCATCAGTACCTCCTTTTTCCTAACGGCCATACCTCTCTCTATGCACCCTAGCATTCTTCTAGCTTTCACCGTTACCTTTTCAACCTGCTTGGCTATCTTAAGATCATCTCGTACTATCACACCCAAGTCTCACTCTTCTTTCATGCACAAAAGTTTTCACCCCCTAAACTGATCGTTTGCTTGGGTTTTTGTAGCCCAGAAGCATGACCTTTCTCACCCCAAATTCCCCTACCCCTACTCTTCTCTTCTAGCCTGCTGCAGTTTTTTTCCCCAGTCTTCTCTGACCAAAAATCTCTCCCCCACCCCTCCCCAAGACAAATATACCCAGCATGCTACATAAGAATAGCTGCACTGGTTTAGACCAATGATCTTATCTAGTCCAGTATCCTGCTTCCAACAGTGACGCAGTTTCCCTTCTCCCTTAATACAACAACTGCAAAGTGCTTTGGCTTTCCTTGACACACACCCTTCGTTTTGTTCTTTGTTCCTCCTCCCCCCATAGCATATACCCTCCAGCTTGATCTGGGCCCTCCTCCCTGGCACACAGTCTCTCACTGGCACCCCCTCCACAAACCTAGCTTGTTCTAGAGCCCCCTTGATCCCTCTTCCATTGGTGGTACACAAACCCAGTTAGGTTGTTCAGGCCTTTGCACCCTACCCATTCTCAGCCTTCTTCTCCTCAGGATCACGTGACAAAAGGAGGTGGTAAGCGTCTGCCTATCAGGCAACTTTCTCCCTCTGCCAACCTAGGCCCAACTGTTTATTTGAACCATACAGGAGTCCATACAGCTTCTTGCTTCAAATAAGCACTTCAGCCAGGCTGTCGGAGGTAGAGAAAGTGTCCTGATGTATACCTGCTTCCCTCCTCCTTTTGCCATGTTATTGCCAGTGGGGAGAGGATAAAGTAAGCTGGGGGAGGGGGTTGTGCTACAGGATGTAGGGGAGGAAGCCCAGTCAAGCTATGGACAGGTGTCCTGGGGAGAGGGGATCTTAGGAGCTGGGGGGGGGGGGGGCTCTGCCTCTGTTCCTTGTATAGAATTCTGGAAATTCTGTGCAAATTCTGCATTGCACTGTAGTGCAGAATTCTCCAAAGAATATATAAATATTGGAATAACTTGATGCTCTAGAGCAGAGGTGTCAAAACTGCAATCCTGGAGAGCTGAAAACAGAACTGGTCCAAGGATATTAGGTACCTTGGGTGCACATTCATTCTGGTGCCCTTCCTCAATTTTATATTTCAGAATACCTAAGGCTTTGATAAACTAAATTCAACAGCAGGAAATCAGACCAATGGTTTGATAATGAATTACTCCAACTCAAAAGACAGTGTAGAAGATTAGAAAGAAAATGGAGAAAAAAGAACCAAGATCAAACAAAAACCGACTGGAAAAAAATCAACAAACAATACAAAAATCTACTAAAAGATAAGAGGAAAAGCTACTATACTAACCTCATAGGCACGGAAACCCAAGATTCCAAAAAAATATTCCAAATCCTGAAAGAATTAACAGACACCAAACCATACACAACCTCCACGAACACACCTCCACCATCACCCACCCTCTTAGCAGAACACTTCAAGAACAAAATCACCAACACCAGAGCCACACTCATCCTTAACCCATCCCATCAAAATCCAATCACAACCCACCCTACAGGAAAAGAGGCAATCGCAGCAGACAGAATTTGGACTCAATTCCCTAACATACAATGGTCAGAATTCAACAAATTCTACAAAAAATACAGCCATGCCTCCTGTGACCTCAACCATTGCCCCTCATATCTCCTTACCACCTCTAGTGTAAAATTCCGCACTATAACTCTACAATGGATCCAATTCACGCTCACAGAAGGCACATTCCCTGCTGATCTCAGCGAAATTGTCATCACCCCAATCCAAAAAGACCCAAAAGCACCACAAAACCTCCCATCTAACTTTAGACCTATAGCCTCAATTCCGCTATATGTCAAAATTATAGAAGGCCTAGTAGCCAAACTCCTCACCAATTACATAGAGGACCATAACCTACTCCACCCCATGCAATCAGGCTTCAGAACAAACTTCAGCACAGAGACACTACTAGGCTCCCTTATGGATACCGTCAGACAACAACTTAGTACAGGGAAAAAAATGCTACTCATACAACTGGACCTATCGGCGGCATTCGACCTAGTAGACCACAACATCCTTCTACAGATCTTAGATGCAATAGGCATCTCAGATAAAGTATACTCCTGGTTTGAAGGATTCCTAAAACTCAGAACCTACAGTGTAAAATCAAACAAAGAAAAGTCAGAATCCTGGTCAAACCCCTGCGGCGTACCACAAGGATCTCCACTATCCCCTACCCTCTTCAATCTCTACACTGCATCTCTAGGAACGCATCTAGATAATCTAGGCATAACCTCCTATAGTTATGCGGATGACATCACCATCCTCGTCCCATATGATCATTCTAAACCTACCATGACAGACAAACTTCACCAAACACTTGAAGCAGTCACAACCTGGATGAAAAATCACAAACTTAAACTCAACCAAGACAAAACCAAATTCATCCTCCTAGAAAATGACAAGATCCAAACCACAACCAACCTAGACATAAACGCAACCAAATATCCCATCCAAACCACCATAAAACTACTAGGCATGACCATAGACAGATGCTGCACAATGCAACCGCAAATAAATAAAACAATTCAAAAATCATTCGCAATCATGAGAAACCTGAGACAAGTCCGAAAATTCTTTGAAAGAACACAATTCCAACTTATAGTACAATCCCTAATACTAGGTATATTGGACTACTGTAACATACTCTTCCTTCAATGTCCTGCAACTGCGATAAGACAACTCCAAACAATCCAAAATACAGCTTTGAGACTCATCTACTCATTGAAAAAACATGACCACATCACTGAAGCCTTCATCAACTCACACTGGCTCCCAATCCAAGAAAGAATCCATTTCAAACTCTACTGCATATTATTTAAAACCCTACACGGAAACAGCCCATCATACCTGAACAATCGCCTCATCCAAGCACCCAGTACCAGACACAGAAAAACGCACTCCCCATTCATACCCCCCCCAATCAAAGAAGTAAAAAGAACAAAACTACACGACGGCCTCCTAGCCACTCAAGCCGCAAGACTGGACAACCAGATCTCCAACCTTCTGATGACCACCCCAGACTATAGGACATTCAGAAAAGAAATAAAAACCACACTTTTCAAGAAATTCCTGAAACAGCAATAACAACACGACCTCTAAATGCTCTTAAGATCTACAACTTACCTCTCTAGCTAATCATTGTAATTCTGTCTTTTTTAAATTAACCTTTTGTAATCCGCCTTGAACCGCAAGGTAATGGCGGAATAGAAATCCCTAATGTAATGTAATGTAATGTAATGTAACAGTCATGATTAGCTCCAAATTACCCCTCCCAAAATGATTCTACAAAATATATAAACAGCACACTTTCTGAAAGCCATTTACCTGGGTAAATGGGCTATTTAAATTTGCCTGCCCTACTGGTGGATACTGATTGATCTTTGAGTTAGTCTTTTGGAATCTGTTGTTTGCTTTGGCTGCAGCTGCTCTTTGCTACCTCATTAGAAGGTACGTCTTAAGTGATCACCTAGTTGCCTAATCGTTAAACCTGCACTACTTTAAATTAGTCTGGTTTTCAGGGTGGCCCTAATGAATATGCATGAGAATTATAAGTTTATTGTGGAGGTAGTGCATACTTTCCAATGCTAATGCCACAAGGAGCAGCTGGACCCTGCTACATCTTTGGTGTCCGCTGTCCTGTCCTTTCTTCAAGAAGGTATGGATATGGGGCTGGCAGTTTCCTCTCTGAAAGTTCAAGTGACTGGAGTTTCCTTTTTCTGGTCCCACGGTGCCAGATATTCTCTATCTTCGCACCCGGATGTTGTCAGATTCTTTAAGGGTGCTCTGAGGCTGCTACCTCTGGTTTGCCAGCCCTGTCTGTCCTGGAACCTGAACATTGTCCTGGAAGGATTCTTGAAGCCTCTGTTTGAGACCTTGCAAGATTCCAACTTCATGGATCTGACTGTCAAGACTGTGAGTTTCTGGTTGCAGACCTGTGAGGCATGTCTCTGAGCTGCAAATCTTGTTCTGCAGGGACCCTTACTTACATATCATGGAGGCCGGGGTCTCCTTGAGGATGGTTCCCTCTTTCTTGCCAAAGGTAGTTTCAGCATTTCACATCAACCAGGAAGTTTGTCTTCCAGCTTTCTAGCCTTCTGGATCTAAGAGGAAGGACAAAGTCTTGAAGGTGCTGACTGTCTGGAGAGATATTTTGTGTTACCTAGAGGTTATGAATGACTTCTGTCTCTTGGACCACTTCTTTGTGTTGGCAGATCCAGCTAAGAAGGGGAGGCCAGCTTCCATGGCTACCTGGTCTGCTATTTCTCTTGCTACTTTGTCTGTGGTAGATAGCCTCCCTTCATTCTTAGAACACATTTGACGAGAGAGATTGCCTCTTCCTGGACTGAAGCCAGGACAATTCCACCGGATGAGATTTGCCAGGTGGCGGCTTGGTTGTCCCTTCACACTTTCACCAAATTTTTTAGGGTGAATGTAGTAGTGCATGAGGACTCCCTCCTTTGGAGCCTCAGTCTGGAGGGCAGGCTTATATCTCTTACCTGGGGTTTTGGGGACTGCTTAGGTACATCCCTTGGTTCTGCATACCATTCCATTGCACTGGAAAAAGAGATTAGGTTCTTACCTTGATAATATCTTTTCCAGTAGATAGGGATGGTATGCTGAACCTCCCGCCATCAGTGTCGATGCTACTCTACCTGAAAGCTGCATCTCTTACCTTTCTAAATTTGAACCTATTGTAAACTGGAAGACATTTTATATAGTTACTTAGGGTTTTCCTCAGAGTTCCACAGCTTATGGCTTTTTGATGATAAAAGATTTTTTGTTCCTTTCCATGGCGAGTCTAGGAGCTATGTGTTTATATTTATGAGCAGATCAAAGTCTTGTTGGGGGGGAGTCTTCCCATTCTCCTTTTCCTGTTCTCTCCTGTAAGGCTGTCGCTGGCTTTGAAACCTACTGACTGGGAGCAGCAGAGAGCAGGGAGAAGGAGGAGTACTGAAAACATTAATCAGTATCTCCTGCAACAGATTCGCAGGAGCAGATGGAAAACCATTGGTTCAGCATACCATCCCTGTCTACTGGAAAATATATTATCAAGGTAAGAACCATCAGCTTTAAAAGTTTAATTAACATATACTATAACCAGCTGAATCTATAATCAGCTACTATCTTATGCTTCTTATTTTAAAACAGAGTTGCCTTAATTGCGCTATTTGGGGATCATTTTGCTAAATGATTTGTCTCTTCTTTATGATTTAAACATACTTCCTCTATTGAATAAGGCTAAGCATAGGCTCTCTGCTTGGCGAGCCTACCCGCTGTCTCTTTTGGGGAAAGTAGCCCTCTATAATATGATGCTTATATAACAATGGTTATATGTCTTGCAGACTTTGCCTCTGATGGTTAAACATAAACATTTACTTTCCTTACATAGATCTCTTATGGGGTTCCTCGGGGGGGGGGGAGGAGGCATCCTCGTATTCCCCTGCATGTTTTGATGTTACCCAGGGACCATGTGGGACGATTTAATTTGGCCTGTCAGCTGAGACATCTGAATGATTGGTTCTGTATGAATGCCTATTTTTCTTTTACTGCGATTAAATGTGCTGCTTATTCTCCATATCACTTTAGTTATCTTCTACACGCTGCCAAACTTCCTAAGTGTACTGCTGCCTATGGAGTGATATTTTTGAATCCTGCTAGAATTGTGTGGCAACGATTATGTAAACTATTGCACATTTCTCCTCGAACGACCACTTGTTTGTCAATAGTGGATAATGGGAACTTTCTTCCGGGACTCTGTCAGGAAACTTTTTGCCGGTGGTCCAGGAGCAGCTTGTGTTATCTCTCTCAAGTTGTACGGAAGGATGGAGTTATGGAATTCTTTCAAACTCTTGAAGACTCTTTCCATCTCCTGGCCACAGAATGGTATGCATATCGTCAACTCCAACACTTTGTTATGTCCTTTCCTCGGGATGGACTGCGGGACGAAGTACATGAGTTGCTTTCTGAAGCCTTATGTTTAACAGTGCAGATTCCTATCCTTCTTTGCTTTCATCATCAGTATCTTTTGGAGTCTGTTGGCAAGTTGGATTACGCCACTTATACAGTCAAATGGACTCATGATTTACAAGTCCCTATTACCACAGACTTGTTGAAAAGGAGTATAAGACTTGGTGCCCTCCTGATTGTTTCTGCGGTGGACAGAGAATGCTATTACAAGTTTGTGTTGTGAGCCTACTTTGCGCCCAATAGGGCTTTTTGGGCACATCTGATACCTGCAAATACGTGCCCCAAGTGTGGTGCACTTCATGCCACCTTGGGACACATGTTTTGGCACTGCCCTAACATATTGGCATTTTGGAGTCAGCTTACTTCTTGGATTGGGCGTCTTCGGAATTGTACCTGGAGAGTGCATCCTCCTTCTTTCTTTACTTTGACCTTTGCAATGGTCCCAGTGCGATTGGAATGTACAGCATTTGTTCATAAGGCCTATTATGTGGATCTTAAAGCAATTTTACAATGTTGGTTCATGTCTTCAGCTCCTACTTTTGCCCATTGGAGGATTTTAATGATTCAGTAGGCTGGACTGGATCACCGGGCGATTACAACTCTGGATTCTAGACAGGGTTACTCTTACACTGTTGGATACCATTTTGCACTACTTTGACAATTAGGGGATGGGAAGTTATGGATGGTATGCTGTGTACTTTATTCTTGTACTTTATTCTTTCTTTCTGTCTCTCTCCTCGGCCGCTTTCTGTCTGTCTTTCTTTCTTTCTGTCTCTCTCCTTGGCCACTTTCTGTCTGTCTTTCTTTCTCTTCTCTCCTCTCCTCGGCCGCTTTCAGTCTGTCTTTCTTTCTCTCCTCTCGGCCGCTTTCTGTCTGTCTTTCTCTCCTCTCCTCGGCTGCTTTCTGTCTGTCTGTCTGTCTTGCACCCTTCCCCTCCACTTCCCTGTGCAGCAGCATTTTCCTGCTCCTTCACTTCCCTGTATTTACATCCTGTAATTCTTTTATAAATTTTCACATTATTTAACAAGCAATTCATCTTGTACAGAAAGTGCAATTAAGGAAATATAATATTAATTACTTTCAATTCTGAAAATAAACCCAAACTTCAAAGAAATATATTCCTCAACTTAATCACACACTAGTCCTCAAAAATGGATCCAAGACTTAAGAATTAGGAGTGAATAATAATACAATATAACAAATCAAATCAACATCCTGTAATTCTTACCAGCATGGGAGGACTTATTCATTCGACTAAACACCTCTTCTGACAGCAGGACGCCTCGCAGCACCCGCACCGGTCCACTTCGTCCAGACTGAAGGACACCCTCCTGCCGTTGCTCTCGCCGCCACCTGTCACCGCCGCCACAACGCAGGAGACAAACCGCCGCGTTAAACGCTGCACGGGCCGCAAATCGAACATGGCCACGGAGGCAGGGATCACGCCGTTGTAAGTGCGCATGCACGATTAGGGTTTTATTATAGAGGATTATTTCTTTTGAAATTAATAAAAATGATTGAACAACAGAGTTGCACAGTTATGTATAACTTGACTTTATAAACAGGGCTGGATAAAACCTAAGCAACAGGTCACAACAGATAGCGGGGGCCCAGCCTGAGAACCTACTGATGCTGCTTATGAAATGCTAACTGAGAGAGTGACCAGAAGCTTCCTCTTTTAGCTAAGTCCTTTACCAGTGTCAAGGGGGGAAAAAATCTCTTTACTCTCTTAAAATAAATGAGTGGCATTTTCAGTTATTAAATATTGACTTATACCCTTTGATTTATTTTATATAACACAATTAGAAATATTTTTATAATACCTGTTAATAATACGAATAATTATTTCTATATTTATTCTCTAGAACCAAAAGGGCTAAATTCATTCCAGATCCAGAAATAGAATGGACAGTTATTTCAAAGCAGCTGTTTGTGACCTGGATAAGCTACTGGATGACTTTGAGCAGAGCACAGGTTGGTCATTCCCTTGATGCTACCTTGAATTTTGTAGGCTTTTGTTTTTAGTAGATGAGAATTCAGTCATAGGAATCAAGTATGTGCTGACTAAGCCATAGTAAAATAGCAGAAAATAAATGTAAAGAACTCTATTTGTGCATCATTATATAAAATTGTAGAAAAAACAACTACCATTGCTTTAAGATCACCTTTTCTTAGTTCAAACTGACCATAGTAGGGTTAAAGGTGCTTTTAATTATGGGTTGTGTATATTTATTATTACTTAAAAACACTTTTTTATAAAGCTTAGTGCACTTTAATGCTAAGAAACTCATAGGTATAAAATGGGCTTCTTATCATTTAGCATGCGTTAAGCTTTAGTAAAAGGGCCCCTTAGTATTAATTTTCCTGAAATTGGTTGTCGTTCCAAAATCAATTAAAATCTTCCAACACCATCATTCTTTACCTATCATAGATACATGGGTTCCCTACGAAAAGTAGAAGTAGAAACTTGTTCATGCAATGGGATAACAGTACTTGACCCCCTGGACATGGACATAGAGCTATGTGGTCACCATACCCAGCTACCACTTGGTTTTTCATGTGAAACAAGGCACAAAACCCCCATATTTGTATGCTTGATTTTTGTTTTACAGGGGCTGGAACTTGTTAACCATGTGGTAGAAAGCTGGAACGCCCTTCCAGAGGCTGTTATAGGGGAAAACACCCTCCAAGGATTCAAGACAAAGTTAGACAAGTTTCTGTTGAACAAGAACGTGCGCTGGTAGGGCTAGTCTCAGTTAGGGTGCTGGTCTTAGACTAGAGGGCCGCCGCGTGAGCGGACTGCTGGGCATGATGGACCATTGGTCTGACTCAGCAGTGGCAAGTCTTATGTTCTTATCTATTCTTTCACAATCGCACAACCATGCTGCATAAATAATACATATTAACACCAGTTATAAATAAATCTGATTTTTTAATCAATTGTATTCACTTATAAGGGTATTTGTATTTTTGTCTAGATGAAGTTGATTGCAGCAGAGCAGCGGTAAGCTTGTGCAGTACAGTCCACCATCTCTTCCCTTCAGCACTGCATCACCTGGAACTAGAAAGCCAAGCATTCACTTTGCAGCACAGTCTCATGGACAGCACTGCACTAAAACTGCATCAGAAATTAGATAAAACAGTTGATAAAACAATCATTGGTGAACTGGCAGCTTCTGCACAGTATGAGAGAAACGTTATGGGACTAGATCTCCTTTCTACAGTGGATAGCAGCACCTCGAATGAAGTACAGCCTTCAAGTTTGGGGAGGTGCAGTGTGCCAGTCTGTGATCTCATCAGTGACACTGGCAATTTAATCCTTGCAACTGCTTCTAAAGATGAGCAAGAGTTGCAGCCTGAGAACCTCCTATCTCATAAAGACTGTTTGCTTGGCTTTGATTTATCCCCTTTACCAGCTACTCTGCCTGTTTCATCAAAAGAGGACAGCAGCTCTTCAGGCCCAGTAGAGCAAAATATTACAGAGGCTTTTTTGTCAGAGGCAGGGCCCTTTAAAGCATGCACATTAAGTCTACAGGACTTAGAAACAGCTGGTTGCATCAGCACAGAAGTCTCTGAGCTCTATGTTTCTAAAAGTAGGACAGAATTCACAAAGAACCATCGAGACGAAAATATTAACAATATTGGTGTTACAACAGGAAATCTAAACATGGCAAACTCCAAAGATGAAGGAATAAATACAGAATTATCTCTTGAATCTCTAGTGAAAGAAAATACCAACAGTTTAATAAATAATGAAAAAAACTCAGAGAGAAGTGGTGTAAAAACTGAGCCTAAAGAACACACAAGCATAGGAGCCATGTCTTCTGTGCTTTCAAAGAGAGGTGATTTATGTGAAGAGTATATAGCTTTGAGGCTGAAAGAGGGCAACTCATCTGATGTTTCGCTATGTGAAAAAGGATTTGTAACTTTAGAAAAGGAACAATATCAAGATAAAATTAGAAGCGTATACAGTGGCAATGATACCAGTGAAATGTTAGAAGATAGTTCATTAACCTCATGTCCATCAACGGAGGATGATCAGCCATCACTGTCCTGTATTCCACTTGCCATCTCAATGTGTGGTTCGTTGGTTGTAACGGATGACAAAGAACATGGCCTAACCCCACAGGAGAAAGAAAGGGTTGTCAGTAATGCTGTCACCATGCATGAAACCACATCAAATGATCTGCTTCCTGATTGGGTATCCTATGGGCAAATGGATTCATCTTCTGTTGCGGAGAAAGAGGAAAATTTGGGCAAAATCAACCAAACTTTTGTGGGAGAGGACAGAGGTGGTGAAATGGGTAGGAATGAGAGATGGGGGAAAGTAATAACTAAGGAGGAATCTTCTAAAGAAATTGCTGCTTTTCCTAGTGCAGCAGAGTCAGAAAGTAATTTCACTAGCAGTGATACTTATCAGCCTGATATTTATTATAAGGAGGATGTGTCGACAGTAGAGGAAGCCATTAGTCAGGCCTTGCTGACTGCTGATGAAGACATGTTTCAGTGTGATATGTTAATCAGTGATGCAGAACTTGATGCTTTCCTAAATGAACAGACCATACAGCATAATTCAAAACCTCACATAGATAATGTTTCAATGTCTGATGCAAATCAGGTATCTTTAATAAAGAGAGATGAGGCTAATGATGATGGCAATGATCTGGATGTACCAAAAGTTTATGATACAAATGTAAAACTTGATACTCAGGCACAGGACACAGTGGTTTCTGATGGTGTCGGGACTTTTGACTTGACAAATGATGAATGCAAGTTGGATAGCTTATCAATATCTTTGACTGGAAACACCCAGTGTGTTAACCATAAAACTGAAACTGAAAAAATACTGTCTCACAATGCTCTTAATCAAGCCATAAACACTGGAGGTGCCAGACCAAAAACTGCATGTGAGACAGAGCTCAGTAAGTCACTTAAACAGAGTTTGGTAGAAACCAGAAATGAGCAGCAACAGATGGATTATGGCACTCCAAGTGTTATACCTTCTGGCACTGATTTAAGTCCTAGTGTTAATGATTCTGGAATAGAAAGCAACTTAAAAGTGGAACTAGAATCTGTGTCTGATAGCACAGAAAAGCAGCAGATTGCATCAAATGAGGAAAGTGCCCATAAAGGGACAATTTTAGGACAGAAACAACCTTCCTGGGTACCAGATGTGGAAGCTCCAAATTGCATGAACTGCCAAGTCAAGTTTACGTTCACTAAAAGAAGACACCATTGTCGAGCATGTGGGAAAGTAAGTTAAGCAAAGAAAAATGGTCTCTTGTTGCAGTTCTGATGCCACATTTAGTCTGATTTAATCAAAGGGTATTTCTGTATCGCTTGATAGACTGGTATAGTTCCTTACGGATGGGTATTATACTTCACTGCTACCAGCAGGTGGAGACTGAAATCAAACTTGTATATCAGTACAGCTTCCCCTCTACTAATCCAGTCTTCCTCAGTCTCTGGTAGCAGAGTGGTAGGCTAATTTTGGCTCCCCTCTTAGCACTGTTGGATTTTTGTGTTTGGACTCCTGGTTCCCCTTTTTTGTGCCGGATAGAGTTTGGGCAGGTCCTGTTTGGGGATCCGTCTGACCTCAGGGATGTTAAACCCGGCGGGTCTTGTGCTGGGTCCCTCCCTTCACCTTCCCATATTTTTGTAGAGGTGCCTCAGCCGGCAGCCTGGCCCCCTGGTTGGTCAGCCCTCCAGCTTTGAGAGCCATGGAGTCTGTTCTGTAGAAAAAAAAAACAAAAAATCACCAAAATCCTGAGGTGTGCCGGTCTAAAGGGCTAATTTCCCTTTATAACTGCCTTTTTCTGTGTTTTTCTCAATTAACCAGCACTTTTCTTACAGCTAGGGCAGTTTTCAGCACAATGAGCTCTTTTAAAGGGAAAAAGTGCTCATTGTGCTCCAGACGCGAGGTACTCACAGCCAGCCTGTGCAAGCATTGTGCAGGCCGGAGCAGTGAGGAAACATCGTCGGCAGCGGATTCCGGCGGCCAGGGCACCCAGCTGCAGGTACCTCGCGAATTGGGTTCGGATTGTGGGAAAGCCCGGGCTTCCTCCGTCGCCTACACAGAGGGTTCCCCAGCCGCCAACGGTCAGGGAAAAAAGGATTCCCTTGCCGCCGTAACTGCTGGGGATTCCCTTTTCGCGTTGGTCGGTTCCTTGGCCTTAGTGTCGGGAAAGTCCTAGGCTTTTCAGACGTGGCAATCTGCAGGAGCTCTGATTTTGGCAGTCTCGGGTCCAATTTTGGCGGGAACCTCCTCCTTCATTTCTGTAACCTCAGGTGACCTTCCCCCCTGTTCTGGAAATACAGGGGCAAGGTATGGCAGGGTCCCCTACTGGAGCAGGGAGTCCCTTAGGGCCGCTGGGGGTCTTTCCCCCCTGAATTTTTGTTGGCACTTTGTAAATATTATGTGCTGGCGGCAGAAGGTTCCGTGTCCACTACGGGGGTCTCGGGAAAAGGGTTCCCTCGACGTCTTCCCTGGTGCGGCCCCACACAGTGGTGGGTTTTTCCCCCTCTACTCCTCTCTCATCCAAATGCCCTAGGGATGAGGATTTTTATCCAGAGGAGCAAGATTTACTTGATGAGGACCTGGACCCTTGGGGAGAATTCCAGGATCCTCTTGGGGGGCCGGATTCCGCCAGTGAGGAGTTCGAGCACCCCCCAGCTGACGAAGATGCATCTGTGATGCGCATTTTTCAGCGGGAAGAGCTTCATGAGTTAATTCTGCAGGTCTCCTCGGTTTTGCACTTTGAGGACACCGTGTTGGAGCCCGTGTACAGTGAACTCCTTGCTTAAGGTGATCCGCTCTGCTTCCCGCTCTTTTCCTATGCATCAGGATATTCGGGATATTATGCTCACTCAGTGGCAGATGCCAGAAGCCCCTTTTCGTTTTACGCGCTCTATGGCCCGCCTGTATCCCATTCCTGAAGGGGATAGGGACACTTTGAAGTCACCTGTTGTGGATGCAGTGGTCTCGGCTATTTCTAAGGTACGGCCTTGAAAGACCCGGAGGAGTGTAAGTTGGAGTCTCTCCTTAAACAGAGTTTTGATGTGACAAGCTCTGTTGGTTCAGGCGGCGATGTGTGATGGGCTAGTGGCTTGGCCATGTTTTTGTTGGGCCTAGCATGTTCTTGACAGTAAAGAGGTGAATTGAAACTTGCCAAAGCAAGAGGTTGCCAAAATTGAATTGGGTGCTTCTTATCTCTCGGATGCCATGTATGACCTCTTGCGAGCTTCTGCCAAGTCTTTGGCCTTTGTGTAGCTTCGCGCTTGGTCAGCGGATTCAGTGTCCAAAGCTAAGTTGACAAAGTTTCCTCTTAAAGGATCTTTCTTGTTCAGTGAGGACCTGGACAGGTTGGTTCAGACTCTTACTGATTCCAAAGTGCCTTGTTTGCCTGAGGATAGGCCTAGGCCGTTGGCTCGAGGTGGCGCTGCTTGTGGACATGGGCATGATTTCCGCTGCTTCCGCTCTGGTAGAGGGGCTGCCTCTTTTCCATCTTCTGGGCTCTCTAGAGGCAGATTCTTCCAGCGCATGCAGTCTTTTTGTGGGGCCCACCAAGGTGCAGGTAGTGCCCCCCCCCCCCCCCGGGTCCCCAGCTACCCGTCCTGCCCAGTGACTCCTTGCCGGTGCCCATTTTGGTTCCGGTGGGTGCTCGACTGCAAGAATTTTATCCAAAGTGGGCAAACATCACGTCCAATCAGTGGGTTCTGAAAGTGATCCGGGACGGCTATGCTCTGCAGTTCGCCCAGGCCTTGCCAGACCGTTTTCTAGCTTCTCCCTCGCAGGTGGCGTGGAAGCAGCAGGCCTTTTGCCAACCCTTCAAAGATTGTTAGATCTCCACCCAGTGGTTCCAGTTCCCCCACAGGAGTGGGGCACAGGTTGGTACTCGATTTACTTTGTGGTGCCAAAGAAAGAAGGGACCTTTCGACCCATCCTGGATTTGAAGCGGGTCAACAGGGCTCTTCACGTGCCTTCCTTCCATATGGAAACTCTGCAATCTGTGATTCTGGCGGTTCAGCCGGGGGGAGTTTCTGACCTCTAGATCTGACTGAGGCCTACTTGCACATTCCTATTCCGGCCTCCAATCATCGCTTCCTGTGCTTTGTGATCTTGTGGCAACATTATCACTTCTGTTCACTTCCCTTTGGTCTGGCCAAGACTTTGCAGACGTTCACCAAGGTGATGGTGGTCGTCGCGACAGCGTTGCGAAGAGAAGACATTCTTATTCATCCCTACCTGGACGACTGGTTGATTCGGGCCAAGTCGTTCCAGGAGAGCACTCAGGTCACGGCTCGGGTGGTGGAGTTTCTGCAGTCGCTGGGATGGGTAGTCAACCTTGCCAAGAGCCAGTTGTCTCCATCTCAGTACCTGGAATATCTAGGGGTCCTGTTTGACACCTCCTTGGGGAAGGTCTTCCTTCCGGAGGCTCAGGTAAGCAAATTACAATCTCATATTCGCCTGCTTATGGCATCTGGGTGTCCTCGAGTGCAGGATTTCCTCCAAGTCTTGGGGTCGATGGCAGCCTCCCTCAATGTCATGAGATGGTTACGGGCCGACATGCATCCTCTTCAGCATGCTCTTCTTTGGAGGTGGTCACCTCAGAGGCACAGTCTGGATCACCCTGTTCCACTTCCGGGCTTAGCTCGGGGCAGTCTTCGTTGGTGCCTCCAGACCACCCCCCCCCCTTCTTGTTCAAGGGGCGAGTCTGGACCAGCTGCAGTGGACGGTGCTGCTCACGGATGCCAGTCTTTTCGGTTGGGGAGCTCAGTGTTTAGGTCACTCATCTCAGGGCATCTGGTCCAAGAAGGAGGCGTCTTGGTCGATCAGTGTCTTGGAGACCAGAGCCATCCATCCGGCGTTGCTAGCCTTCCAGTCCTTTCTGATGGGCAAGTCAGTCAGGGTTCTGTTGGACAATGCCACGGCAGTGGTCTATGTCAATCATCAGGGGGGAACCAGGAGCACTTTGGTGGCACAGGAGGCGACTCTGGATGGAGCCGCACCTTCAAGAAATATCAGCATCCCACATAGCCGGTGTGGAGAATGTTCAAGTGGACTTCCTAAGTCGTCACATGCTAGATCCCGGAGATTGGTGTCTAAGCCAGGTGGCCTTTCAGTTGATAGTGCAGTTTTGGGGTCAGCCCCTCATGGACTTGATGGCCACAGGTGTCAATGCCAAAACACCCTGCTTCTTCAGTTGTCGCAGAGACGGTCAGGCAGAGGTCCTGGATGCTCTGGTTCAACCATGGCTAACGGAGGAGCTGTTGTATGTGTTCCCTCCATGGCCATTAGTGGGCAGAGTTCTTCTCCACATAATTTACCATCCGGGTCTCGTGGTTCTGGTGGCTCCGGATTGGCCTTGACGTACCATGGTACACGGATCCTCTTCCTCTGCCACTCTTGGACGACCTTCTGACTCAGGGTCCTATTCCAATGTTCGATCTGGCTTGGCTCTTGAAAGGGGTTGCCTAGGTAAGAAGGGGTATTCAGATAAAGTGATCTGAACTCTCTTGGAGACCCGGAGGCTTGCCACCTCTTGGGTTTATGTGAAGGTTTGGCATCTATTTGAGGACTGGTGTGATGCGTGTGGAGTGGTCTCTTTTTGTGCTTCCCTGCCTAACATCTTAGAGTTCTTGCAGGATGGTCTGGAGAGGGGGCTGGCTTGGTCTTCTCTCCAGGTTCAGCTTGCGGTCTTGTCAACCTTTCTGGGGTTAGTGAAAGGTCAGCGTTTGACTGCCATTCCTGATGTGATTCACTTCTTGCGGGTGGCCAAGTTGCTCAGGCCACCCATGCAGCCCTCTTTTCCTTCTTGAGATCTGAATCTGGTTCTGTCAGTTCTAGTGCGCCCTCCTTTATAACCGTTGGGCGACTGCTCTTTGAAGGACCTTACTCTTAAAGCGGTCTTCTTGGTGGCCATTACTTCAGCTAGACGTGTTTCTGAGCTGCAGGCTTTCTCTTGTAGGGCTCCCTTCTTGGAGTTTTCTAGGGAGCGGGTTGTCTTGAGGCCTGTTCCTTCTTTTCTGCCAAAAGTATTTTCTCCTTTTCATGTCAATCAATCTGTAGTCCTCCCGGTGTTGGGTAGTCAGGAGGGCTCTTCTGAGCAAAGACAGCTGCGCAAGTTGGATGTCTGTCGGGTCCTTCGCTCTTATGTGCAGAGGACCCAGGAGATCAGGAAATCAGATCATCTCTTTGTCCTTCTAGCGGGTCCTTGTAAGGGGGATGGTGCTTCTAAGGCTACTATTGAACGCTGGATCAAGGAGACTATTGCTTCTGCTTATCTTCTGAAGAAGAAGTCTATTCCAGAATTTCTCAAGGCTCATTCCACTAGGGGTCAGGCAGCTTCTTGGGCTGAATCTTCTCTAGTGCCTCCAGTCTGCAAGGCTGAAGTCTGGTCTTCTCTGTATTCCTTTGTCCGACACTACCGTGTAGATGTTCAAGCATGTTGGGACGCGGTGTTCGATGAACGTATTCTGGTTTCGGCCCTTCGAGGGTCCCACCCTTGATGGGTATTGCTTTGGTACGTCCCATCCGTAAGGAACTATACCAGTCTATCAAGCGATACATAAGGAGAAATTAGATTCTTACCTGCTAATTTTCTTTCTGTTAGCTTGTAGACCGGTATAGTTCCCCATCCTATCTGTCTTTGTGCGGTGATTGCGGGTTTTTGCTCACGTGCAGAGGAGAGCCACGAAGCTAGTAAAAGGTATGGAGAATCTGAGCTACAAGGAACGGGATTGTTCACCCTCGAAAAGAGAAGATTGCGAGGGGATATGATAGAGACTTTTAAAATACTAAAAGGATTCGACAAAATAGAGCAAGAAGCATCATTATTCACGTTGTCAAATGTGACTTGGACAAGAGGACATGGACTGAAACTGAGGGGCGACAGGCCCAGGACAAATGTCAGGAAGTTCTGTTTCACACAGCGAGTGGTGGACGCTTGGAAAGCTCTCCCGGAGGAGGTTGTGGCGGAGACCACCATTCGGGGATTCAAGGGCAAGTTGGATGCACACCTTGAGAATCACATTGAGGGATACGGGTAAACAAGGTATTCATCAGGAACACCTAACCTAGCCTCTGCGTGCACGGGTCGCCGGTCTAGATGGACCTATGGTCTGATCCGGTGAAGGCATTTCTTATGTTCTTATGTTGAATTTTTCTGCAGGTTCTAGTATTTTTCTAGGGCCGGGGAGAATTAAGAACAGCAGCAATGGCTCAACTAGCTTAGCTGGTGAGCTGTGGGGATGTTTTATCTCCAGGACTCAGTTCTACACATGTTCCAACAGTTGTTTACAGATGTTTGTTGTTTTTACACTCTTGTTTGCAGTGTATTTTACTATTGTTAAGTTAAGAATTTTCCTAGATTCTGCTTGTCTATTCGGCAGACTGGATTAGTAGAGGGGAATCTGTACTGATATACAAGTTTGATCTCAGTCTCCACCTGCTGGTAGCAGTGAGGTATAATACCCATCCGTAAGGAACTATACTGGTCTACAAGCTAACAGAAAGAAAATTAGCAGGTAAGAACCTAATTTCTCCTTCCTTTTCATTGCGTTAGATCAGCCCACATACATAGGTTGTGCCCCTTCCCGATCAGCAAATGGAGGTTGAGAAACTGAAACTATTCCAGTGACATCATTGGTATAAGGGACTGGTATTCTTCAGTATTTGCCTACCTCTAGCAAATGGTAGGTAGGATATGCAATATGACATAGGAAAAAAGCTCAACTCCCGGGATCACAGACTATGGCCTCAGCTCTCCAGGGGTTTGTCCATAGACAGGCTGATGAAACCCACAGGTAGTGAACACTGCAGATTCACAACCATCAGAGAGAAGAGAGATGTTGCAGGGTTTCTCTTTCCTCTCCTTCCTGGATCCCAAGGGCAGCTCTCAGTTAGATATATCTATGTATAAACATTTAGAGGACATGCTTTATTCCCTTGAGTTTGTCCAGGGGAATTAAGGTTCAGTTTTTTGTGTTTAAAGAAACACTAAAAGGAGCAAGGAGCTTGCTGCAGTGTTTCTGCAGTCAGGAGCTTGCATAGCCCCTATCAGGACTTTGAAGGTGAGGCTGATATCTGTGGCTTCATCCCTGGGTCCATACTCAGGGGGAGTGGAGAGTGATGGGGGTTTCTGGCACCACTGAACTCCTTTGAGCTCCAGCATTTTGTTCTGCTGGTTACATACTTTAGCTATAGAGACTGGGTTCCATCATCTTGGAGGGACATCTTAGGCCACTTTTTCAAAGCTGCATTTAAGTCCTAACCCTACCAACTTGTAAAGCACCCACATCTGTTTGTCATTCTCTCTGTAGTTCCCTACTTTCTCAACCTCATCATTCCCTCTATAATTCCATACCTGAACATATGTAGATTCACCTTTGTTCTGTATGTCTGTCTTAAATGGATTGTAAGTTCTTTTGAGCAAGGACCATCTCTTGTGTTTTTAATGTATAATGCTGCGTGCATCTGGTAGCACTATAGAAATAATAAATAGTAGTAGTGCCAAATTTCACTGGAGGAACTGGAGCCCCATAGAGGTTCTGAAGGAGGCAGACTCCACTTTTGGAGATGTGGAGATCTCTCACAAATACAATATGCTGATGTTCAAAATCAACAACAGAGAGCAATAACATCAGCTTAACAGCAGAAAACAGATCATTTTTAGTGCATAAGGGGAAAAAGACCTCAGAGACCTTAATTCAGGCAGCATGACTACTATAAATATTATTGCAGGTCATGGGCTCAATCGTAGGTCAAAACCCCAAATGCTATAAATAATCACTATGATAGTATCTTTAAATCATTTCAACAGGAGATAGCGCCAAATTTTTTAAAAAGCACTTACCTTAATAATGAACGTCACAGAGATGTTGACTGCACTGCATAATAGTACCCGACGGGGCCTCCGTTTCATCTTAATAGGCTTCGTCAGGGGATTTTACTGCAGTACCTTTGCAAAAAGAAGAAAAAGCAGCAATTAAATACATTAGAGTTTTAAAGAGGTGCTTGCTTAAAGATAGCAACTTAGAAAACACAACTTGATGAGAAATTCAAATCGACAAAATGGCACCGAAAGTATCGGATGCCATAAAAACTTATACCCAATAAGGTTGAAATGGATTTGGTCCGGTTCTGGTCCCAAAACCACCTTGCACACACTCTGTCACCTCTCAGATATCTGGAGACAGTCTCTTTAGGAAGAAAGGACGCTCATGCCAAGGCTTGTCCCAAAGAGATGTCCATTTAGTTTTTCATCCATTTTTATAGCATTATTTATCCCAGGACAAGCAGGCAGCATATTCTTAACACATGGGTGACGTCACCGACGGAGCCCTCGGTACGGACCTTTTTAACTAGAAGTTTCTAGTTGGCCGCACCGCGCGTGCGCGAGTGCCTTCCCGCCCGACGGAGGAGTGCGTGGTCCCCAGTTTCTTCGTTTCCGCGGAGCGAAGAAGACGCGTGTATTTTTTCAACGGCCGTTGAAATCACTTTTTCGCCTTCCCGCTCGCGTTTTTTTCCTAATTTTTTCTCTCTTTACCTTCGGGTTTATTTTTCTTTGATTTGCAAAAAAAAACTTTCATTTTTTCCTTTTCCTTTCGTTTTTGCCCCGGCGGGGCCTGTTGCCATTATACAGGCCTCGGACTTCGATTTTGCGGAGGCTATCTTCCCCTTCATGCCCCCGCAGGTCGGTTTTAAGAAGTGCCAGCGGTGTGCACGCCCGATCTCCGTATCTGACCCACACAATTGGTGTTTGCAGTGTCTGGGTCCGGAGCATCGGGCGGACTCCTGCACCCGCTGTGCCACTCTGCAAAAACGAACACTTAAAAACCGAAGAATCCAACAAACTCTTCTCTTCGGCACCGAGTCGGCGATGGACTCCTCACCTTCAACGGCAGTACCTCAAAAATCGGCACCGTCGACCTCGACACCGACCGACCCCGCATCGGCGCCGCTGGCGCCAGGTAAGCCGGCTAAGAAGCCTTCCTCTTCCCTCGAGCGCCCTCCAGCTACGGTGGCGACACCGTCCCTACCGGCATCGCACCGGTCCCGCAAACGCTCCGCCCCGATATCGGTGAGTGCCTCGTCATCGGCCTCCTCATCGCCGGGGCGTGGAGCGGCATCCAAGGAACCGAAGAAAAAGAAAGCGGTTCCGATGCCACCCCTAGATGACCGTATCTCGGTCATTCTACAAGCTCAGCTTCAGGAACAGTTGAAGAAACAACTTGAACAACTGTTACCCTCTATCCTGGCACCGCTCCTTCCGGTACCAGACCGGCCCGAGCCCCGCACCGAGCCCCCGGTGTCCACTCCTTCGGTACCGGCAAACACCTCTATGCCGATCCTTTCGGCTCAACAACTTCACGCCGATCCGGTGGTTCATTCTCAGACCACTGTGGATCCTCCTCGGCACCAGGCGGTACGGCACTCTTCTCGGGACCGAGAACGACGCCGATCGTCCTCCCCTGGTACCGTTTCAGTGCGCTCTGGTAAGTCTTTGTCCAAGACTCGCCACACCGCGCCCTCCACCCCGGTGTCTCGACATGCACCAGAGGTCAGAGACCCTGATTTGTGGGAGGAGACTCCCCTCGGTACCGAGGAGGATCCCTCCTCATCTGATGAGGAACCATCGGCACCCGATGCCACCTCTAAACCAGAGCAGTCCTCATTCACTAAATTTCTGAGAGAAATGTCTGCTGCCCTGTCCCTTCCACTAGAATCTGACTCGAAAAAGTCTCAAGCCTTTCTAGAGGCTTTAGACTTTGAGCAACCTCCTAAGGAGTTCCTCAAGCTTCCCGTACATGACATCCTACGGGAAACGTTCTACAAGAACTTGGAAACTCCCCTCACGGTACCGGGAGCCCCCCGTAAGCTGGACAACCTTTACCGGGTCATCCCTATACCTGGATTTGACAAATCTCAATTGCCCCATGAGTCCCTTTTAGTGGAATCCACTTTGAAAAAAACTCAGGGATCCAGTGTCTAAGACCATGGACAAATTTGGCAAGAGACTTTACCAAAATCAGCAAATGGAGGTTGAGAAACTGAAACTATTCCAGTGACATCATTGGTATAAGGGACTGGTATTCTTCAGTATTTGCCTACCTCTAGCAAATGGTAGGTAGGATATGCAATATGACATAGGAAAAAAGCTCAACTCCCGGGATCACAGACTATGGCCTCAGCTCTCCAGGGGTTTGTCCATAGACAGGCTGATGAAACCCACAGGTAGTGAACACTGCAGATTCACAACCATCAGAGAGAAGAGAGATGTTGCAGGGTTTCTCTTTCCTCTCCTTCCTGGATCCCAAGGGCAGCTCTCAGTTAGATATATCTATGTATAAACATTTAGAGGACATGCTTTATTCCCTTGAGTTTGTCCAGGGGAATTAAGGTTCAGTTTTTTGTGTTTAAAGAAACACTAAAAGGAGCAAGGAGCTTGCTGCAGTGTTTCTGCAGTCAGGAGCTTGCATAGCCCCTATCAGGACTTTGAAGGTGAGGCTGATATCTGTGGCTTCATCCCTGGGTCCATACTCAGGGGGAGTGGAGAGTGATGGGGGTTTCTGGCACCACTGAACTCCTTTGAGCTCCAGCATTTTGTTCTGCTGGTTACATACTTTAGCTATAGAGACTGGGTTCCATCATCTTGGAGGGACATCTTAGGCCACTTTTTCAAAGCTGCATTTAAGTCCTAACCCTACCAACTTGTAAAGCACCCACATCTGTTTGTCATTCTCTCTGTAGTTCCCTACTTTCTCAACCTCATCATTCCCTCTATAATTCCATACCTGAACATATGTAGATTCACCTTTGTTCTGTATGTCTGTCTTAAATGGATTGTAAGTTCTTTTGAGCAAGGACCATCTCTTGTGTTTTTAATGTATAATGCTGCGTGCATCTGGTAGCACTATAGAAATAATAAATAGTAGTAGTGCCAAATTTCACTGGAGGAACTGGAGCCCCATAGAGGTTCTGAAGGAGGCAGACTCCACTTTTGGAGATGTGGAGATCTCTCACAAATACAATATGCTGATGTTCAAAATCAACAACAGAGAGCAATAACATCAGCTTAACAGCAGAAAACAGATCATTTTTAGTGCATAAGGGGAAAAAGACCTCAGAGACCTTAATTCAGGCAGCATGACTACTATAAATATTATTGCAGGTCATGGGCTCAATCGTAGGTCAAAACCCCAAATGCTATAAATAATCACTATGATAGTATCTTTAAATCATTTCAACAGGAGATAGCGCCAAATTTTTTAAAAGCACTTACCTTAATAATGAACGTCACAGAGATGTTGACTGCACTGCATAATAGTACCCGACGGGGCCTCCGTTTCATCTTAATAGGCTTCGTCAGGGGATTTTACTGCAGTACCTTTGCAAAAAGAAGAAAAAGCAGCAATTAAATACATTAGAGTTTTAAAGAGGTGCTTGCTTAAAGATAGCAACTTAGAAAACACAACTTGATGAGAAATTCAAATCGACAAAATGGCACCGAAAGTATCGGATGCCATAAAAACTTATACCCAATAAGGTTGAAATGGATTTGGTCCGGTTCTGGTCCCAAAACCACCTTGCACACACTCTGTCACCTCTCAGATATCTGGAGACAGTCTCTTTAGGAAGAAAGGACGCTCATGCCAAGGCTTGTCCCAAAGAGATGTCCATTTAGTTTTTCATCCATTTTTATAGCATTATTTATCCCAGGACAAGCAGGCAGCATATTCTTAACACATGGGTGACGTCACCGACGGAGCCCTCGGTACGGACCTTTTTAACTAGAAGTTTCTAGTTGGCCGCACCGCGCGTGCGCGAGTGCCTTCCCGCCCGACGGAGGAGTGCGTGGTCCCCAGTTTCTTCGTTTCCGCGGAGCGAAGAAGACGCGTGTATTTTTTCAACGGCCGTTGAAATCACTTTTTCGCCTTCCCGCTCGCGTTTTTTTCCTAATTTTTTCTCTCTTTACCTTCGGGTTTATTTTTCTTTGATTTGCAAAAAAAAACTTTCATTTTTTCCTTTTCCTTTCGTTTTTGCCCCGGCGGGGCCTGTTGCCATTATACAGGCCTCGGACTTCGATTTTGCGGAGGCTATCTTCCCCTTCATGCCCCCGCAGGTCGGTTTTAAGAAGTGCCAGCGGTGTGCACGCCCGATCTCCGTATCTGACCCACACAATTGGTGTTTGCAGTGTCTGGGTCCGGAGCATCGGGCGGACTCCTGCACCCGCTGTGCCACTCTGCAAAAACGAACACTTAAAAACCGAAGAATCCAACAAACTCTTCTCTTCGGCACCGAGTCGGCGATGGACTCCTCACCTTCAACGGCAGTACCTCAAAAATCGGCACCGTCGACCTCGACACCGACCGACCCCGCATCGGCGCCGCTGGCGCCAGGTAAGCCGGCTAAGAAGCCTTCCTCTTCCCTCGAGCGCCCTCCAGCTACGGTGGCGACACCGTCCCTACCGGCATCGCACCGGTCCCGCAAACGCTCCGCCCCGATATCGGTGAGTGCCTCGTCATCGGCCTCCTCATCGCCGGGGCGTGGAGCGGCATCCAAGGAACCGAAGAAAAAGAAAGCGGTTCCGATGCCACCCCTAGATGACCGTATCTCGGTCATTCTACAAGCTCAGCTTCAGGAACAGTTGAAGAAACAACTTGAACAACTGTTACCCTCTATCCTGGCACCGCTCCTTCCGGTACCAGACCGGCCCGAGCCCCGCACCGAGCCCCCGGTGTCCACTCCTTCGGTACCGGCAAACACCTCTATGCCGATCCTTTCGGCTCAACAACTTCACGCCGATCCGGTGGTTCATTCTCAGACCACTGTGGATCCTCCTCGGCACCAGGCGGTACGGCACTCTTCTCGGGACCGAGAACGACGCCGATCGTCCTCCCCTGGTACCGTTTCAGTGCGCTCTGGTAAGTCTTTGTCCAAGACTCGCCACACCGCGCCCTCCACCCCGGTGTCTCGACATGCACCAGAGGTCAGAGACCCTGATTTGTGGGAGGAGACTCCCCTCGGTACCGAGGAGGATCCCTCCTCATCTGATGAGGAACCATCGGCACCCGATGCCACCTCTAAACCAGAGCAGTCCTCATTCACTAAATTTCTGAGAGAAATGTCTGCTGCCCTGTCCCTTCCACTAGAATCTGACTCGAAAAAGTCTCAAGCCTTTCTAGAGGCTTTAGACTTTGAGCAACCTCCTAAGGAGTTCCTCAAGCTTCCCGTACATGACATCCTACGGGAAACGTTCTACAAGAACTTGGAAACTCCCCTCACGGTACCGGGAGCCCCCCGTAAGCTGGACAACCTTTACCGGGTCATCCCTATACCTGGATTTGACAAATCTCAATTGCCCCATGAGTCCCTTTTAGTGGAATCCACTTTGAAAAAAACTCAGGGATCCAGTGTCTAAGACCATGGACAAATTTGGCAAGAGACTTTACCAAAATGCCATGCTGGCCAACAGGGCAAACAACTATTCCTTCCATTTTTCTTTCTACCTAAAACATTTGGTCCAACAACTGTCTACCCTTCAGAAGTACCTTCCTGAGCGCAAGGTCCCGCTCTTCCAACAACACATCTCTGGTCTTCTCCAGATGCGAAAATACATGGTCCACTCAATATACGACTCCTTCGAGCTCACCTCTCGGGCCTCTGCCATGGCCGTAGCCATGCGTCGACTAGCCTGGCTCAGAGTCTCCGACCTGGACATCAACCACCAGGATCGTTTGGCCAACGCCCCCTGTCTCGGGGATGAACTCTTTGGAGAGTCCCTGGATTCCACCACCCAGAAACTCTCGGCCCATGAGACCAGGTGGGACACCTTGATCAAGCCAAAAAAGAAGGCTCCGCCTGCTCGACCCTATCGGCCTCAATCATCTTACCAGCGGAGGTTCTCAGCCAGGCCACTCAATCCGCCCCCCCAACAATCTCGGCGACCTCGTCAACAGCAGCACCATGCCCAGGCTCGATCTCAGGCCACTCAACCCTCTAAGCCGCCTCAGCCTGCTAAACAGTCTCAGCCCTTTTGACTCTTCTCTCCAGGGCATAGCCAGTCATCCTCCCTCGCTGCCTCTTCCACAGCCTATCTGGGGTCGTCTCACCATTTTCTCCAGCCGTTGGGAAGTCATCACGTCGGACCAGTGGGTCCTCAACATCATCCGCCACGGCTACTCTCTCAACTTCCAGACTCTTCCACCAGACAACCTTCCCGTAGAGTCTGCTTCACACTCATCTCAAACCCCCCTCCTCCTGAGGGAGGTTCAATCCCTCCTCCTTCTCAATGCCATCGAAGAAGTACCTCCAGATCAAAGGGGTCAGGGATTCTACTCCCGCTACTTCCTGGTACCCAAGAAGACGGGAGACCTCCGTCCCATTCTCGATCTCAGGGACCTCAACAAGTGTCTGGTCAAGGAGAAGTTCAGAATGCTCTCCCTTGCCACGCTTTACCCTCTTCTCTCTCAACACGACTGGCTATGTTCCCTGGACCTCAAAGAGGCCTACACTCACATCTCCATCAATCAGAGTTCTCGCCGCTACCTGCGGTTCCAGGTACTGCACCACCACTATCAGTACAAGGTGCTACCGTTCGGCCTCGCCTCCTCACCCAGGGTCTTCACCAAGTGCCTTATAGTGGTAGCGGCCTTCCTCAGGTCTCACAACCTCCAGGTGTTCCCCTACTTGGACGATTGGTTGGTGAAAGCACCTTCTTCTCAACTCGCGCTACAAGCTACTCATCACACCATCTCTCTCCTCCACCTCCTGGGGTTCGAGATCAACTACCCCAAGTCGCATCTGCTTCCCACCCAGCGACTTCAATTCATTGGAGCAGTTCTGGACACCACGCTCATGAGGGCTTTTCTCCCCTCCGATCGCCAGCGGACCCTCCTCCATCTCTGCCGTCAGGTGCTCATGCATCCCTCCATTCCTGCCCGACAGATGATGGTCCTCCTGGGTCACATGGCCTCGACGGTGCATGTCCTTCCTCTGGCACGTCTCCACCTTCGTACGCCTCAGTGGACTCTTGCCAACCAATGGTCACAGACTACGGATCTTCTTTCTCATCCCATCTCTGTGACATCATCTCTTCAGCAATCTCTCCAATGGTGGTTGAACTCCTCAAATCTTTCCAGGGGTCTACTTTTTCATCTGCCCCCCCACTCTATGATCATCACCACAGATGCGTCCCCCTACGCGTGGGGAGCTCACCTGGGAGATCTACGCACCCAGGGACTTTGGACCCCACAGGAGCGTCGTCATCACATCAATTTCCTGGAACTCAGAGCCATGTTCTACGCCCTCAAGGCTTTCCAACATCTTCTCTGCCCTCAAGTCCTCCTCCTGTGCACAGACAATCAAGTCGCCATGTACTACATAAACAAGCAAGGCGGCACCGGATCTCGCCCCCTTTGTTTGGAGGCTCTGCGCATCTGGACCTGGGCCACGGACCGCAATCTCTTTCTCAGGGCGGTCTATATCCAGGGCGAACAGAACTCTCTGGCCGACAATCTCAGCCGCATCCTTCAACCTCACGAGTGGACGTTGGACCCTCCGACTCTGCTATCCATCTTTGCTCGATGGGGCACTCCGCAGGTGGACCTCTTTGCAGCACCTCACAATCATCAGCTGCCCCAATTCTGTTCCAGACTCTTCTCTCCTCACCGACTGGCTCCGGATGCATTCCTGCTCGATTGGAGGGATCGGTTCCTGTATGCCTTCCCTCCACTTCCTCTGATGTTGCGGACCTTGTCCAAACTCCGCAAGGATCACGCCACCATGATTCTTATCGCACCTCGGTGGCCTCGCCAACACTGGTTCTCACTCCTGCTCCAACTCAGCTCCAGGGAACCCATTCTACTTCCTGTGTTTCCTACTCTACTTACGCAGCAGCATCAGTCTCTACTGCATCCCAATCTGTCTTCGCTCCACCTGACAGCTTGGTTTCTCTCGGGCTGACCTCTCCGGAGAATCTATCTCAACCGGTCCGCCTCATTTTGGACGCCTCCAGGAAACCGGCCACTCTCCAATGTTACCATCAGAAGTGGACCAGATTCTCCTCGTGGTGTCTCCGGCATCATCAGGAACCCACCTCCTTAGCGGTGGAAACTGTCTTGGAATATTTGCTCTCACTGTCCAATGCTGGCCTCAAAACTACCTCCATCAGAGTCCACCTCAGTGCCATCACTGCGTTTCATGAGCCTATTCTCGGAAAACCCCTCACGGCTCATCCTCTGGTTTCCAGATTTATGAGAGGGCTCTTCAATATCAAACCGCCTCTCAAACCTCCTCCTGTCGTCTGGGACCTGAATGTGGTTCTCTCAGCCCTCATGAAACCTCCGTTTGAGCCTCTTGCCACAACTTCGCTCAGGCTTCTTACCTGGAAGGTGCTTTTCCTAATTGCCATCACCTCTGCCAGGAGGGTTAGCGAACTGCATGCACTGGTTGCCGACCCACCTTTCACTGTTTTTCACCATGACAAGGTTGTTCTGCGTACCCACCCTAAATTCCTTCCCAAGGTGGTCTCGGCTTTTCACCTTAACCAGTCCATTGTGCTGCCCGTCTTCTTCCCTAAGCCTCACTCGCATCCTGGGGAACAGGCGTTGCACACGCTGGATTGTAAGCGTGCCCTTGCTTACTATCTTGATCGTACCAGGGCTCACCGAACATCCCCTCAGCTATTTTTGTCTTTCGATCCCAACCGTTTGGGTCGTCCTGTCTCCAAACGGACACTTTCCAATTGGCTTGCTGCCTGTATCGCTTTCTGCTACGCTCGGGCCGGTCTCTCACTGGAAGGAACTGTCACGGCCCACAGGGTCCGAGCTATGGCTGCTTCTGTAGCTTTCCTCCGCTCCACGCCCATCGAGGAAATCTGCAAGGCGGCCACTTGGTCCTCAGTTCACACATTCACTACTCACTACTGTCTGGATGCATTCTCCAGACGGGATGGACACTTCGGCCAATCTGTGTTACAAAATTTATTTTCCTAATGGCCAACCATCCCACCTCCCTCTTTGTTAGCTTGGAGGTCACCCATGTGTTAAGAATATGCTGCCTGCTTGTCCTGGGATAAAGCACAGTTACTTACCGTAACAGGTGTTATCCAGGGACAGCAGGCAGATATTCTTACGTCCCACCCACCTCCCCGGGTTGGCTTCTTAGCTGGCTTATACTAACTGGGGACCACGCACTCCTCCGTCGGGCGGGAAGGCACTCGCGCACGCGCGGTGCGGCCAACTAGAAACTTCTAGTTAAAAAGGTCCGTACCGAGGGCTCCGTCGGTGACGTCACCCATGTGTTAAGAATATCTGCCTGCTGTCCCTGGATAACACCTGTTACGGTAAGTAACTGTGCTACATGGGTCAGTTTTTTCAGCATATGACTGTAGGAAAGATCATATTTGGTAACAGGATACATAAAAGCAACTAGAAAGAGGTAGCAAGCATAAGGGGGGGGGGGTTGGTGGGAAGTTTCATAACTATGGCATATAATACTGTCCTTTTGTCTAAGGTTTGAGCAAATGTTTCTTTTTTAGCAAAAGTTTCTTATCGAAATAAGAAGCAGAATCGCTCAGCCAGAACACGGGCTGTGGGGGGTTCAGTACATGACCTTAGCACAAGTAGCTAGCTTCAGAACAGGATGTAAAACACGGAGCTCAGAACACAAAGAGAAAATGACCTTGTGGTTCCTTAGCAAAGTGAAGTTTCTTAGCAAAGTGAAAACTGTTTCTATTTCAGCACAAGCATTCTGTTTCAGCACAAGCAGGAATAGAAAAACTTACTTACAAGGAATATATGTGCCCCTTCAAAGAATACATTATGTCTTTTCTTTCTATCCAATGAGTAAAATCTTAAATGAAGTGAAAAAAACTAAATGAAATCCAAATTAAGACGAACTCAATAGAAAGCTGCCCAGTCGATTCTGTCATTTAATCCTTACTGTCTGACTGATTCCGTGTCTGAGGCCCTTGGTCTCTCCAGAGCCCAGGAGACTGACCCATCCATGGTTGATGCCATTTTGGAGTCTGGCAGGCCCCTTGAAACATTTTCTGCATTATACTGGCATAATGGGAGTCCCCAAATTGTTCTGTACTAGTTGCATCCTTTCACCTCCGAGAAGGTGTGTTACCCAAAGTGAAGGCTTTGGTCATTAATATGATGAAAAAGACTACTGCTCAGGTGCAGTGGCTCATCTGTCAGGGAGCTATATAAAAGGAAGGTAAAAGCAATAGTTTAAGCTTGACTTTTCTATCGGCATCACTGGTGTGCAGACAATTTGAGGTGGTTACGTGGTGAGGGCTATGCTGCATTGGTTGCAGGAGCTGCCCAAATCCACTGAAGTCTCTCACTTGAAGTTGGGGCTACCTTCTTGGCTGATGTACTACTGCATGAACTGGTGATTCTCACTCTGTGGTGTGTCTGGAGTCACTACTGGGCAGCAGATATGGCCTCTAAGATGCCCCTCAGCCAGTTACCCTTTCAGGCATGGTTGCTTTTTGGTGGAGATTTGGACAAGTTTGCTCAAGGACATGGGAGAGGCACAGTCTCTCTGGCTGCCTGAATTATTCCAGAAGAGCTTCCAGAAGCCTATGGTGGCTAAGGATTATACAAAGGGTGGAGGTCATTTCTGGTTTAACAGGTGTCTGGCAGCTTTGGCTTTGAGCCCAAGAAGGGCCTTCAAGCTGGATTCCTTTAGAAGCCCTTAAAGGACAGGGGACTTGGGGCCTTGGTGCAGCTGAGGAGCCCAAATCTGCCCAGTGAGTGTGTGCTGGGTCCCTCCAGTGGTTCATGAAAGGATAGATATTCTTCCACCATAAGTAGACCTGCCTCACTTCAGATCAGTGGGTCTTGGACATGGTTGAGAGCAACTATGCCCTAAAAGTGGCCTGTCCAGTGCCTGATACCTTCATAGTATCTCTCTGTGGCTCAGAGGTGAAGTGACAGCACAGGAGCCTGTTTACCCATGGAGCAAAGGCTGGGATGGTATTCCACATGTCATGATCCCAAAGAAAGTCAATTCCTTTTGGCTTATTCTGGACCTCAAATGAGTAAACCCCTGCCTCAAGTTGCAGCACTTTTGGATGGAGGCACTCCACTTGATTAAGGACGTTACTCTAAAAACAGTTTTCCTGGTAGTGATTTTGTCAACCAGGAGGCTGTCGGAGCTTCATGTCATGTTGGGACCTCTTTCTTTCTTGGAGAACTCGGTGTCCATCTGCACTGTTCCTTCCTTTTCTTCCTCAGGTGATCTTCCCCTCCCATGTGAACCAAGAGGTCTGTCTGTTTTGCTTTGTGTTCGTACTCTGCTTCCAGGAAGCTTCATAAGCTGAATGTTCACAGGTTTCTGCAAAGGTACTTTCAAAAAGCAAACAAGTTTTGTCTCTGATCATCTTTTTGTCTTCTTCCATGGCCCCAGGAAAAATCAGATAGTGTCCAAAACATATTGGATCAAGGTGGCCACTTGTATTTGCAGGTACAAGAGGGTGCCTACCAGGCTGATGGCTCACTTGACTCGAGGTGAAGATGACCTACTAGGCAAAAACCTGGGTGGTCTCCCCAGAAGACATAGTTATCGCTTCATTCCTTTTGAGAAGCATTACAGAATGGACGTGCTAACCAGAGCCTGTTTGGATTGTGGCAGAGCCGTCATTCAGGAGACCGTGTCTTCTCCCACCCAGGAAATCTGCTTGAATACATCTCATTTGTCTAGGATGGTACAGCCCAGACTCTTAAGGAAAGAAGGTGAAATTAGTCATACCTATTAAATTTCCTTTCCTTTAGACCATGCTATCCTGAGGTCCTCCTTCAGAAGACTACTGCTCCCCAATATTCTTAGGGTTTTCTGTCTTTCTCTCTAGTGATTTTCCAATCAAATAAATAGGTAAATTAAGTACAAATGTGATTCCTTTGATGGGGCATGGGTGCGTTTTCTGGGACCTTCCACTGGCACCAGCAGGTTATTCCAGTGATGTTGCCGGGAAGTATTAATTTCTTTATCTTCTTATGTGCTTGTAGGAAAGGGTAATGCCCACTTGTTTAGGATGGTACAGCCCAACTAAAGGAAAGAAGGTTAACAGCTAAATTTAATCTTACTGTGTGTAAAATAAAAAAAAACCAAAAAACAACCCAGGCCTCACACATAAAATCATTTATAAAATAATCCCCCAGAATATGTAGGCTTGTAAGTATGCAGTAGTTACTTCAGCACTGAATGTGATGTAAGGCAGAATGCTTCAAAGGCGTGTAACAATTCATTGGGTACATCACAAAGATGGAATTCTGTCACGTCTGCAATTCAAATGAATTTATTATACTCTACGTTATGAAGTTAATTGCTATAGAGACTTCTGTGAAGACAATGAGAGAACTGAAAGAGGAGGACTGTCCTGCCAGCGGAACAAGGGCAACCGAAGACAGAGCAGCAAAGGTCAGAGGGTTGAAAGGAACATGTGCTGGTCTCTAATGACCAGCAATTCCAGTGAACTACACAGATGGGTCATGTGACTCAGTCTTATGTTGGCTTCAGAGAATTCTTCCGGAGCTAACTAGGAAAGCTTCTGAGTATGTGTGTGTGTGTGTTTATGTGGGGGGGGGAGCTTGTGCCCCTGGAACATATTCCTCAGTTCACTTTTCTGTCATCAAACGAGATTATTTATATTCAGTTTTCCATACCGTTCTCCCAGGGGCGCTCAGAACAGTTTACATGAATTTATTCAGGTACTCAAGTGTTTTCCCCTGTCTGTCCCGGTGGGCTCACAATCTATCTAATGTACCTGGGGCAATGGGGGGATTAGGTGACTTGCCCAGGGTTGTCACAAGGAGCAGTGTGGGTTTGAACCCCCAACCTCAGGGTGTTGAGGCTGTAGCTTTAACCTCTGTGCCATACTCTCCCCTACTACAATTCTGAAGGACTGCTCTACAAATTAGTTTGCTATACACTAGTGGCCAAAATTGTGGAAACACCTAGCATTTTAGGCATTACGCTTTAAAAAAACAAAACACAAGGCTATATATAGCATCATCATTGTATTTAATGCATACATTTTTGACTAATAACAGAAACTGTAATCACTTAACAAGACCAGCATAATATTTGGCACCTTTCACAAAAATAATGCTGTTCATAAGCTACCCAACCTAATAATGATAATTTGTCCCAATATCCGATGATTTCATCAGTCTCACTAGTAGCACGTTTGAAATCCCTTAGTCTTGATTATGCCTCCCATCATCTTGGCATGCTGTCCACAAGTCTTTGGAAATCAATAGGTGTTAAGTGGAACCAGGAATTGATTATTGCTTCTATCAGCGCATGTTTGTTAGACGGGTCACTTTGCTGCTGCTGCTGTCTTTAATCTGGCCCAGAGGTTCTCAATGGGTTTGAGATCTGGGTTTTTTCCTCAATTCAACTTGTTCTATTTGAACCAGGTGAGGCATTTCTTGGCTGTATGACATGGGGCGCCAACCTGTTGGAAAATGAATGGTTGAATGACACCAAAGATGTCTCTGGCTGAGGGCAGGACCTTGGGCTGAAGGGCCTCCTTTATGTATTTGTCAACATTTATTACTCCCTCAAGCAACTGCAATTGACCCACAACATAGAAACATAGAGTATGATGGCAGAAAAGGGCCATCGGCCCAACACGACTGCCCACTCAAAAGAACCCTCCTCTTAAAAGAACACTCCCTCTAAGCAATTCCCTGAAGTGAACCCACATGTTTATCCCATCGTTTCTTGAAGTTGAGCACGTTGCTGGCCTCAACTACCTGACGTGGAAGGCCATTCCAATGGTCAACCACCCTTTCGGTGAAGAAGTACTTCCTGATGTCACCATGAAATCTCCCACCCTTGAGTTTGAGCGGATGCCCTCTTGTTGCCGTAGGACCTGTAAGAAAAAGGATATCTTTCTCCACCTCGGTACGGCCTGTAAGATATTTGAACGTCTCTATCACTTTTTAACGCAGGTTTTTTGAGAATCCTGGCCTTGGTGAGGAGTGGCATAGTAGTAGAGCTGCTGCCTCTGCATGCTGAGGTCACAGATTCAAATCCCAGCACTGCTCCACATGACCTTGGTCACATCACTAACATCCTCGTCTGGGCATGCAAAAAAATAGGTAGCTGCCTTATATGAAACCACTTTGACCGAATCACAATCCAAGTACTGTATACAGCTCCTATTCTCTTGGGGGAGAGTGAAATGCAGTGATTAAAGCAATGTATCGCAAACTGTGTGCCGCAGCACACCAATGTGCCTCCTGAGATTTCTGGTGTACCGCGGTACCCTGGGGAAGAGGAGAGGTGCCGGCGCCAGATGACTGTCTACAGGATGTACCTCTCACAAAGAGAGGCACGTCCTGTAAGCAATCTCCCAATGACAGCCCCTCTTCTCTCTGCCGACCCTTCTCTCCAGCATGGGTCTTTCTCTCGGCGCAAGGCCTTTGTGCATGCTCTGACAGCGGTGCACTGACATCATGCATGCCGACGCCAACGCACTACCAGATGTTTCAAGCTGGGGACACTAGATTTAGTGTGCCCCGGCTCGCAAAAGTTTATGGGACACTAGGTTAAAGCCTCAGCACCCACCAGGACAGACAGGGAAAAATGCTTGAATACCTAAATAAATTAATGTAAATCATTCTGAGCTCCCCTGGGTGAACAGTAAAGTAGACCCCCACAAATTAATGGTTCGTGAATCGCAGACTCAGTCATTCGCGGTATTTTCTGACTACCTCTTCCGGTCAGAAAATACAGGGAATGACAGTCCACGAATCAGCCTTCTGCACAGGCCTCGATTCCAATCGGCCTTCTCCACAGCTGATTCCTCCTCCTCTCCCCCCTTCCACGTCAGCCTTCTGCACAGCCAAACCACCTGCCAGCCTAAATATTGTTTTTTTAAGCATCCACCGCCACTCCTGCAGCCCTCTCCCACCTCCAGTTCACTCCTAAACTGCATTTACAGTTTTTCACAATTCACTGGTGCTCCTGGAATAGAACCCCCATGAGTTTCGGGGGAGTACTGTATAGAAAACTGAATAAATTTAAAAAAATATATATATATATATATTCAATCTCTCTAGATAGCCCTTTGGCTCCTCTGACTCATATAGGCCTCTAGTGGCTCAGTTATATTTTTTTCTCTCTGAACAAGCCTTTTTTGGAAAATCTTTTTCCACCTTTAGATTTCACATTATCTATTTTTATGCTGTGGGTTAAGAAAGACACCAGCTTCAAGAAGGGCCCAGAGTAAATTAGAAAATGTCTTAACAGATCACCCTGAGAGCTAGATTTGCTAAAGTGTACTCCTGCATAAGCATGTGCTAACTCTGTTAATGCACATTATTATTAATTATGTCTAATTGCATAGATAGGACCTGATAATATATAATGCACATTAATATAGTGTGTAACTTTTGCATCAAGATATTGCTGAGAGCACTCGACCTCTCACAAGATGCTCCATTCCTGTGTTGGTAACATAAGTTCCATTCCCAACTAGCTTTTGAAGCCAGAGGAAAAAGGAGCTGATGAATTTGTTGAAGTACAGGCCTTAGAGTCAAGTTTCATTTGTACCACTCAAGTCACCAGTATGATTTGGAAGACTCAACTGGTGAACATTGAGCTTCTAGTAGAAGCTCCAGTACTCATATTTGGTACAAAGATGTGATGGCTCAGAATTGGTGAAGATACCACAAATTCTGAATTGACTGTGCCTAGAGAACTCTAATGTCCCAACATTGGCCATGCCAGCTTCCCAATGGCTACTCGCTGGGCTTAAAGCAATACTTCTAATCAACTTGTGTGTGTGTTTCAGTTTTCTGTGAGGCCTTTCCTAACCTCATGTCTCAAGATGATTAAGTTGGAGCTAGACAAGATAAGCCTAAAGGTTTGTGATTAGTTTGGAGCTACTGCATTGCATACATTGGGCACTTTTGATACAAAAGAGTGGAAAACTTGGAAACCAGAAAAAAATGTATGATGTTATCTTCTCCCTTTACTTGGTTTGGTTTATTTTTTATTTATTTATTTATTTTTTGTTCTTCCCCTTTCAACATTTCTCCTTGTTATCTTCCTTCAGTCTAATCTTTTGGCCACAGAGGTGGTAATTTCTGTCTCACCTGGGCTCAGTGCCCTTCAAGCCTGTCCATTGAGAACAAGCTGCTCTACTAGCCAGACTCATCCCCCCAGCCTCCCAGCCTCTCAAAAAGTTACCAATACAAGCTTTCTGTGGGCTTGGATGCAGGTACCAAATTTTAAAATACCTGGGTGACCTGGCACATGGATTCTTCCAGCTCTGTTTATGCTCATATAGGCATCCAGCTAACCAATAATGACACTGTTTTGGGTATCTCTGCAATAAGCAGAATCATATTGAGGTTCAAATCTACTTCTTGGTACAGGCAGTAATTTGAAGAATATCTTTGCCTCTTGGTAGGATTACTGTTAAACAGAAAACATAGTGTTGATATAGAAATGGTACATCATGGTGAGATTTTTAATTTAAGGGAAGAAAAGACCTCAGAAAAGAAGGAAATTCCCCAATCCCTTAATTACCCCTCTTAACAATGATCAGTCTAAAATATCTCCTAGATTTAATACCCTAGGCTCAAAAATGCTGAAAAAAAATAAACTACCTACTTCCAAGAAGTCTCAAAATCGAGAGTCTTAAAGATTACCAGTAGCAGTAAATTGCAATGTAGTGGTCTGACATGGCCATCTTTTCTGGTTGAACAGGTGTTTGGCAGCTTTGGCTTTGGGCCCAGGAAGGACCTTCGAGCTGGATTCCTTTACAGGCCCCAAAAGGACAGGAGACTTGGCTGTATCAGGGATGGGAGCTCATAAATCCTGAAGATTATAGAAAGCACAAAACCTAATCTGTAGTAAATTTGAGCTGAACATAAACACAACAGTGTTCACAAATTTCTGAAAACCAAATTTCTGAGGATTTATAATGTGCTAGCCAATCTAAAAGTAATTTATAGAAAGCTGTAACCAATCCATAAGTTAAAACAATAACAAAGGAGCTCCGTTTTCAGGTGTAGCAAAAACCACTTATCAACTCAAGATAATCCAATTTCAGCTTGCTAGTTAAGATAATATATAGAAATAAAACAAAAGGAATAAAGGTAATACCTTTTTTATTGGGCTAACTTAGAGAATCAGAGCTTTTACTGCTGTGGCTGGCAATAAAAAAGCCTAATGCGACTTTATAACGGGGGTGGGGGTTAATGCATTGTTTGATTCGCTTTCAGAGGTAACCCTTTTTGATTAACTGAACAGGTCAATATCAGAAAAATAGTTTTAGTCTTGAAAAAATCAAAATTAAGCTCCATGGTGGGAAAATTAACTATCAAAAACTTGAAATTTTAATTCTCATCTGCTAAAAACAGCTAAGACAACCATAAATCTAACTCAGCTTTTGCAGAAAAGTTCTATGTCTGTCATTCTGTTCAAATCCTGAAATTCTAAAGATTAGAAATGGAAAATACATTTTTTTTCCAAATGATTATAAGCAATCAGAATGTTTCAAAAGAATGCCCTTAAGTTTCGAGCAGCTATGATGCTCAAATATGTCTGGAGGGTTTTTTTCTACATGACAGAGACAAATAATTATATAGACCACAAACATATTAATGCAAGTAGTGATGCAAAGCAGTACACAATTGTTTCTTAGATTAAGAGATTCATTTATAAGGGAGCATAACCTTCAAGGGAAGCTATGTCCATTTAGCTCACCAAACTGGGAGCTCGTTTTGTGGATATTAGAAACGTGGACTGTGTTCTATTTGTCCTGTATTGTGCAAATCAAAGGATTCATTAACTAATTTACATCTAACATAGTAAATGACGGCAGATAAAGACCTAAACAGTCCATCCAGTCTGCCCATAAGTTATGGATGATGGATATCTAAGAAATAAACAATAATATAAATAGCAAAATGATGTAAATGTTAGTAAACTTTTCTCCATATATTGACTTATGGACCTTGCATGCAATTTACGGAGTGGTAGATATACGAGGTCTGACAATTAAGTTGCAGTAATCTAGGTAGGGCAGAAGGACAGCTTGTGCCACCTTTCTAAAGCGGCTTTGGACCAGAGCCAATCTGATTATCCTCAATTGTCTTATTCTGAAAAAGAACTGTTTTTACCAAGGATGTGATCTGGTCTGTGAAAGACAGTAAGGAGTCTAAGGTAACTCCCTGCAACTTCGAGGAATCCTTTATTGTGAGCATCTTGCTTGTAGATAGCACCAGTTCCTTGCAAGGTAGTAAAGTTGTAGTCCCCAAACCAGAGCACCTACTACTACTACCACCGATCCCCTTAGTCCTCTAAAAATAGCCCTCCCCCCCCCCCCACACACACACAAATCACTGGTGGTGTAGTGGCCTGGCATAGCCCCTCCTCTCCAGCTCAAGGACCTGATTCTCCATCCCACCCTCCCTCCTATCTAGCTGTATGGGCCGGGACTCCTCCAAACCTACTCCCTACCCTTCCACCCCCATACCTTATTTTGAAGTCTGACAGGAGGGATTCACATTCCCTCCTGCCAAAAGGGGAAAGGGACTTACAGTATATACGGTACCACCTTTTTGTAGTTAAACAACCACACTCAAATCAGTTTACATATAGGAACTTCAAGCATTGTCCTGTGGGGCTCACAGTCTATCTAATATATCTGGGGCAGTGGAGGATTAAGTGACTTGCCCTGGGTAACAGGGAGCAGCAAAGGATTTGAGCCCACAACCTCAGGGTGCTGAGGTTTTAGCTCTAACCACTATGCCACACTCTCCTCTGTGGCGTAGTGGTTAGAACTACAACCTCAGCATCCTGAAATTGTGGGTTCAAAATGGCCCGCCTCTTCAAAATGGTTGCACCAGGCAGATTCGAGGCAGGCCTTTTCAGCAGAGGGGGAGTAGGAAATCCTCTTGCAGGTCTTCAAAATAAGGTATGGCAGAGGGATAGGAGGTATGTCTAGGGTTCCCAGCCCATATGGCCAGGTGGGAAGGAGGGTCGGGTCCTTGAACTGGGGCCCTGCCCAACCCTTGAAACCACCAACAATTTTCATTGGGAAGTTTCTGCTTTATAGCTTGATGGTATTCTTAATGTGTTATTGCTTAAGGAAATCAGGCCTAGTAGCTCTACATATGTTTTTTAGGACATTGGTCAAATGCTTTTAAAAGGAACAAACTCTGACTTAGTTTTTCTCTTTATATAGGTATTCTGTACTGCCTGTTGCAATCGAAAGTGCAAGCTACAATACATGGAAAAGGAGGCAAGAGTTTGCATTGTATGCTATGACTCCATTAATAAAGGTATATAAACATGCAAATTATTTTTCCTAATATTCTGTTTTTAGAACAGTATTTGCTGTGCTTGAATCCAAAATGCAGCATGTAGTAGTAGCTCAAAAAGCTTCTTCAGGGACACAGTGTAACAAGGAGAGGATACTAGGTGAATATCTAATAGAGCCCTATTAGAGGGGTAAACTTCAAGAATGCTATTTGACTGTGAGAGAGACTTTGGGGAGGGAAGCTACAGTACATTGGTATTGGCAAAGAAAATCTGTATTTATCAAACAGCAGCAAATTGTAGATCCTATACAGACTTCAAAGTTTGTGATCTGCAGAGACAGAAAAACAAAGTGGTTCATTTTGCACTTCCAAGAGTATATAATACTTACTTAAGGCTTTAGATTTATTTTAATTTGCTATAACAGCTCCAAAACCTTCAACTGATGGATGCTGAGACTCCTTGATCATGAAGTTACTACTACTATGTATCATTTCTATAGTGCTACTAGACATATGCAGCGTTGTACATCAAAACATAAAAGAGACAGTCTCTGCCCGAAAGAGCTTACAATCTAGTTTAGACAGACAAACTGAGCAAGAAGGTGCATCTATACACAGTGCTTGGATGAGAGAATTACAGAGGGAACAATAAGACAGATACTGGTGCTAAGCAGGTGGGTTGGTGCTTGGAATTGAAAATATCTTCAAAGAAGTGAGCTTTGAGTCTGGATTTGAATACTGCCAGAGACGGAGCTTGAAGTATCGAGTCAGGCAGTTTGTTCCAGGCATACAGTGCGGCAAGGTAGAAAGGCCGGAGTTTGGAGTTGGCCGTAGAGGAGAATGGTACAGATAAGAGGGACTTACCTGATGAGCGTAGTTCCTGTGGAGGAGTATAGGGAGAGAGGAGAGATACCGAGGAGCTGCGAAGCAAATACACTTGTATGTCAGTAAGAGGAATTTGAACTATGTGTAAACAGATAGGGAGCCATTGAAGTGACTTGAGGAGAGGGGTAATGTGGGTATAGCAACAATGGCGGAATAAGAGGCTTGCAGTAGAGTTCTGAACAGATTGAATGGGAGAGAAATGGTTTAGCTGAAGGCCAATGAGAAGCAGGTTGCAGTAGTCTAGGCAAGAGGTGATGAGGTATAGATGAGGGTCTTAGCAGTGTTCTCAGAAAGGAAGGGTCTGATTTTAGCAATGTTGTAGAAAAAGAAACAACAAGTTTTGGCAGTCTGTTGGATATGTGAAGAGGAGGAGAGAGATGAATCGGATTACCCTTAGACTGTGAGCCGACGAGCCAGGGTGAGGGCGTTGTTCACAGAAATACAGAATGAGGAAAGAGGAGAGATGGGTTTAGGTGGAAAGAAAAGGAGCTCATTCTTGGCTATGTTTAATTTTAGAGGGCGACAAGAAATCCAGGTAGCAATGTCAGACAAGCAGGTTGAAACCTGGGATTGAATGTCTGTCAAGATTTCAGGTAGAGAGTCGTCGGCATAGAGGTGATACTGAAAATCAAGGGGAGGAGGTTAGGGCATCAAGGGAAAAAGTGTAGATGGAAAAAAAGAAGTGTTCCCAGGACAGAGCCCTGAGGTATACTGAGCGACAGCGGGATGATGGTGCAGGAGGATCTACCACAGTATATGCTAAAGGTACGATGGGAAAGATAGGAAGAAAACCATGAGATAACAGAACTCTGAAATTCAGGCAGCGTATCGATGAGTAGGTGGTGATTTACCATGTCAAAAGCTGCGGATAGATCAAGAAAGATGAGGATGGAGTAGAGGCCTTTGGATTTGGCCAGGAGCAGGTCATTGGAGACTTTTGTAAGGACAGTTTCTGTAGAATGTAATTTCAGGAAAGGAAGATAAGGTGGTAAGGGCTAGAGGTTGGGGAGGGGGAGCATGTTGATAGAGCAGGCTTGGGGAAGGTGGCTCAGTTGAGAACTCAAGGTTAATTTTGTGAACCTTGTCATAGAAATATTCAGCCATAGACTGGGGGAAGAGGGATTGGAGGTGGAGGACCTTGAGTAAGGAATTTATTGTGGCAAAAAGGCAGCGAGGATTGGAGCTCAGAGAGTCAGTCAGGTGGGTGTAGTAATCTTGTTTGGCAAATGAGGTCAGAAGGAATTTGAAATGAATGAAGTCAGCATGAGTACGGGATCTGAGCCAGAGCTGTTCAGCAGACTTGGCACAAGATCATAAGTAGCAGATTTTAGAGTTTAGCCAGAGTTAAAAACAGAATATAGTGTTCACTGCCCAGGAGAAGGATGAGCCAAGCACCTTTTTTTCATGGTGAAACATGATCAGCCAAAATGCTATAAAAGTAGTGTTAAAAGGGATGGGAGTAAACAATGAAAATATCCAGAGCCAGCGTGTACCATGAAAGATTCTGTCTCACATATCTACACCTGTATACTGTCTGTACACCAATCAAACAACCTAACAGGGGTCAAAAGAATTGCATTTTAAAAACAGAAGGAACCTTTTGAAGCCCCCTATCCCCACCTGAGTGTTTGGGGGGGTATTGGTGGCTATGAAAATAGGAATCTAGTGTCTGGATCATGCTAAAATCCAAAATATTTCCTGATAGGAAGCGATTGATAAGTACAGTTTAATGGTGAATGCTGGAATGCAACCTTGCTTTGAAAGGAGTCTTGCCTGGATTTATAGTGAAAGGGGATGGGGATGTAAGATGGGCACTAAGCATAAGGGAAGGAGCATATTTGTTAGGATGGCATGAAAGTTCCTGACTTGATACTACTCATAAAACCAAATGTATGCTCATTTATTGTGTTTGCAAGGGCAATCTTTAGCAATAATCCAAAACCATTTTCAAAATTGCTTTCTCTTCCATCAGACATATCAAATTTAAAGCTACCCTTCTACTAAGGATTTTAGTTGAGGAAGGAAAAGTTTGTTAGTGAATTTATTCCCAACTTTCAAAAGCAAGTTTTTGGCCATGCTCTCTGCTCAGTGCTGATAGCTTTTCCTGATCTTAGGAAGCAAGAGCCCTTTGAAAAAGATTGTACTGGGTGATATTAGTTGCTTTTCTATAATCCACATATAAATATTTGCCATACCTTACTCCTTTGAGAACATGCAGCTAGTATTCCAAAGCATCAATCTATGCTATAAAGAAAGGTAATATTGTTGCATGGTTGTTTCTTAGGTTTATGTAAAAACAGCAAGCCATGTACTTTTTAAAAATCATCCTAATTTTGTTAAAAATAATTCAGAGTTCAACACATCAAAAATAACAATACATGACCTTACTTAACACATACCCAACTTACATGAAAAGTAAATAATCAAAAACCTTCTTTTACCCAAAGTCACATGTATCGGAAACATGTATGTTGAAAAAAAAATACGAGCAGTACAGGCAGTGACCAAATCCAGTGGTTTAGCTGTAGAATAGTGCAGCACCTTCACAAAGTACATTACAGATTAATCCAGTCACTTGTTGATGGACGTTAGCTCTTACTGCACATTCCGGTGTACAAGGATGCACTTTGCTACCAGTAAGGCAATATTCAAATTTTGTAATGTACTTATTTTTAACAGTGCCTTAAAACTGAAGTAAAAGGCACAAATCCTACCTTGTAATGTTTCAAATTTCAGCACACTCACAATGCTCTCGCTCCAAATATCCTTTAGCTGTACAATCCCAGAATGTCAGCAGTTTTGTCACCTCAGCTCAATTGACAGATGTCAGAGACATGAGAAACCCCGTTTTTATTTTAATTTCCCCCCCCCCCTCAATATACTCGGATCAACTCTAGTCTCATTCTGTTTATTTTAACTTGATGCTGTCCAAGTGTCCTTTTTACTTTCTCATTCTGAAAGAGCCCAATTGTGATTTTATATTGGTCTTTTATGTACGGTAATTCCCTACCAGCTAGTAAGTTTCAGTAGGCAGTTCCTGTTGTATGTTTCACATATGAGCCAATTACATACCACGCTTAGTCATACGAGAACAAAGGAAGGTGTTGTATGATCTGTCCAAATTATCAGCTGGATAAACTGTTCACAATTGCTTAGAAACAGGTGGAAAGACAAAATGTCTGAACTTGTCCTGTTCAGCATAGGACAAATGTTAAGACAAGAGTTTCCAGCCTGCCTTAAGGAATAAACTAAATGAGGCATGCTAACTTTATTTTATTTATTCAATTTCTATACCGTTCTCCCAGGGGAGCTCAGAATGGTTTACATCAATTTATTCAGGTACTTGAGCATTTTTCCCTGTCTGTCCCGGCGGGCTCATAATCTATCTAATGTACCTGGGGCAATGGGGGGATTAAGTGACTTGCCCAGGGTCACAAGGAGCAGCGTGGGTTTGAACCCACAACCTCAGGGTGCTGAGGCTGTAGCTTTAACCACTGCGCCACATGCTCCCCCACTGTGATGGTGGCTTTTGCTCTTGAGGTAAGGGCCACCATTAAGCTAAATTCTCACAGGGCCATGATCCCTTAGAATGAAATGCCAATGTACCAAGTTCCAACTTTCTTACATCATTAAACAAAAACTCAAGACTGCGTGAATAGCTCCATGAGGGCTGCAGTGGGAGTTCTGATTGTGCAACAGGTACAGAAGAGTAAATCGTGCAGTTTCTTAGTTTACAATAAAAGAAATCAGCACAGTAGATAAATTGCATAACTGTGCAGAAACCCATATGATATACAACTGTAAATTTTGGAGCTGTTCCTTTTTTAACAAGAAGTACATTGGCTAATACAAATACCATTAAAATATGTCCACTGTTTATAGAGCCTAAGTTTTTGAGTGATGATATATGTAGTCAAATTTCCCTTTCTTGAGCCTGCTTGTATAAAGTGAGTTTTAGTTTGAGACAGCTATAGAGCATCTGTAAAGCACATGGGAGATGAAGACCTATGATTTTTTTTCTTTTCCTTCCTTTAGCACAGGCATTTGAAAGGATGATGAGCCCAACTGCTCCTTGCCCAAACCCCAATACCCCCTCTGAATATTGTTCTTCTATTCCACCTTTGCATCAGGCCCAGGCGGCAGGCACACTTAACTCTCCTCTGCCTACTGTTATGGTGCCTGTCTCAATACTTAAACCACCAGGAATTGAAGGTAATTCATGCAAATTTGTTAGTTATAGTCTATGATTTGGATTTAGAAAGGCTAATTTACATTTAGAAGTTTTTGAGAATAGTTTTATTTGAAGACCTTTTTTTGTATATAATCTTTGGTAGTAAAGAAGCACACAGTGCCTCTCACCACAATTTTTTTTTTTTTTTTTTTTTTGCTAAACTGGTAGGCGGGATTCCTGGACACCTAGCATTCCCTTTTCAAATCATGCCAGGTGGCCATTTGGATTTGGGTTTTAGATTTAATGACCTGCCTTTCCAAATCCAAGCTCAAAATGAGTTATCAGATACAGAGGATTTGCACTTAGAGTTTATACCTGCAGCATTAGAGGGTAAAGTGAGTTGCCCAAGGTCACAAGGAGTGTTGGTGGGAGAAGTAGAATTTGAACCCTGGTTTCCTTGTTTCTCAGCCTCCTCCTCTCATCCTCAGGCATTCCCAAGATGGTGACTGACAAAATCAGCACAGAGGAATGTTATCTTCAGTAGCAACAAATCTAAGCTATGGAAACATGGGCTTTGTATTTTTATTTTTGGGGTTGGAGGTTTCTATTGCAAAGAAGTTACTTTACACAGTCCCATCAAGAAACTGCGGAATAGAGGCCATTTTGAATGTAAATTTTATAGGTTTTCTGTTTAAAAACAAAGGTGGGATTTAAATCCTAAGAGTAGCTGTTTTATTTTTTGCACAGTTTTATACTCTGAATACAGATAAGTAGATCAATATGGATTTTTTTTTTTTTTTTTTTGTAGGCGGGAATGGGGGCAATACTAAGATGCTTTAGTTGAAGGGTTGCTGAATTGGGAAACAAATGTTGCATTAGGGCAGGAGACTGAGTCACTGCAGTTTTATAGGGTTACATTTTGATCGATGGTACCTAATTCAGCCATTGTGTGACTCAGTAGTGACTGAATAAATTTAAACCAGCAGGGCTTGTGATAAGGGGGGGTTTAAAAGGAGAGGGAAGGGCAATATAAGAGTGAAAGGAAGAAAACATGATTTTCATGTGCACTATGTTTCTGTAATAGAAAACATAAAAGTAACTTGTTTTTTTTAATAAAAACTACTAAAAGCTGAGAAAAATGAATGCTTACACATTGCACATACAAGTATGTTTTTTTTAAAGAAAATTCTGTTACATAAACATAGGAGTCTGTACTCTTGGTCAGTGTTTCTCAACTCACTTCTGGAGTAACCCTTTGCTACTTAGGTTTTCAGGATATCCACAATGAATATGCATAAACTTGATTTGCATTCACTGCCTCCATTATATGCAGATTTCTGTTATTCATATTCATTGTGGATATCCTGAAAACCTGACTGACAAGAGAGGTATTCCAGGACCGAGTTGAGAAACATTACTCTAGGTCAGTGTCTCTCAAACTTTCTCGAGCCGGGACACACTAAAGGTAGTGGCCAAGGCTTGAGGCACCCAGAAGTGCACGGACATCGCCGTGATGCCATCACATCAACATCCGTGAATGTGCAGAGGCCCTTCAGATTAGCCCTGAGATACCAGGTGCCAGCAGGAAAGAGGACCGGAGAGAAGGAGAAGCACTGGCGCCAGCTGATTGCCTACAGCAGTGTTTCTCAACTACTTCAGCTAAGTACCCCTAAGTCTAACAAATATCAACTGAGTACCCCAACCATAAACCTCCCTAGGCCCACCCAATTTCCGCCTTTATTAATTGTAATGCAATTTTTTCATTTTCATATACACACGATATACACAGCAGATATAAATTCTCAAAACTGACACATTTCAATCACTATGTTGAAAATAAAATCATTTTACCTACTGGCGATCCTCTGCAGGCTGCTGTAATTAGCTTTAAAGGTGAGACTGGGAGGCTAGGGGGGAAGCTGGAAGATGCTAGAGAGAAGGGGGAAACATGCAAGCCTTCGGCAAATTGGGCAGCGCTGGCACTGTTCCACATAGGGAAGTCAGGTGGCAGGTGCCTCTCTTCCTCCTCAGTGTGCTACGGCACACTTGGAATCTCAGGAGGCACACTAGTGTGCCTTGGCACACAGTTTGAGATACCCTTCTCTAGGTGAACATCCTCTGGTTGCAAATTGTTGCAGAAGGATGTCCATCATATCTTTCAGTTCCTCCTCCTTCATCAGTGGAGTATATTGCACTCTCTAGTTTTTCCTTGTGCAAGTGAACTGAGAAGGTGTGTTCTAATCTGCTCTGTTCAGTTTTATTATTTTTGGTTATTTTTTATCCATTTTATGAGGCTTAAGTGCCTAGAAGTTCCCGATTCTGAGCTACTCTGCCTGGGAGAGGATGCAGATTCTGCAGGGCAACCCCAGGTATTCCTGCTGAACCAGCCTGCTCTAAGTCCATCCCCCTGGGAGCTAGCTCATCTTCTGGTTTATCAGAAACTTGATGCAGGCTGTGGGGCCCCTGTGTGAGACCTTTTGGGTTTCAGGGAGCCATCTTCTTTTTCCACTCCCCCCACCGCAGCACAAGGATCCATGGAGGAGTTAAGTTCACATTTGGTACCGGTCTGACTGGAAGCCCGAAGATCTCCAATTTGGATCACTGCTGACAGCAATTGAAGCAGAAAGACTCCATTCAGTCAAGCTGCAGAAAAAGCTGACACAGGCAGTCAATGCACAGTGAGTACAGTCCATTATTCCCTAAGGGGACAATTGGAGGTGGGGGGGAAGTGTGTCTGAAAATTTGAATTGTAAAGGTTTCTGAGGTCAAAAATAGGATCCCCACCTCCAAAACCCCTTTACCTGAATTTTTGGAACTTCAGGAGAGCCCGCACGGGCTGGTTTTGATGCGAATTCACTGGCAGCTGCCATCAAGGATTTTAAACATTTTTTTCTTAAGCCTCCATCTGCCTCAAAACCTCTTGATTTGACTCAAAATCGACTGTGCTGGATGATTGGCCGAGAAGCATACATGTACTCGGCTGGAGCTTCAAGCTTAGCCTCTTCTGAGTCCTCTAGGGCTGGGGATCCGTAGGGGGTCCAGGTGACTGGAAAGAAATCCCTACCGGAGACCTCAAATAGTGATTACATGAAAAGCATGAAATCCTGCAAGGATCTGTGGGGCGTCCTGTTCAGGGGTTTACCCCAGACCTTTTGAATCTCCTGTGGAAAGCTTATTTGACAGGTCCGGAATGTTCTGTGCTGCCTGTGGGCATGACAGCATTGAACCGGGGAAAGATTCTTCTCTAGAAGAACTCAGCAGCTGTTTTCTCAGCCGAAAGTGGATTCCATGGTGGCTCCAGTAACAAAGTGTACCTCCCTCCCTAGTGAGGGAGATGTGATGTTAAAGGATGCACAGGACCATAAGGTAGACATGGTGCTTAGGAGGCAATTTGAAGTGCTAGCTTTGGGAATCAAAGCTGCAGCGGCAGCCTCATTTGTGGCATGTGCCTGCCCCATCAGATTGCGGTTGCAGTCCTGTGGTGGAGGAGGATGCATGTCCCCAACTAAAATTGGAAGAGGACACATGTCCCCAACTAAAATATGTGGTAGATGCTCTCTGACATCAGAGTCCTGAGCAAGGTGTCGGCATACACTGTTGCCGCCAGCAGGATACTGTGGATCAGACAATGAGCGGACGATTTGGCCTCAAAGGACACCTTAAGCAGATAGCCTTTTAAAGAGCAGATGCTATTTGGAAAGGCATTGGCAAACCTCATGGCTAGTGTGGCGGATTGCTTTCCTAAGTCTCGGCCGGACAGCAGACCTCACCGATCCACCAGGGGAGGCAGAAGCAATTTTTATTCCTCAAGATGTTCCCATCTACGTGAAAAGGGATGGAGGAGTAATAGACCCTGATCGATTTTCAGAGGGTTGTGTTTGTGAGGAGCTAGCTGAAATAAAGGAAGCGATGGGACCGGATGGTGTACATCCGAGGGTACTGAAGGAACTTAGGGAAGTTCTGGTAGCTCTGCTGACTGACCTTTTAATGCATCTCTAGAGGCGGGAGTGGTACCGGAGGACTGGAGAAGGGCGGATGTGGTCCCTATCCACAAAAGTGGAAGTCAGGAAGAAATAGGGATTACAGGCCGGTAAGTCTGACTTCTGTGGTAAGCAAATTAATGGAAACGCTTTTAAAACAGAGAATGGTGAAGTTTCTGGAATCCTGTAGATTACAGGACTGGAGGCAACATGGATTCACTGGAGGTAAGTCTTGTCAGACAAATCTGATCAATTTCTTTGACTGGGTGACCAGAGAATTGGATAGAGGATGTGCGCTAGATGTGGTGTATTTAGATTTTAGTAAAGTCTTTGACAGTGTTCCACACAGACGTGTGATAAGTAAACTGAGTGCCCTTGGGACAGGCTGGGTCAGGAACAGGTTGAGTGGAAGGCGACAGAGAGTAGTGATCAATGGAGATCGCTCTGAGGAAAGGGATGTTACCAGTGGTGTGCCTCAAGGTTCTGTTCTTGGGCCTGTTCTTTTTAACATTTTTATAAATGATATTTCTGAAGGATTGTCGGGTAAGATATGCCTCTCTGCGGATGATACAAAAATCTGCAAAAAGACTAGACACGCCAGATGGTGTGAATTACATGAAGAAAGACCTGGCAAAGCTTGAAAAATGGTCTGAAATTTGGCAGCTAAAATTTAATGCTAAGAAATGCAAGGTCATGCATTTGGGTGGCAAAAACCTGAGGGAGCGGTACAGTTTAGGGGGTGAAGAACTTTTGTGCACGACAGAAGAGCGGGTCTTAGGTGTGATTGTATGTGATGATCTTAAGGTTGCCAAGTAGGTTGAAAAGGTGACGGCGAAAGCTAGAAGGATGCTAGGTTGCATAGGGAGAGGTATTGCCAGTAGGAAAAAGGAGATATTGATGCCTCTGCATAAAACTCTGGTGAGACCTCATTTAGAATATTGTGTACAATTCTGGAGGCCACACCTTCAAAAAGATATAAAAAGGATGGAGTTGGTCTAGAGGAAGGCTAATAAAATGGTGTGTGGTCTTTGTGATAAGGCATATGGGGACATACTTAAAGACCGCAATCTGTATACTTTGGAGGAAAGGCGGGAGAGGGGAGATATGATAGCGACGTTTAAATACCTACGTAATATAAATGTGCATGAGTCAAGTCTCTTTCATTTCAAAGGAAACTGCAATGAGAGGACATAGGATGAAGTGATAAGCTCTGGAGTGATAGGATGAGGTGATAGGCTCCGGAGTAATCTGAGGAAATACTTTTTTACGGAAAGGGTGGTAGATGCGTGGAATAGTCTCCTGGAAGAGATGGTGGAAACAGAGACTGTGTCTGAACTCAAGAGGGCCTGGGATAGGCACGTAGGATCTCTCAGAGAGAGAAAGAGATAATGGTAACTGTGGATGGGCCGTTTGGCCTTTATCTGCCATCATGTTTCTATGTTTCTAATACTATGCAGACACCATCAACCCTTGGGGTGTTGCGTCAGCCCTGCCTCCAAGAAGACACAATGATGCCAAGGTGAGAGCCACGCTACCTCACATTGGTGGGAGACTGCATTCTGGAGGGCATGGGAGCAAATTTCCTTTGACCACTGGGTTATTGATCTTTTTCAGGAGGGCCACAAGATCGAGTTCTATCACCCTCCTCCAGATCTGTTTATGGATTCTCTAGAAGCTTTTACACCACTTGAAATTATGATCAGCAGTATAACAAATTTTTAAATAAACTTGGAAAACTTTGGAAAATAATAAAAAATAAAAATAAACCAAATAGTGGAAACCAATTTTGGACCTGAAGTCTATGAATGTGTCCTTTAAAAGCACTGCTCTTCCACATGGAGACAGACTAGTCGGTAATTGCGGCAGTGGCACCGGGCGAATTCCTATCCTCACTAGATCTAATGGAGATGTACCTGAGGTTCCATGTCCTGCAAAGGCATTTCCAGTTTGCAGCTCTACCCTTTGGATTAGCAACAGCTCCATGCACCTTCACCAAGGTGATGGTGGTGGTAGCAGCTCACCTCCACAGGATGAGAATTCAGTTGCACTGTTACTTGGACGATTGGCTGGTCAGAGCCCCCTCAAAGGTGGAGGGAGAGCAGGCGGTGCAGTAAGTTGTAGATCTCCAGGATCTGAGCTGGATAGTCAAGTTCAAGAAGAATCATCTAGAGCTAACTCAGTGCTTGGACTATTTGGGAGTCTGCTTTGACATGGCACAGAGCCATGTCTTTCTTCCTGATTCAGGCAAACAGAAGCACAGGAAGCAGATTTCTGATTTCCTAGCGATGCAAAACCCCACTTCCTGGCATTACTTTCAAGTCCTGGGCTCAATGGCAGCCACCCTAGAAGTGGGCATTAAGGTCGTCGGAGAAAGATCTGGAAAGCAGGGCAGTCAGAGTATTTTTGGACAATGCCACCAAGGTAACATATGTGTACAGACAAGGAGGCACCAAGAGTGCTCTTTTACATCTGGAGGCTCAAATGTTGTTCAGGTGGGTGAAAGCACAACTTCAGGTGCTCTCCACAGCCCATGTGGAGAATGTGCAGGTCAACTTTCTCAGCAGGCACACATTAGACCTGGGAGAATGATAATTTTCTCAAAGAGGGTTCAGTCATTGTGCAACGCTGGGGTACTCAAGCAATGGACTTGATGGTTTTAGCTGCTTTATAAGTTCCCACTGTGGCCCATGGTAGGCTGGGTCATTTGCAGAATTGTGACCTGTGATCCTAGTAGCTCCAGATTAGCCTCACCGGCCATGGTATGTAGATCTAGTACAACTCCATCGGGACAAATATATCAAGCTGTCGGTTCATAAGTGGATTGGACCCTGACTGAGTTCATACTCAGTCAGGGTCCAATCCACATGGAGAACCCAGATCATTTTGGTCTTACGACATGGCTATTGAGCAGGATATTTGGAGATAGTCATTTCTACTCTGAGCTAAAAAGCCTTCAAAGGTTGCAACCTCTGCTAAGCCCTGTTAGGCTTTTCAGCTCTGGTGCGCCAAAGATGTGGAGCCTTTCAAGGCTTCAATTCTGGTTATTCTTGACATTCTAGAGGCTTGAACTAGAGAAAGGCCTAGCAGTGGCCGCTCATGCTTTTGAGCCCGAGTGGGAAAGGTTTCACTGGCATCTAATCCAAATGTGACCAGATTTTTTATTTTTGAAGGGGGCACTCAAATTGCAGCTTCCATTACACTAGCCTTTTCTGATGTGGAATCTTAACATCATCCTGAAGGGACTTCATAAGCCTCCATACGAGACCGTTCAAGAGGCATCCCTGTTGTCTATCTTGTGAAGCCCTGCTGGTAGTGAAACTACCAATGGCATAGCTTTCAGCTTCACAGATGCGCACAAGCCCCAGTGGCATGACAAGCCCATGTACCATGACTGGAGAAGACAGTTGGAAATACATGTAATCATATATGAATAAGTTTGTTGAGTTCTTTAGTTCCATATGTGTTTGTGTTAGTTGCACAAAGCAGGGTGGTTTGTTGGTACACCTATGTTTATTAGTTCATGCTAACTATTGGGTTTTTTTTTTCATGAGTTACAGAGCAGAACAGAAATGTACTTTGTTTATGTTTGTTTATTTGAAGCTTCTATACCGCTACTAATGATTGCCCCTCCTGCTTTCTTGTGTTATAGTGGATATCAGTTGTTTTGGTACAAACTGAAGAGGGCACTGTACTCCACTGGTAAAGGAGGAAGAGCTGAAAGATATGCTTGACATCCTTCTGCAACAGTTCAGGACCAGAGGACATTCACCTACAGTACAGTTTCCTATGTGTATTAACAGAAAGAAGATTATCCAGGTAAGAGCGTAATCTTTTATTTAAGCTGCTCCTATTTTTGTGCATATAGTCCCAACCCTCACACTAGAATACAGCGCAGAAAACTATTGCACCACTTTTTTGTCACCACCCATAATTCTGGTTATCTTGTACAGTGCGATCTGGATTTTTGGCAAGGAAGTAAAGTCACAGAACCAACAAACTGATCCAAACTAAGTATACAGTTTTATATGAAAAAATGAATGTGATATTTTCAACTGGAAAAAGAGGTTCCCATTTTTTTCCAGCTCATTTTGATATAATTAAGGAGTGAACTAGGACTGGTATATATATATATATTTTTTTAATTATTCAAGATTAGGCAAATTTAAGTTGTCTATCTTATGTGCTGATGTTCCATTACTCAACTTAACTTTGATTCTGCCACATTCCTCTGGGCAAGAAATATCTTTAAAGGGCCAATAAAAATATCAACATAAATATTCTAAGCTCAAAAATAAGGCTGGAGGGGTGCTACATATGTTACTATGTGTTATAGCTGGAGTTCAAATCACTTACACGGTCACATTTCTCGTGTTTCATAAATATGTTATTGGGCTTATTTCACTTTCTTTTCACAAATTTTTTGGGGGGATTATGGTTCCACCCCGGGTGTCAAAACAAATGAAAGTCCAGGAAGCTAAAAGTGGCTGCACATAGAACGGTTTATTTTTCCTGAGTTTTTGTCTGTTTCATGTACACACACAAGCACCTCTTCTACTAGGTAGAAAAAATATTTTCTCCGTAGACAAGCAGGAGAACATAAACACACTTAGCTGTTGACATCGCTCGATAGAGCCAACACACCCGAAGCTCTCTTCCAGTGTAATAGAGTTTGAAAATAAAAAGGAAGGCTAATGCTGCACTGCATTTTTCTGTCAGAGATACTACTTCTTGGGTTTTGGCTAGGTTTGGCCACCGTGGGAACGGGCTACTGGGCTTGATGGACCATTGGTCTGACCCAGTAAGGCTATTCTTATGTTAGATGATTTTATTTTTATTTTTTCTTTTAATGTGCGGTTTCAAGCGGTCACAGCCCTCCTCAGTTCCCATCTGGGAAACACTAGTAATTTATTGTTTTGGCGCTGAGAGAGGACTTACTAAGTGGAAGAAAACTTCACTGGTGAGTATATTACTACTGGGAAATTACATTTGAATGTGGGAAAAAGTAGATGGGGTTAACTAGGTAATTCCAGTATCTTATTTTAGTTTCTCTGCTTCTTTAGCAAAGGCAATTTAGTTTAACATATAAAGAAGGGGCATTTTCAATAAGATGTCTAAATCAAAAATGTCCAAAAATCCAGTGCCAAACGTGGTTATTTTCAAACCAGAAAAACATCTGTCTTTTCGGTTTGAAAATTGCCCTATTTTAGACCTTTTTATGCATGGTGCCTTTTTCTTTAAGGGCCATTTTCAAACAAGAAAAAGTCCAAGGGAAAAATGCACACAAACTTCTTACTAGACTGGTCATACACATCTCAGCAGAGCAGTGGAGCAGCCTCGGAGACACTGCAGTGGACTTTCTTTATCTTTATTGGAAGCTTCTATACCTCTACTAATGAATTGGGAGTCAATTCGGAACGGTTTTCAAAGATAGAAGGCCGCAAAGCAGCCTGTCTAGATTGCTGCCGACGCTTCCGGATTGTTATAAGATATTTATTTCAGTCTCATGGTTCAGATGGGAGGGAGAGATGGGGGGGAAGTGCTGCTGCCTGCGCCTAGGGCTTATTTTCAGGGGGTAGGGCTTATTTTCGGGGAAACACAGTATTTTAGGAACCAATAAGAGTGAGCCATTTTAGATCTGATCCTTTGTGGGAGAAAAGGTAGGCCCAAGCAGTGGCGTAGCGAGGGTTCTCGGCCCTCCTCCTGGCCGCATGTGCCCCTTTTCCTGTACCTTTTTGACTTCCTCGGTGTGAGCCGCATCTCCAACTTGCTGCTCGCACCAGCCTCAGCTCTCCCTCTAGAAACATAGAACATAGAAACATAGAAGATGACGGCAGAAAAGGGCTACAGCCCATCAAGTCTGCCCACTCTGCTTAACCACCCCCTGTCTATGCCCTAATGACCCAATTTCCTTATCTTGACCCTCGTAGGGATCCCACATGGGTATCCCATTTATTCTTAAAGTCTGGCACACTGTCTGCCTTGATCACCTGCACTGGAAGCTTGTTCCAATGATCAACCACTCTCTCTGTGAAGAAATACTTTCTGGTGTCGCCATGAAATTTTCCGCCCCTGAGTTTGAGCGGGTGCCCTCTTGTGGCCGAGGGTCCCTTGAGAAAGAAAATATCATCTTCCACTTCGACACATCCCATGAGGTACTTAAATGTTTCGATCATGTCTCCCCTCTTCCTACGTTCCTCAAGAGTGTAGAGCTGCAATTTGTTCAGTCTCTCTTCGTACGAGAGACCCTTGAGCCCCGAGATCATTCTGGTGGCCGTCCGTTGAACCGATTCAATTCTGGGCACATCTTTACTGTAATGTGGCCTCCAGAATTGCACACAGTACTCCAGATGAGGTCTCACCATGGCCCTGTACAACGGCATTATGACTTCAGGCTTTCGGCTGACGAAACTTCTATTGATACAACCCAATATCTGCCTTGCCTTAGATGAAGCCTTCTCCACTTGATTGGCAGTTTTCATGTCTGCACTGATGATTACTCCTAAATCTCGTTCTGCTGAAGTCCTAGTTAAAGTTTCTCCGTTCAAGAAGTACGTCCTGCATGGATTTCCGCTTTCGAGGTGCATGATCTTACATTTCTTAGCATTGAAGCCTAGCTGCCAGGTTGAGGACCAACTTTCCAATGTAAGCAGGTCCTGCGCCATATAATTCTGTAAACTGCATTCACTTACTATATTACATAGTTTGGCGTCATCGGCGAATAGTGTTATTTTACCTTGAAGCCCTTGAGTCAGATCCCCTATGAATATGTTGAAAAGGAGTGGACCCAGGACCGAGCCCTGCGGCACTCCACTGGTCACCTCCGATGTTTTAGAGAGGGTACCATTAACCACCACCCTCTGAAGTCTGCCACTCAGCCAATCATTGACCCATGCAGTTAGTGTCTCTCCTAATCCCATCGATTCCATTTTGCTTAGCAGCCTGCGGTGTGGGACACTGTCAAAAGCTTTCCTGAAGTCCAGGTACACGACGTCCAAAGACTCTCCCAAGTCCAACTTTCTTGTTACCCAGTCAAAGAAGCTGATGAGATTGGATTGGCAGGACCTACCCTTGGTGAATCCATGCCGACTGGGATCCCGAAGATTCCCTTCATTCAAGATCGTGTCCAATTTGCTTTTAATTAGTGTTTCCATGAGTTTGCACACTATTGATGTGAGACTCACCGGTCTATAATTCGCAGCCTCTGCCCTGCAACCCTTTTTATGCAGAGGAACGACATTAGCTAATTTCCAGTCCAGGGGAACTTTCCCCTTACTTAGGGAGAGATTGAATAGCTCAGCCAACGGTTTCGCCAGGACATCACTCAATTCTCTGAGCATTCTTGGGTGCAAATTGTCTGGTCCCATGGCTTTGTTCACCTTGAGTCTTGCCAGTTCACTGTAAACTTCACCTGGTGTGAACTCAAAATTCTGAAACGGGTCTTCTGTGCTTTGTGTTGCCTTCAACTGGGGACCGTGTCCCGGTGCCTCACAGGTGAAGACTGAGCAGAAGTATTCATTCAGTAGTTCGGCTTTATCGGAATCTGCTTCCACGTAACTTCCGCCCGGTCTTCTAAGGCATACTATCCCGCCTGTGTTCCTTTTTCTGTCACTAATATACCTGAAGAAGGATTTGTCCCCCTTTTTAATGTTTTTTGCCAGAATTTCTTCCACTCGAAGTTTTGCCTCCCTAACTGCCATTTTGACCGCTGTAGACCTGGTCCTATATTCTACTTTTGCCTCTCTTTTCTCCGTGCGCTTGTAGGAGAGAAATGCTTTTTTCTTCTCCTTAATGAGGTGCGAGATCTCCGCGGTGAACCATTGGGGTTTATTGTTTCTTTGTCGTTTATTTACTGATTTTATGAAGCAGCTAGTTGCTTCATGTATGGTTGATTTCAGTGTTAACCACTTAGCTTCTACATCATCGGTCTCCGCTTGGTCCTGCAGTGTCTGATGGACGAAATCTCCCATGCGTGCGAAGTCTGTGCCCTGGAAATTGAGTACCTTTGTTTTCGTGTTTGATCTAGGGAAGCCTTTCCTAAGGTTGAACCATACTATATTGTGGTCGCTGGAGGCTAGCGTATCTCCTACTGAGACCTCTGAAACGCTTTCCCCGTTGGTGAGTACCAGGTCGAGGATCGCCTGGGCCCTAGTGGGCTCCGTTACCATTTGTTTGAGACGTGCTCCCTTTATGGAGGTTAAGAGCCTCCTGCTACCGCTGGTTGTCGCTGAAAATGAGTTCCAGTCTGCATCAGGCATATTGAAGTCCCCTAGCAGTACAGCTTCTCCTCGTAGAGTGATATTCTCTATGTCTTTAATTAATTCTGCGTCCATGTCTTCCAGTTGTCTTGGGGGTCTGTAAACCACACCTAGATACAGGCATTTTTCTCTGCCTCTTGCTAGGTTTACCCAGAGGGACTCCCCGGTGTACTTGACATCTGTGATCCTGGTGGTTTTGATGTCCTCTTTAATGTATAGAGCTACCCCCCCTCCTAACCTGCCCTCTCTGTCCTGACGAAGTAGATTGTAGCCCGGTATAGCCATATCCCACCCATGTGAGTCCGTGAACCAAGTTTCAGATATTGCCACCACATCTAGGTCGGCATTCCTTATTTCAGCCTCCAATTCTAGAATTTTGTTACCTAAACTGTGTGCATTGACATACATGGCCCTCCATATCTTGTGTTTGCTAAGTCCCTGTGAGGCGTAACCTACCCGAGTCGGTGTGACTCCCAAAGAACTGTTTGCAATGTGGGTACTTACCTTGGACTTGGAAGCGGAGTTTCAACTCACCTCATCAGGATAATTCCTTTCTGCACTAATATGTGAATGGGTACCCTCCCCCGACTTACCTAGTTTAAAGCCCTGTGAAGCAGGCGGGCTAGTCGGTGTCCGAAGACGTTCTCTAATGCAGTGGCCTCAAACTCAAACCCTTTGCAGGGCCACATTTTGGATTTGTAGGTACTTGGAGGGCTTCAGAAAAAAATAATGTCTTATTAAAGAAATGACAATTTTGCATGAGGTAAAACTCTATATAGTTTATAAATCTTTCCTTTTGGCTAAGTCTTAATAATAATATTGTCATTTATAGCTAAAGAGCTATATGATCTAGAAACTGTTTTATTTTACTTTTGTGATTATGATAAACATACTGAGGGCCTCAAAATTGTACCTGGCGGGCCGCATGTGGCCCCCGGGCCACGGGTTTGAGACCACTGCTCTAATGTCACTTCATGGTCCTGCAGTCAGGAAGTGACGTCGGAGGGAGAGCCGATGCCGGCTCAAGCAGCAGGTTGGAGATGCTGCTTGTGCTGATGAAGAACTAGAAGTATGGGGGGGTGAAAAGGGAAGGTACATGCATGGTGGGAGGGGGGCATCCCCACCAAGATGGCACCTGGGGTAATCCACCTCCTCCCCCCCTTTCTATGCCACTGTTCCCAAGGGGGATGGGAGGTCAAAGGGTTGTTCTCGGGAGGAAAGGGTTTCTGATTCTTGAGCTGGGGAAAAAAGAGGAGGGAGTTTCTCAGGGGATTGGGGCAAAAACCTCAAAAAAACAAGTTATTTGATCCTGCTGAATATCAGTTGGGACCCACATAAGCTCTGGCAGCCAGCCCCAGCAAAATTAGCCCCACATTTTCAGTGCTGGTGCCTGCATGTACCCTGGCATAGAATATCCAGGGCTAATTTAGCTAACCGCTACCAGCTGAATATACTACTAATAATCATTTCTATAGCATTACTAAAGATGTACTCAGTTCTATACACTAAACAGTAAGAGGTAGTCTCTGCTTGACAGAGCTTACAATCTAATCAAGACAGACAAACAGGACAAATAAGGGATTAATTATGATGGGAATGATAAAATAGACATGAGTACTAAGTGAATAGGAGACAGGGGTGTGTGGCACAGTGGTTAGAGCTACAGCCTTTGAACCCTCAGCACCCTGAAGCTGTGGGTTCAAATCTCATGCTACTCCTTGTGATCCTGGGCAAGTTACTTAATCCCCCCCCCCCCCATTACCTCAGGTACGTTGGATAGATTGTGAGTACATGAGTGCTTGAGTACCTAAATGTACACCACTTAGGTTATAAGTGGTATATAAATATTAAAAATAAATAAATAATAAACCTCAAAAAAGGTAGGCGTTTAGCCTAGATATGAATACAGCCAGAGATGGAGCTTGATATACCATACCATGTGTCTTATATCACTCAATTCTCTACAAGGAATCTATGTGGTTTACAATAAGAATTGAATCTAGCTTTTCAGGTTACATTTTTAAGTCAGATCTTGGGGTGAGGTGGTGGTGAGGGAAGAGGTGGTGGTGGTGGTGAGGGAAGAGGTGAAAGATAGGAGGCTGGCTATAGAAAATGATAGACATCTTGATTTAGTATATTCCAGGCATACAGTGCAGCAAGATAAGAGGAACGGAGTCTAGAGTTGGCAGTGGAATAGAATGGTACAGATAAGAGAGATTACCCAATGAATGGAGTTCTCAGGGAGGAACATAGGGAGAGAAAAGAGTGGCGAGATATTGAAGAGCTGCAGAGTGAATACACTTGTAAGTCAATAAGAGGAGTTTGAACTATATGCAGGGGGATGGTGTCTAGCCCATTCAATTCAAGCCTTGCTTCAAGCTATCTATTTGCAAAGTCAGGAAAATGAAATTGATTGCTAGACCTACACAAGTGGCTTGCAAGTACTATTCAGCATTTTTCAATACTGGGGATTCCTTACAGTAGATTTCTTTGCTTTGAAATAAATGCAAAAAGTGCCTACTTATGCTCTATTTATTTGAGTACAAAATGACTATCCCACAATGTTTTCACAATCGCATGAATCAATGGGGTTTCACTATGCTTTTCTTCAATTCCCTCTAATCTCCAGTTTTACAAAAAATCCTCAAATTCAAGGTCAAACTAATTCTCATTGCATCCCTTGATCCAAACAGCTGTGGTTTCCACTACTGCTCCGTCTCACGTCCTCTTGTCCAGTATTGCTTGGAAATAACCTCACTTTTTCTCACAGCACAGAAATCTTATACATCCCAGTCTGAACAGCATGTCCTTAATGGCTTGGAAATTAAAAAGACAGATAAACTGCCATCTTCTCTGAAGATGTAAAAGAGATTCTCTTGGGTCTATTTCAGCTAGTAACAGTTCCTTGTGGGTGGTTTTCCAGATGCTGTTTTGCAATTTGGGCTAAAGCCTAGGGTCCAAACTCAACAGATTTTTCTCTTTCCCCACATAATCTCCTGTTTTCTTAATCTCTCAAACTCAGATTTACAGACGACTTCAGTATATCTTCGTCTTGCAATAAACCAGGTACTTAATCTCTCAAACTCAAGTTTACAGATTTCAGTATATCTTCGTCTTGCAATAAATCATTCCAATAAACCAGGTAGTTTCTCCTTTTCTGCCCATATTCTTCAAATATCTCCTGGCAAGGAATGTAAACTCAGTTTTCAGCTTTTATCCTTCTACCTGGATAATACTTTGATAAGAAAAGGTAAGAGAGACAGATATTTTAAGAGAAATGACGAGTTTGTGGGGTAGGGCTGCTTCTATTGCTTTTCTTTCCATCAAGAATATTTCCCAGACTGACATAGCTTTTTTTTTTCCTTCAAAATGGAGTAAATGAGTTCACTATCGGGTGTTTCCACAATGCTCAGGAAACTACTGGAAATCTATTAGATTACTCTTAAATCTCTCACTAGGGTTAAATTGGTTTGGGAAAGGGCAGGAATAAATATTTATTTATTCATTCAATTTTCTATACCATTCTCCCAAGGGAGCTCAGAATGGTTTATATGAATTTATTCAGGTACTTGAGCATTTTTCCCTGTCTGTCCCGGCAGGCTCACAATCTAGCTAATGTATCTGGGGCAATGGGAGGATTAAGTGACTTGTCCAGGGTCACAAGGAGCGGCGTAGATTTGAACCCACAACTTCAGGGTGCTGAGGCTGTAGCTTTAACCACTGCACCACACTCTCCCCACATCCCCCATATGGAGTGTCTGTAAGTACAACTCTTATTTCAGTGCGGTTAGGTTGATCTTTGCAAAAAGCAAATTTTATCATGTTTCCCCACTTCTGTCAAAACTTCACTAACTTCCAGTAATTTCTAGGGTTCACTTTAAATATGCCTGCCTGACGTTCAAGAACTTGCATGGCATTCTTCCTCCTCTAATTTCACTATCTTGGAATTCTGCGAGACCTGATACTACCAGATCCATCCAAAAACTTAAACTATCTTTCCCCTCATTAAAAGGTGTTATCTATGCTGGAAAATTAGGAAAATCTCTTTTCTTCAAAATCACTGAGCTTTGGAATAACCTTCCTGCCTTGCTGTGGAATCAGGGCTCCTTCCAATTATTCCGAAAGCATCTGAAGACTTGGCTATTCTCAAAAATATAAATCTCGCTACCCTCTTTATAATCACTAATTCTTATTATGTTTTTCCTTCCTTATATTAAAGTTCCTGTAAACCGTGCCGAGCTCTAACTTTAGAGAGAGGATGCGGTATATAAACTTGAGGTTTAGTTTAGTGTGCAAATCATCTACTCAAAACTGGTGCCGCCAGGTAATTTGCAGTACACCTACACAGCCTAAATATTTTTGTGCAGTGCCTGCCAAATATTTGAAATATTAATTTGCATATATGTTTAACCAAGATAATATTGATCTAAGCATATGCCTCCCGAGTTTGGCAGAATTGAGGCCTATAAGTTAGCAAATGTCTGAGTAAGATTCTGACTTAAAACTATTAACAAGGGGAAGAGAACAGATATTTTGAAAGAGTGGTACATAATTAAAAGTTTAGTCACTTAAGTTCAAAATGTAGTTTGAGGACTTGTACCTGGAGTTCACTACTTTTCAAAAGATTGATTCTTGATTATAAAATAGAGAACATAGAAACATGATGGCAGATAAAGCCCAAATTGCCCATCCGCAGACTGGATGTATAGTATCATGATACATTGTGAAGTCTTGGAAATTGTTCTTGATTTGAACAAGACATATTTGAACCATGCTGGAATCTTTTTTTAAAAAAAAAAGTCTACAGTAATATTAACTTGTTTACTTTCTTCCAATCTTCCTTAGGCACATATGCAAAAGAACAGAAGAGGGTGTGGTTTGCTGATGGCATTTTGCCAAATGGTGAAGTTGCAGATACGACAAAATTGTCATCAGGAAGCAAAAGATCCTCACCAGTGAGCCCTGTCGACTCAGAATGTCAAATGGTATGGACATGGTGTGCGGTGGGGTGGGAAAAGGAGATTGAGCATCTGATTCCACTCTACCTTTCGTTTTCACTAGCATTATCAACTGTGCTAATATTAAAACTGAACTCTGGTGATGTTGGCATTAGACATAGCTCTGTAATCAAAAGCATTTATGCAGGTAGTGGCAGCACTGACCACATAAGTGTGTGTTTTGGGGGGTTTATTGGGGGGGTTTATATTTTTAATTCAGGCCATTTAGATAAGTTTTGGCACACAAATTATGTCCAAAATTATTATCAATCAAAAGGGGGCAAGATATAAGGCATTCAAGGGGCTTGATTGAGTCACATTATGCTTTTACCTAACTGCAATAGTTCGTAAGATGTTATTCGAAGGTAGGATGTAACATGCACTCTTTGATCTTTATGCAAGTTCTTGAAACATTTTATGAAGGGTTTTAAAACTCTACACTCATAGATAGTATATGTGAGCTAAGGAACCAGCTTTCAGGAAAAAGCCCTTTTCAGTCAGGAATATGCAATATTTTTTATTAGTAACAGAAAAAATGAGCAATAAATGAATGGTGTAATAACAGCAATAATGAACCATAAGTATTTGAAAAAAGATTTATCAATAAGAGATGCTTATCTCACTTAGCGAAGTGATTATTAAGGTGTGGTAAAGTCAAGCTTTTATTGTACCTTAATTTCCCATGGGAGTGACTAATCTGCGATATCTCAGTATCATGGTTTAGTCATGGCCGCTTTACAAAAATAATATTGCTTGCGATCAGTCTAGTAAGCAACATTATTTTTCCATCCCAGCACCGTCGGATCACAAAGTCATGGGCCAATGCTCCTAGGCCACTTCTTAAATGAGTTGGGCCGAAGAGTAACTGGGGAGTTGTGAAAAGAACGAGGTTATTGGAGGTGGAATCTGATTTGGGGGCTTAGCAAAAAAAAAAAAAAAAAAGAGGGAAGGGGCTTTGGGGAGGGGGCTTTGGTGGGGAGGGGGGAAGTATTTCAGCCCAACAGCATTGGGCTGCTGCTTTGGTGGCACAATGCTCCTGGGACAGAAAAATGTGGCTTATGGTGTTCACTTCAAACCGTGTTATTTAATTTACCTAGTAATGAGCTGTTTTGCATGCTTTTATTTCATTACTATGTATCCCGCATTACCTCATACTAACCTGCATCATGGTAATTTAATGCATGCTATTTGTCATTTAACACATTTTAAGGCAGGGATCTCAAAGTCCCTCCTTGAGGGCCGCAATCCAGTTGGGTTTTCAGGATTTCCCCAATGAATATGCATTGAAAGCAGTGCATGCACATAGATCTCATGCATATTCATTGGGGAAATCCTGAAAACCCGACTGGATTACGGCCCTCAAGGAGGGACTTTGAGACCCCTGCTTTAAGGGGTAAACAAATATGCATTAAGGTCATAATTTATCTTAACTGCCCTCTTTAAAAGTTATTTGCATGTTATTGCATCAGTTTGACAGATCAACTTCTTGTCTTATAATAAGGACTATTCAGAGTATGCAATGATATTTACTTCCGTACTTTCACATATATTGTTTTTGGTATCTTGGCTTATGCCAAAAATAATGCATATCTCAAAGTAGAGAATGACATGGTGGCTGTTATGCGTGGCAAGCCGCAGGTAACCCGCCAAAACGGTGAGGCTACGGGGACAAGGCCATTCTGCAGTTAAGGGAGGAAACGCGTGCGGTCACCTATCGCGCTTTCTCCCTACTGCCGCCGCTAATTTGAAACAGCTCCCTTTCTCCCTCCCCCCTTACCTTCGTGGCCATGAGTCTAAATTGCCTTCTTACAGCAGCCGGAGCATTGAAGCTGTGTGTGGCTGCTGTAAAGGTCATCTCTGACGCAACCGGAAGTTGCAGCAGAGACGACTGTTACGGCAGTCATATGCAACTACAATGCTCCGGCTGCTGTAAGAAGGCAGTTTAGACATCGCTGGCCACAGGTAAAGGGCAGGGAGGTTTGTCGGACCGGGCCTGTTGTCCGGGGTGGGGGGGGGGTGAAAGCGCCACAAAGGTAAGGGGCAGGGAGGAGGAAATGTGGGGTGGAGAGGAAAAGACGCTGAAGGGAAATGGATAAAACAGAGTGGGGAGAAGGACACTGAAAGCACATGGTGAAGACAGAGGGGGGTGGGAGAAGGATGCTGAAAGGACATGGGGAAGACAGGGGGGGAGAAGGATTCTGAAAGTACATGAAAAGACAGAGTGGGGAGAAGAATGCTGAAAGCACATGGGGAAAACAGAGGGGGATAAGGACACTGAAAGCACATGGGGAAGACAGAGGGGGGTGGGAGAAGGATGCTGAAAGGACATGGGGAAGACAGGGGGGGAGAAGGATAATGAAAGTACATGAAAAAGAGTGGGGAGAAGAATGCTGAAAGCACATGGGGAAGACAGAGGGGGAGAAGGACACTGAAAGCACATGGGGAAGACAGGGGTGGGGAGAAGGACACTGAAAGGACATGGGGAAGACAGAGGGGGGAGAAGGACGCTGAAAGGACATGGGGGAGAAGGATGCTGAAAGGACATGGGGAAGACGTGGAGGAGAAGGACGCTGAAAGCAAATGGGGAAGATGGGGAGAAGGATGCTGAAAGGACATGGAGTAGACAGAGGGGGAGAAGGACACTGAAAGCACATGGGAAAGACAGAGAGGGGGAGAAGGATACTGAAAGCACGTGGGGAAGACAGAGTGGGGAGGATGCTGAAAGGACATGGGGAAGAGAGAGTGGGGAGAAGATGCTGGCAGGGAAGAAGACAGAGATGCCAGACTATGGGGGGAGCGGAGGAAAGAAGATGGGTGCCAGACCAATTTAGAAGGGGGAAGAAAGGGAAAGGCACAGTAACAGAGCAAATGGAAGACGCAGAGAGATGACAGACAGTGGATGGAAGGAATTGAATGAGAAGATGAGGAAAGCAGAAACAAGACAACAAAGGTAGAAAAAAAATTCTATTTCTTTTTATTTTTTTTTTCTTCAGGATAAAGTAGTATATTAGTTGTGTTTATAAAAATTTATAAACAAAGCCCTGCCAGCTGAACATCTTTCTCCAGTTCAGTAGCCAGAACTTTGATTTATAAGGAAGGAATAAGCTAAATATTGCAGTACTGAGGCTTGTATGGATGTTGTGGGGATGGTAACGGGGTGGTGAATGGGATGGCAGTGACGGTGATAGGGTAGTGAATGGGATGGCGGTGACGGTGATGAGACGGTGAAGGGAACGGTGGGCCGGGGATGGTGCAGTGATGGGGACAGATTTTTTCCCCGTGTCATTCTCTATCTCAAAGCATAAGAGATCCTTGGACTGTCAAATATCAGATCTTCAATAAAGCACTCAAACTCCCGATTGTAAACAGGGCAGTCTGTCTTTGTGGAGTCCATATGTCTGCTTGGTAAGAAAAGTCTGCGCTAAACAAAGCAGCTAATATAAACTCACAATCATTAAGTGAGATAAGTGTCTCTCAGTTCTGGGTATTCTTGATTTATCAATCATATGTAATAAGAGTTCATTTCTTTTATTATACCCTTTGTTTATTGGAATCTCACAATTTTGTAGGATTACTTTATAATATCGGGACTTTTTTTGTACTAATAGACCAGTCAAATGGAATTTTTCCATCAAGTGATCTCTGAACCTGCTTCTTCCTGGCAGCAGTTCTTCTCAATACAGTATTCTACTGGGCGTAGCAGCTCCTGTGGAGATATTTTCAAATTAAAGAGGGGAAAAAGAGATCTGCTGTGGAACAGTGTGTTGGGAGCATGACTGATTCTGTATTGGCTTGCAGTGTTCTCGGGCCCTCTTTGATCGTCATTCCTCGCTGATGGACCATTGTTTTGGCATTTGCATAGTACCTTAAATCGGAGAGCTGCAATGAGTCCCTGCTACAGAAAGCCTACAATCTAGGTGGGTATCTGAGGCTAACAGGATCTGAAATTGCTGGCCATATGTCACAAAAAGTGTCAAAACAAGAGTTGAACTCAGGTCTCCTAATTCCCAGTTCATGATTCAAACCATTAGGCCACACCAGATCTCTATGGGTGCCATTTTGAAATCTGTGAAACTTTTAGAACTAAGTTTTCGCCATCCTGGTTTGCACTTTGTGAGAGATAAAGTGAGAGAAGGCCACTTTTTATAGGCATCCATTATGGAGATCTCCTTAGGATGTGAGGAGTTCTTCTGTAAAGAAGAAACCTTCATTGAGCCTTCTCTCTCTCTCTTGCACTCATAAGCTTGGGACAGACTTGGAAGTATTTCACTCTGTCAAACCCAGGTATTATGATTATTCCAGGGCACTGGATCATATAGGTTGAATCCTCATCAAGGGGGTTGAAGAATTCAGGGTGTTCCTCCCACACACTGTATTTTTTAAGGGAGAGGGGGGGAATACTGCAAATTTCACAGGAATTCTGTAACTGGATTATTTTGCTTGAAGTGTAGTATCAAGGTATTCAACGGAGAAGAACATAGAGAGTCTCTGGCCCTCAACAAGACAGAAGATTCCAGGACTTTTTCTGGATTATCTGCAGCTGCTTGTCTGAAACATAAAGTGATGGAATGTCCCATGAAGTCAATCAAAAGAATTGCCTGTGTCAAACCTGTAAAGAACCAGTAAACATTCCAAGAGGGAAGGAACACTTGATCCTTAGATCCTTGAGAGGTCCTAGAAGATCTGCATATAAATACTGTTCCCCAGTATCCCACAAAGTTCTGATGGCTTTTGGTGCAACTTGCCTTTGGAAGGGCTGGACTTTGAGGGGGAGGGGGGGGACTCCTCTTTGAATTCCTTTAAGACTGCCACAGCAGATTATGGGGTTTGTGACAGACGTCAAAGACCCCCTTACTGATCACAGAGATGAAAACCAGCAAGGAATTATGGACTGATCTAGCCATAGAGGGCTTCATGAAGAGAGGTTGGGCTTATCCTCTATAATAAAACCCTAAGCGCGCATGCGCACTTACAACGCCATGTTCCCTGACAGCGTGATGTGTGCCTCTGTGCTGAATTCGATTTCAGGCTCATGGGGCGGCTTGCGGTGCATGCAGTGATTTAAGCAGCGGTGGCGGTTTGACTCTTGCGCTGCCGCTGCTGGGACGCCTCTTCTCACCCCCGGACCAGCAAACGCAGCAGCCGCGGTGCATTTGCTAGGCCGGCCCACTTCGATAATGCAAGGTGAGCCGGCCTAGCAAAAGTCCAGAGGCTGCCCGGGCTAGTGGATGCTGGACAGGGGGAGCAGGGAAAGGAGAAGGCCTGCTGCTGGACAGAGGGGAGGTAAAAGGAAGGGAGAAGGCCTACTGCTGGACAGGGGGGAGGTAAAACAAAGGGAGAAGGCCTACTGCTGGACAAGAGGGAGCAGGGAAGAGGTGCTGCTGGACATGGGGGAGGTAAAACAAAGGGAGAAGGACTGTTGCTGGACAGGGGGAGCAGGGAAAGGGTGCTGCTGGATACGGGGGAGATAAAAGGAAAGGAGAAGGGCTACTGCTTGACAGGGGGAGCAGGCAACGGGTGGTGGTGGACAGCTGAGGAAAGAGAGAGACAGAAAAACAGACAGCGGCCAAGGAGAAAAAGAGACAGAAAGAAAGAAAGACAGACACACACATCTATTCTAGCACCCGTTAATGTAATGGGCTTATAGACTACCGGTAATTATAGATAAAAGGTTTCCTGCTCAAAGCCATTAGCAAGCTAGCAAGACAATGTTCTGCTACTTTTCCTTCTCTCCACTGTATAACTAGCAAACAAAACAAAACTGCAGGGAAATGTACAGGGCATAGGAATTTTAATCAGGCAAAAAGTTGTGGAACAAAAAATACATAAAAATATCTAAATTGCTGGTCCAAATATTCATGTGGACTGGACCCGACACGGTCCGTGTTTCGAAGAAACACTTCTTCCTCAGGGGTCCCAGTTGTTGGTACGCAGAATATGAAAAAAAACAGATTGGATAAAAACAAAATCTTAAAAGAACGGGTGTGAAATTATCCTGTATAAAGCGCTGCACTGCAAAACACGAAGAGCGAGATGGTTTTTAACTATTCACTGTATACTGTCCTGTTTTATTTGAAGGGTGCTTAATGAAACTTATAGCGTTAGAGAGAGGAAGTAGAGATGTGGGTCAAAGACTTGTGTGGAATATACAATTGCAGAAATTCTTCACAAGCTCACCACTTCTGAAGAGGTTGTGGGTGCTTTGAAGAGTGCTACTGAAGAAAAAAAAGAGGTGGCACTGAAGAGGGCTTATGCTGTACTCCAGTAGATATTCAGTGTTGGGCCCAGATTTACTAAGGTCACGGATCGTATCCGATCTGTGAACGATCTGATCCGTGGCCGGGGGCTGTTTCACAAATCGCCCTCATGCAAATGAGGGCAATCAGAATCACGCCCCCAACCAACCGCCCAGATCGCTCTACATCGATCCCGACGCATGTGCAGACCATTACTTTTTTCTTTTTTTTTTCTTCACAAGCCCATGATTTTAACCCATTTTAAACCTGCGGGTTAAAACCATGAGCTTGCACTGCAGGGAAGGACAGGAGATCGGGGCTGAGAGCAGGGCGGCAGAAGGCAGGGCAGTCAGAAAGGACTTGAGCAAATGGTCCTCAGCAGTCGCTTATTTTTGGATCGGTCAGGCCAGTCGGTGTCCCTCATTTTTTTTAGTGAATCGCTGCCTGCCTACATACATTTGAATGCCTTTCCCCCTCATTTGCATGCGCGGATCGGAGGATGATTAGGACAGAGGTTAGTGAATCAGGTCAGAGGAAAATTGGATTGCAAAGGGATCGCTAAGTGGTTAGAACTTGATCGGTGAATCTAGCCCTTTGTTTCCAAGCTCTAGATTAAGTGAACTCAGATTGTCTAGGAGACATTGAGAAATTAGAGGTGGCTCTCACTTATCTAGTCCTGTCTGTCTGTGTGTGTGTGTGTCTCTCTCTCTTGTGTGGGTATAGTAACTGCATTTTTGTCTCCTCCAAAGCTATGGCATGTGGAATGGCAGCCAAGAAGGGACTGTGACAGAAGAGTTGCTCTAACAGTGCATCAAGAACTCTAGTTTCTTTGAAAGGGTTGTTAAGAAACTAGAGTTCTCGATGCACTGTTAGAGCAACTCTTCTGTCACAGTCCCTTTCAAAGGGTTGTTAAGAGTTGACTGAAGTGAAAACCTCTGCATATGATAGGCAGTCTTCTTTTGGTTTTCTAGCAGGGAATATAGGAGGAGGAAATAGTTTGGATCTTATAAGGGTCCTACTGTAAGTTTCATGTGTGTCCCAGGATGCAATTCTCAAGGGAGTTTTCAAGGAGATTAGGAGGGCAAGTGGGAAACTTTTATAGCTTCTTCCCAAGTCGAATTTGTTAAGTCATCACCCGAAAAGCCATCTAACAGAGTTATCACATCTTCCCAGGAGCTTCTTTACATGCTTAGAAATCCTCAGGGTGGAGGAATATGCCACATGTATGTTTCAACTCACAAGAATATTTTCCAACTTTCTAATCACCATAGTCCAAGATTTTAAACCCATTCTGAATATGAAGAAACTGAACAAGTATCTGCAAATCAAGCACTTCAGATTAGAATATCTCAGACTAATCAGACTAAGGCTTCTTTACTTCCTGAATCTGGATGATGCCTACCTGTACATTTTAGCAGCCCATTGTTACCAGAAGTATCTTGGATTCAAGTTAACAGTTTTATTATTGCAACGTTCTGCCTTTTGGTTCCAGCCTTTGCCTTCAGAGCATGTACAAAAATTGTGGTATTCCTGGTATGTAAACTTGGGTGCAGTTTTCATGTTTCTCTATATGGACAGCATCCCATGATTCAGTCACAAAAAGTCATTGTCTTACTGAAAGAACTCTTAATAACTTGGGCAAGAATTTACTGGACCCTTCCTAGAATATAATTTTAATTTAGAAGTAAGATTCTATGCTAGTTTGAAACTACCAGATGACAACTTTTTTGCAATTTGGAAGTGCCCTATGAGAATCTTGAAAATTATATTCTCAATAACTGGGTGTCCTGTGGACCAGGTTTCACATGAATACTTTACGGCATTGGCTAAAGTATAAATGGACCGCTCCTACATTAGACCTTGGTTTTAGCTATTTCTGAATTTTGAGATCAGGGAATCTATTCAGACTGACTCATCAATCAGGCTTCCAAAACCTATCTAGAAGACCCTACAATTAGTCTTTTTTTAAGATGGCCCCAATGAATATATATGAGACAACTGAAATCTTAGTATATGCAAATTTATCTCATGCATATTTAGTGTGGATATTCTGAAAAGCAGATTAGCTTGGGGTCCCTAAGGCAGTATTGAGAAGCCCTGATCTAGACAGACAGAGATCCAAGTATTCCACGATAGGTTGAAATCACCTCAAATGGGAACTCATAGGGGTGGGAAGCCACTTTTTACAATGATTTGCCCTGTGACAAATTTCATGGAGATTATTGTTTATTAGCCTTGACAATCTTTTGAACAGATCCATCAGTGACAATTTTTGCCCAAATAAAAGTGTGATGCAAGAAATTCTAGTATGATCCAGGAATTATCCAGACTTTTGGTATTTTAGACCAATGAGGGTCCCTGAGATAATTATATAAAAAATGATCAGCCCCAGGTGTCAGATACACTAGATACGCCACTGCTCAGGAGTCTCTTGTAAGGAACTTCGTATTTCAAATTGTTGAAAAAGTGTTTTCAGTTTTAGACTCTGTAAGTGTATGCTTCTCTTCATAAGCCTATTCGACTCGCTCATGCTGTACATTTTCTAAAGTAACAGTAGAATGCAGATCTAGTATTCTTTGAGGGGGGAAGGGAAGAAGGGCCCTGTCTCATGAGCTTATCTCGGTTGGAATTTACAGTACATATGGTACCATGATCCTTCATTAGCAACTGTCTAGGTTATTCTCTCCTTTTTTTTTTTTTTCATCCTCTCTCCTCAGCCCAGCTATTGCAATGGTACTTTTTATCTAAGGGCCACAGACTGTAGCTCCTTCTGGCCATGAGGTATCTCCACAGATTGATAAGTGAAACGTTCTCCCCTCCCCTAACACCTCAATTACATCCTCTGTCCAGGTTCTTTGAACCAGGAACAGAGTGCCCTCGGGATGGATCCCAAAGTGATGGGCTATGTTACTGGTTGAGTGGAAGGCGACAGAGGGTAGTGATCAATGGAGATGGCTTTGAGGAAAGGGATGTTACCAGTGGTGTGCTTCAAGTTTCTGTTCTTGGGCCTGTTCTTTTTAACATTTTTATAAACGATATTGCTGAAGGGATGTTGGTAAGATTTTCCCCTTTGCGGATGATACGAAAATCTGTAAAAAGAGTATGCCAGATGGTGTGAATAACATGAAGAAAGACCTGGCGAAGCTTGAAGAATGGTCTGAAATTTGGCAGCTAAGATTTAATGCTAAGAAATGCAAGGTCATGCATTTGGATTGCAAAAATCTGAGGGAATGGTACTGATTATGGAGTGAAGAGCATATGTGCATGATGGAAGAGCAGGACTTGGGTGTGATTATATGTGATGATCTTAAGGTGGCCAAACAGGTTGAAAAGGTAGGAAAAAGGGAGGTATTGAGGCCCCTGTATAAGACTTTGATGAGACCTCAATTAGACCTCATTTAATAATAATAATAATAATAACTTTATTCTTATATACCGCCAGCAATCTTGCGACTTCTAGGCGGTTTACAATAAGAGAAACTGTAAATACAATAAAGGGAAACTGTACATATGACGAATTAAAGAGTATAGCAGTGTACATCTGATAACATTAATAATGTTAACGACAGTTTGTGTGCTGCAAGGCCGGGAGGTGCCTAGCTATTTATACAGAAATAGAAATGATCCGTAGATTGAATGTTCATAATTAGTGATTAGCGGTTAGGGTTACCAGTTTACAAGTTCAGGTATGTGATTATGTTACGAGGGGGGCTGATGTTCCGGTTCGTTACCTAGGTATTTCAAGAATAGGTAAGTTTTTAGGTGTTTCCTGAATTCTTCATAGTTGTTTGTGTACGCAATTAGTTTTTCTAGGTCTTTACCCCATATGGCTGCTTGATACGATAGCAGTTGTTGATGGTGTCTCTTGTATTTGCACCTTCTAGCCGGTGGGGAGACAAATTTCATGTGTGTTTTTCTTTCATGTCTGTTGGTTGGGAATGAGAAGAGGTCTGTAATGTATTTTGGGGCTAGACCATTTAATACTTTGAAGCAGAGACATCCTAGCTTGAACTTCGTGCGTGCCTCCATCGGCAGCCAGTGTAGGAGTCGGTAGGAAGGGGTTATGTGATCGGACTTCTTCAGCCCGAAAATCATCCTGACTGCTGCGTTTTGTATCAGTTGTAGTCTTTGCATTTGCTTCTGGGGGATTGTCAGATGGGTGATGTTGCAATAATCCAGGTGGTTTAATATTAGTGATTGTACTAGAATTCTGAAAGCTGAGGTGTGGAAGTACGCCTTAATGGACCTAAGTTTCCAGAGGGTGAAAAACCCTTTTTTGACTAGGGAGTCTATGTGGTCTTTCATGGTTAGACTTTGGTCTAGTATTACTCCTAGAATCTTCATCGTTTGTTGAATGGGGTAGTTCAGATTGTTAATGTGTAATGATATTGTCGTGTTATGTGCATGTGGCGAGGCTATGAAGAATTTAGTTTTATCTGGATTGAGCTTCAGTTTGAAATCTGTGGTCCATTGTTCCATCATGTTTAGCGCTTCAGTTGCTGTGGGGGTGATTTCGGAGGGAGACACAGTAAACGGGATTATGATTGTGAAGTCGTCTGCATAGCTGAATACTTTTATGCCTCGCTGGGTTAGCTGCGTGCCTAGTGATGCTATATAGACGTTGAAGAGTAGTGGGGATAGTGGGGACCCCTGTGGCACACCTGATGGGTTTCTCCATGTTTTAGAGAGATTGCAATTGAAGCGAAGTCGCACCTTCAAAAAGATATAAAAAGGATGGAGTCGGTCCAGAGGAAGGCTACTAAAATGGTATGTGGTCTTCATCATAAGGCGTATGAGGACAGACTTAAAGATCTCAATCTGTATACTTTGGAAGAAAGGCAGGAGAGGGGAGATATGATAGAGACGTTTAAATACCTACGTAATGTAAATGCACACGAGTCAAGTCTCTTTAATTTGAAAGAAAACTCTGCAATGAGGGGGCATAGGATAAAGTTAAGAGGTGAAGCTAATCTAAGGAAATACTTTTTTACAGAAGGGGTGGTAGAAGCATGGAACTGTCTCCCAGAAGATTTGGTGGAGATAGAGACTGTGTCTGAATTCAAAAGGGCCTGGGATAGGCAGGTAGAATCTTGGAGAGAGGAAGAGATAATGGTTACTGTGGATGGGAAGATTAGATGGGCCATTTGGCCTTTATCTGCCATGTTTCTTTGTAAGATTTGAAGGGTTTGAAAGGTTCACTACAAATGCGCCTGCCTAACCTTCAAATCTCTACACGGCATCCTGCCTCCCCTTTTTCCACTATCTTGGAACTCCTCTAATCCCAACACCACCAGATCCACTCAAAAATTCAAGCTATCCTTCCCCTCTTTAAAAGGCATATCCCATGCAGGAAAATTAGGGACTTCCTCTTCTTCAGGATCACCGAACTCTGGAACAGCTTTACTACCCCGCTTCGGAGCCTGACCTCCTCCAACTCTTCCGGAAACATTTGAAAACTTGGCTTTTCTCTAAAATGTAATGACTCCTCCCTCTTCGATATACTAAGTCCCTCTAAACTTCTCTTAACTAAGTCCTTTTACTTTTCATTGTAGTTCCTTTCTTTATCAATTCTTGTAAACCGTGCCGAGCTCTACTTATGTGGAGATGATGCGGTATACAAACTTAAGGTTTAGTTTAGTTTAGTTTACGTATAAAAATTGCTATGTAGAAAAATACTTGCTAGAGCTCAACCACAAAGCTCAGGAACATTGTGCAGTTTGCATCTCCTTGGCATTGTTGTATGCTCCGTAATCTGAGTGTGAACCTGAGGTCACATTCTGCTAAAGAGAGAAGAGGTAGAACTGGTTACAAAGAATTATTTTAAGAGCCTTCACAGTGTTGGATTTGTCGACAAAGAGCATATCAATCTTGTCACTTATCAGTTCTTCTAGTACAGAGTAACAGCTTGACTTAATGATTTTCAAATTAGCACCATATGAAAGGCTAGTCAATGTGTCAGGTGACCAAATAAATTACATTTATGAAAGCCCACACATCCTATCGGTGTGTAAAGGGATAATACAAATTACCTGAATAGCAGCTAGTGTTCTTATTTGAGCAATGCGTATAATAATAATTTACTTATTTATTTAAAAATTTATATAGCATACCGCCTAAAAAACTAGGCAGTTTACAATCAACATACAAAATAATTAAAAACAATTAATCATATATCTAATGAAAGCTGCTGCTCAATGATACTGGTAATGGTTTAATTGATTTAAAATAATCCCTGTTAATCTTTGGGGGAAAAAAGCAAATGGATAAGAAAAGTGTCTTGTGATCAGATTTCTGCTTACTCACATTTTCCATATACTTTCTAGTCCATTGGTTCAAATTAGCATGAAATCTATAAAATAGAACTTTATTTCACCCCCAGCTCCTGTTTGTTTGTAGGAAGAGAGCTATTGGAGAACAGAGTGGATCCTGCACTACCATGGCATCTATTCTGCTCCAGATCGAAGAACTAGGAAGAAGGCAGGATATGAAGATGTGATGTGTTAGTCAGAGGTTTCCTTTTCTGTATAAGAATTTGAAATAAAGGATTTTTTTTTTTTTTGTAGATAAATGTATTTGCTTTTAAGAGGTAATTCTACCCAAAAGGGTTAAAAAAAATCTCTCAGTAGCCTGAAGGCTATTTGCCCACTCACTGGTGTAACTGTTGCAGAAATCAATTTTCTAGGTGCTTTGTTAGAGTGTTTGCCCCCATTGCCTCTGAAGTTTGCTACCTTACAAGACAAATTGATATGTGGACCACTTTTTATCACCAGTGCTGCTAGTCAGTCATTTGGTTGCTGAATTTTTGCCTAACTGAACACATTGCAAAATACAGAAAAGGCTGATGAGATCTACAAGCAAACACAAGATAAAAATATATAGATCACTCAGAGATAAAATATTATAAAGTCCTTTTATTGACAAGATGAGGTAAAAAGCCCTACAGGGCCACATTTTGCCCAATCCTGGACTGCATTATGGATAAAATGAAATAACATCAAAAACTCTACAGATCATATAATGTTCAATAAATATACATAGAAACATATTTAACAAATGCAAATACAATAAGTAAATTAAAAACACACAACTCTCAAAATGAATATATATATAGGGCCCCTTTTACAAAACTGCAGTAGTGATACTGCTGAAGAAAATGCACCGAAACCCATTTAATTCCTATGAGCTATGATGCATTTACTGTGGCTGCTTCACTATCATGGCTTAGTAAAAGGGGTCCTTAGTGTCAGGGAGCCATTGGTTAAAATGCGCACATATAATTTGTTTGTGCATGTGACATAAAATAGTCTACTATAAAAACAGAAAAAAAGGATAATAAATGAATCGTATCACCAATGGGAAAAATTATACTGCAAGGCTGAAAAAAAAGAAAACCAAAGGATGATTTACCCAACAGCAAAATAATATTCCTGTGTACTTTATGTACTTCCTCTGATGGCAGAGGGCACACAGATAAAGGGTACCGAATTTAAAAATGGTGTAAGTAACCTAAAAGCAATTTTTAAAATACCATTAAAACACACCAAAAAATAAAAGAAATTATTTAAACTATAAAAACAAGCGTTTTTATAATACACCGATTTGTTCTTTCAGTTAGAGTTATACTTAACCTCTTTGATTGCTAAAATGTGTCTTATTTAGGCACATTTTAATGACTGGCTCCACATACACTGCATTTTTTTGATTAAAGCTTTTTATTCTTTTCAGTCATTTTATTTATTATGTCACATGTATAAACAAGTTATTTGTGCATATTTTAACTACTGGCTCCCTGGATCTATATATGTTCGTTTTGAAAGTTGTGTATGTTTTTAATTTACTAATTATTATTTAATATGCTCTATGTTTATTGAACATTATATGATCTCTGCTTTTTTAAATGTTATTTTTAATGCAGACCAGGATTGGGTAAAATATGACCACTAGATACCAACCAAAACTGGGTTGTTGGGGTTTTTTTTTCCTCAGTTTTGGCTGAAACCACAACCGAAACATATCATCTGGTTTTGGCCGAAATAGACAAAAAAATGAAAGTTTGGTTATGTGAATGCAAACCAATGAGGCCCACTGGAAATAGTCACAGCTTGCAGTCGGAAGCCTCTGCTAAACCCACAAGAGATTATTAACAGAAACTGCATGCACAGGCTGACAGCTGGGAGAGCCATTTTAACAAATATTTCTCTAGAAGTCTGGCACGTTTAGGTTCCCAAGTCAATGCAAATGTAGTTAAATATCCTCTAAGACAGGACTTTGGTGAGGACATATAAAAAAAAAAAAATCATGATTATCAGATTTTTATGCTTATCCAAACTGTGCATAAATAACAAGAGAAAGTAGCATTGAGGTGTTTCTAGTTTTGTATTTAGTTAAAAGACAGACAGGCATGATGTAGAGTCTTACAAAAATAGGGTCAAAGAATATAGACATTAAGAACATAAAAATTGCCATACTGGGACAGACCAAAGGTCCATCAAGCCCAATATCCTATTTCCAACAGTGGCCAACCTAGGTCCCAAGTACCTAACTAGATACCAAGTAGAAAAACAGATTTTATGCTGCTTATCCTTGGAATAAGCAGTGGATTTCTTCAAGTAATCTCAATAACAGTCTATTGACATGTCTTTTAGGAAATTATTCATACCTTTTTTAAACTCTGCCAAGCTAATTGATTTCACCACATTCTTCGGCAACAAATTCCAGAGTTTAATTACACTGGTCTACATAGCTGACATTTAAACTAGTCTGATGCACAATCCAGAATTTTAAAAAGCGCATTGATGTTAACTGAATGTGAGGACTGCTTGCTCTTAAAAATTACAATCAAGAGCAATAGATTGCTTAAATTATTTTCTAATATATAGATTTCATATCATTATATCATTTCCCTACCGACGCTGTAAGCTGACAATTTTTGTTCAATCCCATTTTATTCCGGGCCCAGTGGGTTATTTCCTTCCACCCGCCAGGATCTATAGGAAGCCTCAAAATTTCAGAGGCTTTTACCCCCTCATACCTCATCACTGAGCATGTTCTTTTGTTCACTAGTATTTCTTCCTACAAGCCAGGCTGTAGGAAATTATCTTGTCTGCTTGTGTTTACTTTCGTGATATTTCAGTATTTTTCATTCTAGGTTTTCACCCTCATGCTGAGGAGGTTCCCTGCAGGAACATCCTCGACTGTGGGAGATAGCAGACTGTACAAGAATGTTTGCTTCTGGGGGGGTTCCCTGATTGGCAGTAAGCCCCCTGGACAACCTGCACATCAGATTGGGGCTTGAGGACTGATCCCTTAGGAGCTTGCTTACCCTAAGTTCGTCCACTAGTGCAGTGATTCCCAACCCTGTCCTGGAAGAACACCAGGCCAATCGGGTTTTCAGGCTAGCCCTAATGAATATGCATGAGAGAGATTTGCATATGATGGAAGTGATAGGCATGCAAATTTGCTTCATGCATATTCATTAGGGCTAGCCTGAAAACCCAATTGGCCTGGTGTTCCTCCAGGACAGGGTTGGGAACCACTGCACTAGTGTGTCAAGTGCAGGCTGAGTGGTTCCATGGGGGCACAACCGGGATCGGAGCCATACTGTATTTCTCTGCCACACGTTTGCACGATGTGTCCAAGGGTGGTGGAGGTCTCCAGCTGTGGTGATCATGAAAACCAGTTTTCCAAGTTCCCTGAGGCACAGGATCTCCTTGTAAGCTGTTTTAGCTCTGCCTGAATGAACGAAATTGCTGACAGCCTAAATCAGTGATTTGGGGGAATCTTCAAAAGAGGTTTTTGGGTGGTTTCTCTGTATGCCCTACACCTTCCCACCTCTAAAATCCAGAAATTGCTGTTTTTTGTGGTTCCTGTGATTTTTCTGGGCTATTTTTGATCAAAATCGGCACCCACGGTGGCCATCTTGGATTTTTCCCAATTTTAATTTAAATTGATTTTTCATACTTCCCAGCTTCATTTTTGCAAGAGAACCTCATAGATGGCCTCCCCAGGGCAGGATGGGATGGATTTATGCCTCGTTTGTGATGGATGGCTGTCGCATGCGCAGCCATGCTGTACGTGTGCTGCGTCCACGAGGGGGCAAGGTTTGCCTAGATGTGGTGCTTTTGGCTTCCAGGGAGGATCTTTAAGCGCCTTCTGCCCTGACATCCATGAAAATGGCGTCAGGGGGCCCTGGGGAGTTGTCTGTTGATGTTTCGGTGAAATGCAAGCGCAGCTCCGGTGTTGAATCTCATAAATCTTCCAAGCATTCCAAAACTGAGGTGCAGAGATTGGCTCCCACCGCAGAGGATGTTTTTCCCCTGGAATTTGTGAATATGGTTTATCAGACATACTTAGTTAAAAAGTCTCTGTCTGTTTCCCTTCCACTGGCTACTGTGCCGGTCACAGGGACCACTGCTCTGAGGGACCAGGGTCTGTCTTCTTGCCTTCCTGTGAGGGTACTGGGGAGTAAAACAGCTGTGCCCGCAGTTGTGCAAGATACTCTTTCCATCCCTCTGCTTTTGCAGTGCAGCTCTGCGGCGACCACGGATGTTGCAAATCTGGTGGATCTCCAGAATCCAGATCTATGCGGAGCCTGTGATTTGGGGGAGGACATCAATGTGCATATATTCTTCAAACCCGCACACCTTGTGGATGTAATCTCTGAATCTCTGCAGGAATTGAAGCTGCAGACAGAACAGCTGGTCTCTGCTTAATGTTCCCTCATGAGTGACCAGAGGCCTCTTTTCCTGATCATCCTGATCTTGTTCAGATTCTTATAGATGTCTGAGAGACTCCTGAGGGTCCCTTGAATTGTGCTTGAGCTATGGCGCATTTTTATCCCATGGCGGATGGCTTTAATAAGCGCTTTACTTCCCTGAAGGTGGATTATTTGGTGGCACAGGTCGCCAAATGCACATCTCTCCCTAGCGATAGGGGGATGCTCCTGAAGGATTTCCAAGGCTGACACGTAGATTTCATCCTTAAGCATCTGTTTGATTCAGCCACGTCTGGTGTTAAAGCGGCGTCAGCCTTCTCTTTCGTGACTCAGGCGTGCCATTCCAAGCTGTGCCATGATCCTGCAACTGTGGTGCTTCGTGATTTGAATTTTCTCATCTCCGGAGTGGATTACATGGCTGATGCCTTATACGACTTCTTGAAAGTTTTCGCCAAGCTTGGCGCTTATCCTGTTTTGGCTCACAAAATGCTCTGGATCCAGCAGTGGTCTGGTGATTCATCTGCTAAAGCTACATTGAGTCGGTTGCCCTTCAAGGGTCAGCTCCTTTTCAGCCAGAGTCTTGATAACCATATGGTCAGAATTCAGGATTGTAAACTCAAGGTGTTGCCTGGAAGCAGGTTCCGCCCTTCTAGAGGTTCTGGGCATTCTGTCCTTACTTGAGTCCTTCCTCAAGACAATGGTCTTCTTTGTCTGCCAGATCGCACTTTGGCAGGTCTCACCAACAGCAGGAAACAGTTCTGACGTTAGGCCGATATCTCCTTGCGGTTGTCAGCCTTCTGGCATAATGGAAGGCCATCACTTCCGACCGCTGGGTTCTGGATGTTCTCAGAGATGGCTACAAATTGAAGTTTCTCTGTGCTCTGACCGAGTATCTTCTGGATTCCCCTGTTGGCCACCCTGAGGAGGTGATTCAAGTGCAGGCCACAATCCGCAGACTTTTGGATATTGTGGCAATTGAACCCTTGCTGGAGCAAGACTTGGGCTCTGGGAGATACTCGATATACTTCATCATTCCAAAGAGAGGATCCGACAATTAAAGACCAATTCTGGACCTCAAGGTGGTCAAGGCAGACCTGAAAATCCCTCAATTCTGCATGGAGACGGTGCGCTCAGTAATCGCATAGGTGGCACCGGGGGGAGTTTCTAGCCTCCCTGGATCTGATGGAGGTGTATCTCCACATTTCCATCCAGTTCCATGTTCTGGGGCAACATTTCCAGTTTGTGGCACTGCCCTTTGGATTGGCGTCGGCACCCCAGACCTTTACCAAAGTGATTGTGTTGATGGCAGCCCATCTCCGCACCCTGGGTGTCCTGGTTCACCCATATCTAGACGACTGGTTGATCAGCGTGAAAGCAGAGCATCCTGCAGCAGTTGCAGACGGACTCTGCCCCGAGGGACCACATCGATTGATGCCACCATGGTCCCCAGAACCTACCAAGTTATCAGGACCGGAGTGGCCAGAAAGTCCCTGATAACCTGTTATAGCTTCTTCTGGCGAGATGCAGGTAGAAACACTGTGTTCTGACTCGTGTGAAATCGAACTCCCAAATCCTGATGTACAGCGTTGCGGTCCTTGGACGAGCGCAGAAGTTTATTGCAGTATCTGGAAGTCACCAACGAGTTTCGCCTCTCTAATCCCCTGATTGTTCTGGCAGGTCTTGCCTGCAGAGGGAAGCTAGCTTCTAAGGCTATCATTTCTAGGTGGATTTGCATGGCCATTTCCGCAGCTTATGTGGCGACCGGAAAGAAGCCCCCCCTTGGGGGATGGGCTCATTCAACCAGTGGGGTTTCATCCTCTTGGGCAGAATCATTGGCTACTTCTCTGGACAAGATTTGCAGGCTGCTACCTAGTTCTCCTTGCATACATTCACCAAGTTTTACAGGATTGATGTGGCCAAGCAGGATGCTGCTTTTGGTGCCTCTGTTTTGGCAGCGGGCTCATCAGTCCTACTCTGAATTTTTGGGACTGCTCTGTTAAGTCCCACTGGTCCTGAAATAAAGTGGGATTGTAAAGAATGGAAAATTAGGTTTCAACCTTTGCTAATTTTCTTTCTTGTAAATCCACACTTTATTACTGGAACCTGTCCTATATTTGTTGATTCGCCGATTGTCTGCCTTACAAGTACTGGTAAGCTTCTGTTTTCTGACCAGCCTTTATAAGAGTGCCATCAGACTGGGTTTAGCACTTAGTTTGGGTGCCCCCTTCTGACATTGTAGGCTATGTCTCCCTATAGCACTGTTTTTGTTGTTCAGTTTTCCAAAGTTTCATAACCTGTTTTTCATTGTTGCTGCTGTTGCATTTGTTTATATGAGAAGAATTGATTTGATTCCTGGGGAGTTTTCTCGTTCCTCTCTCTTTCTCTCTTGTTATTATTATCCTCTACAGATATTCCTGGCTGCTATAAGACTGACTGGTAATCAGAGGAGCATGCTCAGTGATAAGGTATGAGGGGAAGAAGGTAAAAGCCTCTGAAGTTTTGAGGCTTCCTACAGATCCTGGCGGGTGGAGGGAAATAACCCACTGGTCTTGGAATAAAGTGTGGATTTACAAGAAAGAAGATTAGCAAAGGTAAGAACCTATTCTGTTGGTACTTGTACTAGAAAACAATCACTGCAAGCTTCTGCGTACCACAAGTCTGATTTTAAATGATGTAACTATCACATCCAACAGAGCCTGGAAGTTCTTTAGAATTACCCAAATAGTATCCAAGCCAGAATATATATACTAATTTAAATAATAAAAGACTAACCCCCCCTTTTACGGAGCTGTGTTAGGCTTTTTTTTATCGTCGGCCGTAGCGGTATTAGTCATGACATTCATAGAATTCCTGTGAGCATCAGAGCTAATACTCCCGCGGCCAGCAATAAAAAGTGTAATGTGACTTCGTAAAAGGGAAGGGGTACATTTTACCTCCACACAAAATAGTCTGTGCATACATGGACCTCAGCTGATGAAAACTGAAACTAAAAGGCACAGTGCTTTTACAATGGCTGACTGTGCTACATTTGGAGTGACAGTTGACCACATGTCACCACCGAGAAACTAATTCCTAAGGAGCTTATCCCAAATTTATAGATTTAAATTCTTGCAAAACTTTTGTATCGGGGGGCTGTTTGGATCCAAGATGGCCGCAGGGACGGTTAGTTGAGCGTCCTGGCTGAGACTTTCGGGCGATTAAAAGATTTACCTGCTCCTTCAACAAACTTTTTCTTTGTTTTAAAATGCCAAAACGAAGGGGCCGAAGCACCGCTGCAGCCTCGCGGCGTCCAGACCCCATCAGAGTCGGCAGTATCGACGAACTTCTTCGCCGGATGCAGGCGGTATCCGTGGCGGCGTCGGCTCACCCGATGGAGGCACTTGGAGGCGAGTTGCAGGCGATCTCCCCGGGACTAGAGATCTCCCTTAGCCCCGACGCCAGAGCACCTCCCCCACTACCTCGGACAGCCAGCTCCCCACAAGAGGAGGAGTTACTGGAAGGTGGTGAGCTCCCCTCCTGTGAGGCTTCGAAAATCAGAGAGGGGAGCTTGGATTTAGAGCAGGACTCCCGTTTGGAGAGCCCTGTGGTGTCTGAGGATATCATCAACAACAGCGTTCAGGAGGGACACCTACAAGAGGCAAGGTCAGTTGAATTGTGTAAAACTGTGCCTAAAAAATATACCACAATAGATAAGCCCCAAGAAATAACCCTAGAAGCAATTTGGGATCTAGTGGCAGATCTGGCTAATTCTATCAAGCCTCAACTGTGCCAAGTTGAACAAAAATTAAAAACCCATGATACATATATAACAAATATACAGACTGATATGCAAGAATTAAAAAATTCAAATACGGTCACCAAACAGCTAACAGAAACATTAATGCGAGACAACACAAACTTGAGAAGGAAATTGGAAGCATTGGATAATATTTCTCGCAATAATAATCTTAGACTAATTAACTTTCCTAGAGTGGCAACAATACCTCCGCGAGATATGTTGAAACGATATATGGTAGAGATATTGGGAATTTCAGAAGAACTGCTGCCACCGTTTACCCAGGTCTACTATTTGCCTATACGAAGGGAAGAAGGACAACATTCAAAATTACAGGAATTACCAATGGATCAAAAGTCATTAGACATTTCAAAAATTTTGGAACAGTCGGACAGGGAAACCGTGACACTAGCAACTTTACTTCTCACAGTTGCCTTGGCACCAGATAAACAATGGTTATTAAGACTTTTCTTTAAAAATAAATTAAAAGAATTCTTGGGACATAAAATACAAATGTTTCCTGACCTGGCCCGAGAAACCCAAAAACGACGTCGAGAATTTCTGATCTTAAAACCGGGAGTTATTGCGCTTGGAGCTTCTTTCTTTCTAAGACACCCATGTAAATGTGTGATAATATATCAAAAGCAAAAATATGTTTTCTTTGACCCTACACAACTGACTACCTTCTTGTCGGCTGCGCACCTGAATGCAGGGACATCATGAGAGCTCATTGAATTAATTTGGATATTTTTCAGCTGACTGGATTTCCTGAATTTCCTGTTTTTTCCTTTTTTTTCCTTATATTAATGCTCGCTGTTATTACTTCTTGGATCCATGATTTGTGGACTTGAGCTGGAGTTAAGCTATTTTTCTTTTTGATAGTGTTAAATATAACAAAATTTTGTATTTTGTATTCTTTAGATAACTCTATCTTTCTGTACAAGTGGATACTTGATATTTTTTTTATGGAAAATGTGATAAATAAATAATAAAAAACAAAAAAACTTTTGTATCAAAAGCATTTATTTGGAGCACTCTATTTACCATACATATTATAAAATACCATAATTACTTTACTTACAATTGCATTTACACACAGCCACACATACTCGTACACACACATAAAAAAGAATTCAAAGAATAGCACCCCCTTCCAGACTACGTTACAATCCCTGATCCCTAGTAGTGCTCTAGAAATACCATATATACTTGAATATAAACTAAGATTTTGGGGCCAAAAATGGCCCTAAAATGGGGGCCTCAATTTATATTCGAGCCTCCTTTTTGATGATGGTGCTTTTTTCCTCTCCTCCCCACCTGTTGACCAATGCTGCTATTTTCCATCCCACCACCGATGTCCGGCACTGCAATCCTCTACCCCCCTCTGTTGATTGGCACTGTTGTCTCCTCCACCCCGTTCTGATGACCGGCACTGCTGCCTCCCACACCCCTCCGATGATTAGCACTACTATCTTCCTCCCTCACCCCAATTACTGGCACTCGTATTCTCCATTACCCGTTCCCCCACCCCAGACTGTCATCGCACTTACAGTTCTGGGACTCAAGAAGCCGATGCTCTGTGTTGGTGAAGAGCCTTGAGCTTCTGTGTGTGCTCAAGGCTTGCTGGACTCCCTTTGAGAATCCCAGAGAGGGTAGGAACCAGCAGACCTTGAGCACACACAAATGCTCAAGGCCCTTCACCAGCACAGAGCATCGGCTTCCTGAGTCCCAGAGCTGTAAATGCAATGTCAGTTTGGGGCAGGGGGAGTGGGTAGTGAAGGACAAAAGTGCTTAAAAGCCACTTTTCTTTGATTCTCCAGTGCTGCCATGGCCTTCTCTATACTGTTGTTTTGCTGCAGTCTCCCCCCCCCCCCCTTTGAAGCAACTTCCTGTTTCCACTTGGACCAGACTACAGCAAAGGAATAGTGCAGTGGAGGCTGTGGGCAGCCCAAAAGAATTGCTCTTACATTCTTACATCAGTGACCTTGTAGTTTTCGTGGTGAGGGCAGCTTCAGAACCGGATAGGGAGAACATTTGGTGGAGGCGGGGAGGGAGAAAGAAGGTAGAGATGCTGAATGGGAGGGATGGAAAAGAAGGAGATGTTGGCACATGGATGGAGGGAAGGGGAAGAGGAGGGAAGAGATGGTGCGCATGGATGGAGGGAAAAGGAGGGAAGAGATGGTGCACATTGATGGGGAGGAAGGGGAAGAGGAGGGAAGAGATGGTACACATGGATGGAGAAGAGGGGAAGAACTGGAAAGAGAGATTTGAGATTGAGGCAAAAAAATGGAAGAAAACTGAACAGGAAAATCAGTGCCAAAGATGGATATAGTGCAAGAGGTGAAGGAGAGGAAAGAAACAGCAAATACATAAGGAGGCCTTGGAAACAGAGTTAAGAGTAAAGAAGGGAGAAAGATGATCAGAAAAATAAAATCATCAGATGATAAAGGTAGGAAAAATGTTTTTATTTTCAATTTAGTGATTGAAATAGTCAATTTTGAAAATTTACATCTGTTTTTATAATTTGAACTGTTCAGGAAGAAATGCATTTATTTTGTGGTGTACTGTGTTCAGAGTCTAGTGTATTAGGGTTTCGTTTGTGTACAATAGTACTTTTAATTTGTGGGTTTGTATTTGAAAGGGATTTTTCTGTTTTCTGCATGTGTAACTCAGGCCAGGTGTTCTGGTGGGGATAGAAATTCAGAAACTTTGGTTGGTGTCGTGACCTCAAGCAAGAAGATATTTGTCAGCTCTCCTTTAGCTTTTTTGGACTTGAAACAGCCCCAACTGAAAAATTAGTGATTACTTATGGTATTACTTATAACACTCACATATCCAAATTTCTAATCTTGACTTATATTTGAGTCAAACTTTTTTTTCTCCTTTTTTGGGAGAAAAAAGTTTACCTCAGTTTTTATTTGAGTATATACAGTAATTAGTAGTAGTTGTGGTAGTAGTTGCTCTTGCTCATGTCAGTTCTACTCTCAAACTGGCTACATCAACCTCTTGAGACAGTAGTGCAAGACTGCTACTAGAGATTAAGGCAACCATTTTGAGAGCAGAGGCAGCATAGGCAGGAACGATTGAGAATCACTCCTGCCCTGACTACACCCATAAGACTACCAGAGATTATAAGATAAGGCCCAAGAGGGCACCTACAGATGGGTAGGGTGGGAAACAAACTGGGAAAATTGTTGATCAACCAAAAACACATGGTCAGTTTCTGCCAAAACTGAAAACATGGCCATAGCGTTTTGACCAAAACAAAAACTGGGCAGAAAAAGGATTTTGTGCCAATTTCTGCACCATAATAGAAATTCAGTCAGCCTGTATTGGCACATCAGGCTTTTTACCTTGTCTTGTCATTTTTTATTTCTGTGTGATCTACATACTTTGACTCACTAAACACATTTACAATGTATCACAGTGATTATATTGGAAGCCCTAAATACAGGAAATGAAGGTCAGACTATTCATTAAAAGAATAAGGTAGATGAGTATAAGTCTTGAAAGTCCAGCCAATCTTTCTATGGCAGATTCAGAAAACTAATCTTAATTAGATAAGTGCAAAGGTATATTCTTCGGGGACAAGCAGACATTATATTCTGACATGTGGGTGACATCATACACGGAATCTGGTATGCACGCTACACGGCCTGCCCTTCCTCTAATTGACATCACCATCCCCTCAACTGAAACTGCTGCCCTCTGACTACCTGTAGCCCCTCCCTAGGCCTACCTTTGAAGCCTTGATGGTCTAGTAGCCTCATTGGGGCAGGAACAATACCCACTTTTTCTGCCCACACCAGAATGTACAACACTGCATTCGCCTTTCAGCACCATAGCAGCATTAGACCACTAGGGCTTCCCAGATAGACCTAGGGAGAGTAGGTTTATATGGTGGGTGCTAGGATACTATTCAGCCTGCTTTTTTGGTCAGTGGTTATGGGGGAAGTTTCAGCCAAAAATGCATATACAGTATTTTCAACTGAAACCTAAACTTGGTTGAATCTGGTTTTTAGGCCAGTTTCAGTGCTGAAACCAAATTTCGGTCAGCCTTTACACAACACTAAGATTGAGGCAATAAAAAAGGGCTGGTTGAGAGGAGGAGGTGTGAAGTTGCATTTCCTCTCTCCTGTCCCAGATAGCTAGTTCTACAATGTTCCTTGAATGACACCCTCCTTATCCACCCCCCCAGAATAAAAAGCTGCATAAGAACAGCCATACTTGCTTAAACCAGTGGTCCATCTAGCCCAGTATATTGCTTCCACCAGTGGCCAGTCCAGAACATAAGTAACTTGGAGAAATCCAAATAGAGCAACATTCCCTGCTACCAATCCCAGGGCAAGCAGTGGCTTCCCCCCATGTCTGTCTAAACCACAGACTAGACGTTTCCTCCAGGAACTTGTTCAAACCTTTTCATAAACCCAGCTACGCTAACTGGTTACCCACATCCTTTATTTATTTATTTATTCATTTTTCTATACTGTTATCCCAAGAGAGCTCAGAATGGTTTACATGAATTTATTCAGGTACTCAATCATTTTCCCTGTCTGTCCCGGCAGGCTCACAATCTATCTAATGTCCCTGGGGCAACGGGGGGATAAGGTGACTTGCCCAGGGTCACAAGGAGCAGCGTGGGTTTGAACCCACAACCCCAGGGTACTAAAGCTGTAGCTGTAACCCCTGCACCACACTTATCTATACTTTGAATGAAAATATTTCCTTCTATTTATTTTAAAAGTATTTCCATATAATTTTGTTGTGTCCCCCTAGTCTTTGTACTTTTTGAAAGAGTAAAAAATCAATTCACTTTTACTCATTTTACATCAGTCAGAATTTTGTAGAAACCCCCTCCCCCCCACCCCCCCGGTACATGACCAACCTCCTTTACACCTGACCATGACCCCTGAAAAACATCCCTGGTGCCTAATGGCACCTTTGACCCAAACCAACCTCAATAAAACTTCCCTTGCGACCAGGGCAGGATTAACCAATAGCCCAAGTAGGCACGTGCCTAGGGCCTGAAATGGTCAGGGGGGCCCGATGAAGGAGGGCATCTACATTGTTTTTTCCAAATGGCGATGGGCCCCTCCAGCATCAATCAGCAATTAGGGCCCCCCTCCAATCGGCAACGCAGGCCCCACCCCGATCGGCAAACACAGCCCCTCCCCCCCATCGATGGAAAGTAAGACAAGCAAGCAACGTGGGTAAGAAAGGCAACGGGAACTGTAATTGTACAAGCGGTGCTGCTTGCCCAAAGTTTCCCTCTGACGCAGCTTCCTGTTTTCGCCTGGGCGCATGGTAGGGTGGGTCGGGGCAGGGGGCCCAGTGTACTTGTGTGCCATGGGACCCTCGACGAATTAATCCTGCCCTGCTTGCGACCAATTGCCCAAACCCTCTCAAATCTTTTTAAATGAGACAGGAGCGATGCCAACTTGCTCCTAATTCTGGTGCTATAATCTTCAAAATGACAGTGGCTGGCCCTGCATGGTGCATTCTGGGATGTACTGAATGGGATCATCCTAACATAATAGGGAATAAATTTAAGGTATGGGGTAGGGACCTGGGAAAGAGGGTTTTTTTCAGGGGGTGTTCGAACTACACACTAGAGATGATTTTTTAAAAATCAAGTCATGTTGGGGGGGAGGGGGTGTTGGTACGGAAGGGTTCCTCTATAGACCAAGGATGTTTTTCAGGGGTGGGGGTGCCACTAGACGCCAGGGATATTTTGGGGTGGGGGATGGGAGGAAGTGTCTTTTTTTTTTTTTTTTTTGAAGGAAGGGAGGGAGTGTCGGCCAGGACAGGAGAAGGGAGGGATCCTTCCTGTCCTCGCCCACCAGGTCATATGGCAGGCTGACGGAGGCCTGCAATAAGTCCAGGAAAGGGGAAGGGAGCGCTGACCTGAATATAATACAAGATCCCCATTTTGGGCCATTTTTTATCCCCAAAATCTTGTCTTATATTCAAGTATATAAAGTGACTTTTTTTTGTTTACTAATCTTTCAATGCCAGTAGAGGGAAGAAGAATCCTGCACCAGACAGAATTATTAAACTGAAAAGTTTGTTTAACAAACACTTGGGGAAAAAAATTACCTTTGAATGTTTGCAGAATTAAAAATAAAAAGAATTCATGCAGATACTATTAGCTAGGTAAGCCTGAATGTGCATGGAAATTGGATCTTGTTCAAGTCTCCTATCTCTTAAGTCAAGACTGGAGGTTTCTAGTAAATTTGGAGCCAGCTCCCCGCTATCTATGTCTGAAAGACCAATCAAGGTACAAAACAGCCCTTTAACCAGTGGTATTGCAGAATGTCACAATCTAATAGCTCCAGTGATATATTGGGAAACAAACTGCTCAGGCTTCATCCTGAGTTGTTTTGCATCACAGGATAGCATAAAAGAAAGACCAACACCTGCCCATTCTTCAAGGACCTGCAGGACAAAAAACCAAAGATCTCAGACAATTTTAAAAAACAACAACTTTTTCACCACACCTCCTTTAAAAGGCTATCCTGGACTGTGGCCTACTGGACCACTTGTTGGGTTTCAGCTTTCAAACAACAAGGTAGTATTTGCTCATCCTTTTTTTTTTTTTTTTTTTTTTTTGGGCGTGCCCATCTGTTACACCATGCTACTACTGAATTATGAAGTTGTACATTTATAACAGAGGTTCTCAATCCAATCTTCATGACACACCTAGCCAGTCAGGTTTCAGGATGCCCACAATGAAAATGCATGAGATAAATTTGCATGCACATACTTATTATTAGTATGTGCACATACTTATTATTAGTATGTGCACAAATTTGCATGCACATACTTATTATAGGTAACCCAGAAACCTGACTGGCTAGGTGTATCTCGAGGGCTGGGTTGAGAGCCCCTGATCTGTAAGAGCAAACTCCATTAAAATAGCTATCTGTTCCCCTCCCAAGACACTTGTTCTGTGATGACAGTGAAGTCCTGCCAATATAGATAAGGTTGCAGGCAACATTTAAGGCCTGGTGTTCTTAATTGCAACATATGCCACCTCCATGTCCAGGAGCATTTAGCTCAGGTACAAATGGGCACTTCTCCCCTTTACTGTTTACCTGACTGAACACAGCTTATATTACAAGTCTTTGGTTATATTCAGTGCAGCCAGTATTGGAGTAAAAGCCAATGCAGTCTTTAAAACTTGGAAGAATGGCTTGTAATTAAAGCAATCAGGAAATGGGGCAAATTAGCCTCTTTTTAATCAGGGATTTAGTTTGCTAATCTGGGACATAAAATTTCAATAATTGTCCACCACCCTTATGAAAACCTGCCTCTTGGTCCAGAAGTGGGCTAGATCAGCAGCACCTCAGCTGGTTTTGGCACCTGCTAAATGGGTCAGATGGTTGTCCCATGTCTGACTATGTAAAGTGATGTCAACTAGGTATGCACTAGCAGGTTTCTAGAGTCTAGCAGTTGCTGTACTAGGCTTAAAATATACAAAGGGCATTTTAAACGACCAGAGCATTACAGTGAATTAATAAAAGTCTAATGGGTTATTGAATGCATCTTGGAACAGCAGTTCAAAGGGAATCAAGAGTACTCACAACTAAGGTTCATAGTGGTTAGATATTGGGCTTTCTCCACTTACGACAACCCTGCTAGAATTAATCTTCAGGAAGAAACTTAAGACTCACCTTTTCTCCTTGGACCTATAATGAAATTTCAGGAGTCTACCTCCTATCCTTCATTCAATGTTTATGTCCTCACTTCTTAATTTTGTTGTAAACTGCATTGAATCTTAGCTCAAATTTTCAGTATATAAGAAAAATGTATAGTATGGTATGGTATCTGTCTGGGCCATCTGATACAGTACATTCATTGAATTTCCTGTATTTAGTTATTTACTTACAAGGATTTATTAACCACTTTTATGAATAAATTCAGCCAATATGGCATATAGCAGATATATAGCTTGACATACCTTAAATTGTCAGGATAACAATATAAAGTGACAAAATCTACAGGTAAGCATAAAATACAGTCAATGAGGAAAACTTGGAGAAAAACTGTTTTAAATTGTATCATTAGCAATGACATGATAGAGTAACATAAATCAAACAAGAAGGCATGGTTCCTCACTTTTAATTTGTGTGAAGGTATGATTCTTAGTTGGCACAAAGAAGGCTGGTTTAGTTTTTATATAGATCCGACGCGTTTTTCACACAGAGCTGATACTTTTTAAATTACATAATTCACTGACTCACTGATTTCATATTACTATTTTTTTAAATATAGCGTTGACATACCCATCATTTTTACATAGAGTAGATGTAATGAATTAATACCATCTTCTAAACACATTTTTGTTGGGGTGTGCTATAGGTGTTATGTGCAATCTTATATCACACCGAACGCTTGTAAATTGGAGTTCCACGCATGTTATGAGCAGCATATTGCTACATAGATTTATCCATAGCATCATACATGCTACATAAAATTGTACATGCAGTGTAAAATGAGATATCTAAAACAGCAAGTAACCACTAACATTGTCGTTCTGTAGAGTAAACATTTATTATAAAGTCTGAGTCTTCTTAAGGTCCTAACAGGGACTTCTTGAAAAGCCATTTTTTTTTTTTTTTGTGAAACAGTGCATATACAGCGGTTGCATGAATTTCAATGGGAAGTTCAAAGGGAAAATGCTTGAGTACCTGATTGTAAAACCGCTTAGATAACCTTGATAGGCGGTATATAAAATCCTAATAAACTTGAAACTTGAAACTTGAAGTGAGTTCTACACTTTTGCAATTTGATAGTTAAATGATTTGCTATGAGATGTCTTGTATTTTATATCTTTTAGAGTTGGGAATGATAGGATCAAGTTGTCAGAGGTACAATGATCATCAGATCTACCTAATAGTTCAGTAAAGCATTTTGAATTCCATTTGTTTTTCTATCGGAAGTCAGTGTAGTTCCATGAGCAGCAGCAGTGTGGCATGGTTAAATCTTGATTTGTAACATATGAGTTTTGCTGCAGTGTTTTGTATCAACTGGAGTTTTTTTCATTAGTTTGATGAAAATTTCTGAAAGTAGTGCATTGCAGTAGTCCAGTAGAGACAGTATCATTGACTGTATTAGTTGCTGGAAGAAGTAAGATCTGGCCCTTCTTAACTTTTATAATGTAAGATAGGATTTCCAAACTGAATTGTTAACATGGTTTTCCAAAACTCAGTGAATTGTCTAGAGTGACTGCCAGAACTTTTGAGGTATTTTCAATGCTGGAGCTACTGCCGTTTGTCAGATCAATGATAGATGGAATTAGATGTTGCCCAAACCATAATAGTTTACTTTTCAGTGTTTAGTTTGAGATGGTATCTTACTGACCATTCTTGCACTTTAGTTAATACTCTGGACAGTATGGTAGCCATGTTTGCTTGGTTCAGATCTGCATAGCCCTTAGGCATCCTTTCTGTTGTTTTAAATATGAGTAAAATTAAATGGGTGTTAAAGATAGCATTTTGTTTTTATGCAAATGTTTATTAGTGATTACACTGGCCAACACCCATTTTGGTGCCTCAAATGTTAGACCTGTTTCTGGGTATATTTAACCTGCTGATTCCAAAAATGGCATCAGTTTTCTACTATCAGCTCTAGATTTTGAGATTCCAAAACGTGCCATATACCACTCTTCACTCTGCTCGCCCATTAAAAAATCAGGATTGGCCTTTGAGGGAATATATGGTGGTTGGAGGACAAAAATGTAATCAATGAACCTTTGGTAGAACGAGATAGAATCATATTAATGTATTAATGCATAGGACACTGATACCCTTCCATCTTGCTTCTTTAATCTTGTCTGATGCTGGATGATAAATACTGTTGTGCATAGTTCAGTCAGTGGGATTTCTTTACTCAGTGGTATAGACAGAACTGAATGAGCCGTCTATAATATAATCTCTCCCAAGTTTGTGGGAAGCAGAGAGAGGGGAGGCACCCTTTCAGAGCTCAGGTAAACAAACACTACAAAAAAGCAAACCTATTGCAGACCTACATAGAAGGTCTGTCACAGAAATAGAAATTGAAGTTCAAGATATCAGACTCACATTTCACAAAACTTACATATTACAATTAATCTATTTTTTTTTTTAACTCTTGCCCCAGGGTCTCTTATCCTTTTGAGATTTCTTTTCTCTATGAATGCAATATCCATCTTTCCTCCTCCCTATTTGTCATGTCTAGTGTTTCCCCTCTGTGCCTCTATCCCTATTCTCCCCCCCCCCCCCCCCCAGTTTACAATTAAAACATTCTGAGAGCAATTTCAGATCACAAAAAAGAAAAGAAAACCCTCAAAGGAGAGGGAGAAGAAACAAAAGGGGAGAAGGGCAGAACTCCATAATTATGATAGAAAAGAGGGAGGGGGAGAGGAAGTATTTCATAAGCTGCCATCAAAGTGAGCAAAAGGAAGGAAAAAAGATAGATTTATTCTTCTAATGTCTACAGATGGTCATAAACAACAGGGTGTCCCTGTCTTCTTACCATATTAAGCATCTGCCTTCTGTTGTGTTATCTTACTCTGTCCAGCATCCTCCATGTCCCTATCTCTCCCCTTTTGTCCAGCATCTCTTCTGTGTCCTTGTACCTCCCCAAGGCCAGTTTGTCTCCTCTTTCCTTCTTCCTGCATCTCCACCTCCCTCCATGGTCAAGTATCTCTCTTTCACTCCCTTTTTGGTTCTTGGTCTGTCCCTCTCTTTCCAGTCTCTGCATCGCCCCCCCAGTCCAGCATCTGCCCCCTCGGTTCCCTATGGTCTAGTTCTCTTTTTCTCTTCCCTCTGCTTTTCCTCCCAACCTCCTTTACTCCAGGTCTTTCTCTCTCTCTTTCTCTTTCCTCTTATCCCCAACATGTCTGCGCTTGGCCAGTGCACCTTCAGAGGGTTTTAGAAAGGGTCCCTTCCCCTGGGAAAGCACCTCCTGTAGATCCCCATCCCTGGAGAACTCAGAGGAGGCTGAGGCTCCGGTTCTGGCCCCTCCCTCGCCAGTGCTCCACATGATGAGATGGCTCTCTGAAAGCAGCCTCTCAGGCAGGCAGAGCCTTTCCTCTTCTGTGACCCACCAACAGGAGATTGCATCAGTGAGACAGGATATGGCAAAGAAAGACTCCACTAGCCTGAAAGAGGGTGCCTTCAGCATTTTGACTTCCACAAGCTGCCTCGCTGTGTGTAGGACCTGTGAGGAGTAGAGAGACTGGGCTTGGGTGTGGGGAAAATCAGGAGAGGAAAGGAGCCCCTACCATTAAGTGACCTTAAGCATTTACCAGCCCTGCTCAATGGTAGCTATACCCTTACTTCTACTTTTGTTCAGCTAGGTCTCAGTTGTACTAGGATGTCTAGGATGAAACATAAGTAATTTTGTATTGACTGATCTGGCATTCATTATGCCTAAATTTCCAAGTAGTGTTCTGTTATTGGCAGGGATAACTAGATGGTGGTAAACACTGGTGGTATAGTTAGATGATAAAGAGCAGTAGTCTCAAACTCAAACCCTTTGCAGGGCCACATTTTGGATTTGTAGGTACTTGGAGGGCCTCAGAAAAATAGTCAATATCTTATTAAAGAAATGACAATTTTGCATGAGGTAATACTCTCTTTACAGTTTATAAATATTTCCTTTTAGCTAAGTCTTAATAATAATATTGTAATTTATAGCTAAAGAGACATATGATCAAGAAACTTTTATTTTACTTTTGTGATTTATGATAAGCCCCCTGAGAAAAATGCAGAACATCTGCCCTCAAGGGAATCTGCTTGCGCAGAGCAGACTGCAGGTACAGTGCTACAAAAGACCAGAAGGTTTGAATACGGTCACACGACCAGAACATATGAAGCAAGCTTGCAGGGGTGGACTGGCACCGAGGACACCGAGCATGAGAGGCATATCCAGAAACATAAGCCCGGAATGGGGAGACATGCAGTCGCAGAAGAAACTTGAAGTGCTGCTCCTGCAGGACCACAGAACGAGTCAGTCGAGGAAAATGTTTCATCGGAAGACGAATTCCCTGGCCCGTGATATGTTCAGATGGGGAGAGATCCTGGTTCCACACAGCCGCCACCACCTCAGGGTCCCAAGGGGCATAGCAGCCCAAACTGACCTGATGGAAGGATAAACTAATCTGAGTCTGAAGGGACAAAGTCAAAGTCTCACACACCACGTTCGCCCGGTCTTCGTTCAAGGTAGCAGCATCCAGGGAGTGGAGCTAATGAGACACCTGGCGATAGAAAAGCCAATCCCGAGCCTCCAAGAGACCCTCTGCCTGTAGACCCTGGAAAGAACGAGGTACTCCCTCCTTCGACACAACATCACGCACAAAGCAGAGACCACGAACCCTCCAGCACTGTAAATATAGTTTGGAGGCGTCAGGATCCAATTTGCGGTTACCCCACAGGGGCAACAGAACCATGGAATTAAAAAGCAAATGCATGGGTTTACACAACCATTGCCAACATTGTCTCATAGAATGCAGCAAGGGATGAGTCCTGATAGGAAAAATCTGGTGTGGACGTTTAGCGTGAAGATAATACAGCAAATGAGTAGGAGCCATCAACTGCTGTTCAAGAGTGACAGGAGTATAAAATTGAGTGTTCTTAATCCAGTCCATCAAATGCTAAAGGAGACAGGCAATATTGTATCTCCTCAAGTCCGGAAGCGCCAGTCCACCCCTTCCCACAGGCAAAGATAATTGAGCAAGAGTCATTCAAGGTTTTCTATTCCAAAGAAATTTACATAATACAGTGGAAAAGTCTGCATCACATAGACCCACTTAGGGAACAGAACCATTTTGTAAAGAGCAATGCGACCCCATAAGGACAGTGGAAAACGAGCCCAAAGACTTAAAAGGTCCCTAGACCTGTTCAAAAGCACTGTGAAATTTTCCTTGTAGGCCCGGGATAGACTGCCAGTGATATATACCCCCAAATATTTGAGTTTGTGTGCCACCTGTCGCAAAGGGAAAGAAACCGACCAATCCCCGTAAGCATACCCACCCACAGCCATAGCCTCAGACTTATCCAAGTTCAGCTCCAAAACAGACACCCTGCCATGGTCACCAACCAATTGCAACACCCAGGGGAGAGACCGACCTGGCTGGGTCAACAACAACAAAATATCATCTGGAAAGGCCAAGCAACATACCTCCTCCCGCCCCACGGACAGCCCGAACACTGATCCATCCTCCAGAATCCGCCGCAATAAGGGCTCCAAAGATAAAATAAATAATAAAGGGGATAACCCTGACAAGTGCCACGCTCCACTGGAAAATAGCCAGAAACTGTACCATTAACCAAAACTGCCGAACTAGGAAGATGATACAAAAGAACCATGGTCAGAAAATTACCCCAACCCATAGCCCTCGAGCACCGCATACAAATACTCCCAATTCAACAGTCAAATGTCTTGATGCTGGCATCAAGACTAATCAGTAGACTAGGGATGGAGTGGGTAGCACTATGACCCAGAGCCGCCATGACCTTCCGGACATTCCAAACCGCCTGTCTACCCCGAACAAACCCCACCTGATCAACATGAATAAGCTCCAGCAGAAAGTCAGCCAGACGATTAGCCAGAATTTTTGCCAAGAGTTTAAGCTCGAAATTAATCAAGGAAATGGGATGATAAAGTCCACAAAAGCCGGGTTCCTATCGGGCTTGGGAATCAATACAATATGCGCCCGATTAACGTGGGCAGGGAAGGCCCCCGAGGAACCCACCCCAATAAAATAAGCCTCCAAAGACCCGACTATGCGATCTTGTAAAAGTTTGTTAAATTCAGATGAGAGGCCGTCAGGTCCCGGGGCCTTAGAAAGCGGAGAGTCCCGAATGACCTGCCGGATTTCCAAGGCAGTAACAGGGGCATGCAAGGCCTCAACCCCGGCCCCCGAAACCCAGGGCAACCGCAAGGAGTCCAAGTAAGAAGCCACAGCACCTGGTGGTGAAGGTCTCCCAGAAAAGAACTCCCGAAAATGGCGGGAAAAAATTTCAGTAAGATGATCCCTATCGGTGACGAAGGAGGAATTCTGCAAAAGCCCCTTACAAAACTTGGGGCCTTGCCTAGGATGAACCATATGGGCCAACAATTTACCAGATCAATACCCATATCTATAAAATCTATGTTTGTGATTTTGGAAAGAGTATAGAGTGTGTTTATGAAGCTTCACCTGGAGCGCCACCTGAGCCGCCTGCAGAGACTCCCGATCCGCCAGATCCCTGGAAGCAATCCACCGAAGTTTACTGGTATCCACTGCACGATGCAAGTACAATAATTCTCAGGAATGCTCCTTCCGCAGTCTAGCCACATACACTATAGTCCCGCGAAGGACCGCCTTGGCAGCCTCCCACAGCAGTACCACATCCAAAGTGGAGGCAACATTATCCAACAAGTACTGATCCCATTTCTCAAGAATGTACTCTTTGTAACGCTTATCCCAGTAAAGATATGTAGGGAGCCTCCACTGACAAGGCGTAGACCCCAGTTGTATATTCTGAAGTTCCACCCACACATAAGAACATAAGAGCATAAGAATTGCCGCTGCTGGGTCAGACCAGTGGTCCATGGTGCCCAGCAGTCCGCTCACATGGCGGCCCTCTGGTCAAAAGACCAGTGCCCCAACTGAGACTAGTCCTACCAGCGTATGTCCTTGTTCATTATGAACTTGTCCAACTTTGTCTTGAATCCCTGGAGGGTGTTTTCCTCTATAACAGCCTCCGGAAGAGCGTTCCAGTTTTCTACCACTCTCTGGGTGAAGAAGAACTTCCTTACGTTCGTACGGAATCTATCCCCTTTCAATTTTAGAGAGTGTCCTCTCGTTCTCCCTACCTTGGAGAGGGTGAACAACCTGTCCTTATCTACTAAGTCTGTTCCCTTCAGTACCTTGAATGTTTCGATCATGTTCTCTCTCAGTCTACTCTTTGCAAGGGAGAAGAGGCCCAGTTTCTCTAATCTTTCACTGTACGGCAGCTCCTCCAGCCCCTTAACCATCTTAGTCGCTCTTCTCTGGACCCTTTCGAGTAATACCGTGTCCTCGTGAAATAATCAGCTCCTGATGCAAAAGCCCCGAACATCTGGGAAGGAGATGAGGCTGTGCCACCAACAGCTTAACAAGTTCTACCCTGTTTCTCCGAAAATAAGATCAGGAAGCATGATCAGAAACCATGAAGTGCCAATCTCTGCACGAACCACCCGAGGCAGAAAAAAGGAAGACACCAGTATATAATATATCCTAGACATAGTAGGATGAGCCCGAGCCATATGAGTAAAATATCTATCGACAGGATGGTAAAGTCGCCAAACGTCCACCAAATCCAGTACCTTGCAAAACTGGGTAAAGCCCCGCGTAGGACGATCATCAGCAAAAGAGGCCTCTTCAAGACGATCCAGGTCCGGGTCGAGAACCACATTAAAATCGCCAAACATCAAAATGGGGAGTTGCTGATAGGTGGCACACAAACCCATAATCTGTTGAAAAAATTCCATGTTAAAAACATTGGGGGCATAGATGTTTGCAATCACCATCTCCATCCCCTGCACCTCCAGATGGAGAAACAAATACCTCCCTCCCTGGTCCTTGATCACTTTATGAACAGCATAAGGAAGAAATTTACTGAGAAGGACTGCCACCCTGGCACTATGAGTAGTGCCTGAGGAGTAGAAGACCTAAGCAGCAACTATAATATGGCCTAGGCTAATTATCACCATCCCAAAAATAACCAACCCTTTTTGCAAGCCAAGGATAATTCTGTCTAACCCCTAGAACTGTAAAGAATCACTTCTCACCCTTTTTCAGCTGAGGTTAGCAACGGATGTTGTAGAATTATTTTTCTTCAGGCTACAAGCCCAGTGATTTCGGCAGGTAAGATCCAAAATCCCAGCACTGCTATAGCAGAAGGTATTTCAGTCAGATAACAGCCACAAAGCACTCAGCTGCCAATTCTTCATGGAACGGTCGCAGTCCAGAGACAAAGTTCACTAGTGTCCAAACACAGAAAAGTCTCTCCCCATCAGCCAATGGGATGCACGACAACCAGGAACGTTTCATCTCTTTGCTTCTTTTCTCCTCCAGATGCTCAGCTGAACTTCCCAAGTTCAGACCTGAATTCCTTCAAGTCCAAATTCTACTGAGTCTAGTTTGCACAGTTTCTCTCACTCTCGCCATGCACAGGTGACACATATGGGCCAATCAGGACCTGTCCAAAAGGGGTATTGTCAGATACACAGAAGAATACTGAATAGGCTAGTTGATGAATCCTCTGGTCAGACAGCATGTCTTGCAAAGATAACAGAACAAGACACAGTTCATTGCAATGCCTGCAAGACTTGCTCCTACATATCTTCACAGAGTAAGAGAGGCCCAGCGCTGGTGGATGACCTTGGCTGTGAACACAGCTTGTAAACAAGTCAATAATGCTTCTAAGGAGAAAAGATGGTTCTTGGCCTGAGCTAGGTCTAAAGTCCCAAAAAGGTAAAGCAGGGATGCCCCTACATTATCTCCACATTACTATTTTCCTGGCCCACAGTAGGTGCTTGTGGCTCCAAGTACTGGACCAGCATTTCCAGTTATCGGCACTTCCCTTCAGTCTAGCAAAGGTACCTCATATCTTTTGTGAGGTGATGGTGGTGGTGGCAGCACATCTCCACAAGGCTCATCAGGGCTTCATCCAAGGAGAAAGGTGAATGAGCAGTTTCAAGAGTGGTACAACTCCAAGACTTGGGATGGATCGTCAACTTCAAGAAGAGCCAGCTGGAGTTGACTCGGCATCTGGAGTACCTGGGAGTCTTGTTCGAAATGTCCAAGAGAGGTTGACCAGTATTTCCTGCTTGGAAGATGATCTCTTTGTGGATAAAATTGAGGAGGCCACTCAAAAAATTAAAAAAACTTGAGGATTCTATGACCACCCTATTGTCCTCAAAAGCCTTAAGTCTCAGCCATCTAAAAGATTTTGAACCCCTAGGAGATCCTCTTGCTAAAGTGAAGATATTCGGTACCTTCCACTTCTTCACGACATTCACAACAGAAAGGTCTAGATAACAGAGATCCCCCAAAAAAACAATCTCAACAAAAAATTCAACCTTCATTTTAACTCTCTTTTAGAGAGTCTAGCTAGTACACCACAACCTCCATCACAGACTCTTCCAATAGGGAGTCGTTTCACTCATTTCCACCATCAGTGAGACCTCAGCAGAACAGTGGGTCCTTAAAGCAGTGAGATATGGTTATGTTATGCCTTTCACTTTCAAACAAAACCCCCAACCACTCTCTAAGAAAGTCATCTTTCAATTCCCATCAGACAATTCTCCTTCACCAAGAGTTCTTGACTCTTTTCCAACTAAATGCCATAAAAAATACCTCTTCTAGAGAAGGGCAAGGTGTTCTATTGAACAGAGTAATATTCTAAACCCTGCCTTAGGTGCCCGGGAATAATGATAATTATACAAATATTTCCATTCAAATATTGTTTATTAAAAATTAACAGAATAATCTTGTTTCAAAAGGCATTTGTATAAAGGAGACACATACCGTCACACATGTAAAATGCACCTCTTCTGAATAAACATGGTCTCAAAGAACTGGTCTACTGTGTTCACTTATGTATTTTCGCAATGACCAATATTACATCACTCCGATCTACCAATGGTCAGCCAGCAGAGGCTGTCCTTATGTATTTGAATAAAGAAATTCCTTTTAACTCTTATAGATGCTAGGCTTAAAGAAAAGTTTTACAAATTATATATTTGTTCACAGCAATTTCTGAATATGCGTAAAATGTTATAATATACCCAAAGAAAAAAACCCTCTCCCAGTATTCTTTAAAAGTTTGAATCAAAACAGTTCTCTAACCCTTCAGAACTCATGCTTTGGAGAAAAAAACTGACAGTTTCAAGTTACAGCAGAGAAAACCCTTTACTGGGCTTTAAAAAAAGCCCTCCCTTCACATCTAAAAAGGCAAGCAGGCCTCTTGGAATGTCACAGACTTAAGAGAGTTTCTATGGTAACCTAGCTTAAAGGTCAGATAGGTCAAACTTCAGATGTTATCTCTCAGGATCTCTTAAAGTTTTTTGAATCTTATAAATGTACAAGGTTTTAAATTAAGCACAAATCATTCCATCACACACATTCCTGGGATCCCACAATATCCATACGTCACATCTTATCACATATATCATAATTATTATCAAAGTACATTTAAGAGATCTGGGCTTCCTTCTTTACCAAGTAATGGAATGTGAAATGAGATATTCTCTGAGCTAGCTAGCTCAGAAACATCTGTCATCAATTAAAGCACGAGGATTTTTTTAGGTGTGAACTTGAAATATTTTTAGACAAAGAAAAGACATAAAGAAAGAAAGAAATATGGAGGAAGATTAATACCTCTACAAATGTGTTATATATATACAAATTTCCCTTATGATCTTGCTTAATCCAGCAAATTACATAAAGAGAATATTATTATACTTATCCTTACTATTAATCTGTAGTATTTTTCTGGCCTTGGCTGCAATTCATTTTCAAATTTTTATATCTTTATACCTAACTTTTCATGAGCTCTTAATTGGGTATTGCCCTGTCTACCATGCATGCATTACTAACTAGATTTACCCAGAATCATATGAAAAGTAGGTGTCTTATATGTAGAAAAAAATCTACAACGTACTCAACAAAAATATCTTGCACACTATCCATTCCAATACATCATGCCACAGCGCTCCCCTGTCCATTAGCGCCACTACTCACGATTCAAAATATTTCCTCATATTGAAAAGAAATGGAGGATTCCATCCAATCATAGATCTCCTTATACTCAACAAATTCTTAGTGAAGGAAAAATTTCACATGCTTTCTCTGGGAATCCTGTTACCATTGTTACAGATGAACGTCTAGCCATGCTCTCTAAATCTCAAAGAAGCTTATACACATGCTTTAGTTCTTATCACAGTTTGGTAAAAGGGCCCCTTAATGAGCTAAGATGTAAATGAGAGCTGTTTTTAACATGCATGCAAGTTGAATAAAAGCCTTTTTAATCCATGTGGTACTTAGTGAGCAGCAACTTGGCACATGTCTCTGAAAGATTAAATTGAACCTGTTCTATCTTCTGCAGGTTGTAAATCTGAGAGATGATGATCCTCATGTAGCGGATGTGGAGTCCAAGGAATTAACAAACACTTTGGGCACAGAAACCGAGCAGCTGTTTAATTCTGTTCCTGTGATTCCCTCGCACACTGAGTTGCCAGTGGCTTGTTTTTCAACTGACAAGATGAGATGCAATATTGCAAAATATGTTAGCAAGGAAATCAGCCTTCTGCCTGAAGAGGAGGATCAACTGCCACCTCTTTTAGTTGCAGTTGGAGAAGGTAAAACCAGGATGAGTGGCTGGATTAGCACTGACTTGCTAGATAGCAATCATTAGAAAACAGTCGAAGCAAAAGAAAAAATGTAATTTCTGTTAAAAGCTATTATCAGATTAGTGATTAGACCTGATTACTGGGTCTTGACATGGCAATGTATTCTGTAATTGGGATCTGCCCTCAGTAAGGTATTTGTATGTATCTCAAACCATCAAAAAAAATCACAGTCCAAAGAGTAATATTATGCGTAGTGCTCAGACCTACAACCTATTAGTGTTCATCGTGAAGTGAACAAAGCATAGGCTGCCCAATCAGACCATCACTGCATACAATTGTCCTACCGCCACTAAAATTCACTCTTAGATGGAAAACACACTAAAAAGGGACTTATCTGTATATTCGTGGCTGAGTCAGCGTGGGTCCCAACAACTGGGCATAAAAGTGCATAAAAACTCCTGAAGCTGTGAAGCACAAGTCATCCCCCTGACTCGAGTTTCGCAGTGTCTCGCTTCCTCAGGAGGGGAAACTACAAAACACAAATAATCCAAAATAAACATGTCAAATACCACTTCATTGTTATCCTAAACATTATCAAACATTTTTAAACCTTTAATTAATACCTTATTATAGTTTCTAAGCACTGGAGAAAGTACAAGTCAAAGGCTCACAGCCTGCTAGCAGCACAGCGAAGGAGCAGTAAAGCCCAAAGTTTTAAAACAGACTGGGAGCACCAATATCATGCCGCAGCAAGAAGAGCTAAGGGCCAAACTCATACACACCCACACAAGACTCTAGGAAGCCACACCTCCTACAGCTGAAATCATTCAGTTTCATTGTTGAGTCCACCAGGGTTCAGGGTGCGCCAATTAAAAATAAAACGCTGTTCCCTTTCCAGCAGGTACTGAGACACCGGCATGAAGCAGGATAGTATATCTCAATTCGTCTGCCTCATGTCCTGCCTCCTGCCAGTGGGAAACCAGCAGTGCTGAGATGTGGTCACACCAAATATTACTTAAGTTCTCAGCGATTCTCAATTTAACAGCATGCTTCGTGTGGCCAATATAGAGTTTACTGCAGGGGCAAACTATACAATAAACTACCGCATAGGAAGTGCAACCTGTATCGGTCTTCAAGAAAAATCTTTTCCCATCTGACCTGGGGATAACAGTGTCTCTGCTATTTAATACAAACTGGCAGTAAACACAACAGCCACATGCGTGATGACCATGTCTCAGGTTGGCTTCTCACCGGTATTCCCTGCAACGCAGCATTTTGCCTATGTTACGTCCCTTCGTGAAGGCAAACTTAGGGACTTCAATCAAACACAGGTGAATCTGCAAAACCGACCAATGTTTCCTCACAATTTGACACACCCTGTGTCCTTCTCAAAGGACCCTCGACCACAAGAGGGCATCTGCTCAAACTCGGGAGGGAAGTTTCGTGGAGACGCCAGGAAGTACTTCTTCACGGAAAAAGTGATTGAGCATTGGAACAAGCTTCCAGTGCAGGTGATCGAGGCCAGCAGCATCCCAGACTTTAAGAATAAATGGGATACCTATGTGGGATCCCTATGAGGGTCAAGTCAAGGAATAGGGTCACTAGGGTATAGACTTGAAGGAGCGGGTCAGTAGAGTGGCAGTATATTTAAGGGGGTCAGTAGACTTAGAGGGGTGGGTCAATAGAGTGGGCAGACTTGATGGGCTATAGCCCTTATCTGCCATCATCTTTCTATGTTTCTATCTGCTGAGAAGGGTAAGATACATATGAGGGGATCTACAGTGGGGTTGAGCAGCCATTCCCTATGGCAACACTTGGCATGCCACCATGCCTTTCTCACTATCCTACTCGGATAGCCCCTTTGTACAGATTTTTGATACAATGTATGAGCTTGATTTTGAAACTCGTGTTCCTCAGAGCAGATTCTTCTGAGCCGTAAAAACAGGAATCCCTTGTAGAGAGTTGCAAAGGGACAGAAATACCACCCGTTCCCGCCAAAATCCCACCCATCCCCGCGAAGAATCCCTCTGTCCCTGCGCCGTCCCCGCGAGGAATCCCCTCCGTCTCCATCCATCCCCCTATAAAAGTTACCTGTTCCCATAAAAAGCAGCAATTACTTTTAAGCCTTAGTTTATTTAAACTAACAATAAAATACAATCTTTTTTTTACACCCCCTCCTTTTTTAATACCCCTCCTTTCTATAAAAAAATATTTTTTGTAATAATCCATGAGTCACAAAGCAAGGGTGCACCTAGGAAAAGGGAGCATCATAAACACTGCAGTGAGCATTAGTACATTAATGTACTCATTGTTAAACTGAAGCCAGATTAATACAGATCGATCCTGCACAGTCAACGCTAAAAGAAAACAGTCCTTTTCATACATACAGAACACAACCTCCCTCCCCCTCACACTGGCCCACTTCCTTCCTTGTCACCATCACCACACTCTCCCTACCCCTGATCCTGTCACCATCATCTCTGTACCCCTTATGCCTGTTCCTGTCATCAGATTTTCTCCCTTCCCCTTCACCCCATCCAGCCTGCCACTTCACTCTCCCTACCTCTCTCTCTGCCCAAGGTGGAAGGCTATCACCTTGCCTGGCCTGTTTGCCATCTTATTCTCTAGCCACCATATCATCCCATAATATTTGGCTGTGGCTTTCGTCATCTCTCTCTCTCTTGTCATTACGTTTGGGTAATCGTGGCTCCTGATCAAGTCAGCTTCTACTTCTCGCCTGGTATGATTGCCTTTATTTATGTTTATATTGTTTGTTTTGAGAAAGCTGGTATGATATTTTAAGTGTGTTATAGTCGATATGTTTATGTGCTCTTTTTTCTCCCAGCGTTACTCTTCCTCTTGATAAAGAACGATATCGAAACACGGCTCGTGTTCAGGAGGGAGTTGAAAGTTTTTTGGAAGATGATTTTATCTGTTTGCTTTGTATGTCTTTGAACACTATTGAATCACTATATTGGATTTATGCACTTGCACTTTATCTATTGTGTTGACTCTGGGACTATTTTTCACATGAACGTATGAACTAATGGCTAAGGACTCCAATTTGTTCCTGATATCTTGGTGGATTCAATATTGAAGGATGAACTAGCTGAATTTTTTTTTTTTTAAGTCAAAATTTTTATTGAAAAATTTCATGAAAAGAAAATATATCACAGGAAAAAAGGGATCATAAAGAACAATGTACAAATGATCCAATGCATATACGTCACTATAGAGATAGCGCTTAAATTCTAATCAGAACCAAGGAGTGACAAGGAAGATAAAGAAAGAGGGAAGGTAAAGGAAAAAGAATAAGTACTAGACAAAGAAGCAGTATATATGCAGTTTGGTTCTATTCGAAATGACTGATGAGAATATGCTAATAGCATGAACGATTGGATTCCTTTGCCTTTTTTAGGTTTTGGTTATTTGTTTATATGTGTAGTAATATTAATAAAGTGTTGAATGAATTTATATATTATATTGGTAAATTATTGAATGACTAAATGAATGAATTAATTTGAATTGTGATTTTGACGAGTGGATTCTTTTGATGGATATATTTGACTTGATTTGAATCCATTGTCTGTTTTTTTTTTTTTTATTTTTTCTCTCAGGTATTTTGTTTTGTTTGTATCCCATAGTAACATAGTTACATAGTAGATGACGGCAGATAAAGACCCGAATGGTCCATCCAGTCTGCCCAATCTGATTCAATTTAAATTTTTTTTTTTTTTTTTTTTTTTCTTCTTAGCTATTTCTGGGCAAGAATCCAAAGCTTTACCCGGTACTATGCTTGGGTTCCAACTGCCGAAATCTCTGTTAAGACTTACTCCAGCCCATCTACACCCTCCCAGCCATTGAAGCCCTCCCCTGCCCATCCTCCACCAAACGGCCATACACAGACACAGACCGTGCAAGTCTGCCCAGTAACTGGCCTAGTTCAATATTTAATATTATTTTCTGATTCTAAATCTTCTGTGTTCATCCCACGCTTCTTTGAACTCAGTCACAGTTTTACTCTCCACCACCTCTCTCGGGAGCGCATTCCAGGCATCCACCACCCTCTCCGTAAAGTAGAATTTCCTAACATTGCCCCTGAATCTACCACCCCTCAACCTCAAATTATGTCCTCTGGTTTTACCATTTTCCTTTCTCTGGAAAAGATTTTGTTCTACGTTAATACCCTTTAAGTATTTGAACGTCTGAATCATATCTCCCCTGTCTCTCCTTTCCTCTAGGGTATACATATTCAGGGCTTCCAGTCTCTCCTCATACGTCTTCTGGCGCAAGCCTCCTATCATTTTCGTTGCCCTCCTCTGGACCGCTCCATGTCACCATTGCCTCATTCTCCCTATCCCTCATGATGGTCATCACCTGTCCCTTTTGCTTATTCTCATATTAGCCATACTGCCTGCTTACTTGGCTTTGCTATCTTGTGCACCCCCCCTCCTCTCCCTGTCACCTTACTCTCTCCCTTCATGCTAGCTCTCACTCTTTCTTCTCCTCACCCTGGCCTGCCTCTCACTTCCCTCTCACTTTCCCCTGCTGTCCCCCACAATCCCAAGCCCACCCTTGCCTAACCTGTGCGCCAAATTGACTCTCCTGTCTTTCCTCCCCCACCTGCCACATGCATGCTAAGTCCCAGCACCCACCAAACCTTTCCCCCACCCCCACTAACCTGACCTCAGCAGCACTAGCCAGCTCCTGCCAAGTGGTTTGGCAAGGAGAGTAGGCCCTCTTCCAGCCAGCCACCCCAGTGCCCAGGAGCTGCAGCCACCTTCACCACGGCAGCAGGGAGCCATGGAGGGGGAGGTGCAGGGTTCTGGCCTGACCCACCCCACCCCACAAGGTCCTTCCCTTCTCCAGACCCTGTGCCCACACTTACCCCGCGCAACTTTGGCCAGCTCAGGTGGTGGCAGGGCAGAACACAGCTGGGAGCCAGAGAGCTATCCTGCTCTTCGCTTGGGTGGTTGCACAAAGGCAACGGAAAGTGAAGCACTGCAGCTCCCCAGAAGCAGCAACTCAGCCGCTGGCTCTCCCTCCTCTGGAGCTCATCACTTAGGCAGTAAGCTCAGCACAGGCACACATTGGTTCAGCTGCAGCACAATGGGCAATCACAAACGACCTTAGAACTCTGAGTTCGTTTGTGAATGGCCTGTTGTGCTGCAGCTGAACCAATGTTTGCCTGTGCTGAGCTTACTGCCTACATGATGAGCTCCATGCCTATGTGACATGCTGCTGATTCGTTGGGACTCGGAGCTCAGTGCAGCGCCGGACCGGAAATAAGGTAGGCCTCGAGTCGGGAAGATAGGAACCCCAGTTCCATCCCCATAGGAGTCTTGTGGGCTTTAGAGGGGTCCCCGTGGGAGTCCCATGGGCCTGGGATGGGTCCCCGTGGGAGTCCCGTTGACCTAGGGGGATCTCCGTGGGACTTGCGGGATTCCCGTGATCCCCATTCCCGTGCAGACCTCTAATCCCTTGACGTAGGGACTTTGGGTGGAAATTATGATATTGCAAAAGAGTATTCCTATCAGAAGGCTTACTGTATAAAGGGGTACTTGACGTACCATTAGTTTTCTTTATCAGAATATCCAAAAATGATATTTCACAAGTACTAGCCTTAAATGAAAATTTGATATTCGGATCAAAAGTATTAAGCTCATTCATTCATGGTTGTGGGTCTGAGCACTACACATAATTTAATATTAATATTTGGACTGTGATTTTTTTTGATGGGTTGAGATATTTATCACAGATTTGAAATATTTACTCCCATAGTATATTCTGTTGATTTGTATGTATGTGTCATAACATTAACATTATGAATACTGGAATTTTGTTTCTTACAGAATGTGGGATGTATGATTCTCTAAGTGCACTCAACACTGACTGCTGGAGAAAGCACTGCAACAGGAGGTGCCATTCCAGTGGCCCCCCTGGTATGATCCACCCATTGCCCAGGCCATTCAGACAGATAGTTCCTATGAGGGGTCCAAAGGACAGAGCTCAGAGGAGCACAGTAACCAGTCCAATGTCCTCTACTTCCTCAACTCAACTCTTTTTTTTTTTTTTTTTTTTTTTAAAGAGAAAAGGGACAGCATGGAGGCTAAAAGACTGGGTAGAGCAGCCAGAGCCAGTGGCCGACTTTCAGTTGTATGTTCTAGGCCCCCACCCCCCAAAAAGCTCAAGGGCTTCTCCACCAAAATCCAGCATCTCTCCTTCTCTTCCCTGCCCCTTCGTCCAGCATTCTGTCTTCTGTTCCATGCCCCCTCCTCAAGGCATCCAGCATCTCATCTACCCTTTCCCACCCTTACCCTCACCCAATTTGCAAGCATCTCTTCTCCCCCTTTTCTCTCCTAAGTGTCTAGCATTTCATCTCCACTGTCCTACTGTCCACCCCATGTTCAGCATTAGAGAATGACACGGTGAAAAAATTGGTCCCCGTCACCGCCCCGTCCCCGTCTCACCATCCTCTGCACCGCCCCGTCACCGCCATTCCCTTCACCGCCCCGTCACCGCCACTGCCACCCCATTCACCGCCCCGTCACCGCCACTGCAACCCCATTCACCGCCCCGTCACCGTCACCGCTGCATACATAAAGGCCTCAAACGGGTACGATTTTATATACTTTTCTTTATTTACGTATAAAGGAAACATTCTTTAAAACTTTAAAACTTAGTTAAATATTAGTTAATAACTATACAAAAACAAAACACGCAGAGAAAAAATTAATTAATATAAATTCTCAAAACTGACACATTTTGATCACTAAATTTAAAATAGTTATTTTTCATACAATTTTTCAATCACTAATCTTCCACCACCCCTGGGGCTAGCAATGCAAAAACAAACACGACATGTACTTTAAATGCTTACAATGTTAGCCTACATGGTAAGTAGACGCTGCCGCTGTACCTAATCGCGGCAAAGATCTCCCTGCCGTGATTAGCATAGTGACCGCGGCTACGGCTGCAAGTCTCCCCTCCCCCCAGCGATCACGGCAGGAGGGCACCCAACCCCTCCTGTAGACCCCCCCCAACAGCCCTCCCGACAATCGCAGCAGAAGGGTACCCGACCCCTCCTGCCGGTCCTCCCAATTGCCTCCCCTAAGATCCCCGGCAGGAGGGTACCCAACCCCTCCTGCTGGACCCCCCCCAACGAACCCTCCCACCCCGGAACCCCCTTAGTCTTACTTTCCAAGTTGGACCAAACGGCTCCTCACACGTATGGCCAGCAGGCTTGCCTCCGTCCAAATGAGGCGGGCCCGCCCCTACCCTGCCCAACCCACAGGATCCTAGGGCCTGATTGGTCTAGGCACCTAAAGCCACTCCCGCTATAGGAGGGGCCTTAGGTGCTTGGGCCAATCAGGCCCTAGGATCCTGTGGGTTAGGCAGGGGAGGGGAGGGGCGGGCCCGCCTCATTTGGACGGAGGCAGGCCTGCTGGCCAGACGAACGAGGAGCTGTCCGGTCCAACTTGGAAAGTAAGACTAAGGGTGGTGTTTCGGGATGGCGGGGTTTGTTGGGGGAGGGTCCGGCAGGAGGGGTTGGGCACCCTCCTATTGGCGATATAGGGGGCCGTTGGGGGGGTCGGCAGGAGGGGTTGGGCACCCTCCTACCAGTGATCATAGGGGGGCTGTTGGGGAGCTGGCAGGAGGGGTTGGATATCCTCCTGCTGTGATCGTCGGGGGGGCTGTTGGGGTAGGCAGGAGGGGATGGGTACCCTCCTGCCGCGATCGTTGGGGAGGGCTGGTTCTGTCGGCATGAAGGGCTGAGCACCTTCCTGCCGGCGATCGTCGGGGGGGGGGGCGGGTTCTATTGGCAGGAAGGGTTGATCTGACAAAAGAGGAGCACGGTGAAACACAGGTAAATAGCGGTTCCTAGAAGGGGGCACATTGGCCTGCGGGGACAAATCTTTTCACCGTTTTTGCGGGCGGTGAAAACTTTTGTCCCCGTGTCTGCGGTGATTTGGCTTTGGAGTCTCCATAACCCGCAGCCATGCCGCAGCTGCCTGCGGGGATCGCTCCCCGTGTCATTCTCTATTCAGCATATCCATCCTTTTCCCTTCCCCTGCTGCCACAGCCACCTCCCCTGGGCCCCAAGACTTAATAAAATGAAGGTCAGAAAAGTGCAGGGTCTTGAAAATAGGCCTGCACTGAAGACCTGCTGCATCCCACCACTTGCATTGCAGACTTTCTGTTGAAGGGGGCAAGAAATAGCAGGGCTTAAGTGTGAACCTGTACTGAAAGGCCTACCACCTTGCTCACTGCAGCTATAGAGTGCTGCCTCCCAATTTCTGACACCATAGATAAATGGCTAGTCTCCTTAGTGGTACTTCCCTTGCAGGATGTAGATGTGAGAAATTGATGGAACAGCAAGATTGTAACCTAAAAATTTAAAAGGAAAACTGAGTATCAATAAGAATACTGTACTGAGTGAATTAAGCTGGATTGGCTCTGGGTTAATCTGCCAAAAAAACAAAAATCAAAAGTGGAGAAAAAAAATGCTTCAGACCTAGAATGCTCAATGACATCCCATAGCATATAACATACAGCAGATAAGAGTGTGACTAATCATAGGTTAGAAAAATAAACTCCACTTTATTACAATTGCAAAAAAGCTGTTTTCAAAAAGCCAAATTCAAAATTAGATTGGAAAATCTTCCCTCCCCCCAGAAAACAAAACCATTACTGTTACAAAACAAAAGTAGGCAGAATTTTAGTTAGAATGTTACATTGCCAGTACTTATCTTCCAGAATAATGATCAACATCAGCTCTCACCATCAAAAGGGAAGTATAAATAAAACCAAGAAAATGCTCTGTCTTGCTTAGCAATTGTGTAAGGGGAGTGAAGCCTTTCTTTCTGGTGAATGATACAAAGATGGCAAGAGGCAGCAAAGAATGCCAACATTATATCCTTTATGTCATCAGATAACTCTTCCCACTAAAACATATCAATGCCTTCAAAAGAGCCAGATAAGTAGAAAGCGTTCCACTCTATGCTAATATTTAGGTCCTGAGGCCTTATAGAATTCAGCAAACATATCCAGCGTTGTTTACAGTGAAGTAACAAATTCTGGCTTACATTGTCCTGTATGTATTCCAATACAATGCATCTAAGTGATTCAAATGGATGCTTTAATTCCATACAATTTCCCAGGTTATATACAGTGCCTTCAATGCTCAAGATGGATATCCTATGTAAAATAAATCACAAGGGCAGAGGAGAGCATAAATAACATTATAAGATTGACACGTAGTATGGCTCAGAATTTTTATTGAGTTTGAGGACGAATCAATTAAATAGATTCCATCACTAACCAGGAGAATAAGTGCTATAACACAGCTCTAGAAATGCAGGGGACAAAATCCATTCTGTTCACCTCACATTGTCTTGTGTTTAGATTTCTTTTCTGCTTCTGTTAGCATTGCTTTCTATTCTAGCTTAAGTGGATGGCCCTTGTGGTGAACTGATGAAGATTCTATCAAACTACTGATTCATTTGTGCTAATCATAAAGCACTCATTCAGAATAAACCTAAAGGATTCACTGTATTCAACCTATAAAACAACTTCTCCACATTCCCACCCTTCCACCCAACTTCTACAGTATCTATTACTCTCCAACTAATATCCCCAACTTGATGGCCTTTCTCTTTCCAATGTTGTACTAAATATGAAGCTTGCAAATTTTCAGTATTAATTCTTGATCTATTGGTCTACTGGACTGTCCCACATACACTAATTCACAGGGGCATATAATAAGATATATTACATATATCATATTACATGTAGTATCCTGTTTTCATCTAATCACCCGCCCAGTCCCCAGATCCCTCCATTCTCTACCACTCACTGTCTGATCATACCACTGACATTGACCACAGGGCTGATTGACATCCTTCTCCCTTATGTTGTATTAGAATACCAAACTTCTGATAACTAAACAATTCCCCTATTGTTCGTGCTGTAGAGTATGCTATCATCGGAAAATCAGTAAAACGGGTATAGTCATAACATGGGCTAATGTGTCTTCATAATTTTAACAAACAATCCCACTGAATTTGAGAAAGATAAAACATGTCAATTTTTCTTCTTTTTGGTTTACAGTCTCTTTTAGTAGGAGGTGCTGTTGGACTAAAAGTCTAAAGCCTTGTTTACTGTTGGATCTGATAGAGCAATGATCTTCACTAATTTCTAAGGCTGGGCTACTAGTTAAAAAGCTTATCTCTAAAAGCACCCATTCTGTGGTTCTTCTAGGTGCTGGTGTAGGTGTCTGGAGCTGTCCATAGACCCCTAATTATGTGGATCTCTCCACCTTCAGAAATCCAGAGAGCTTGCACCTAGGACCATTACTCTTGCAGTGGTTCATACCTAGCCAATCAGATTCTAAAGTTACTCATAATGAATATGCATTAAACTAAAACTAAAGTAAACCTTAAATTTATAGATCGGATCATCTTCATAAAAAATGGAGTTCGACTCGGTTAACAATCATAAAGTGAACCAATAATGATAAAATTAAAATAAAAAGGAAAAAGTGAAGATAAACCAAAAGACGAAAAATAACAGTAAAGAAAATTAAACAGAACGAGTTGCTAGATGGATTTGTATACAGTGGAGTTATTGCATTCACATCTGTGTCATACATATTCATTGTGAATATCCTGAGAAACTGACTGCCTGGGTAGAGAATCCCTGCTTTACTGGGTGGCACTTTTGGCAGTTTGGAAAACACACTTCTCATACTGTGACCTGAGAAGAGAGGTATTTTTCTATGATATGGCTTGCTAACTAGCTGTCATAAGAACATAAGAAATGCTGCTGCTGGGTCAGACCAATGGTCCATCGTGCCCAGCAGTCCGCTTCCACGGCAGCCCCTTAGGTCAAAAATCAGTGCCCTAACTGAGACTAGCCTTACTTGCATATGTTCTGGTTCAGCAAGAACTTGTCTAACTTTGTCTTGAATCCCTGGAGGGTGTTTTCCCCTATAACAGCCTCCAGAAGAGCGTTCCAATTTTCCACCACTCTCTGGGTGAAGAAGAATTTCCTCACATTTGTACAGAATCTATCCCCTTTTAACTTTAGAGAGTGCCCTCTCATTCTCCCTACCTTGGAGAGGGTGAACAACCTGTCTTTATCTACTAAGTCTATTCCCTTCATTATCTTGAATGTTTCTATCATGTCCCCTATCAGTCTTCCCTTTTCAAGACCCTAATCTCTCACTTTACGGCAGCTCCTCCAGCCCCCTAACCATTTTAGTCGCTCTTCTCTAGTCTCTTTCGAGTAGTACCATGTCCTTCTTCATGTATGGCGACCAGTACTGGACACAATATTCCAAGTGAGGGCGTACCATGGCCTGGTACAGTGGCATGATAATTTTCTCCAATCTGTTTGTGATCCCTAGCATTCTGTTCACCCTTTTCGCCGCCGCCACACATTGCACGGATGGCTTCATTGACTTGTCGACCAGTACTCCCAAGTCTATTTCCTGGGGGGTCTCTCCAAGTACCGCCCCGGACATCCTGTATTTGTGTATAAGATTTTTGTTACCGACATGCATCACCTTACACTTATCCACATTGAACCTCATTTGCCATATCGCAGCCCATTTCTTGCAGGTCTTCGCAATCCTCCTGCATCTTCTCTATTCTGAATAGTTTTGTATCGTCTGCAAATTTAATCACCTCACTCATCATACCAATTTCCAGGTCGTTTATAAATATGTTGAAGAGCACGGGTCCAAGCACTGAACCCTGCGGCACTCCACTCGTGACACTTTTTCAGTCCGAGTATTATCCATTTACCCCCACTCTCTGTTTCCTATCCACCAGCCAGTTTTTAATCCACGTGAGTATTTCACTCTCGATTCCATGACTCGCAATTTTTCAAAGTAGTTGTTCATGCGGAACCTTGTGAAACGCCTTCTGAAAATCCAGATATACAATGTCGACCGGTTCACCCTTGTCTATTCGCCTGTTTACCCTCTCTAAATGCAGTAAGTTTGTGAAGCAAGATCTTCCTTTGCTGAAGCCATGCTGGCTGGTCCTTATCAGATCGTGTCCGTTAAGGTGCTCAATGATGCGGTCCTTTTCAGTGCCTCTACCATCTTTCCCGGTACCGAGGTCAGACTCACTGGTCTGTAGTTTCCCGGATCACCACTCGAACCTTTCTTGAAGATCGGCGTAACATTCGCCATCTTCCAGTCTTCCGGAATCCTTCCCGATTTGATCGACAAATTGGCTATTAGTTGAAGCAGTTCATCTATAGCCCCTTTCAGTTAAGGATTGCTGTCTCTGTCATCAGAGGCAGCAGGACTGTGCTTTTGCCACTGTCACTAATGGCCTGGCACCCCAGGTAGATACATCTTTCATTTGGATTGCCATTACCACATGCTCATTACCACACTTTAAAAATCAGCCATAGTCAGTGATCATGGGCAGCATATTCCCAAGCCCTTAGGGTCCCTACATTTTAATCGGTACTGGCCTGGGATAAAGAAAAAATCCTCACATGTGTAAGATAAGACATGGGTGGGTCAGACAGGAAGCTTGAGCCAGAGAGTAGAGCTTGTTGGGCTGAACACAATATGCAAGCTATATGTGTGATACCTTTACATTAGAAAATGTGCAGATTTATATGACCCGTTTTAGTTAACAGCTTGTTAATTTACTGTTACGTGGTGGCTGAAAGATTTTGAAAAATATTTTTGCTATAAAACAGCGAACTACTGTATGTATTTTTAGCTGAAAATTTGTTATGTTTTTCATAGATTCAATAGTAGAGAACCATCCATCTCATAAGCAGCTGATGTTGCTGCTGGACGAAGGAGGACCTGACCCTCTGACCTTTATTCTAAATGCCAATCTGCTCGTAAATGTCAAGCTAACATCATGTAAGTAAGAGATACACACTGTGCCAATTTCATATGGCTTTTCTGTCTTAATTGTACACTTAATTGAATTTAAATGTTTTTAGTCCTTGGTATGGAAAGATTTTGCATTATAGTATTTTGTATCATATTATTTGATTATTGGAACGGTGGTAGTTTGAATTCTTCTTTTTATGTCTCAGCCCACTGGTTTGACTTGCCATCTTTTCACAAGAAAACTAAGCCCTCTGTGTCTTGTGCAGTTCTTCAGAAGTGCATGAGAGTGGATGCTTTTGATCCTATCTCTGTATATTCTGTCTTCTCTATGTACAGGGCTGGAAACCTTGGCAACCATACCTTCCATATTTGTGCCTGTTTTAAATGTCCAGTTCTCCCATAAAATCAGGAAATACCCTGAAAGTATCCACTTAGTTACCAGTGTTAGGATTAAATTTTATGTGTCTTGGAAAACGAGCACAATTAACCTCTCACATGCTGGTGCCTGGTCCTGTGTCTGATTTTTTTTTTTTTAATTAGGATTTTATATACCGCCTATCAAGGTTATCTAAGCGGTTTTACAATCAGGTACTCAAGCATTTTCCCTATCTGTCCCGGTGGGCTCACAATCTATCTAATGTGCCTGGGGCTATGGAGGTTTAAGTGACTTGCCCAGGGTCATAAGGAGCAGCGCGGGGTTTGAACGCACAACCCCAGGGTGCTGAGGCTGTAGCTTCAACCACTGCGCCACACACTCCTACACTTACATCAACAATAGTGTGGGCCAATTGTATGGAATGATCGCCGTACATGGTGGTAAAAGCTTTGATGCTCATAGAATTCCTATAAGCATCGGAGCTTTAACCACCAGGGCCTACGATAAAAAAATACCCTAACACGGCTTCATAAAAGGAAGGGGGTGGCTATGTTATTTCCCAACATAAAAGGAGAATTGCTGAACAGATCTCAAAAGAGCTTAAAGCTTTTAAGAATAATTATTTTGTTTCAAAGTAAGTAAATGTTTACATCATTGTTCTCCCACTTGTACAACCCCTGGGAATGTAGTAGATGATGACATATAAGGGGGTCCCAAACAGTTGGTCTAAAATACAAAATGTCTAATGGATTCGTTGGTCTAAAAGACAATTGGTCTAATTGCACAATTAGTAAGAACATAAGAATTGCCACTGCTGAGTCAGACCAGAGGTCCATCATGCCCAGCAGTCCGCTCACGCGGCGGCCCTCTGGTCTAAGACCAGCACCCTAACTGAGACTAGCCCTACCAGCGCACATTCTTGTTCAGCAGAAACTTGTCTAACTTTGTCTTGAATCCTTGGAGGGTGTTTTCTCCTATAACAGCCTCTGGAAGAGCATTCCAGCTTTCTACCACTCTCTGGGTGAAGAAGAACTTCCTTACGTTTATAGGAATCTATCCCCTTTCAGCTTTAGAGAGTTCCCTCTTGTTCTCCCTACCTTGGAGAGGGTGAACAACCTGTCCTTATCTACTAAGTCTATCCCCTTCAGTACCTTGAATGTTTCGATCATGTCCCCTCTCAATCTCCTCTGTTCGAGGGAGAAGAGGCCCAGTTTCTCTAATCTTTCGCTGTACAGCAGCTCCTCCAGCCCCTTAACCATCTTAGTCGCTCTTCTCTGGACCCTTTCGAGTAATACCATGTCCTTCTTCATGTACGGCGACCAGTGCTGGACGCAGTACTCCAGGTGAGGGCGTACCATGGCCCGGTATAGCAACATGATAACCTTCTCTGATCTGTTTGTGATCCCCTTCTTTAGTGTAAACAAAAGAGGAGATAGGATACTGTATGAGTGAAAAAAGTTAATATGAGAAAATTAAAAAGCATAACTATATGTCAACATTCTAAAAGTGCAGATTTATGGTCAATGTTATGTAGGATTAATTTGTTTATTAGATCAAAGCATATGGCATATATTGACTTAAAAAGTGATCTGCCAACAGACAAAAAATATGACTTTACATCTGTATCTTGATTATTTAATTTTTAGACTAATTGTCCGTTAGTTGAATTAACTTTTAGACAAATTGTGTTAAACCCCATATAAGGAGCAAGAGGCCCACCCAGCTTGCTCATACTGTCCCTTTTGCACTTCTTTTAGCTAAGAATATTCCATTAAGAGCGAACAAGAAAAGGACCTGGGAGTACTGATAGATAGCACCCTGAAACCGTCGGCACAATGGGCGGCGGTGGCGGCGAAGAAAGCAAATAGAATGTTGGGAATGATAAAGAAGGGAATCACGAGTAGATCGGAGAGGGTCATAATGCCACTTTATAGAGCAATGGTCAGACCCCACTGCTGAAGAAGGTGCAGAGACGAGCAACGAAACTAGTAAAAGGGATGGAAAAACTGGAATACGAGAATCGACTTAAGAGGCTGGGATTGTTCTAACTTGAAAAAAGGAGACTGCGAGGGGATATGATCGAGACCTTAAAAATACTGAAAGGAATCAACAAAATAGAGCAGAAAAATTTATTTACATTGTCCAATTTGACACATACAAGAGGACACGGAATGAAGCTAAGTTCAGGACAAATATCAGGAAGTTCTGCTTCACGCAGAGAGTGGTTGACACCTGGAATGCTCTCCCAGAGGAGGTTATTGCGGAATCGACCATTCTAGAATTCAAAAGCAAACTAGATGCACATCTCCTTACGAGAGACATAGAAGGATATGGGTGACTAAAAATTACTTGAATAAAGGTTTTAGTAGCTGGACAACGTTCACACCTCATATATCAAAAACTCTCAGGCTACACACTTACAATAACGCAACATATGAAAAATAATATAGACAAAGAACAACGGAGAAAAATGAACCTCAATTGTGAGGGGCCAGGACTACACAAGTACCTGGACCCATTCACATCATCACGGGTTCATAAAAAAACTCCGTGTACATTTAAATAATTCTCGTTCATACGTTTTATCAAAAACTCTTTTCTCTATTTTTCAAACTTTTTTATGTGTGTGAACCTAGTCAGTAGTATTACTTATCAATTTTTCAGTGTAAACCAGAACCAAGCTAACTAAAAAATTATTAATGAGGGCAACAGCTCAACTTCACAGGTGTAAATAATTGTAGAAGCCTGAAAATACTGCCATCAATGAGAGCAAAAAACGTTCACTCATCTGGAAAAAAAGATGGTTCTGACGATTCTTCAAGTCGTGTCCCCAGTCGTGGGACACGACTTGAAGAATCGTCAGAACCATCTTTTTTTCCAGATGAGTGAACGTTTTTTGCTCTCATTGATGGCAGTATTTTCAGGCTTCTACAATTATTTACACCTGTGAAGTTGAGCTGTTGCCCTCATTAATAATTTTTTAGTTAGCTTGGTTCTGGTTTACACTGAAAAATTGATAAGTAATACTACTGACTAGGTTCACACACATAAAAAAGTTTGAAAAATAGAGAAAAGAGTTTTTGATAAAACGTATGAACGAGAATTATTTAAATGTACACGGAGTTTTTTTATGAACCCGTGATGATGTGAATGGGTCCAGGTACTTGTGTAGTCCTGGCCCCTCACAATTGAGGTTCATTTTTCTCCGTTGTTCTTTGTCTATATTATTTTTCATATGTTGCGTTATTGTAAGTGTGTAGCCTGAGAGTTTTTGATATATGAGGTGTGAACGTTGTCCAGCTACTAAAACCTTTATTCAATTTATTTGGTATACATTCTGATTTATTTAATTGAATTCCCTGTTATATTTAGTTGTATGACTAAAAATTACGCCAGGTGTACACCTGGCAGGGCCTCCGCGTGTGTGGATCGCTGGACTTGATGGACCGAAGGTCTGATCCGGAGATGGCGCTTCTTATGTTCTTATGTTTTGATCATTTGCAGGATTTTGCTCTCTTTCCTCCTTGGTCCTCTGCCATTCTGGACAGATGAGTATACAAGAATCCACAAATTTAATCTACAACTTGTAATTTCTTGTGAACGCGTAATCTTGGCTGCTGATAATGCAGTGTGGTTTTTTTTCCTTGATGTTCTTACGTTTAAATCAGTGGTCTTAAACTCACAGGCCCCCAGGTACTATTTTGCAACCCGTGGTCTGTACGCGATGATCAAGTGTTTAGTTTCTGGCCGGCTCCCATGCTGCAGTCGTTTTTCCTTCAATGCCGCGGGCGGCGGCGGCTCCTCCTGCAATCTGCGATTTATGAACTAAAAGAGTTGTATCTCATGCAAAATTGTCATTTCTTTAATAAGACATTAACTATTTTTTCTGCGGCCCTCCAAGTACCTACAAATCCAAAATGTAGCCCTCCATAGGGTTTGAGTTTGAGACCACTGGTTTAAACCATGCCTCCATTGTGTCTGCAGTAGCATCTTCCACTTCAGGGCACTGAGGTTTTGTTGATGCAGGTTAGTTTTCTACTCAAAATTGAAATGACTACAGAATCATATGGAGGTAAGTAGTTAGATTTAAAAAAATGTTAAAACATGGCTTTTATTTCTTTGGGTGACTGATAGCTATAGGCACTTTTGAAGAACCATATAAAACACAAGGGGCACATATTTCAGTAATAACTTTTCCAAAACATAATTTGTTGTTATCTTTAGCATGTGTAATTACTGTAGTAATAACGTGAGTTTAGTGTACAGTTTGTTTAATTATTGTAATCATTTTATTACTTGCAAAGATTCTTCAGAAAAGTGCTGGTACTTCTCAACCAATGGATTACATGGCTTGGGTCAGGCAGAAATCATTATTCTCTTACTGTGTTTGCCACATGAAGACACTCTTCCAAAAGACATCTTCAAGCTATTTCTCAACATATATAAGGATGCACTGAAAGGTACAGACTGTTCCAATGGGCTGCTCCTAGGAATTATTTGAGTGTTTTCTTGTAGATAACAGTGCGCAGAGCTAAGAGGGCCACCCCTACCCCCCAAAAAAAAGAGAAAGAATGGAGGGAACCTTACATAAATGTGATTGCCGTGCCACAAGCACATGCTCATTAACTGTGTACTTTAGTTCAGAGTTTCCAGATTGGATGGTGCTGGAAGAGAATGAAGAAACTTTTATGGTCACTTAATATTAAAAAAATATATATCTCAAAGTGAGATTGTTTTAAACATCTATTACATTCACTTTATATTCTCAAGTGGCCCCATGGTGATTTGTGTTTTGAAGTCATTTTGTTTTGTGCTATATATTGGTTCTTGGGAAAGTTGGGTTCTCTGCAGATTCTGCTATTGGATTGATGATAATTATTAATATTTCTTTTTATTATTATTATTTATACATTTTTACAAAATTATTCCAAGCATAGACATCTTGTACAGAAAAGTGTGATCAAGACATTAACTTAAGTTACTTTCAATCACTGAAAGATAAATCACTCAAAATTATTAAAAAGAAAAATCAACTTCATTTAATCACACACCAGTCCTCTAATTTTAGATCCAAGACTTAAAGAGTAGAATAGTTAAATCCAAATAGTCATCAAAGAAGCACATTAACTACTACTGAACAGAGAACAAATCATTATTAGGCGCTGTTGTTACTTCATTCTCAAGACATTTCATTGAGAAGAAACTTATCAAATGAGACAGGTCTACAAACACATATTTCAGAGAACGATATCTAATAACACATTTACATGGATATCTTAAAAAGAAAAGATCCCCTATTTGAGTCACTCCAGGTTTCAAATTTAAGAATTCTCTTCTTCTTTTTTGAGTCTCTCTGCAGACATCTGAAAATATCTGGATATGGAATCCCTGGAAGTATTTAGATCTATTCTTGAAGAAAATATTTAGGGTCCAGTCCTTGTCTGGAGCCAGAGCCACAGACAGTAAAAAGGTGGCTGGTATAGCCACTTCTCTGTCCGATTGTTCCAATATAGTGGAAATATCCAATGGTTCTTCTTGAGGATTTCAAGCATTTTCTTTTTTATCAGGATTATGAGATTTAACAGAAAGGTAATAAGCCCTTGTGAGGGGCAGTAGAGAATTTTCAGGTATTTTAAGAATCTCCACAAAGTATTGTTTTATCATATCTCGAGGAGAAATTGATAGGATTTTAGGAAAATTTATAATCCTCAAATTATTAGCCCAACTATTATTCTCCAGAGCTTCCAATTTCCTCCTCATAATTAAATTATCTTTAACCAGTTGATCTTGATTATGTTTGACTATTATTAACTCTTTATTAACTGCGTATCTACTTTTAACAAAAATATATCTTGTTTTAAAGAGTTAATTTCTTCTTTCTGTTCTTTCATTTCTCTATCCAAATTTTTTATTCGCCACCAAGTCCCACAGAGCTTCTAAGGTGACTTCTGGAGGTTTAACCACCGAAAAAGAATATGCTTGTGTGATTAGACATTGTTCTTGTGGCTGGTTTACCTCAATGAATCCTTGGACCTCCTTAGCCTGAGATGTCCCGGTCACAGGTTCATGTAGAAAGAGTGAATCACTCTGGGATGTTCCATTCAGCAAGCTCTCCAACATACTGGCCTCTCAGGATGAGAGTGCTTTCTCTTCGGGTGCACTCTGATCTCGCGGTGAGCTGGCTGCCTGCGGCAATGGCTGAAGAGGGAGGAGCCTAAGGCCCTGATTGGTTCAGGTGCCTAAGGTCCCCCTGGGAGGGGCCTTAGGCATCTGAGCCAATCATGGCCTTAGGCCCCTCCCCTTGAATCCCAGGATACACAGGGAAGGAGAAGGCCCGCCATTTAGCAGTGGCAGGCCATTAGGAGCAGGAAGGAGTGGGCATCCCTCCTGCTGTCAACTAATTTACAGATAAGGGGGGGAGGGTCAGGGGGCATCCGGTGGCAGGAGGGAGTGGGTATCCCTCCTGCTGATTTTGTCTAGTCCTTTCTGTAGGTGTAAAAATCTTAAACCCAGCCCTGATGATCCTAAACTAAAACTAAACTAAACTAAACCTTGGGTTTATATACCGCACCATCTCCACGAATGCGGAGCTCAGCACGGTTTACAGGAAGAAGGATGAGAGAGGAACTACAGTGGAGATTAGATAAGCTTAATGTTCACAAACATAAGTTAAATTATCTGGAACTAAAATGCATGCGTATTTTGTTTTTCAATAGGAAAGTACATAGGAAACCTGGAAAATATTTCTTTTACTGAGAGTTTTCTCAACAGCAAAGACCATGGAGGATTCCTATTCTTTACACCCACATATCAGGATCTCAGTGAACTTTCTTTGCCAAATAGTCCTTTCATCTGTGGCACTCTCATCCAGAAGCTGGAAGTTCCATGGGCAAAGATTTTTCCTATTCGGCTAATGTTGAGATTGGGAGCAGAATATGGTGGTAAGCTGACCCCAGTTCAGAAAAACACATATACTCAACAATGATTTGCTTTAGAATTGTGTGGATTATAAACCCATCTTCAGTGAAATGCAGTGTCTTTTTTAGGGTTTCTTTTCAAAATATATTTGCTTTGCTGACCCAATTTATTCTCTTTGATGTCTAAGAGTGCTAATATGCAAGCAGTGGCGTAACGAGGGAAGCTTGCACCTCTCATCTCACCCCCCCCCAGCAATGGGCGTCTCTTAAATGCACCCCACAGTACCTCTTAAGTCTTCTGTTCTTCACCAACAGCAAGCAGGGTCTCTTACTCACTGCTTGCACCAGCTCGAGCCTTCCTTCTGATGTAACTTCCTTGTCCCGTGAACAGGAAGTTACATCAGAGAAAGGAGTTTGTGCTATTGCTGGCAAATAATAGAAGACTTAAGAGGTACCGGGAGGAGTGCATTTAAGAAACCCTCCCCCATCTCTGGGGGGGATGGGGGGTGTTGGAGAGATGCAAGCTCTGAGCCAATCAGGGACTTCCTTAGGAAGGAGCCTAAGGAAGTCCCTGATTGGCCTAAGGCTGGGGTAATACATGCAAAATATCTGTGCCATTGAAAAAATTTTTTTTTTTTTTTTAAACCAGGCTAACCAGTTACCGCCAAGTCTAGAGCAATCAGGTTTTACAGTTGGTAAAATCCGATTCTAAATAGCCAAGCAATGTTTGTGCTTTGCTATTTTGCATAGGGTTTTCTAATTTGCATGGCTTGGATCAGATCGTTAAATGGGCGATCGGGGGAAAAACACACCGTGGGCAGTTTTGTGCATCGGGGAATCCGATCGATCGCTAAACTGTAGCCCCTCCCAAGCAAGCACTCAGGTGACCTCACTAGCCTTGCTATTTAATTTGATTAACCGTTCTCCTTAACTGTATCCATGACATCTTGTTTGTCTGTCTTGCCTGTTTAGATTGTAAGCTCTTTCGAGCAGGGACTGTTTTCTTACTCTTTGTGACTCTATACAGCGCTGCGTGCATCTGGTAGTGCTATAGAAATAATTAATAGTAGTGGTAGTAAACTGGTCAAACTGGTTAAGCCACGATCGGGACATGATCGGTAAGTTTTGTGCATCCCCCAGCAAATCTGCTCACTTAATCAGTTAACAGACTGAATATCAGCGCTAACTAGTTAAGTGCTGGCTCTATTCCTAGACTGCTCTTAACCTAGCCGGCTAGGACTTTGGCAGTCAGAGGGGATATTCAGCAATACAGCTAATTAAGCACTGCTGAGTATTCAGGAATGGCCAGCTCAGCAGAGCTGTGCCTCTCCTGTCTAGTTAAACTTTCTTGTTTTCTGACACCTTCAACTGATTTCCCCCCACCATCCCACTTCCCACCACCTCTTTTACATGGGGCACCCGTGGGGATTGGCTTGGCAAGATAAACACATTTCTGGTTTTCTATTTTTTTCTATCTCTCAACTGCTACCTTTACTATTGAAATATGTAGCTCCCACCATTTCTACTTTCCTTTGTCTTCTCAAATCGATTACATGCTCCTTTCCTAAAACTACTACACTATTTCAACGCAATTGTAAACTGCACTGATGTTTTTGCCCAATGTAGTATATCAAAAATAAAAATAAACTTGGAAATTTTGAATATGGTCTGAAATGGGGCAGCTAAAATTTTATGCTAAGAAACGCAAGGTCATGCGTTTGTGCTGCAAAAACCCGAAGGAACGGTTCAAATTAGGGAGTGAAGAGCTTATGTGCATGACAGAAGAGCGGGACTTGGGTGTGAAAAGGTGACGGCGAAAGTTAGAAAGATGCTAGGTTGCAAAGGGAGAGGTATGGCTAGTAGGAAAAAGGAGGTATTGATGCCCTTGTATAAGACTTTGGTGAGACCTCATTTAGAATATTGTGTACAGTTCTGGAGGTCGCACCTTCAAAAAGAAATAAAAAGGATGGAGGAAGGCTACTAAAATGGTATGTGGTCTTCATCCTAAGGCGTATGGGGACAGACTTAAAGATCTCAATCTGTATACTTTAGAGGAAAGGCGGGAGAGGAGAGATATGATAGAGACGTTTAAATACCTATATAATGTAAATGCGCATGCGTTGAGTCTCTTTAATTTGAAAGGAAACTCTGCAATGAGAGGGCATAGGATGAAGTTAAGAGGTGATAGGTTCCGGAGTAATCTAAGGAAATACTTTTTTACAGAAAGGGTGGTAGATGCATGGAACAGTCTCCCAGAAGAGGTGGTGGAAATAGAGACTGTGTCTGAATTCAAAAGGGCCTGGGATAGGCACATGGGATCTCTTGGAGAGAGAAAGAGATAATGGTTACTGCGGATGGACAGACTAGATGGGCCATTTGGCTTTTATCTGCTATCATGCTTCTATGTTTAAATCACTAATGAATTGAAGTGATCTATTGTTTATTGTTAAATATTTTCTTACATTATTTATTAGTATGTACAGGAAGCAGAAGCTTTTTGCACTTGTACAATATATAAAATGTATTTCTAATATCTATTCTTTTGTTTCTTGCAAAGTGTACCCATCTCCTGTAACGAGCATTAGACATCGGAAGCCTCTCTTTGGTGAAATAGGACATACCATTATGAATTTATTAGCTGTAAGTGAAGGGATGTATTTATAATGTTACAGTTTTTTTTGCCATGAAACCCCCCCCCCCCCAAGAAGAACCAGGTTGGTGCATGAGGACCATCTATATCCTGGCCAAGGAGAAAGCCACACTGTTGTCCTTTACTCAGGACTTCCCTTGTCACATGTCACACAAATCTTGTAGCAGCATACTGAAACCCTGTGCAGTTTATACAGCCTCTCTCATTCTGTAACCACTTTTTGTACTTTTATGATGTGTTTAAATATGTATTTGTACCATATATACTTGAATATAAACCTATCTGAGTATAACATAACTTGAGATAAGTTTTACCCCCCCAAAAGGGAGGAAAACTGTTAACTCTAGTATAAACTGGGGGTGGGTGGGTGTTTATATTCAAGTATTCATGTATCCTGTCTCTCCGCAACAACTGACATTTCTTTCTGAATCTCCCACCCCCACAACAGGGCTGCTGTCCCTATTCTCCCACAATGTTGAATATCTCCCTTCTGACACTACTCTTGTGTGTCCCTGTCTCCTCCCCATCCCCCCCAGACCAGCAACTCTCCCTCTCTCTCCCCTCCCTCTTTCGGCCTCCCCTGGGGTCCCTTGACACTAACACCGCCACAGTAGCCAACATTTCCTGCCTCCCCCACCCCCCAATCATCCACAAATCAGCTCTTCACTTACTGGCATTTACTTCCCCAGCAGACGCTGACAAAAGTTTTGTGCTGACTGGGCATTGAGCATCTGCACATTCTGGGTGGGAGCTGACAAGACTTTTGAGCACTTGCAGATGCTCAAGGCCCCACACGGATTCAGTCAGCACATAACTTTGTTAGTGTCTGCTGGGGAAGCAAATGCCGGTAAGTGAAGAGCTGATTTGTGGATAATTGGGAGGTAGGGAATGCGGGAAATGTTGACGGTGGTGGCGGTGGCATCAGCAGAGAGAGGGGGGTTCAGAAAGAAATGTTGACTGCTGCAGGGGGTGGAGGTGATGGCGATGAGGATGGGGGCGGGGTTGAAGAAAAAAAAATGCTGGTTATCAGATGGCATGGAGAGATGAGAGGCTCAAATATAAACAGAGCCCCCCCCCCCCATTTTTGGCCCTTTTTTAAACCAAAAATATTGGTTTATATTCAAATTTCACTTTCAAATTTGGATATGTGAATTTTGAGCTTTGTGCCTGATGGCTTTTTAAATGTGCTTTACAGGACCTCAGAAATTTTCAGTACACCTTACCAACTGTAGATGGATTACTGATCCATATGGAAATGGGTAAAAGCTGTATAAAAATACCTGTACATCGGTACAGTGAGGTTAGTAATTTGGTAATATATTATACTGTTTTTCTTTACTTTTTTCTATAGCATAGTACTAATAATTTTTAGATAACTCAATCAGCAATTAAAACTTTGCTTTTACCTGTATAGTGTTTAAAGTTGTTGAAAGGTTAGCTGAGGGACATAGGGGCAGAGGGAGTAGAAGTTAGCTTCCATATAGCAATTTATATACACATCTGCCCAAAGTGGATAAAGTTGCTGCTGGGTAGATAGCATAGGCCATTTTGGTTTTGATTTACCATTTGTTATTGTGTTGACTTCCCTCCTGCTTACAGAAAGAGAAAGAAGAGTCTTGCCTCAATATGTAACAACTAGACACAGAAAGAAGGCAAGCGAGATGTCAAAATCCACTAAGCAGTTACTTTATTGTAATAGAAAGTCACAAAAATCTTTAAAAGTTCCAATAAGGATTCCGTGGATGCCTTCTTCAGGGGACAAATAACACGTAGGTCAGTGATCTCAAACTCAAATCCTTTGCAGGGCCACATTTTGGATTTGTAGGTACTTGGAGGGCCTCAGAAAAAATAGTTAATGTTTATTAAAGAAATGACAATTTTGCATGAGGTAAAACTCTTTATAGTTTATAAATCTTTCCTTTTGGCTAAGTCATAATAATAATATTGTAATTTTTAGCTAAAGAGACATATGATCAAGAAACTGTTTTATTTTATTTTTGTGATTATGATAAACATACCGAGGGCCTCAAAATAGTACCTGGTGGGCCGCATGTGGCCCCCGGGCCGCGGGTTTGAGACCACTGATGTAGGCTGTGTTATAAATGTGTGTCGTGGGCTCAAACAAGGCAAAATACACATCGACATTTTCGTAACAAATCACGCCAAAAATGCCTCTGAGGAAGGTATCCACGGGATCCTAGTCAGGACCTTTTTAAGATTTTGTGACTTTCTAATACAATAAAGTAACTGCTTGGTGGATTTTGACATCTCACTTGCCTCCTTTCTGTGTTTGGTTGTTTCACTGCTGCTTAGCCAACCCCTTCTCCCCTCTCCCAGTTTTGAAAGGACACGAATCAGGGCAGTTTCTGTGCTGTTTGTCTGAAGTGCATTTAAATCTCAAGAGGGTGTGTTGGGGGCATGTTTGGGCAGGATTAGGATGGACTTTTATGATTTGGATATTTTTCTGCAAAAAGGGAACAATGCATAAAACATACAGGGCAAATCTTGGACGTTTGGGGCTAGATTTGTTTCAATAATGAATATGTGCCAAAGAGGTGTCCAAACTGACTAGATGACCAATGAAGACATGGCCCCCTTTACTTCCCCAGTGGTCATTGACCCCCTTCCACCTCCCAAAGATGTGAATAAAACAGTACATACCAACCTGTATGACAGCTTCAGATGTTATAGCCAATCCTATCAGAGAGCAAGCAGGTCCCTGGAGTAGCCTAGCGGTCAGTGCAATGGAATACAGAGAAGAGGAAACAGGTACATATCCCACTCTAACTAGTACATTTGTGATAGAAATTTTGAGCTTTCTAGAAACCACCCAAAACCACCTCACCTGTACCAACAGGCATAAGGGCTGTACCAAAGGCATAAGGGCTATTGGGGTGGTATACAGTTGGGTAGAGTAGGTTTTTGGTAAGTTTTGGAGGGCTCACCATACAGTGTAAGGGAATTATGGTAAGTTGTATACTCAAGATTTTTTATGTGCCCCACTGTTCTATTGGGATGTCTGTGTGGCCAGTCTGCTGGCCTCTCCTACGTCCCAATAGCTGGTTTTAGTGTGGTTTTCACTTGGACTGTTTTTACCGAAAATGGTTCTGAAAGATTGACGCACTGAGGCCAAACACATCTAAGAAATGTCCATATTCAAAACAAAAGATGTTTTCCTGTTTTGAAAATTGTCATGTTTACTACTGGATTTTTGGACGTTTTCCTCAAAATGTCTAAACTCAAATTCAGACATCATATTGGAAAAATGCCCTTCGACATTTCTTTTTGGAAAAGGTCTTTAGTCTTTAATCATCTTAATACTGTGTGTTATTCCACTAAAACTCTGGAAACATCCTGGAGCAGTTAGCTGAGGCTATGACTGGGAATCTGTCTCTGTGCAACAGGGACACTGCTGATCAGGTTCTCTTGCCCATCAGCCAAAGCTCTGAAGGGAACCCTGCTCTGTGAATAGCGATGCAATGACTTGGATAAAAATGGGGGAAACTCCTCATTGATGGCATTGTAACCCAGTAGAGGCAGGTTCTGATTGCTCTAGAACAGTGTTTTTCAACCGCTGTTCCGCGGCACACTAGTGTGCCGCGAGATGTTGCCTGGTGTGCCGCAGGGCCGCCATCAGGGCAGTACTACCAGTCCTGCATTCAGGGGCCCGGAGCTGACAGGGGGCCCGAGGCAGGGGCGCCAGTAGCTCGCCAAGGCAAAGTGAATCGTTCACCCAGGACTCACTTTGTCTTGGTGATCTAATCTATCGAGCCGATAAGTCTTCTTCTCCCCGACGTCAATTCTGCAGTCGGAGAGGAAGTTCGGGCCAGCCAATCGCTGCCTGGCTGGGCGGAACTTCCTCTCCGATTGCAGAATTGACGTCAGGGAGAGCATGCGTCAGCGTCGGCTTGGGGCCTGTTATCCATTGGTGGGTCCTGTTCCCCGATGGCAGCGGCAGTGGCAGTTGCTTGGGGAAAGGCAGGGAGAAAGAAAGAAAGGGGGCAGGCAGGGAAACAGAAGGAAAGAAGAGAAACAGAAAAAAAGAAAGAAAGGTCAGGGAGAGAGGAAGAAAAAGTTGGGGAAGGGAATGAGGTGTGGAGGAGAGAAAGCATACAGGCTGATAGAAGGGAAGAAAGATTGGATGCACAGTCAGAAGAAGAAAGTGCAACCAGAAATCACCAGACAAGGTAGGAAAAATGATTTTATTTTAAATTTAGCAAAGTGGAGGCAATATTACCACAGTTTTCAAAGGAATTTGCCCAAATAACTTAATAGTTAACTGGGTAAATTCCCAGAGAAGAAAACTTCCCTTCACTTACTATGCACAGTTCTGAATTTATATCTGCTGTCTATATTTTACAATATGGTCACCTTTTACTAAACCGCAATAGTGGTTTTTAGCGCAGGGAGCCTATGAGCGTCAAGAGCAGCACTGGGCATTCAGCGCAGCTCCCTGCGCTAAAAACTGCTATTGTGGTTTAATAAAAAGGATGGAGGGTATATTTGTCTATTTTTGTATGCTATAAAAACCAAATACAGAGAGAGACAGAGCTGTTGACGAAGAGCTACGTGTGTGTCTTTCTTCGATTCCAGCCAGAATATCAGCTTTGTGTTCAGCCAAACAGGCCCAGGTTTCGCACTGAATAAAGTATTTTATAATTTTTCACTATTCTGTTTACTTAATATTTCATAATAAAGTAATTATAAAATACTTTCTTTGTGTTTATTTGATTCCTATTCAAGAGAATTACTTTATATATAGTCAATATAGGCACAGAGTTAAATTTTTTAACATTTTCTAATGGTGGTGTGCCTCGTGATTTTTTTCATGAAACAAGTGTGCCTTTGCCCAAAAAAGGTTGAAAAACACTGCTCTAGAAGCTCGAAGAATGAACTTCCAAGTGACAGGGGAAAAAAAAAGAACAGAGCTTACAAAAGGGAGATAGTGTTGCAGTAGAAAATGAATGGGGCTGGTCTCAGTGTGGCTGCACTTTTCAAGGCTGCATTGTTTGTTCGCCTGATGAGTCAAACATTGGTGAAACAAGGTCGCTTGTTGGGAAGATTGGAGAAGACATGACAGCATTGGAGCTCAAGTCGTCTTTTGTCAGCTAAGTCCTTGAACATACCTCCGGGTGACTTTGCCCTTTTCTAAACCGGAGTTGTTCTGTGAGGGAGTTTTTTTGCCAGTGAAAGTATTTAAATCTGACTCATTCAAATATACGATTATGTTTAATGTTTATAATCTTTTGTAAACCGTGTAGAACAGGGGTCTCAAAGTCCCTCCTTGAGGGCCGCAATCCAGTCAGGTTTTCAGGATTTCCCCAATGAATATGCATGAGATCTATGTGCATGAACTGCTTTCAATGCATATTCATTGGGGAAATCCTGAAAACCCGACTGGATTGCGGCCCTCAAGGAGGGACTTTGAGATCTCTGGTGTAGAACTTTTTGGTAACGCGATCTATAAGTATAATGTTATGTTAATTTGTACCTTTTGGTTCTATACTGCCACATTAGTCTGAGGCTTTTTCTCCCTCTTTTTGGGTGCATGCTGGGTTTGAAGAGGGGGATACCTCGGTGCCACGATCACAACACTTTGACTCATTATGTGAACATATTATATATTGTGCATCCTTGAATAATTTGTTAACACAGTAGAAAATGAATGCCATGCTGTCTGAGCCAGCCCTGCTTCCTCCATCTTACCTGTCTCCCAGAGCTGGCTTCTAGCAATCCAGCACAGATTTTTGCTGTTACTGCTAGTTAACAGTATCACAGTGATTAATTCAATACAAATGCAAGGTACAGAAATAATGAGAATGCATTTGCCTTTTTAGTTATAAATTAAGTCTGTCACGGTACTAGTTTATAACAGAATTGCCCCCTCATTCTGTAATCTAGTTTACAAAATTAGTGCATCTTTGGACATGCATTTGTGTGCATAGGTTATACAATAGTAGGAGTTACATGTGCAAATTAATTGCCCAATTAGGTGCAAATTGGCATTAATGAGCAATAACCAACAATTTTTTTTTTTTAAATAATTCTTTATTCATTTTCAAATTTTACATGAAGTGTACAAAATATTGAATTACAACTAATGAATACACAATATCACTTTTATATCTAATACATAATATTCTAAACATATTTTTATCCCCTCTCCCTCCCCCCACCCTTCAAGTACTTTCCAATCACCCCATACATATTGTATATCATATTATAACATGTTGTGTAAAAATTATTTTCACTACCCCCCTCCATGTGTGTCACAAAGAAGATATTGAAAAGAAGAAGAGAAATCCTACTATTCATTCACTACAATATTTTGTCAATGGCCCCCATATTTTTATAAATTTAGGATATATCCCTCTTTGTATTGCTATTGCTCTTTCCATTTTGAATATATGACAAATTGTATTCCACCAAAATGTATAATTAAGGTTACTATGATTCTTCCAGTTAAAATTGCATTTCAAAAACTTTTAATGTAGGGACAATGATACAGTAAATGATCCAACGTCCCAGGTTCCAGATTACAGTGCCAGCATTTATTGGACTTAGAACTATCTAATTTTTGCAAATGTGTAGGGGTCCAAAAAGCTCTATGTAATAAAAAGAACCAAGTTTGTCTCATAGATGCTGACACTGTACATCTCATTCTCCAAGACCAAATTAGTGGCCATTGAGATGCAGTAATTTGATGCTTAATCTCAATGCTCCAAATGTCTCTTAGACCATTTTTTGGTTTTTTATTCATATATCCAGATATTAATTTATACCACAAAGCGGCTTGATGCCCTAGGAAGTCTGCTTGAAAACATAAGAACTCTAAACTATATTGATTATTCAATGTTTTCCATTCAGGGAACCCAACCTGAATGGCCTGCTTCAATTGCAACCATTTAAAACTTTGTGTTTTACTAAGACCAAATCTATGTTGCAATTGTGAAAATTCCAGCAGTTTACCTTCTGAAATAACATCATTTAGAGATCGAATGCCTGCAATAATCCAGTTCTTCCAAAGGATTTGAGCTCCGCCAATTTTGATCTTGGAGTTTATCCATAGAGACTGATTAGTTGACTTGTTTATTGGGATAGGTGTTAATTTACTAATAAACCTCAACGTTTTCCAAGTATCCATTAATATCTTATTTTCTCTGTATCTTCTAGGCATGTTAATACTTGGAAGATGAACTAAATTTAGGGGAAACATAAGGCGCCATTCCAAATACAACCAATCTGGTGCATTATCTATAAGTTCTGGGAGGATCCAATACATACACTGACGTAGAATATAGGCTTGATGGTACCTATAAAAATTTGGAAAATTTACCCCTCCCTCCTTAATTGATTTTTGCAAAGTTACTAAAGCTATTCTAGGTATTTTACCAAGCCAAAGAAATTTCGTTAAAATGCTATTAAGCTTTTTATAAAAGGACCCCTGAAAATAAATAGGTATCATACTCATTTGGTAACAAACTACAGGCAACATCATCATTTTAATAGTTTGAACTCTCCCCCACCAAGAAATATGTAAAGGGTTCCATTGCTCACACAACTCCGTAACTTTTTTTAATACAAATTTTTCATTCTCTTTTACAGTATCTTCAATTGTATTTTTAACTTGAATGCCAAGATATTTAAATCCTTCTTCCTTCCATATGAACGGAAAATCTTCAAATAGTCCTTTTACACAATGAACATTTAAAGGTATAATTTCCGACTTACTCCAGTTAATTTTATAACCTGAAAATTTACCAAACATATCAATTAATTCTAATAGACATGATAAGGTAGACTGTGGATTTCTCAAATAAAGTAAAATATCATCCACATATGCCGAAACTTTATATTCCATATCAGAGTATGGAATACCCTGTATCCCCCCTGCTTGCTGTATTGCTAATAATAAGGGTTCTAATACAACATCAAATAACAAAGGAGATAAAGGACAACCTTGTCTAACTCCCCTTTGCAATTTAAAACCTTCAGATATCATATTATTAATACTTAATCTTGCAATCGGGAAGCTATACAATGTTTTTACCATTTGTATAAATCCAGAACCTATACCAAACCATTCTAAAGCTTGATACATAAAATTCCATTCTACTCTATCAAATGCTTTTTCTGCATCCAATGAAACTGTAAAAGCCGGTTCATCCATTTTTTTTTTATAAATTTAACATATGAAACAATAATCTAGAGTTATTAGAGGAGTGCCTTTTAGCAATAAAACCAGTCTGATGCGTGTCTATAATATGTGGGAGAGCTTTGGCTAATCTCAAAGCCAATATTTTCGCCAAAAGTTTGTTATCAACATTTATTAAAGATATGTAGTTCGAAACCAAAGTAGGATCTTTATTTGGCTTAGGCAAAACTATTACTACTGATTCAGCCATAGTACCTTTAATATTACTTTTTATAAGTTGTGTTTGATATAAATTTAGTAAAAATGGGGAAAGGACATTTTGAAATGTTTTATAAAATTCTACTGTATAACCATCACCACCTGGAGCGGATCCAACTCTAAGAGATCTCAATGCTGTTTCTAATTCTTTTAATGATATAGGTTCATCTAAACTCCGTTTTATATGATCAGGAACCTTAGGTCCATTAATTAAATCTAAAAAATTTTTACCATTTTTTTGCCTCTCCAAATAAGGCTCAGAAGAATACAGGTCCTTATAAAATTTTAGAAATTGTTTTAAAATTATATCTGTTTGATTTGTTATTATACCATTATCATCTTTTATCCCATTAATATTAGTTTTTCTTTTTTTTGCTTTAAGATAAGAACATAAGAACATAAGCAATGCCTCTGCTGGGTCAGACCTGAGGTCCATCGCGCCCAGCAGTCCGCTCACGTGGCGGCCCAACAGGTCCAGGACCTGTGTAGTAAACCTCTATCTATACCCTTCTATCCCCTTTTCCAGCAGGAAATTGTCCAATCCTTTCTTAAACCCCGAAACTGTTCCCTGCCCTATAACGTCCTCTGGAAGCGCGTTCCAGGTGTCGACCACACGTTGGGTAAAGAAGAACTTCCTAGCATTCGTTTTGAATCTGTCCCCTTTCAACTTTTCCGAATGCCCTCTTGTTTTTTTATTTTCTGAAAGTTTGAAGAATCTGTCCCTCTCTACTCTCTCTATGCCTTTCATGATCTTGTAAGTCTCTATCATATCCCCTCTAAGTCTCCTCTTCTCCAGGGAAAAGAGACCCAGGTTCTCCAATCTCTCAGCGTATGAAAGGTTTTCCATCCCCTTAATCAGTCGTGTCGCTCTCCTCTGAACTCTCTCGAGTAACGCCATATCCTTCTTAAGGTACGGCGACCAATACTGGACGCAGTACTCAAGATGCGGACGCACCATTGCCCGGTACAGCGGCAGGATAACTTCTTTCGTTCTGGTTGTAATACCCTTCTTGATTATACCTAGCATTCTATTCGCTCTCTTAGCAGCCGCTGCGCTAATAATCTTCCCGCCTTATTAGAATTTCCATAATACATTGTTTGCTTGGAAAACAAATCTCTTCTTATCATTTTTGAAGTTAATTCATTATATTTACCTTTTGCTTTCAAAAGAGCTTGCAAAACCTCATGTTCCCATTTACTTACCAATTTAGTTTCTAATATTTTAATTTCTTTTTCTAACTCTATATACTGCATTTTAATCTGTTTCCTAACAAAAGCTGAATATGATATAATATTACCTCTCATAGTTGCTTTAAATGCATCCCATACATTTTCATTAGATGTATCCTCCACTAAATTCATTTGAAAGAAATCATTAATTTGTGTTTTAAAATTTTCCAAAAATTTGTCATCCACCAGCAATGCATTATCAAATCTCCAAAGAGGTCTTCTATTCTCTAATTGATCTAATTGTAATTCTATCCATACTCCCGCATGATCCGAAATAATAATAGGATCTATGGAAGCTTTAATCACTTGTTGCACCTTATGTGATGAAATAAAAATATAATCTATTCTTGAAAATGATTTATGGACCTGTGAACAAAATGAAAATTCCTGATCATTAAAATGAAGAATACGCCATATATCCTTCAAATCACATGATTGAGCCAAATTATCTAAACCTAAAGATTTTATGCTTTTACCTGGTTTTTTATCCAATAATGGATCCATTACAGCATTAAAATCTCCAGCCACCACTAAATTAGAAGCAGCCAGTGGTAACAACATACTCTGCAACGTTTTAAAAAATTCTGATTGATTCGAATTAGGGGCATATATATTAAACAACGTCAGGGTATTATTTCCCATACTTATATCAATATGTATCCATCTTCCATGTGGATCTGAATTTACTACCTTAAAATTGGCCATACATTTTTTATTTATAAGAACTGCTACCCCTGCTTTTTTACCTGCTGCTGGAGCAAAAAAACATTCCTTCACCCACCCACCCTTTAGTTTCTGTGATTCCTTTATATTCAGATGAGTCTCCTGCAAACAATAAACATCCGCGTTTTGCTTTTTTAAAAATGCTAATACCTTTTTTCTTTTGATTACATGATTCAGGCCATTGACATTAATAGAAAATATCTTAAAAGACATTTTATATTTTAAACTTCTCATCATAATCTTCTTCCTTCCTTCCTTCATATTTAAGATCTAATAAATTTTTCTCAATGACACACATTTTTACCCCTGAAGTATCCAACCCCTTATTGATCTTTTCCTTAATCATTCTAGTAATACCTTTAAAACCCATCTTTTTCCCACCCTTCCCCCCCAATATAATGACTGCTTAAGGACACACATTGCAACAGCAACCCCAACATCCCCCTCTCCCCCAGGCAACCAATATTAATTAATATCCCCTTTATCATTTCTTAAGATAAACTAATTAATCTTCCACAGTGTATCTTAGTATATATCTCTCTTCTAAACATAAAATCTTTTTTTTTTTTTTACCATTTTAAAATAATTATATTCTCTATCGGTTATTTAACCTTTGATAACTTTAACCATATTTAATTCCTAACATTCCACTAATGTATCTTTATCTACTCACCATTCTTTAAATTATATTTCCCCAATATTTTAGTTTATACCACAAAATTCTATCATAAACATATATTTAATAAAGTAGTGTTATTTTTCCTATATCTCATACACTCTAATCCAGCAACCTTTATCATCCTTTTAATATCTAAAAATAAATATCCATATCTTCATATACTTTTTAAAAGTTGAATACAATTTTATAATTTTTATCATCTATTTATATATCAACATTTTTTTTTTCCATTCTGAAAAATGAAATTTTTAATTTTATAATTATTAAATTTTTTTTTTATACATTTTCTTCTTTTCCAATTAAAATCCAATCCTTTTGAAACTATAATATTACAAAATCAAACTTTACAATTAATCTTTTAGTTATCTCCTTCAATTATCAATAATTGCATATTATGTATCTTTCTTGTATATTTTTCATTTTTATTTCCTTTCGTTTACTTACATCTAAATGTCATAGATCATTTTTGTCTATGATTAGTCCATTCTACATTCTTCTTTTTGTTATCCTTTCATTCATTACTTTTCGTTTGTTAATTTATTAAATTAACTGATCTTTCATATTGTTTTCTTATCTATATCCTTCTTCCCTTTAGTCTCTTGACTGTCATTTGTCATTTTATTTAATATCCTTTTTTTTATCCATTCTGCTTTCTTCTTTTACCCATTTGTATTATTATCTGGTCCATTCTTCTCTTTTCTCCTTTTGTTAATTATTCAAGTTCTTTATTTCTTTCTGATCACTCTTTACTCCAGCCATCCAACCTTTACTCTTCTAAAGTTTAGTCTCGTGAGTTTCCAGTCCATCTTTCTTGACTATTACTTCTTTATATTTTTTTATTGTATTTTTCCTTTGTTCATTTTATTTCCTGTTCTTTATTTCATATTCTTCTTTCTTCAGTACTCCAAAGTCTCATAGTTTTATATTAAATTATTTGCACAATATCCATCAAAACCAGACTTGATATTTTCTGTTCATTTCAATATCCATTATGTTAAAATGACATAGGTTCTGATTTTGAAAGAAAGGTCTTTAGCTTTTCCGGATCTTCAAAATACAAAGATTTATCCCCAGAAGATACCCTCATTTTTGCTGGGTAATACAATCCATATTTATATCCTTTTTCCTTTAATTGAGGTCTCAAGTCAAGGAATTTCTTCCTTTTGTTTGCTGTGTTTTTAGCAAAATCAGGCAAAAACCATATTTTGGATCCTTTATAATTTAAATTTTTATCTTTCTTGGCAGCATTTAAAATTTCTATTGCTTGCTGATATCTTAACATTTTAAATATTAATGGTCTTGGTCTGCCTTGATTTTCCATATTTTTTAATGGGATCCTGTGCGCCCTTTCTATTTCTAAAGGCTGTTTAAAATCCAATTGCAGTATTTTAGGAATTAGATTTTCTAAAAACTGTATGGCATTTTTCCCTTCCAAATTTTCCTGCATTCCAAAAAGTTTTATATTCTTTCTTCTTCCTCGGTTTTCATAATCTTCCAGCTGATTTTTCAATTGAATCAGTTCCAAACTGTCATTTTTACATCTGTTTCCTTCACATTCTAAAACCTCCATTTTAGCTTCTAAGTCAGTTGTTCTTTTATTATTTATTTCCATTTGTCTGTGGATAATTAGTATTTCTTCCTTCATTTCAGCCATATTACTCACAGTCTCTTTAAGCATTTGTTTAATTTGTCTCAGTTCCTCCATAACTTCGGCTTTGCTCAGCACATCCGACTCTTCAGCAGGAAGCGAAACCTTACTCGGGGTAATTTGATCCTGCTTCTGCCTTTTCGCCGACACACCAGTTTCATTTTTGTTTTGTCGGGTGCTTGCCATGCTCCCTCTCTTCTTTTCGCTGTTTTACACCGAAATCGGCTTAAAGGGGAAAACTTTTTTTTGCCAACCGTTGCCAGGTTGAGAGGAGCGCCGCGATCACACGTCCATTTTGTGTGCGCCCTAAGCCACGCCCCCTCGCAATAACCAACAATTATTGGAATTAATGGGCACTAATTGATCTTAATTTGTTGTATGCACAAAACTGTAGTTAGGTGCTATTCAATAATGTTAGCAGCTAAATTATGTAGCATATAATTGTGAGAGGGGCATGAAGGTGGATGGGGTGTGCCATGCATTTAAGTGCTAAGCTTTTAGAATACTGTCAGTTACGCAGGTAACTGTTATGTTTAGGTGCAACCATTTACACCAGCCGTAGAGCAAGCATAACAGCTCGTGCCAAAAGTTATGCGCACAACTGCAGACCTGTGCTAGTATCCTCTAATGGCAATTAAGCTGCCGTTATAGAATTCAGGGGGCCAAATTCTATAAATGGCGCTCAAAATGGATACCGATAAAGTTTCTATAAGAACGCTAACTTTGGGCGCCCAACTTTCACCTACTGAAACCTGGTGTAAATGCCGGTGCCCGACTTGGGCACACTGACCCATTATTCTGTAGCAGCACTCGCAGCTTTATGGACTGCCCTGATGTGCCCACGCTCCTCCATATTCCCATAGCTACGCCCTTTTTGAGTTGCACGCTATGGGATTTGGGCACCAAGTGTTACAGAATAACATGCAGCCAGATGTGCAAGTAAATCTCAATTGGTGCCAGTGAATGTCAATGATTGGTTGTTGGCAGCCAATTACTGCTCATTAATGGCTCAGCAGCCAATTAAGTTGCACGTGCACCTCAGGATCGCCCCCAAATATGGATGCCTAACTTTAAGTGATTTATACAGAATTACCCCCCACTGTGTGCCTAGTGGCCTCATGTAATCAAAAAAAAAAAAGCAGGAAGGGATGGCAGGCAGAGTTGAAGCATTGATTGTGATGTTGTTATGATGAGGTTTCAAATCTGATTAATCATCCACAAAACTAAAATCATTAATAATCTATATCATTACTAATTTTGAAATGTAGTTCTAAATCGAAAGGGATTCATTTGCACCTCTAAAGTTTTGAATACTGATTTCTCCTACAAATGGATTTTTTGCCAAAAGATGGCACAATTGTCTCGCTGAAGAGATTCCATACCTGCAGGCTTTGAGGTGAAGGACATGTCCCAGTAATAAACATCCACTGCTAGGAAAGGGAAAGCAGTTCTATATTTTGCTCTGAGCTCAGAAAAGAAAACTTATATAAATAATTTTTTTTAAATTGAAAATAAAAGTGAGATTTGGGTAGAACAGATGTTTCATTGTGTCTATACAAAACTCTTACAGGTGGAATAACATAATTTTTTGTATTCTAGGTACTGAAACTAATTAACTCTTTCAATGAGCATGTGATAAGCATTGGAGCTAGCTTCAGTTTAGAAGCAGACTCTCACCTTGTCTGTGTGCAGAACGATGAGGGCCAGTACCAGACACAAGCAAACAGTGCTACAGACCAACCCCGTAAAGGTAAGTGGCTTATTCAGCCACTGTAGAGGCAGATTCACAGGAGTTCAGAAGTGAACCAAACATTTTGCAGGTAATTTTATAAAGTATTCCCACATGTATGTGGCCCACATATTCATGTAAAAGCCACCTTACAGAATAACAACTGGCATAAAGTACATGCAATGACATGATGGCATGTATTTTGCCAGTGGGTATACATGGAGAAAGGAGCAAGGCTGAGTAAGCTCATACTGAGGTACAGTAGACTGAAATACCTTGGTCTACGTGCATGTGTCTGTAAAGTATGCACCTTCATTTACACCAGTTCTTGAGCAGGTATGTGATTGCACCTACATTCCAGCATGTTCTCTGACACTTACTACTAGTATTTTATGACAGAGCAAAAGCCTACTTGTCTTTATTTGCAAAACTGTTTATTGGTCAAAAGCACAATCAAAAACCACCAGACAGAATAATACAGCATAGACCAAATTTTCAAAACCATAAAAACCTCCCTCACTCCCCACCCAAAAGAAATAAGAAAATAAATGAATATAAAGAAATAAAAGGCATGGAGCAGCAGAAGAGCAAATGTCACAAACAATACAAGAAAATAACTACTCAGTCAAATATTCAATACATGGCTACGAGCATACCCAGTCAAAGAGGCCCAAAAAGGCTCCCAAGTAAGTTGTAATTGATGGCCCTTAACGGAGTCCATCTCAGAAATGTCACAATGTTCCATCTTCAATTGATAAATCATCAAGGATGCCTACTACTACTGACCATGTCTTCCCACTCCTAGCCAAACTTCACTGGCTCCCAGTGATTTCCAGAATCCATTTCAAATGCTCCTGCCTGGCTTTTAAGATCATTCACTGCATCCTTCCTCCCTTAATCCCACTATCTTATAACTCCTTCAGTCCTGACTCTACCAGACCCGCCCAAAGGTATAAACTATCCTTCCCCTCTCTACATGGTATTCGCTATGCAGGCAAACTGGGAAAATCCCTTCTTTTCAGAATCACAGGTCTTTGGAACGACCTTACTACCCCGCTGCGGAACCTGGGCTCCCTCCAATTATTCCGCAAGCAACTGAAAACCTGGCTTTTCACTAAAATGTAATTCTATCCTCCCTTATTCTTCTCTTCTATATATAAACCTGTGTTTTCCTTCTCTTCCTATATTTTAAGTTCTTGTAAACCGTGCCGAGCTCCACATCCGTGGAGATGATGCGGTATATAAACTTAAGGTTTAGTTTAGTACTTGTCTTTATAAAATAGGTGTGTCTGTGGGCACTGCCCATGGCACTCTGTTATAGAATTACCCTCTTTGTATCTTGTAGTTAAGTCTTCTACAAGTAAGGCTTGGTGATGTCTTTATAGATATTTGCCAGAGCTTTAAAAAAAAAAAGCATTTCTGCATTCAGTAGCTTAAAGAGAGTTGAGATAGCACACATTTTCTTATGTGTACTCTATGAGTGTTGAATACTATTGAAATAAGATGTGGTAGTTATTGGGGTGGGGGGACATTATTGCATATCTGCAGTACACCCTTTTAAGCCTTTGTATAACAAGTTACTAAGCTACTACTCATACAATCCAAAATACACTGTAAACCCTAGTAATGAAATGCAAACAGCCAGAACAGTGAATAGTACTTTACATTTAGTTCTTTCTTTCATTTTTGGCAGTAGAGATGCCTAACTGTACTCCTCATTAAACATAGGTGGAGCTACAGTGCCTCATATTTTTCATATTCTGTTATCTAAACCAGTGTTTTTCAACCTTTTTTGGGCAAAGGCACACTTGTTTCATGAAAAAAATCACGAGGCACACCACCATTAGAAAATGTTAAAAAATTTAACTCTCTGCCTATATTGATTATATATAAAGTAATTCTCTTGAATAGGAATCAAATAAACACAAAGAAAGTATTTTATAATTACTTTATTATGAAATATTAAGTAAACAGAATAGTGAAAAATTATAAAATACTTTATTCAGTGCGAAACCTGAGCCTGTTTGGCTGAACACAAAGCTGATATTCTGGCTGGAATCGAAGAAAGACACACACGTAGCTCTTCGTCAACAGCTCTCAGTCTCTCTCTGTATTTGGTTTTTATAGCATACAAAAATAGACAAATATACCCTCCTCCATCCTTTTTATTAAACCACAATAGCAGTTTTTAGCGCAGGGAGCTGCGCTGAATGTCCAGCGCTGCTCTTGACGCTCATAGGCTCCCTGCGCTAAAAACCACTATTGCGGTTTAGTAAAAGGTGACCATATTGTAAAATATAGACAGCAGATATAAATTCAGAACTGTGCATAGTAAGTGAAGGGAAGTTTTCATCTCTGGGAATTTACCCAGTTAACTATTAAGTTATTTGGGCAAATTCCTTTGAAAACTGTGGTAATACTGCCTCCACTTTGCTAAATTTAAAATAAAATCATTTTTCCTACCTTGTCTGGTGATTTCTGGTTGCACTTTCTTCTTCTGACTGTGCATCAAATCTTTCTTCCCTTCTATCAGCCTGTATGCTTTCTCTCCTCCATACCTCATTCCCTCCCCCAACTTTTTCTTCCTCTCTCCCTGACCTTTCTTTCTTTCTTTCTTTTTTTCTGTTTCTCTTCTTTCCTTCTGTTTCCCTGCCTGCCCCCTTTCTTTCTTTCTCCCTGCCGTTCCCCAAGCCACTGCCACTGCCGCTGCCGCTGCCATCGGGGAACAGGACCCACCAATGGATAACAGGCCCCAAAGCCAACTCCGACGCATGCTCTCCCTGACGTCAATTCTGCAATCGGAGAGGAAGTTCCGCCCAGCCAGGCAGCGATTGTCTGGCCCGAACTTCCTCTCCGACTGCAGAATTGACGTCGGGGAGAAGAAGACTTATCGGCTCGATAGATTAGATCGCCAAGACAAAGTGAGTCCTGGGTGATCGACTCACTTTGCCTTGGCGAGCTACTGGCGCCCCTGCCTCGGGCCCCCTGTCAGCTCCGGGCCCGGCGGCCCTGCGGCACACCAGGCAACATCTCGCGGCACACTAGTGTGCCGCGGAACAGCGGTTGAAAAACACTGATCTAAACTACAGTTCAAAATGCAATAAAGCGGGAGGTGAAATATTGTAGACATTCAGTATAAAAGAACAATTATAAGAATAGCCGAACATAATTACAAACCAAAAAATATTCAGTGTATCCAGTCGTTAGTGGAAACTCCTTTTGCAGCAATAGCCAACAATAATTTAGGACAGAGTTTCTCAACTGATATGTCACAGACATCAGGGATGTGTGTCTTGGGACTAGCACTTAGAACAGCATTTTATTTTTGTAAGGGATATAGTACGAGAGGATGCTGAAAAGTTGTCAGCCCAACCAAGAAGAGAATGAGGTGGAGCCATGAAACTTGCAAGTTATTCCACATATTCACCCCTAAGTTCAACACACTTGGCACATTGTGTCTGAAGTTTCTGTAACCCTTCCAAAAAATACTCTGATGTCTGGTCACTGAAATACTCCTCTGCTGCGATTGCCTCCAAATCACTCAAACATTATCACCCTTTCAAACTCTCTCTAAGATTTGGAAACAGAAAATAGATGGAACAAGATCTGGTGAATAGGGTGGATGGTTCATGCACTGAAACATCCATCGTTTTGCCAGCCTTATGAGCAGGCACATTGTCTTGCAAAAAGAGAACTCCTTTCCACAGCTTTCCTCCCTTTTTCATCAATGGCTCCTTTAATCAGCACATCAAGTTACAGTGATATTTTGCATTAACTGTTTGGTCACTTGGAAGATATAATCAGTCATTACAACATCTTCCTGATCCCAAAACACTGTGGCCATGACCTTTCCTGTTGACTTTTAGGTCTTGAATTTCCAAGGCCTTGGAGAACCTGAGTGCCGCCATTGCATGGACTGTTTTTTGTCTCATAATGGTGTAACCATGTTTCATCAACAGTAACTAGTCGTTCCAAAATGTTGGCACAAGCTCGCTGAAAATACTGCAAAATCAACTTGGAAGTGACCACTCAGTGTTGTTTCTCATCAGCATTCAAATATGTGGGCACCCACTTGGCTGACAGCTTCTGCATACCCAGCTGCTCGTGGATTATACACCCAACACATTCCCTGGATATCTGTAGTGTATCAGCAATTGTTTTAGCTGATATTCGCTGATCTGCCAAAATCAGGTCATGGACATGGTCAACAATTTCAGGAGTTGACACCATTTAAGCCTCCCAGACCTTGCTGCATCTTTGATCTTGAAATCTTCATGCTGAAAGTTTGCACACCACTTCTTCACTGTGGAGTATGATGGGCATTTGTCATTCAATGTTTGCATCATACATTCATGGGTTTCCTCTGAAATTTTCTTCTGCAGGAATAGGAACTTCATGATGGCTCAGAGTTCCACACTTGAAAATTCCACACTTTTCGTTGCTATAGTTCAATGATCTGAAACAGTGTCAAAACATAGTATTACAATTCAGCAAATTGTTACTTTGCAAAATAAAATAACACTCTTTTCAGCTACAGTGGCAAAGTAATGCTCAGAATTAAGGAAGTTGGTTGGGCTGAGAACTTTTCAGCATCCCTCATATGTCTCTCTCTTCCTATCCCCCCTTTCTTCCCCTCCCCAGCCCCCTCCACCCCAGTCTGTCAAAATTCACTTTGCTGGCAGCAGCAGCCATCACACACTGCTTGGGCAATCCCAGAGCCTTTCCTCTACAGCATCCCATTCTTCTGACACAAGTTCTTGTTTACATGAGGGTGGAATGTGACACATAGAAGTTCTGGGTTGGCCCAGATGGTGTGTTAAGGCTGCCACTGCCCGCAAAGAAGTGAGGTTCGATAGTTCAGGGATGGGGAAAGTGAGGGGAGGATGAGAGATGTGTACTGGACCCAACGCAGGGCAGGTAGTTGAAGAGAGATAGAGAGACAAGATAAGTACCAGACCTAGAGGGGAAGGGGGACAGGAGATATGACAAAATACAGGTCAGGCCTGTATTTTGGCCTGATAATGGAAGAGAGTGGGGAGATGCCAGACTGTGTGGAGGGGCTGAGGAGAGGGGGAAATGTCAGACAATGGAGGGAGGAAGGGAGGAACTGGACTATGGAGGAAAGAGAGGGAAAGAGATGTTGGACGTATAGGAAATGTGGCCACACAGACCCCAGTGCTGTATTCCTTCCCAAGTTGTGTAGGTGATAAATTACACTTAGCAGGCTTTCACTTCCAGTGCGTTGTTTGCCGCTTACACAACCTAAGAAGGAGCACAGCATTGGGATTTGTGTAGCTGCATCTCCTTCCACCAGGCTAGGTGTCCTGTGGCCACTCTCCACTCTGAGCCCCTGCCCTGCTGAACATTGAAAGTATACTTTTTATGGAGGGGGAGGGGACAGGGAGCTGCTGAACCATAAGGGAGAAGATGAGCGAGGAAGGTCTTGTATTTACTGCACCATAGGAATGGAGGGGAAGGGAAAGGGGACAGGGAATGTTCAGAGAACAAGCAGGACAAAAAAATACTTGCATGTGATATATATGTAAACCACTTTGGTTGTATGCCAGAAAGGTGGTATATCAGATGTCTAGTGCAACAGGAATATCAGTCAGATAATTTGCTGCTATTGTGTCTGAACATTTCCAAGAGTGTCTTCAAGCTGTTTGACTCCCTAGGGTAGAGGGAGCAGCTGACTTAATGCCCACCAGATCATTGGAGGTAGCTGAGTTAGTCTGATTTGCAGAGCAAAGGTCTTAGGGAGCCAATAGAGCTAGTAAGCTTTGAGCAGGAATAAGTAAAAGGGATGGGATTTGATATACCACTTTTTCTGTGTGGTTACAATTAAAGCAGTTTACATTTTTTAGAGAGGTACTTATTTTGTACCTGAGGCAATGAAGTGTTAAGTGACTTGCCCAGAGATACAAGGAGTTGCAGTGGGAATTGAACTGACAACCTCAGGGTGCTGAGGCAGCTGCTCTAACCTCTGGGCCACTCCTAGTGTCCCAGAGGAAGAAGGTAAGCGTGGATACTTGTAGGGGGGGGGAATGATCAATTCATCCAGTTTACTTGCAGTAATTTTTTTTTCTAATTGTGATTCCGTGTTTAGTTACAGGTGCAAGTTTCGTTGTATTCAATGGATCCTTGAAAACGTCCTCTGGATTTCTTGCCAAATCCAGTATAGTTGAAGGTATGCATCTGTTGTACCTTGAATAAACCAGTTTGGTTGCCATATTGGTTCATTTTCACACTGGCCTGATGGAGATAATTTAACCAAGGATCCAATTTTATGTGTGTGATTTTGTGTGTGTATGGGGGGCAAGAGGGATGACTCCAAGGCACCACACAATTCCAACCACAAAGTTGAGAACAGCCAGCAAAGGAGGCAGACATAGACAGGTAAGGTCTTTGAATATACTCCTTGCCTGCCCTGCCTGCGGCGCAGAGACGGGCGGAGGTCTTCCCGACGTCAGCGCTGACGTCGGGAGGACTTCCGTTCGGCTCTGTGCTGCAGGCGGAGCAGGTGGGGAGAAAAGCCGCGCGACTTAGTACATCCAGCCCCACAGGAACCCCGCTACCCTCGGAGGCGTCCCCACGGGATCCCCGCCACCCTAGGGGGCGTCCCCACAGGATTCCCGCGACCCGAAGGGGGAACCCGCGGGATGCCCGCGGGTCCCGCGGGATTCCCGTCGTCCCCGTTCCTGTGCAGCTCTCTAATACAGAGTCTTGAGCCCCTCCCCTCTTACCTCAGGACTGCCCTCCAGGAATCCAGGTTGTGACAAAGCAGCCAGAAACACCTGTAGAGGACAAAGGCAAAAGCGAGGTGTACAGAGATACTCCCCGACCAATAAGTCTAATCTCATAACATGAAACCAGAACAATTTCTGAATGGGCGCTGGTAGGGCTAGTCTCGGTGCTAGTCTTTGACCAGAGGGCCACCGCGTGAGCGGACTGCTGGGCATGATGGACCACTGGTCTGACCCAGCAGTGGCAATTCTTATGTTCTTATGTACTGTAGTTCCTGAAATCTAGCCACAGGTGTTTTGTTAGTCCAATTTAAAGATACCACATGCAATTTGATTGCTGATATATATATAACACTCAACTTGACTGACCAAAGTACCTGTTGCAGCATTTCACATGAAGAAGAATAAACAGGATTATAATCCAGGGTCAGATCCTAAACAACGGTCACCGTGTAGTGTTGGAAAATAGAACGTTTAAACCAGCCAGTCAGCGGTGAAGCTAAGCAGGAATGAAGAAACAGTAGTAGCCCCAGTTCTTTCCAATCTTTCCGTAAATTTCTAAAAACTTTGCTATTTGCCAAACATTTTGAAAACTAATTTCTTTGAAACCTTTGTTATTGCTTTCTTTAGTTTTTATCTAGTTGTTGTAAACCGAGTTGAGCTTCCTTAGGTTGATGACCCGGTATATAAAGTTAAGCTTTAGTTTAGTTTAGTAGCCTGCTAAGTCTCACTGCTGGTACAATGATGATGCATTCTGGAATTCCATTCAAAATAATTATTTCATAAATCTATTTATTCCATTTTCCAATAGCAAGAATAAGTGTCTGCAGGAGTTTTCTTGCTTTAAGTGCTGGATGTTAAGTGCTGGCAGATAGATTTCCTTTTTAAAAAATCTGTATGCAATGGATCAGACTAGAAATGTTGAGGGAAATCTAGGGCCCAGGTTAATCATGTTCCCTGGGGAGCTGGAAGAAAAAGGGAGAGTAAGGAAAAAGCTGAAAATAAGGAGTGGGGATAGGGGGAGAACTGGATATTGTGAGGATCGAGGAAATGAGAGTAAATTGGAGCTGGGAGGTTACAGCAAGTGAGAAACCGGGAGGTAGAGGGATTAGAGATAGAGAGAAGGGAGAAAGAGGGGTAACAGATGAAAAGCCTTTCTACTCTCAGAGGGCTTGAAAACAAATATGATAAGGAACAAATGAGCAGAGAGAGGGTATGTAGAATGGGAGGGGGAGAAGCTTAGAGTTTGGAGCCCATGCTGGTGGAACAGAGAGGAGGAACAGGAATAAGAATATAAGAATAGCCGGAGGAGGTTGTGACAGAGACCACCATTCTGGGATTCAAGGGCAAGTTGGATGCACACCTTCTTGCAAATCACATTGAGGGATACGGGTGAACAAGGTGTCCATTAGGGAACACCTAGCTTGGCCTCCGTGTGTGCGGGTCGCCGGACAAGATGGACTTAGGGTCTGATATGGTGAGGGCATTTCTTATGTTCTATTGTTCTTATCAAGCCCAGTAGCCCATTCTCTCGGTGGCCAATCCAGGTCACTAGTACCTGGCCAAAACCCAAGGTGTAGCAATATTCCATGCTACCAATACAGGGCAAGCAGTGGCTTCCCCCATGTCTTTCTCAATAACAGACTATGGACTTTTCCTCCAGGAACTTGTCCAAACCTTTCTTAAAACCAGCTATGCTATCCGCTCTTACCACATCCTCTGGCAACGCGTTCCAGAGCTTAACTATTCTCTGAATGAAAAAAAATTTCCTCCTATTGGTTTTAAAAGTGTTTCCCTGTAACTTCGAGTGTCCCCTAGGAATATGCAGACACAAAGTTGGAGAACCCCTGCTCTAAATTACTATGCATCTGGTCATTTACTGCTGATTTGGTTTCTTCAGAATACATGCCCTGAGTCATGTGTGCCGAGTTTCAAAATTCTAACATTCATTTACGTGAGCTTCGGTACAATGAATGTTTTGGTTTTCCAGGTGAGTGTTGTCCGAAATGCTCCTGTGTAAAGAAAAGTAAGAAATGTTGTGCTTATCTTGATGCAGATGGATTAATGGTGCAGATAACTCTCGAGACGATGGAAGCCCTGCGGCAAGCTCTGAGAGAAAAGAGAGACTTTCGTATTACATGTGGAAAATTGGATGCAGGAGACTTGAGAGAAGATGTAAACATCTGTTGGGTAGAAAGTGAAGAAAAAGTTAATAAAGGGTAATAAAAGTGTTCTAGAACTTTTTTTAGAGTGTCAAGGGGAATTTTTGTGGTGTGTTGTTGGAACAAGGGCAAAAAGTTGTAGAGACCTGGTGAGAGTCCTGCGGTGCAGTCTAATTTCTAAACTCATGTAGGCAGTTAGGCTTTGGTATGGGATAGGGTTACCATATGGCTCCAGAAAAAGGAGGATGGATTGAGATGTCCGGGTTTTACTTCCTTTGCTTTCAGTGGAAGTAAAACCCAGATGTCCCTAGTCCTGGTATTATTGGAAAGCATAAACATGCAATTCACATCTACCTCTTCTACCATATTCAGCATTTTATAGACCTCCATCATATCTCCCCTCAGCTGCCTCTTCTTTAAACCGAAGAACCCTTGCCACTTCAGCCCTTCCTCAAATTGCCATACTAGGACAGACTGAAGGTCCATCAAAACCAGTATCCTGTTTCCAACAGTGACCAATCCAGGTCACAAGTACCTGGTAAGATCCCCCCCCCCCTTCCACATACACACACGCACACAAAAAGCTTGACTAATATTCAGCTCCCTTCCCATGAGAATTTGCACTTCTGGCCCCTAGGCTATGAAAGTATGCTTAGACGTTATCCAGTCCCCTTTATCATTTTCATTATCTTTTTTTTGTACCTTTCCTAATTCTACTGTATCTTTTTTGAGAAGCAGTGTCCAGAATTGCAAACAGTATTCGAGGTGCGGTCACACTATGGAGACGGACTAATGGTGCAAATAACCCCTGTGACAATCACTAGAAGATTATTATCACTAGAAGATTATCTATAAATAGGGCACCCTGCCAAACAATACCCCTCTAATAAAACCCTCCAGCATGATCTTCATAAACTAGGTAAACTGATTATATTATTTCAAAGCTCCTAAATTAAGGAGAATTTTCAGCTGAAAACTTAGGCTGCAAATTTTGAATGACGATAGCACATAAATGTAGAAACTTAGAGACTCTTTTACTAAAGCTTACCATGCACTGGGGCCCTTTTACTAAGCTGCAGGAAGCAGTAACTTGCTTTCCACAAGATAAAAAGCATTACCATGGGACATACACGAAGAAGGACACGGTACTGCTCAAAAGGTGTCCAGAGAAGAGCGACTAAAATGGTTAAGGGGCTGGAGGAGTTGCTGTACAGTGAGAGATTGGAGAAACTGGGCCTCTTCTCCTTTGAAAAGAGGAGACTGAGAGGGGACTTGATCGAAACATTCAAAATACTGAAGGGAATAGACTTAGTAGATAAAGATAGACTGTTCACCCTCTCCAAGGTAGGGAGAACAAGAGGGCACTCTCTAAAGTTAAAAGGGAATAGATTTTGTTCAAACGTAAGGAAGTTCTTCACCCAGAGAGTGGTGGAAAACTGGAACGCTCTTCCGGAGTCTGTTATAGGGGAAAACACCCTACAGGGATTCAAGACAAATTTGGACAAGTTCCTGTTAAACTGGAACGTATGCAGGTGAGGCTGGACTCATTTAGAGCACTGGTCTTTGACCTGAGGGCCGCTGCGTGTGCGGACTGCTGGGCATGATGGACCACTGGTCTGACCCAGCAGCGGCAATTGTTATGTTCTTATACTTGGGCCACCTGTAGTAGTCTGGGATCAGCACACAGTTTTCAAGCGATAAAAAAAAAAAAAAATACAGTTTATTTTTTAATGCTGGGGGCAGAGAGTAGGTGTGTACTGCGCTAATCATTACAGCTACATTCCTGCACACTAAACAATTAGCATAGGATTAGCACATGAACCCTTACTGCCTAGAACAGTGGTTCCCAAACCTGTCCTGGGGGACCCCCAGCCAGTCAGGTTTTCCAGATATCCCTAATGAATATGCATGAGAGAGATTTGCATATAATGGAAGTGACAGGTATGCAAATCTCTCTCATGCATATTCATTAGGGATATCTGGAAAACCTGACTGGCTGGGGGTCCCCCAGGACAGGTTTGAGATCCACTGGCCTAGAAAATAGGTGTCGGTAAGTGCTCAGGCATTAATGACCACACAGTAATGGGGAAATTAGCGTTTGGCTATTAATAGGGAAAATGGGGCCAGTTAACTGCTGTATAAAAGGCCCACACAGAGGACAGCACTAGCCACTTTCTAGCACAGCTTAGTACTGTAAAGGGGCCACACTAAGTGTTGCGCTTCCTGTTTTACAACTATGGACCATATGGCACTTAGGGCTCCTTTTACAAAGGTGCGCTAGTGTTTTTAGCGCAAGCACTGGATTAGCGCACGCTACCCAAAAAATACCGCCTGCTCAAGAGGAGGTGGTAGCGGCTAATGCGCGCTATTCCATGCGTTAAGGCCCTAATGCACCTTTGTAAAAGGAGCCCTTAGTGAACGCTAATGTCTGAAGCAGGCACAAAGCTTTGGTAAAAGAGCCCCTTAATTGTTGCTTTTTGTTTTGTTTTGCTTTGCTTTTTTACTCCCCCTTTTACAAAACCGTAGCGCAGTTTTTAGCACCGGCTGCGGCGGTAACAGCTCTGACACTCATAGGAATTCTATGAGCGCTGGAGCTGTTACTACCGCGGCTGGCAATAAAAACACTGTACTATGGTTTTGTAAAAGGGGAGATTAATATCAAGGCAGGCCCTCTACAGCATTGTTGCAACAAAATATACCTATATACCACCTATATATACTGGTAAGAGTTGTGTGTCAAAATCTTTCCATTCTAATCCAATTTATTCAGGCTTTTGCATTTCAGGCATGGCTTGCTATGAGTGTCCCTTACTAAAATTGCTGTTCAATATTTTTCTCCATAGTGTCGTTAGCCCTATAGATGGACAATCTATGGAAGGGATTCCAAGTGAGAGAATATTTCAGGAAGCAGATTTTGAAACTGATGACAAACTAGTTAAGTGTACTGAGGTAAGTGAATGATTTACAATACATTTCAGTTTCAAACTGCCGCATGTACTGGACTATAGAAGTGGGGTGGGGTGGGGAAGTTCAGGAAGAAGAGGAGAAAAAAGCTGGATACAGAAGAGCTGCTGGCCCTGGAGGGAACTTAGGGATGGGGGTCACAGAGGGGCAATACTGAACACAAGAGTTGGGATAGAGACACAGGCACTGTACAAGGTGGATAGGGACACACAGAAAAGATGAATGCTGGAAACAGAGAAAGAAGAAATGTCAAAAGGACAGAAGCCCTGAAGAGAGTTAGGAAAACAAATAGAGAAAAGCAGAAAAGAAATACTGAAGACCAAAGTGAGGCTCAGACAACAAAGGTAGAAAAAAAAGAATTTACTAATTTACTACTGTGTTTCCCTAAAAATAAGTCGGTGTCTTATATTAATTTTGGTTCCAAAAAACGCATTAGGGCTTATTTTGGGAGATGTCTTATTTTTTTCATGTACAACAATCATCTCTCCCTTCCTCTCCTCCACTCCAATTCTTCCTCTTCCCTTTCTCCCCACGCTCCCCCCCCCCATGTGCAGCATCTTTCCTCCCCTCTAACCCATCCCCTTGTGCAGCATCTTTCTTTGCCTCCCTCCCATCCCCCTGTGCAGCAGAACCCCGCCAACCCTCCCACCATGAGAATGACATACCTCCACTCCAAGGCCTCAAAAAAAGAGCAGTGGCGGCAGTCCTCTGAACGGACTGCTTCGTGGCCTTCCCTCTGCATCAATCATAACTAGAGCTTATTTTTGGGTTAGGGCTTATATTAGGAGCATCTTTAAAAATCATGCTAGGGCTTATTTTTGGGATAGGTCTTATTTTCGAGGAAACATGTCAATTTTGGGAAATGTGCATCCTATCCTTCCCTTCCCAGTTCCTACTACCTTGGGAGTACTCTATAACAGTTGTGCACTTCTCCAAGGTGAGGGTATCATGGCCTACTAACTGCCCCCAGCATGGTTGGTACACTTCAAGCTCAGTATGTGAATGCAAACAACCTATCGCCGTCACCTGTCTATTGTAGCTCTCACAGTCTCTACCATATCTCCCAAGTTAGGCACTGGAACAATAGCACACAAAAGTCATCTCTTCCTTTGATACTCTGGAATGTCACAAGCAGTAGCGCATGCTATGGTAAAGGTGAATCCAAAAGGAAAAATAAAAAATTTATTAACAAATGTATTATTTTCAAACCATACAACTGTAAGTGCCATAAAGGAACAATGCTATTAAAAACCTAACGGCCATTTTTTGGAGACTGCCTGAATTATGGATGTGTGTAAAAATACAAAACAATAGGTGTCATAAAACCATGCAACTGAAAAACAAAAATAGTGCAGCTATTAAATACCTTGAGGCAGAAAGAAAATCATGTATATCAAAGAAAGTATCATATACCAACAGACTAATGTAAACTAATTCATCAACTTTACAATTTCTTTAGGGCTTCAGACATGCCATTATTTGTTCGCCGATATTTTTGGCGATACAAAAAGTGTTTTTATGTGGCTATGGCTGTGGCTTCTTCATTTGCCCATTCACTCTAAATTTTTTATATATATATATTTATTTTTTTGCAGTTTTTCTTATTTTATATATAAAGTGCTTCCCATAAATAGTTGTAAAAAAGTTAACTTATCTTAACAAATTGTCATTTCCTTAATAGGATCGGGTCGGGGCTTGTCACATCGACATGTTTCGCCGTGAGGCTTTTTCAAGATACAGTCCCCTATAGAAATGAAAGAAGACATTATAATTCCCATCCCCGTGCATTCTATGGCAAAATTAATATCCTTTAAGGGGACCATACAGTAGATAACTCCGCAACCATATGCTCACCCTTTTTTCAGTTCAAACAGACCATCCCGATATCCAAACTTTCTGATCTATCAAAGATGGCCATGGCGTCTTTTTTCTCAATATAAGTACCACCCCCACTTTGTGACGTCACTACTCAACTAGCGAATCAAGGAAGACACATTATAGTAAAGTGTTCCACTCCACTTCCTGGTTTAAACCCCCTGGCGCCACTGTATTTAACCTGAAGATCCATTTCTGTTCCAACCAATTTAATCTGCGTTTGTAATTTCCACCCTCCCACCCTTCTTTTATATGTGATATAATGCGCCATCTTATATCCGTGCTAGCATGCCCAAGGGATTCCCAATGCTCAACTAAGGGAGCCTCCATTATTTTATTAACTATCCTAGATTTATGTTCATTTAATCTGATGTTCATCTGGCGACTTGTTCTGCCCACATATATTAAATCACAGGGGCATAATATTACATAAACAACGTTGTGGGTCTTGCATGTGGTTGTCGTATCAAAGAAAGTAATCACAATTATAAAAATTATATAACACTTTAAGGTCCTGCTGAGGTAACACATGCAGCAAAAAAGGCCTTACTGCAGGATATGCTCAGGTGTTCCACGTAATGTTGTGATTGGCGCATGTTTCCCACGTATTAAAAAATAGATTTTATTTTTTAGCACTGGGGGTGAAAAGTAACTGCACTAATCAGCACAGCTGCATTACCACACACTAACATAGGATGAAGTTAAGTGGTAATAGGCTCTGGAGTAATCTAAAGAAATGCTTTTTTTTACAGAAAGGGTGGTAGATGCGTGGAACAGTCTCCCAGAAGAGGTGGTGGAAACAGAGACTGTGTCTGAATTCAAGAGGGCCTGGGATAGGCTCGTGGGATCTCTCAGAGAGAGAAAGAGATAATAGTTACCACGGATAGGCAGACTAGATGGGCCATTTGGCCTTTATCTGCCGTCATGTTTCTAACCGATTAGTGTGTGATTAGCTCGTGGCCAGTAATTCAAAAAGCAGAGAAAGTGGCCATTTTACTCATGCAGGGGAGAAGATGGCACAGTGGTTAAAACTGCAGCCTCAGCCCCCTCAGGTTGTGGGTTCAAACCCACGCTGCTCCTTGTGACGCTGGGCAAGTCACTTAAGCTCCCCCATTGCCCCAGGTACATTAGATAAATTGTGAACTTGGCAGGACAGACAAGGAAAAACGCTTGAGTACCTGAATAAATTAATGTAAACCGTGGGAGAATGGTATAGAAAATTAAATAAATAAGTGAAAAATGACCTTAGCATGCGGGCATGATCCATATAACGACACGCTAACACCACTTTTTACCGCAGTTTGGTAAAAGGGCAACTTTGTCTTGATTATTCTGAAGACAACAAAGTGCTTATATAGGATACTTTGGAAGAAAGGTGAGAGAGGATAGATATGATAGAGACATTTAAATATCTTCATGATATAAATGCACAGGAGGCAAGTCTCTTTCAACTGAAATGAAGCTCTGGAATGAGGGGGCATAGGATGAAGGTGAAAGGGGATAGACTCAGGGGTAATCTACGGAAATACTTATGTATGGAAAGGGTAGTGAATAAGTAGAACAGCCTCCAATGAAAATGGTAAAGACACTCTATTTGAATTAAAGAAGGCATGGGGCCAGCATATAGGATCCCTAAGGGAGATGAGGGGATAGTAGATAGTATGGATCGGCAGTGTGGATAGGCCATATGGTCTTTATCTGCCCCATGGTTTCTGAAAATTGCTGAGAGATTCCTGGCCGGGTTTTCCAGAAACCCTGCACATTCACCCAATAAGCACATATAAACCATTTTAGAAGGTGCAATAAAATATTCTATTGAGACATCTATCTGAGCCTATTCCCTCATAGGCTCAGGAAAGGCAAAGAAATGCTTTTAACTTTTATATCTTGTGTCTAGTGCAGTAGCCTGTACACTTTAGGCAGTTAGCCATATCACGTTCAGTCCAGCAATCTCAGCTTTTGGTCAATTTCCCCAGTTCTCTCAGGTTTAAAGCACCATTAATCAAGCTTCTACTTCACTTGTTAAATAGTCCAAACAGAAGAACATTTAGGAGAAAGAAATCCCTTTTCTCCAGCAACAATCTCAACTGGCTTCAGCTCAGCTGCCCACACCTCAAACAAAGGACAGTCACCTTTAAACCAGCAGGTTCAGTTTACAGAGGTCTTAGATTAGAAGCTCACCCCTCTAGTGTTTTCCTGGATGGGTTCTTGGCTAACTTTCTCACTCCTGTCCTCCCCAGGGCTTGAATGCAGCCATGGCTAGGAAAGGGTTCTCCTTCGGGATCCTCACCCTCTGGGACCTCCTTGAATGATTCTCCATTGTAGCAAATAAACACTTCCTGGCCGAGTCGCACCCCCTGACTCAGCAGGGTAACCTTGTTAAGGTGGCTCAGCACTGAGCTGCAAAGTCCAGTGCAGTCTGGGACATGTAGTCCGCTCAGTCATAGCTTCGGGGCTTTTGCCGCATGACACTCACTTGCACAGCTTTGTAAGGGAGGCCCTTAATTTTGAGTTTATTATTGGACTTTGGTCATATCTTTGCAGGTTTTTGTACTCTATAATAAGTAAAATACACTATATAAAATATTTAAAAGTTATAAGATCAGGTGAAAAAAGCATCCTGAATCTTACTGCTAGCATATTAGAAATAATTTGACATTCATGTGAAAGTGCAGTGCTGCAGATGGTACCTGGGTATTTTCGCTTAGTTTCATAGAAAGTAAACTGGTGGTTGAATTGCACAAGAGAGTCATTATTAACACCAAAAGATGGAACTTTCATTTATAGTAATGTCCAGTGGTCTCAAGTTTCAAGTTTAATAAATTCTTTGATTAGATCGCAAAATCTCATTTCAATGCGATTTACATCAGATAAAAATCAGATAAAATAATAAAAAACACATATATCACATATACTGCTAATTGACATTAAAACATTAGGGAAAAGGGCAGCTTAAATTACAATATTAAAAAATAAAACCAAAAATAAAATCGGGTATAGGTTTGGTACACACAGGATGGGAGACAAACACCCACATATTTCAGTGAACCTCCTCGTCCTACCCTAAAATATAGTAATAGTAAGACTGATCTGTTAAAAAGCGTCTTTAAAAAGCCAGCTCTTTAGAAGACTTTTAAATTTGTTCAGTAGTTTTTCTTCTCTTAGATTAAGTGGAAATAAGTTCCAGATTTGGGGTGCCGAAACAGAAAAGATCATGTCTCTCCTAGAGTATATAACTTTTAAAGAAGGGACTGTTAATAGGGCTTTGTCTTCAGATCTTTTTTTTTTTTATTTATTCAATTTTCTATACCGTTCTCCCAAGAGAGCTCGGAACGGTTTACATTAATTTATTCAGGTACTCAAGCATCTTAAAGATTTTAATGGGGAGTATGGTATTAAATATCTTTCTAGAAATGTCAGGGCTTTATTTATGAGTATTTTATGAGTAAGTAGAGCTATCTTATAAGTGATTCTATGGATTACTGGTAGCCAGTGTTTTTCCTTTAAAAGTGGTGTTACATGATCAAATTTTTTTCTTTTTCATAATTATTTTTATTGCGGTATTTTGAATGATCTGGATTCTACGTATTTCTTTTAAAGAGGCTCCTTTATATAGGGCATTTAGAAAATAGGGTATGTGCTGCGTCTTGAGGTAGGATCACAATTCAGAACTGTGAATCGTAAAATGGGAGAAACTGGCACAGAGATGCATGCAGTTCACCTCAGATAACAAGGATTTCCTCTTACTTTGGGTAGTTTTCATACCCTCTTCAAAGGTTTTTTTCTTGCCTAAGCATTCTCCTGCTGGGCCTATAATTGCTAAAAGCTATTTGCAAAATCTCTGTCTGAAGTTTTATTTTATTGCAGGTGTTTTATCTTCTAAGAGGTGCTGACCCAGCCAATACAGCCACTCACTATCAATTTGCAAAGGAGGTTGGAACAGCCTGCAGTGCTGCCCTTTGCCCACACCTCAAAGTCTTGAAGGAAAATGGAATGAGTAAGATTGGTCTCAGGATCTCCATGGATATTGACATGGTAAGCATTCTTTTTTTTTTTTTTCAAAATTTGTACTTCTGTGATATTCAGTTCAACTGTAGCACTTTTCACCTGATTCTCTTAGTACAGTGGCAGCTGTACTAAAGATATGTTGCAAGATGGACAGAAAGCCGAATAGCCTTAGCCCATGCCCTGATGTGAAAAGTGACATGTAACTTAACCTTCCGGCTCTTTCTTCAGTGTAACTTAACCTGGCATCTCATATTGGTCTGTCTTTGTGTACTATTGCAGCCTTTGAAAAGCAAAAAAAAAGTTATCAACATTTCAGGTTCTGAATCTGTTGACCTTTATTTTGATAGAAATGGTATTTTATTTATTTATGAAACATTTATCCTGCAAAACTCATCAGACTAGCCTATGTGTCATACAGTCCAACGTCCATAACAATGTAAAATGCATCACATACAGTAATAAATTAAAACATAAATTAATAATTTATATAGTGAACTCCTGATTACTCAATCAAACCTCACTGACTGACCTAGCTATCCAAAGGCTTCACAAAACAGGATGAACTTCATTTGATTTCCAGACGTGAGATAATTAGTTGCTATTCTCACAAAACTAGGCAATGAATTCTGTTGTCATGAGCTGGCCATGAAAAACACTGGCATGAGTAAGAGAGCTGAGGCAACTTAAGGGATTGTAAGCAAGTAGGCACCAACTGACCATAAATCACATCTAAATTTGTACTGTATATGACACAAGTAGATTGGTAAGGAAAGAGAGACCAGTGCCATTCAAACCTTAAAGATCAAGGCACAAACCTTAAACTTTACTGTTTGTGCAACTGGAAGCCAGAATAGTGACTTGAACAGGACCAATGTACTCCTGACCATCACACCAAAATATCAATCAGTCGTGCCTTCGCATTTGGTACAGTCATGAGAATTAGAAAAGATAGATCCAAAGAGATTGCACTGCAATAGTCTAGGCTACACAATACTGTACACTGAATTCAAAAGAAGATAAAACATAATTTAATTTTCTTATCAACTAAAGTTTGTAAAAAAAAAAAAAAATCCCACTATCATTGGTGCTTGCTTAATATGATCTCTTAAAAAATAATGTTCATCTAGAAAGAATCCCAAAGGTGTAGATGACAGAAAATAACCTCAGGTAGAAAAAGGTGCACACTACCGTATATACTCGAATATAAGTTGTTCCGAATATAAGTCGAGACCCCCATTTTTCCCCAACAAAAAGGAGGAAAAATGGTTGACTCAAATATAAGACGAGGGCTTAATATTCCAGTGCCATGCCCTGCCAGGATCTGCACCCAGTGTCCCCTCTCTCAAGCCCTCCCTGCCAGGCTCTGCACCTAGCTATCTTCCCTTCCATACCAGGCTCTGCACCCAGCCCCCCTCACTCTCTGCCAGGCTCTGCACCCTGCCTCTTTTCTACCTCTGGTGGTCTAGTGGTAGGCCGGGACAGGAGCAACATGGGGCCAAGCAGGAAGAGCTTGGCCCTGTCGGGTGCGCAGCTGGCCGTGAGAAGGGAACGGGGACAGAGAGGCTCAGCACGGGGCAGGGCGCGGAAATATTGCTCCTGCCCTGTACACAGTTGGACCACCAGGGATTAAAAATGGCGCAGAAGGTAAGCACGGGGGGGGGGGGGGGTGTTAAAAAAAAGTTAGATGGGAGACAGGAGGCATCCCTTCTGTCCCGGCCTGCTGTATCCGGGAGGGGGTCGGGCTGATGATCTGAATATAGGATGAGATCCCCATTTTTGGGTCATTTTTTTGGCCCAAAAATCTCATCCTATATTTGAGTATATACGGTAATTCAAAATTATGGGTATGTAGAAAGATCCCAAGAATGTAGAGTGAGATTTATATACATTGTTCTCAGGACCATCAGAGGTGAAACTCTCAAAACAATATTGATGAGAATATTAATTCACAAAGAACTCTTCATCAGTCCAATTTTTTAATATAATTTTTTCAAAACTTTTCATTGCTCATTCCCGTTAATAAATTAGTAGAACAGAACTTCTTACTAACAAAACATGTTCATTAGTTAATATAGTTTCACTTTTCTTAAATTGCATTGAGGGAGGCTGACTGTATTCCTCCTGTCTTCTTCATTACAACTTCCTCTGATATAGTAACCTTTCCATTTAGATCTTTCTCCCTTTTTTTCTTTTCTACCTCAGTCCATTCAGGTTTCACTCTTTCTCCCTTCTCGTATTTACTTTTCAGCTTCTTAACAAATTTCAATCTTATTCTCTCACTCACTCTTCTATTCCCTTCTATCATCAGTCTACTCCCTATTATCATATCTTTATCCACTGTAATCACTATCCTCTGCTCATTCATTTCCTTATCAACCCCCTACCCTGCCTCTCCTCTCACATGGCGCTGACATTCCCAGCCTCCCTCCCTTCACCCTTACTGCCTAGCATCTGCTCCCTCTTTCTCCCCTCCCCACCCTCAAAGCCTGAAATTGCCCTGTCACTTCTACTCTACCCTCTCCCTCCAGCAGTGTCCTCCTGTATTGTTTTTTCCCTGTCCCTCCTACCATAGTTCACCATGTTGCCTTCTCCCTTCCATTCCTTCCTTACAGCATCTTCACTCCCTTATGCCCTGGATCCAACTTCTCCCTTCTGTACATCGTTTCTTCCTCTCTGTCCTCCACTCCCATGCTAAACATGTTTCCTTCTCTCTCATTGTCCACCATCTCTCTCTCATTCCTTCCCTTGCTGAACAGGGAGTGGGAAATGAGAGAGAGATTGGATCCAGGGCAAATCTCTCCAATACCTTCTACTGCCAAGTCCAACATTTCTCTCTCTCTTATTTCTCCCCTGCAGCATCTTTCGCCCCTCCCTCACCAGCCCCATGCTCAATATTTCTCCTTCTACACCCCTCTCCAGCTCCATGCCATATCTCTCCCTCTCACATCCCTTTCCATTCCCATATAGGATCTATCCTTTGGTTCCCTCTCCACCACCACATCAAACATTTCTCCCTCTCTCCCATATATCGCTAACTGACTCCTCTCCCCCACCATGTCCAACAAGTCTCTCTCCCTCTCTTTGCCCAACAATTCTCTTTCTTCCTTTTCCCATAGGCACCATCTCTCTTTTCCATCGATCCTTTTCCCTCGCGGCTCTCTAAACAGAAAAACTTTTGATTCTTTCCTAAATTCTAATGTGTTGGTCGTCAATTGCTACTTTGTAGATAGGGTATTCCATAAGAATGGTGCTGCCTCAGAGAAAGCATGCTCCCTAGTCTCTCACAGCCTGAGATATCCAAAAGACCCTCATTTTCTAATCTCAAAATTCCTTGCCTCTGTACATGTGCAGTGTGGAGGAGGAGTCTGGGGGTTGTTGAAGACTTCATATGATTTGTAGTGGATATATCCAGAACAAGGAAAGTTCTGGAACAGATTCTGAAAACCTCCATCAGGTGTTATGTGACATGTTTCTGAAAATGAGTTTTTGTAAATTTTTGGAGCTAGATTTCATTTTCTATTATCCCAACACAAATTTATCAGTGCTTCATATTGGACTTTAAAGAAATAGGCCATGTCTGCTGGTGTGATGGAATCTTGTGCTGCTTCTCTATTTCAGGTGGAGTATCGAGCAGGATCTGGAGGGCAGCTTCTGCCCCAGCACTACCTGAATGAGTTGGACAGCGCTCTGGTTCCAGTGATCCATGGCAGGACTTCAGATACCAGCAGTTTGCCAATCATGATGGAGCTCTTTTTTTTCCTTATAGAGAATCTCTTTTAATCACAATTGTGCATCTATTCATGTAAAATCAAACTGCACACCAAAGCTTTATTCATTTTAAAAAAATCTAACATTGAATTGGATTAGGCTGATCAAAATTAGAGCATAACCTCAGCTTACATATTTACTTAGTGGGTGGATGTGAAGCCATCAGCCCCGGATGCTTTGCTAGGAAGAGTTCTGGTGTGTGAACATTTGCATTAGCAGATCCTATTCCAAAGCACAAGTCTTAAACTCATTATTGACTTATAATTTGCAAACACTAAGACTCAATCAGATTTGCTGAACCACTTGGGTGTTTTCCATTTTTGCCACAATAAGCACAAAATAAGAATCTTATATGTGAAGACAAGTGAAATCAGCATCTTCAGTGACATTCCTTTAGTTGGAGAGGGTGAAAACAGTAAAATCTGAGTGGTTTAGAGAATCACTCTGATGGCAAGCAACAGTGTTTGTTGTGATGCCGAACCCAAATTTCAGATGGTGAAATACTCTGGCCAAGTCACATGGACGTTTGTGGGTGCATACTTATAAACTAGTAAAAATGAACTGAAAGGAGCATCCCCTGTTAGCCAGGTGGTTTCTCATCCCTTTACCATAAAGCATAATCTGACTTTGTGCTGCTTTGTGAAAGACTGCTGCAGACTTCGATTCTTTCACGCCATACATTACATCCACTCAGCATCACTTGTAAACCAATCTGCATTGCCTCATTCAAGCTCAGAGAGATATTTGGATCATCAGACAGGGAACTTCATGAGTAGGTGAATGGATAGTGTGGTAAAGCAATTTGTCTGCAGGATGCCCACCTCAAGCACATCACTTAAGGTCTGACCTACTAAGTTTAAATCCCATAGGCATAGAATGGGATAATGGCCTTAATAAATCAGGCCTTCTTATGCATCTACAAAAAAGCGTCTACGAAAAGGTTGTCATAACTGCACGATTTTGTACTGCTGAAGATAAAACAGCACCTAGTAATGTGAATAATAAGAGGAACAAAAAACAATTATTTGCTCATTTTCAACTGAATCTCTGCACTTTTTAACATGCATTGTAAAGCAATGGCTTCAACTGCAGCAGAACTGCCACAAGAACATGTCATAAGCAGGAAGAAGAGATCCAGTGTAAGAATAAGCACACTGCAAAATCATGATGTAGCATAGCCAGGATTTGCTGCTGAATTTAAAGCCTTTGTTTCACCTCTGTCTACAAGATGTGGAAATATCTTGTTGGTAGGACAAACACCTATCAGTGAGTGCAGTCTCTCTCTGATCACATCCACAAAGACTTTTTGCTCCCCTCTTTTGTATAATAAATACTGTTATTTTTGTGCATTGTTTAAGTGGAAAAAAATTCAATTTCTGCAAGAAAAGAGTTGCTGAAAACTACAGCTGTTCCTGCTTTCAGCTACAGTTTAGCTGACGTCACAGAGCAAACGGAAACAGAAACGCAGCTGTAGCCAAATAAAGCCACCAAGAAAACTGTACAGTAATTATTGTCGTGTTATTGCTACTCAACACGTACGGGCAAAGAGAAAAGCATTCAGCTTTTCCTTTGCTCAGTTTCTTGACTTAGTGTTTGAATATATGTTTAAAGCATCTATGAGGGACAGATTACTGGGAATTACTGTGATTAAAGATAGGTGCATTCTTGGGTGCTTGAACATAAATTAAAAATACTGATCAGCTCATAGATTGCTGCCTTACTTAGCAGATCACTGCTCTTATTTAGGCCGAAAGAACTCCTCCGGCTCAGACTTCCCATGACTTCTAGTAGCCTGGCTTTCTCTCCAGTTTTTTGACTGTCACGGAAAGCTTGAACACAAGTGACTGCTGTATTAAACATGTTTTTCAACAGCCATTGTACAAGAAACTCTGTGAAACCAAGACCTTTTTCATATAGGGAAGTCTTCAATACATTTTCCTTTTTATCTCATTAAGCTGGGACTCGCACAATCAAGTTCTGCACTTTCCATCTAACTTTGTTGCTGGTTTTCTACAGATGGCGTAAATGACCCTTAACTGTCCATTGCAAATAATTTATCTGCCTTTATTTGTGAATTTGTCATATATGTTTCTATTGCCTTCATCCTTTTCCCTTCCTCTGGTGAGATATTCATCGCAATAGACTGAGTTTAGAAATATATTACAAGTAGGCCAGAAGTGGTCGTTACATAGCAATAAATGTCATTACCTCTGCATCACAATCTTTTGTCCCTATTCCCTTTTGTTTTTCTAAAAACCTTGATTCAAAAGAGAAGAATATGTCAAGTGTAAAGTTTCAAGAACTGATTGTGAACCCTTCTGCATGTCTATTAGGCTTTTAGCTAGTATATACTGTATATTTATGGATTTACATGTAGCAAGCACCAGGATCTGAACGAATGCCTTTGGATCTTGAGGAAATAGAATTGTCACATTATTTGTGTTATACAAAATAGCTGAGAGCTGTGATAAGGGATAAAAATCATGTGATGATAAAATGTGCGCCCAGACAGTTCGAGAACATTAAAGGAAAATTCTCAGATATATAGGGCTCCTTTTAAGATGGCGCGTTAGGGTCTTAACGCATGGAATAGTGCACGCTAAAATGCTGCGCGTGCTAGCCGCTACCGCCTCCTCTTGAGCAGGCAGTAGTTTTTCGGCTAGCGCACCTTCGTAAAAGGTGCCCATAGCCATGAGTAGTCCAATTGCTCCTGATTCCTTTGTCAAGCTTCACAATTCCTGCCTACCTTATGGAGGATCTCCCATTGCACCTATAGGTGAAGATGGTAGTTGCATCACCCTTCTCAATATTAGCAGTATTCATTAATTACTTTTATTACTCCATTAACATACTAAATTTCAACATTTTGGATTTTATAGAAAAGCATTTCCTTCATCAGTTTATAAATGTACATTTTTGGAACATTTGCCTAAAAATGCATTCTTGAGAATGGTAATTGGTACCAACTTAGGTGCAGTTCTGTTGAAGCCTACTGCACGGTACAGGGAATCTCAAAAGTTACAGAGGAATTGGAGCACATCTGCCAACCATACCTTATCACAAATACACCAAAAAAAAAAAAAGATTATAGTTTCCGCTCCCTCTGGGCTGTCCACACTAGCTGAAAGATTTCTGTTTTCTATTTTAAAATGTATATTAACGGCCAGACTAATGGCACTACTCTTGGAGGCCTACATTTGATTCTTGGTTTGTCTGGCTGTCTGCACAGGCTTAAGGGTACTGTTAATGGAATATTGGCCACCCTCGGTTGGGAAGCTCAGTTTATGCAGTACAGAATTGGGCCTTGAGAGGAAAACAAAACAGTTTTAAATTAATATCTTTATGAATCTCTGCCTAACAGAGTAGTAAACCAATGAATTCATGTTAAATTCAGCTGTGCTTAAGTTTAACTGAGAATTTCCTTTAATCATTAGTTCAATACTTTTTTAATTCTTGAAAAAAATATAGTTCTTGTTTTTGTACCTTAAATCAACCTGTTCATGTACTTGAAGGGCCAAAACTAGGAAAACTGCTCAGGAATTGATATAAAATCTCAGGCTATGTGAGGCTGGGCTCTGAACCAATGTCTTCAGTCACAATTGGAGTAAGCCAGCTTTTCTGACCAGCCAAAGACCAATAGAAACAGAGAAGATAGGTTGTCTGACATTTTCACAGATGAGACTGGCTGGAGTGTAGCCAAAAAAGGCAAAGAAGGAAGACTGGGAGAAAATGCTAAATATGAACACATGATTTGATTATACTATTATGAAGCATAGAAGATAAAAAAAATTTTCCAAGCAAACTACTTGGTGTATTTATTAAAATTGCATGCTTTAATTCATGGTTTATAAGTGCTAACGCATATATGATTATGAATTTTTTTCTTAGTTTCCTGTTTATGATGATTATTCTGTATAATTCTTTTTTTCCCCTTTGAAACACTCTCAGGATTTAAATTGTTACAAATACTGAATTAATATTAACAATCTGTTTTCCTGTTTAAATGAATTTTCAGAAATAGATTGGTGAACTGCATGTGTCATTCTATTTATTTTGGTGACAGAGAAGGTTCTTGCTATCCTTCTGTTAGAAATCCACTTTCTCTTTCTTCCTATCTAAATGTCATTCAGACCACATACATAACTAATAATAACTTTATTTTTTTTCTATACCGCCACAATCTTATGACTTCTGGCAATGTTTACCTTGTTTTATGCTTTTTTGTTTTGGTTTTTTACTCAAGATCAGGGGTCTCAAACCCTGGTCCTTGAGGGCAACAAAGCAGTCAGGTTTTCAGGATATCCCTAGTAAATATGTAAGAGAGATTTTTGCATACATTGAAGGCAGTGAACATGACAATTCTCTTATACATATTCTAATAGGAATATTCTGAAAATTCAAGTGGTTTGCAGCTCTTGAAGACCAGAGTTTAGAAACATAGAAAGATGATGGCAGATAAGGGCTATAGCTCATCAAGTCTGCCCACACTATTGACCCACCCTTTTAAGTCTACTGACCCCCTTGATTATAATTATACTGCCATTCTATTGACCCGCTCTTTCAGGTCTATACCCTAGTGACCCTATTCCTTTGCTTGACCCTCGTAGGGATCCCACATAGGTATCCCATTTATTCTTGAAGTCTGGGATGCTGCTGGCTTTGATCACCTGCACTGGAAGCTTGTTCCAATGCTCAATCACTCTTTCCGTGAAGAAGTACTTCCTGGTGTCTCCAAGAGTTTGAGCCCCCTCTAGGCCAAACACTGTAGTAATTTGGTATGGCTGGATGCAAATGTGGCTTCCAGAGTTGCATTCTTTCTACTTATGCAACTTGACCAACCCCAGGGTCCCACTATAAAAACAGCACATTCTTCAATTAGAAGTTTGAATGTGTTCTTTCTGGCAGGCTCTTGTCCCAGGCCAGACTGCAGATGAGTTTATTTAATTGTCTGTTCAATATGTTCATAACCCTTTCCTATTCTGCTGTACTTCCTGAGAGTGAAATACAGATATTTCGCATACTTTCTCACTGCAGAAGCCTCTGTAGTCTACACACTTACAGAACATCTTAATGTGTCTATTCTCACAAGTGGGAATTGTAGGATGAAAAGGAAAAAAATAATGAAAGAAACTAGTTTTGTTGAAAAAAGTACAGTACAAGCTTCAGAACCCGAAAACTGCATCTTTTCAAGACCCTAAATATCAAATAAAAACACCCTCAGATTTACAGAAGGGCATAAGTATCTCTGCTATTTTAACTAAAGCATTTCTTTCTGGTTAGGCAGGGGCTGCACACTAAGGGCCTCTTTTACAGACCCGCAGTAGCGAGTCTGCCTCGGCAAATGCACTGAAGTCTATTCAATTCCTATGGGCTTTGGTGCATTTGCTGTGGCAGATTCACTACCTTGTCTTTATAAAAGGAGCCCTAAATTTGGTGATATAAGGATATTCTTTACATATACTTTATTTTTATTTTACTTTATTTTACAAACAAAAACATCTTGCCAACATAGCAAAGAACATAACTGGTAGAAACAATTATAAAAAATAAAATTATGGAACACGTAGACAAACATGATTTAATGAGACAGAGTCAACATGGGTTCAACCGAGGGAGATCTTGCCTCACCAATTTGCTTGACTTCTTTGAAGGTGTGAATAAACAATGTGGATAAAGGTGAGCTGGTTGATATAGTGTATCTAGATTTTCAGAAAGCTTTTGATAAAGTTCCTCATGAGAGGCTCCTGAGAAAATTAAGTGTCATGGGATAGGTGGCAAAGTTCAGTTGTGGATTAGGAATTGATTATCAGATAGAAAATAGAGGGTATGCTTAAATGGTCATTTTTCTCAATGGAGGAGAGTAAACAGTGGAGTGCCGCAGGAGTCTGTACTGGGACCGGTGCTTTTTAACTTATTTATAAATGATCTGGAAATTAGAACGACGAGTGAGGTGATTAAATTTGCAGATGACACTAAACTGTTCAAAGTTGTTAAAACGCATGCGGATTGTGAAAAATTGCAGGCGGACCTTAGGAAATTGGAAGGCTGGGATCCAAATAGTAGATGAAATATAATGTGGACAAATGCAAAGTGATGTACATTGGGAAGAATAACTTGAATCACAGTTACCAGATGCTAGGGTCCACCTTGGGGATTAGCGTCCAAGAAAAGGATCTGGGTATCATCGTAGACAATATGATGTAACCTTCCACCCAATGTGCGGCGGCAGCCAAAAAGCAAACAGGATTCTAGGAATTATTAAAAAAGGGATGGTTAACAAGATTAAGAATGTTATAATGCCCCTGTATCACTCCATGGTGCGACCTCATCTGGAGTATTATGTTCAATTCTGGTCTCCTTATCTCAAGAAAGATATAGTGACACTAGAAAAGGTTCAAAGAAGAGCGACCAAGATGGTAAAGGGGATGAAACACCTCTCGTATGAAGAAAGACTACAATGGTTAGGGCTCTTCAGCTTGGAAAAGAGACGGCTGAGGGAAGATAAGATTGAAGTCTACAAAATCCTGAGTTGTGTAGAATGGGTATAAGTGGATCGATTTTTCACTCCATCACAAATTACAAAGACTAGGGGACACTCGATGAAGTTACAGGGAAATACTTTTAAAACCAATAGAAGGAAAAAAATGTTCACTTATTGAATAGTTAAGTTCTGGAATGCGTTGCCAGAGGATGTGGTAAGAGTGGATAGCATAGCTGGTTTTTCGAACGGTTTGGACAAGTCCATAGTCTGTTATTGAGAAAAACTTGGGTGAAGCTACTGCTTGCATCTGTATCGGTAGCATGAAATATTGCTACTCTTTGGGTTTTGGCCAGGTACTAGTGACCTGGATTGGCCACCATGAGAACGGGCTACTGGGCTTGATGGACCATTGGTCTGACCCAGTAAGGCTATTATTTTGTTCTTATGCTCTTCAATATGTGGCTCAATAATAGTAGGGATATTCTTAATCAAGATTCCAGGAGCAGTGTAGATACTTATATAGTGCATGGGCAAATGAAGTAAAACCAGGGGTTCTTTGAAACAAAATGTTACAAATTGAATATTATGAATTCCAGTGAATCAGAGTTATATACTAATTAATACAGCAATTTCAGAGAAAAGCAGTTCTGTTTCCAGACTAAACCAAATCTAAGTTTTAGTTACTTTTCCTAGAAGAACCTATAAGAAGGAACAGATAACAGTTAATTTAGTGATTGTTATAATCATATGACTACCAGTATCATTAGAAAACAACCTTATATATTCTATTTAAGTATGCAGAATATGCACCACTGTAAGCTGTGTATAATGTTCTAATATCAATGAATTCTGTTATTTCAGTATGTCCTATAAACACTTTTATTCCTCAATTGTATTTACTGTTTTTATCTTTTATATAAAAAGGTATAAACTTGCCGACATCGTGTATAAACACTTCTTTGAGTCTCATTTCTTGTGTCAATGAATTATCGAAAGTGGAACTATTTGAAATTTTCTGTGCAGCTTCAGCAGTAATTAGATTCTATGAAATGCCACTATATTCCACCAGAACATTGAAAGGATCTAAAATAGGTTTCATCTAGAAGTATTTTACTTTATTTTAAAAAGCACTAGTATTTCTCAGTCAAGTAACATAAGAACAAAAGAATTGCCGCTGCTGGGTTAGACCAGTGGTCCATCATGCCCAGCAGTCCGCTCACACGGCGGCCCTCTGGTCAAAGACGAGCGCCCTAACTGACACCAGCCCTACCAGCGTATGTCCTTGTTCAGCAGGAACTTGTCTAACTTAGTCTTGAATCCCTGGAGGGTGAGTTCCCCTATGACAGACTCCGGAAGAGCGTTCCAGTTTTCTACCACCCTCTGGGTGAAGAAGAACTTCCTTACGTTTGTGCGAAATCTATCCCCTTTCAATTTTAGAGAGTGCCCTCTCGTTCTCCCTATCTTGGAGAGGGTGAACAACCTGTCCTTATCTACTAAGTCAGGGGTGTCCAATGTCGGTCCTCGAGGGCCGCAATCCAGTCGGGTTTTCAGGATTTCCCCAATGAATATGCATGAGATCTATTTGCATGCACTGCTTTCAATGCATGTTCATTGGGGAAATCCTGAAAACCCGACTGGATTGCGGCCCTCGAGGACCGACATTGGACACCCCTGTACTAAGTCTATCCCCTTCACTACCTTGAATGTTTCGATCATGTCCCCTCTCAATCTCCTCTGTTCGAGGGAGCATAGGCCCAGTTTCTCTAATCTTTCGTTGTACGGCAGCTCCTCCAACCCCTTAACCATCTTAGTCGCTCTTCTCTGGACTCTTTCGAGTAGTACCGTGCCCTTCTTCATGTACGGCGACCAGTGCTGGACACAGTACTCCAGGTGAGGGTGCACCATGGCCCATGATAAGCTGCATGATAACCTTCTCCGATCTGTTTGTGATCCCCTTCTTTATTATTCCTAGCATTCTGTTTACCCTTTTCGCCACCGCCACACATTGCGCAGACGGCTTCATCGACTTGTTGATCAGAACTCCCAAGACCCTTTCCTGGGAGGTCTCTCCAAGTACCCGGACATCCTGTATTTGTGCATGAGATTTTTGTTACCAACATGCATCACTTTACACTTGTCCACGTTGAACCTCATCTGCCATGTCGCAGCCCATTCCTCAAGCCTGATTATGTCACGTTGTAAATCTTTGCAATCCCCCTGCATCTTCACTACTCTGAATAACTTCGTATCATCCACAAATTTTATCACCTCGCTCATCGTATCTATGTCAGATCGTTTATGAAATGATGAAGAGCACGGGTCCAAGCACCCCTCTGGTGACGCTCTTCCAGTCCGAGTATTGTCCATTTACCCCCACTCTCTGTTTCCTATGCTCCAGCCAGTTTTTAATCCACGTGAGTATTTCACCCTCGATTCCATGGCTCGCAATTTTCTGAAGTAGTCGTTCATGTGGAACCTTGTCGAACGCCTTCTGAAAATCTAGATATACAATGTCGACCAGTTCGCCCTTGTCTATCTGCCTGTTTACTCCTTTGAAGAAGTGCAGCAAGTTTGTCAAACAAGATCTGCCTTTGCTGAAACAGTGCTGGCTGGTCCTCATCAGCCCGTGTCCGTCAATGTGATCAATGATGCTGTCCTTTATCAGCGCCTCTACCATCTTTCCCGGTACCGAGGTCAGACTCACCGGCCTGTAGTTTCCCGGGTCTCCCCTCGAACCTTTTTTGAAGATCGGCGTAACATTCGCCACCTTCCAGTTCTCCGGAATCTTTCCTGTTTTGATCGACAGATTGGCTATTAGTTGAAGCAGTTCAGCTATGGTCCCTTTCAGTTCCTTGATGACCCTTGGATGGATGCCATCCAGTCCCGGGGATTTATCGCTCTTGAGCCTATCAATCTGCCTGCATACCTCTTCTGACCGTTAATCCTGTCAGTTAACTGACCGTTAATCCTGTCAGTTTCCCGTTTTCACTTCCAGCATATAGCCTGATGGGTTCCGGTATGCTGTGTATATCCTCTTCGGTAAATACAGATGAAAAAAATGTGTTCAGTTTGTCGGCGATTGCTTTGTCCTCCTTTAGCGCTCCCTTTATTCCTTGATCAACGGTCCCACCGCTTCCTTCGCAGGTCGTTTCCCTTTAAATTACAAATTGGGGGGGGGGTATTGTTGGGAGACAGCAGACTTGAGAGAGACTTGGGTGTGCTGGTGGATGCATCACTGAAGCCATCTGCACAGTGCGCAGCAGCCTCGAAAAAAGCCAACAGGATGCTGGGCATCATAAAGAAGGGCATAACAACCAGAACACGGGAAGTCATCATGCCATTGTATCGAGCGATGGTGCGTCCACATCTGGAATACTGCGTTCAGTATTGGTCGCCGCACCTCAAGAAGGACATGGCGGTACTTGAGAGAGTCCAAAGGAGAGTAACGAAAATTGTAAAAGGGCTGGAACACTGCCCATACGCCGAGAGGTTGGATAGGCTGGGGCTCTTCTCTCTGGAAAAGAGGAGGCTCAGGGGAGATATGATAGAGACCTTCAAGATCATGAGGGGCATAGAGAGGGTGGATAGGGACAGATTCTTCAGACTGAAGGGGACAACAGGTACGAGGGGGCATTCGGAGAAACTGAAGGGAGATAGGTTCAAAACAAACGCAAGGAAGTTTTTTTTCACCCAAAGGGTCGTGGACACTTGGAATGCGCTACCAGAGGAAGTGATCAGGCAGAGTACGGTACAGGGATTCAAACAGGGATTGGACGGATTCCTGAAGGATAAAGGGATCATGGGATACTGAGGGAGGAGCTGGGATGTAACACAAGTATAGAAAGCTAATCAGGTAATGAGTATAGAAACCAAACCAGGTCGTGCATGTGCAAGACCGGAGGGTTAGGACTTCGATAGGAAGACAGGACTTAAATGAGAAACCAAGGTGGCAAGGGAGCCCCTTCTGGTGATACAGACAGGTCGTGACCTGTTTGGGCCGCCGCGGGAGCGGACTGCTGGGCAGGATGGACCTGTGGTCTGACCCGGCGGAGGCACTGCTTATGTTCTTATGTTCTTAAATATATCGAAAGAATGGCTTGAAGGTTTTCGCCTCCTTGGCTATTTTTTCCTCATACTCATTTGGCCCCTTTTACCCTTTTACTTATGGCACCTGCATTGATGTTGTTTGTGGTATAAGAACATAAGAATTGCCATACTGGGACAGACCAGATATCTATTGTTTCCAACAATGGCCAACCCAGGTCCCAATTACTTTGCTAGATCCCAAGTAGAAAAACAGATTTTATGCTGCTCATCCTAGGAATAAGCAGTGGATTTCCCCAAGCCATCTCAATAATGGCCTATGGACTTCTCTTTAAGGAAATTATCCAAACCTTTTTAAAACCCTGCTAAGCTAACTGATTTCACCACCTTCTCCGGTAACGAATTCCAGAGTTTAATTACAAGTGTGAAGAAATATTTTCCCCGGTTTGTTTTAAATCTACTACTTAATAGCTTCATCACATGCCCCCTAGTCCTAGTATTTTTGGAGTGAACAAGCAATTCACATCTGCCCTTTCACTCATTATTTTATAGACCTCTATCATATCACCCCTGAGCCGTCTCTTCTCCAAACTGAAGAGTCCTAAAACAGCCCTCACTTAAAAATTAGTGAAGACCACTGATCTAGAGTCTGCAATGCATGCAGACATTCTTGTAACTTGTCACATCCTGAGTAATTTTGGAGATTTTCATAACCAAGAGAAGATCATCCACATAAAAATAAGGGTTTGCCTAAAAGGAGATTCTTCACAGATTTTTGATGCTCTTTACTGAACACTTGCAAGGCTGATCGCAAAGATGGAGCGTTAGTGCATTGGAAGCAAATGGGCCTGGTTCAATGTGGGGGGATATGGTCGAAAGGGCCAAGTTCTGTAGGAGTCTCACTGCTGCATTCTGGACTCTCTGTAGTTGGTGTTGCTCCTTGACCAGTAGGCCTGTGTAGAGACCATTGCAATAGTCCAGATGGGACAGTTCAAAGGCATATAACAGCTTGGTGACATCTGTTTCACGGTCTCGCAAGTTTGAACAATTTCTCTGAGCACTTTGGGAGTTTATAATTCTACTTGCTTATGTATAACATTTGAAAGATACTTGTGTGGAGTTATCTTTTGATACTGTTTGGTTGTTTTACTCCAGTGCTTTTATTTGGAGCTTTTGTCCCCCGATTTAGCTTTCAATCCTTAACCCTACTCCTCTGCCCTCCAACCTAGCCCGCTGATTGACCATTCCCTTGACTGTATCCATGACATCCTGTTTGTCTAGATTGCAAGCTCTTTTGAGCAGGGACTGTTTTCTTATTCTTTGTGACTGTGCAGCGCTGCGTGCATCTGGTAACGCTATAGAAATAGTAGTGGTTGGAAAGATGGATGTAGGAAGTAAGGCAGAAAGTGAAGGAGAGAAATACAGCAAATGGATACGAAGGTCCTGGAAACAGTGTTAAGAGCACAGACAGAAGGACAGAAAGAAGTGCAGCCAGAGACTGGGAAAAGATGATTAAAAAAATAAAATCACCAGACAATAAAGGTAGGAAAATGATTTTATTTTCAATTCAGTGATTGAAATATGTCAGTATTGAGAATGTGCATCTGCTGTCTATGTTCAGTCAAACCCTTCTGTTTGACTGTTCAAAGGGATGGGGTTATTTAATGGAATAAAGAGGTTAGGAGTGTTTGCTGTTCAGGAAAAAATGCATTTGTTTCTACTTCTCTGGTGATGTACTGAATGCAGAGCCTGGCATCTTAGGGTTTTGTTTGTGTATATTAGGACTTTTAAGTCTATGGTCCTATATTTTCATAGGGTTTATATGTGATGTGTTCTGTGTGACCAAGGCCAGGTGTTCTGGTAGGAATAAAAATTCTATTGGCATCATGGACTAAAGCCAGTACTGGGCAGGCTTTCACGGCTTGTGTCCCATATATGAACATTCAGTTGAGGATGGGCTGGGAAGGATTTCAATGGCTGGGATGGTTAAGATGGACTGGAGTGCGCTTTGATGGAGACTCCAGTAGATGGAACCTAAACACGCTACTGGGCAGGGCTCTGGGTTTCTGACCTAGAAATATCTTTAAAAAAAAGGACCATGTAAACTAAATAATTAATTTATAGAGCATGTATGGTTGGGCAGACAGGATGGACCACTCAGGTCTTTATCTGCTGTCATTTACTTATTTTTTTTTTAATTTTATTTATTCCATTTGTGCGTCGCACATACCTTTACAAGCTCTAGGCGACATTACAGAGGAAGGGGTTAGAAGAGGGTAGGGAGGACTATGGAGGGCAGGAAGGAGTGGAGAGGAGAGAAGCATGTAGAATATTTCATAGAAATTCCTAACTTTACAGATAGGAGCACCATCTATGTAAATGATATGTAAATGAATTAAAGAAATATGGAAAAAGGAATAGAAGGGAGGAATCAAGTAGGAAGATGCTTGACTCATAGTAACATAGTAGATGACGGCAGATAAAGACCCGAATGGTCCATCCAGTCTGCCCAACCTGATTCAATTTAAATTTTTTTTTTTTTTTTCTTCTTAGCTATTTCTGGGCAAGAATCCAAAGCTTTACCCAGTACTGTGCTTGGGTTCCAACTCTCCTTCAGCCCTTTTGGACCTAAGAATATAAGAACATAATTATTGCCATACTGGGACAGACCAAAGGTCCATCAAGCCCAGTATCCTGTTTGCAACAGCGGCCAACCCAGGTCCCAAGCACCTATCTATATAACAGATTCTATGCTGCTTAACCCCCAAACCATCTCAATAATGGCCTATGGACTTCACTTTTAGGAAATTATCCAAACCTTTTTAAAACCCTCCTAAGCTAACTGATTTCACCATCTTCTCCGGTAATGAATTCCAGAGTTTAATTACAAGTTATGTGATGAAATATTTTCTCGGGTTTGTTTTAAAATCTACTCTTTAATAGCTTCATCACATGCCCCCTAGTCCTAGTATTTTTGGAGTGAACAAACGATTCACATCTACCCTTTCACTCATTATTTCATAGATCTCTGTCATATCACCCCTGAGCCATCTCTTCTCCAAGCTGAAGAGCCATAAAAAAACACCCCTCACTTAAAAATTAGGGGTGTCCGTGCAAAAGAAGGGGGCAGAAAGTTGGTGTGGACTTGGAAGTTGTTCTGGCCGACGCATTCTGCTTTTAGGAAGGCTACGCCGCATTATGTCTAACACCTATGCTTAGCCACTATGAAGAAGATGGTTCAGCAGTTGCGTCTAGAGGCCAGTCTGAACCGAGAGGCTGCTGCAGAGTTAAAACAGTTCTGCTTGCAGAATGAAGCACGTGATCTTTTGCTGACAGGGGTATCTTCAAGTACAAATCCTTTCCATCCTCTAAGTCTGTTCCTTTTAGTAATTTAGTGAAATTTTTTTTGTTTTCACTGATTTTTATATTCACGAACTTTTCCTACCTATTGGACTATGCTGTGTCACCAGTAGCAGCTACTGCAAGAAAGAATGCCCCAAGATGAAGACTTAGAAGAGCTCAGCAGTGTAATGATGTGCCAAGTTTGTGTAGTCAACTGCTACTGTAGTCAAAGCTTAACATCTATCTCTCCAACTGGGCTGAATGCTGTTTGATAATGTTTCCCTGGTTCAAAAGGAAACTTTTCGTTTTTTACACTGGGCAATAATAATATTAAAAACCTATCCTCCCCCCCAAAAAAAAAAAAATATGCGAAGACCACTGAGCTAGAGACTGCATGCAGACATTCTGGTTAACTGGTCACATCCTGAGTAATTTTGGAGATTTTCGTAATCAAGAGATCATCCACATAAACATAAGGGTTTGCCTAAAAGGAGACTCTAACCAGATTTCTGATCTTTACTGAACGCTTGCAAGGCCTATCGCAAACAGGCTCGGGACGAGCTCTCCTTGGAAGTTTCCAAGTACGGGGCTTGTGCTCTAGCTCAAAGCAGCTGCCAATGAAGATAAGCTCTAGTCTAGGCGTTAACAATCAGTGTGAAGCAAATCAGAGAAAGCAGTCAAAGGTGGAGGGGGGGGGGGGTCGTCACGTGTGAGCTCTTGACTCAAGAGCTTATGCGTGACCACGCCTTTCACCCCCTCCGTCCCTGATTGGTATCGCCGAGTCGCTCCCTCAAGCCCAAACCTCCAGCCCCGGTCCAGTATCTTTCCCTCATTCTCAAACTCCCCGCCCTCACGTCTTACTTTCCAATTGGGCTGCTCGCTCGAGACAGGCCCCGCAGCTGTCATTCTCCGACGTTCGCTGCAATTGCCTGTTTCTCCGGCTGGGCGGAACGCGGAGGGGAGCGAAGTGCGGGAGAAGGAAATCGGCGGGGCAGGTTGGGGGGGCCGACCTCATGGAGGAGTGTGGAGGTAGGATGGGGGAGGCAGTCGTAGACCGAGGGGGGGATTGTGCCGGATTGCGGACGGGGAGGCGATGGGGGTGGTTGATACCCTGGACAGTGAGAGTGGAACAGATGACGGATCACGGGCGGGCATGGCCCCGGCGTGTGGGAGATGACCTGGCATCTCTGTCTTTCAATAGGAGCCATAAGATTTGGCCTGGCAGCAGCAAACTATTCAGTCAGATCTCCAAAGTCTCTCCTTGAGGGCCTCAATCCCGTCGGGTTTTCAGGATTTCCGCAATGAATATGCATTTAAAACAGTGCATGCACATAGATCTCATGCATATTCATTGGGGAAATCCTGAAAAACCGACGGGATTGCGGCCCTCAAGGAGGGACTTTGAGACCCCTAAGGGATGGGGTTATTTAATGGAGTAAAAAAGTTGGGAGTGTTCACTGCATTTTTTTTCTCTGCAGTTTGTGAGATGGGATTGATTAGGCAGTATTTCACCACTGCTGACACTTATTCCAACTGATCTAGAGTTAAAAAAGGGAGAACTATGTGACACTAACTCTTGTTATTCCGCCTATACCTGTTCATTTCAAGGATGGATTGCTTAAAAAAAGAAGTCGAACCAGTTCGTCCAGGAGTTACAAAAAGATTAGCCTTCAACAAAACCAATTAATTAGTCAATAGATAAACCAGCTTTATGGAACAGAAAAGCATTTCAGATTCTTTCTAAACTTGAAACATGGCAATTCATTCCATAACTTCACCAACTGATACTGAATAAGAAGGAGAGAGTTGTCTGGTCGATTTTAACCACCTAAACATAGGAAGTTTTAACGGAAAAAGATTTGGAGTTTGATATTTTGTGGTAGGCCCTTGTAACAAAGTTGCTAGATGGTCTAGCTGCATATACTGGGGACAAAAGGGAAATCTTGCCTCACCAATCTACTGCATTTATTTGAAAGGGGTAAATAAACATGTGGATAAAGGTGAGCCTATTGATATTGTGTATTTGGATTTTCAAAAGGCATTTGACAGAGTACCTCATGAAAGACTTTTTTTTAAATTTCTTTATTCATTTTTAAACTTTCAATAAGTAATTCATTATATAATCATATACACGGTAATAATACTTATTAATTATACATTCAATGAAATCAGACTATAACTTCACCCTCCCATCCTTCTTCCAATATAATCATATAATTTTATAAATATAAAATCATCCCCCCTCCCCCCTTATACTTCAATAAACAAAAGGAGAGAAATAAATTATTAAATAACCAATTATAATCATTCCTTACAATAATTTGTTAATGGCTCCCAGATCTCCATAAACTTTTTATAACTTCCTCGTTGGATAGCTAATATTTTCTCCATTTTAAAAATATGGCACAATGAATTCCACCAAAAACTATAACTTAATCTATCATAATTTTTCCAATTTCTCGTAATTTGCTGAATAGCAACTCCTGTCATTATGAGTAAAAACTTATTGTTTTTATTAGATATTTAACTTTTTGTCCTCATTGAAGTTCCAAATAATATCGTATCATATGAAAGTGCGACCGGATTCTCAAGTAAATTATTAATTTGACTCCAACTAGATTTCCAAAAATTATATATTAAAGGGAAAAAAAAAATGATCCAATGTTCCAGCTTCAAGATGACAGTACCAACATCTATCAGACTTAGAGCTATCTAATTTTTTCAAACGCACCGAGGTCCAGAATGCTCTATGTAATAGAAAAAAACAAGTTTGTCTCATAGATGCAGACACTGTACTTCTTATCCTCCAAGACCAAATTTGTGGCCATTGAGACGCAGTAATTTGATGCTTGATCTCAATGCTCCAAATGTCCCGAAGACCATTTTTTGGTTTTTTATTCATAAATCCAGATATTAATTTATACCACTGAGCAGCCTGGTGTCCCAGGAAGTCCACCTGAAAACACAAGAAAGGCAAACTGTACTTATTATTGAGATTTTTCCATTCAGGGAACCCTGCCTGAATGGCTTGCTTCAATTGCAACCATTTATTTTGTATAAATGTGAGCTTAGATTTGGAAAAGATGAGCAATTAAATATAAAATCTAAATCCAGATTGAATGGTTAAGGCCTTGAGGGATGGAATGATAGTTGTAAACAAGGTGAAAGAAGAGAAACATGGAATCATATTGTGAGGTGTAAGAGATTGAAGAGCCAAGAAATGGTCAGTAAAGGTGGAGAGACTAGTAGAGGAATGTCTGGAGAGTAGCCAGGGCTGGGTGCAGAAGCAGCAACCAGGGAGCAGGATATGAGAGAAAGAGGGTAGAAAGATTGAAGAAGTAGGAAGATGCCCAGTCAAGGGTGGGGATTTAAAGAGCTTTGCAGCAAGAGGTCAAAAGAGAAGAGGCAGATGAAAACTGAAAATACTAACAGAAAAAGGAGGGAAGTCTAAGACATGAGTTGGATTGAAATTATTATTGTTATGGTACTAGAGAATGAGCCAGGGATGGGGATCTGTAGTAAATCTGGGGTAATAGAAAAAAAATGTGGCTCATTTACCCCTGGTGTGGGAGCAAAACCTTTTATGATAAAAAGCCGCCTTCTTGTGGTAACAACAAAAAAAGCCCACCATGGGTGTGGCATCTCTGTGTCTTCCTCCCCCCATCCTGCTACAGTAGCTCTACCTTCTGGAGCCTCCAGTAGTAGTAGTGATCCCCACAGGCCTGCTCTTGGGCCTTCCCGTCTTCTGATGCAACTTCCTGTTTCATGAGAACAGGAGTTAATCTAAAGCAGAACTCGGCAGAGGAAAGGTCCCTGTGCAGGCCTTTGGGGATCATTGTCGGCAACTGAAGCTCCATTAAGTAGAGATACCATGACAGGAGGAAGAAGGAAGATAAATTGCTGAAACCATGGTTGAAGGGGGCTAGAGCTGAAGGGAAGGCAGTGGCGTAGCGAGGGTAAGGAACACCTGGGGTGGAGGCACTTCTCCTCTGCCCTCATCTCCCTCACCCCCTGCTCCTTCCCCAATCCCCCCTGCCGTGTGTGTGCGCCCCCTCCCCTTCCCCATAGATGTTCACAGCCATTAGTAACGTCAACATGCTCCTCGTGAGCCCAGCAGCTCTCCCTCTGATGTCACTTCCTTTGCGAGGTACTCGGAAGTGCCATCAGCGGGAGAGAACAACTAGAGGTATGGGGGAAGGGAAGGGGGTGCATGTGTTTTGAGGGGAGCAGTGGGAAGAGGCAGAGAGGAGGAGGGGTGCCAGCGCCCCCACCAACATGGCGCCTGGGGTGGACTGCCCCCTTCACCCCTGCCCCCCCCCTGTAATACTCCACTGAGGGAAGGAAGAGAAGTGCTGGACCTGTGTGGAGAGAGTGAGCAGGAGTCATGGGGAGCTGGGGTTGAAGGAAGGTAGAGAAGCACTGAACCCACAGGAGGGAAGGGAGAGAAGAACTGGACAAGCAGGGAAAGAAGGGAAGGGAGAGAGATGGTGAACCAAGGGGATGAAGGAAGAAGGAGTGAAATATTGAACACACAGCAAAGGGAGGGAGGCAGGCAAGAGAGAAACACACACATTGATGTGGGGGAGGAAGAGAAGAGAGAAGTTGGATACAGAAAAATATACAAAAATAGAGGAGAGATGAGGCATGGGGAGAGCAAAGGGATACAAAAGAGAGATTTATTTTAAAAAATTATGTTCCACATTATCTCTGTATTCCATGTGGAGCACAAATCACACGCACACTAAAATAAATAAGTGATGCTGGGCACAGGGAGAGGGGATAGGAACATAGAGTGGTGAAGGTGTCGGACAGAGAAGTCCGGCAGGGGACATAAAGAGGAGATGCTGAACATAGGGAAAGATAGGAGATAAAAGATAGATGGTGAGTATGGAGACAGAAGGAATGTCAAATGGGGAGGAGACCCTGATGAGTGAGTTAAAAGAAGACAGAGGGAAACAGAAACCAGAGCCTGGGGCCAAATGATTTGAAAAATATATTTTCTATTTTGTGATTAGAATATGTCAGATTTCAAATGTATATCCTGCCAGAGCTGGTGTTAGACATTGCTGGGGCCCGGGACAGAAATTTGAGAGGGGCCCCAAAAATTTTCTTGAACTGATGATCTCCTCTTCAAACTTGCATCAAGACTTCACAAATACCCAACAGGGAATCCTTGTTTTGCTGTTGCAGCATCAGCTTCAGCTCCCTTCAATATGGCAAAGGGAATACTTGAAAGCCAACTTTTTTAAAATTTGATGATGTCAACTGGCTCCTCCCTTAAAACAGAAGAAGCCTCCAATTGCTAAATCATTGGAGGCTAGAAAACGAAAACTACTGTAGAATTAAAGCAAATCAAATAGTGCAAGAATGTAGAGTAAACTGTTTCTCTTCTACAGCCATCGGCAGTGCTATCTAAGCCAGTAGTTCCCAACCCTGTCCTGGAGGACCACCAGGCCAATCGGGTTTTCAGCATAGCCCTAATGAATATGCATGTCTGTCACTTCCATTATATGCAAATCTCTCTCATGCATATTCATTAGGGCTATCCTGAAAACCCAATTGGCCTGGTGTCCTCCAGGACAGAGTTGGGGGTCCACTGGTCTAAGATACAATTCACCCTTAAGCCATACGTTATACTACAGGTCTAGGCTCCTTAAAGCAAGGTTTTTTTAAAAACCAAAAGGAGTGATATGAGAAAAGGGATTCAGGAGAAAGAGGAATTTGGAAGGAATGAGGTGGGAGAAAACAGCAGGATTCTTAAGCAAAGTAAGTAGAAAAGCAGCTAGAAAAGAAATTGTATATGGGCCATTTGACCTTTATCTGCCGTCATGTTTCTATGTTTCTATCTTATCTTATGTGATATAAGAGGAAAGAGGCAGGAATCGGAAGGAGCACACAAGAAAATTAACAAAGGAGATGATATGGCAAGAACAGCTGTGGCCCATTTTCTCTTTTCATTCCCAGAACTAAAGCAGCAAAAAAAGTATATGGAAGAGCAGGAAGACAAGAGAGGCAAAAGAACTACGGAAAGAGTCAAAAAAGGGCCATCAAAACCAGAGAGAGGAAATCACCACCACAGGAGAGAGTGAAAGTCAGAGCACTTGAGCTGGGTGGGGAGTGTGTGGTGCAGTGGTTAGAGCCACAGTCTCAGCACCCTGAGGTTGTGGGTTCAAATCCCACTGCTCCTTGTGACCCTGGGCAAATCACTTAATCCCCCATTGCCCCAGGTACATTAGATAGAGTGTGAGCCCACCAGGATGGATAGGGATAAATGGCTGAACACCTGAATGTAAACCACTTAGACTATAAGTGGTATATAAATGCTTAAAGAAATAAAGAAATAAACAGGTTACAGCATGTAAGGGTATGTGGGACAAAGTGTGAAAGCAGACATGGCAAGTGATAGAGAAAGAATGAGATGAAAATTATTGAATATAAACCAAGATAACCTTCCCCCCTACCCTGAAAAAGGAGGAAAAATAGGTTGACTCAAATATAAACCAAGATTAGAAATATAAACCAAGATTAGAAAATTTTGATATGTGACTGCCATAAGTAATCACTAATTTTTCAGTTGGGGCTGTTTCAAGTCCATAAAAGCTAAAGGAGAGCCGACAAATATCTTTCTACTTTGGGTCACGACACCAACCAAAGTTTCTGGACTTCCATACCCACCAGAACACCTGGCCTAGCACATTATTTAATTTGATTTGGGGCCCATTGACATCTTTTATCACTTCGTTATAATTGTCTTTTATCTTTAGTTTTTTGTGGAATTACACACACATCCAGGGGAGGGGGGTATATCTTTGCTTTGTTATGTTCTATGTCTACAGATTATAGAAGGGAAGGGAGGTGGCTTATTCTTTATGTATTATTATTGGCAGATTATAAGTGCTTACTGTGGTGGATTAATGATTGTATATATATTGTTCTGTACTTCTGTTGACTTGAAAAATTAATAAAGTTTAAAAGAAAAAAAACCAAAACCAAACACCTGGCCTCAGTTACACCTGCAGAAAACAGAAAAACCTTTTCCAAAAACAAACGCTCAAACAAAACCCTCATATGCCAGTACACCAGAAAAGAAATAGAAAGAAATACATTTCTACCTGAACAGTTCAAATGAGAAAAACAGATGTAAATTTTCAAAATGACTATTTCAATCACTAAATTGAAAATAAAAACATTTTTCCTACCTTTGTTATTTGGCGATTTTATCTCTCTGATTATCTTTCTCCCTTTTTGCTCTGTTTCCAAGACCTCTTTATATATTTGCTGTTTCTTTCCTCTCCTTCTTCACCTCTTGCACTACATCCATCCGTGGCACTGATTTCTTTATTCAATTTTCTTCCATTTTTCTGCCTCCATCTCATATCTATCTTTCCAGCTCTTCTCCTTTCCTCCATCCATGTACACCATCTCTTCCATCCTCTTCCACTTCCCTCTATCCATGTGCCACCATCTCCTTCCTCTCCTCTGCCCCTCTCATTCAGCATCTCTCCCTTCTTTCTCCCTCCCCTCCCCAGTTCCACCAAATGTTCTCCCCATGAAAATCACAAGGAGGTCGCTGGCGTGGGAGCAATTCTCTTGCGTTGCCTTTCTGCACCATTCCTTTGCTGCACCACTTCCAAAATCAGGCTGGCTAAGTTTAGCAACCAAATCTGGCTGCTTAAATAGCTGGTCTATCTTTGGTTGTTATAGTAAACTAAATTAAACCTTAAGTTTGTATACCGCTTCATCTCCACAATTGTAGAGCTCGGCACGGTTATAAACTTAGATGGCTACCGCTTAATGTTAATTTAGCTGGCAAAATCTATAGTGGCTAAAAAATAGACCGGATATTCAGTGCTGCTCACCGGAAGTGGCCTGGCATTGAATATCTGGGCTCAGTACCAAGTGCATGAGTCAGCCTGGCTAATTCCCGCAGTCTGAATATTGGGTCCCTTATACTTACCTGATGTCATCTGTGATAACACCAGCAAGGTCAAAAAGAGGGAGGTCTTGTAATATTTGAAAATTGCATAAATTAAAAAAAAAAAAAAAAAAGTCTTCAAGGGAGTATTTTGTTCAAGTTCACTGCCTATAGAAATAGAATTTGCAAAGTATGTGGCCTAGTAGCTATCTGCATACTTCCCTTTGAAAATTGGCTACATGATATGCGAGTATAAAAGTGCCCCATGGGCTACTTAAACTGTACTTCTACTATGACTGCTCATCATTTCTTTAGCACTACTAGACATATGCAATGCTGCACATCAAAACATAGAAGAGAGGGTCCCTGCTCAAAAGAGCTTACAATCTAGTCAAGACGGACAAACTGGACAAGAAGATGCATCAATACACAGTGCTCATGTGGGGGAGTTATAGAATGAACTAGAGTGTGCAGAAATCAGTTAAAAGGGAAAATTGGAGTACAGCTCAAACTCAAAACATCAACATAGATGCATTATAGTCAGTGTTACACAGTAGAATGTGTGTTCATGTACTGAGCATGTGAAGGGTGGAATTAGCACATTTGAAACTGAGTTGTAGAGTAAGTTGCCAATGTTTGAATCTCTACTGTTTGTTTTTTTAAGTAAATACAAGGGGCCACTGAAACGTTCTCAGTCCAACCAAGAAGAGAATGATGTGGAGCCAGGAAACTTACCAGTTATTCCATACTTTTTTTTGACACTTTTTGTTACAATTATATGAAATGAAATGAAAGGTGTCAAGAAAAGTGTGGAATAACTTGTAAGTTTCCTGGCTCCACATCATTCTCTTCTTGGTTGGGCTGAGAACTTTTCAGAGGCCCCTCATATTGTGATGTCATAATGCCTCATTCCACCAGTGCCTAAGAGCCAACCTCATCAGTGATGTCACAATGGCTTGGTTTCCTATACTTGTGTGCCCATTTACTAGATGCATTTGTCTCATTTTAATGAAAAGTGTCAAGAAAAGTGTAGAATAACTTGTAAGTTTCACGGCTCCACATCGTTCTCTTCTTGGTTGGACTGAGAACTTTTCATTGGCCCCTCGTAGGTAGTTGACTTAGGTGAAGATGTGAAATTTGAAAAACTATAAGAAACATCACACGTTGCTACAGATCCAGCCACAATTTCCCCCCACCCCATTCCTGCATACATCTGTGATGTGAACTTGCCAGTCTTAAAACTTTTGTTTAGCATTGCATAGCATTATGCACCTTTGAAGAAAAATATAGCAATGTTGCTCACCTGTAAAAGAAGAGAGAGGCCTTAGGTGCCAATCAGATCCTTAGATCACTCCCCAGTGCATCCCAGGATGCACCAGGAAGGGGAAGGCCCACCATTTTGAAGAGGCAGGCCTGTCGGCCGGAGGGAATAGGCATCCCTCCGGCCGGCCTTCGTTGTAGAGGTATGAGGTGGCAGATGGTTATCGGAGGGACTCCAGCAGGGAGAGAGTGGACAACCCTTCTACTGAGGGTGTCAGGGGAGTTGAGAGTGCAGGGGGATGTTTGGGGGGCAGGCGACCCCCTGCAGCAGGAAGGTGTAAGCATCCCTCCTGCTGATCTTGTATAGGGGGGGGGGCAGCCGCAGATGATAGGGGTGTCGGTAGGAGGGGTACATTTCCTTCTGCTGCTCTCCCTGCTGGCAAATCAGCTGAGCCGGCAGGGCTCGGGGAGACCTGAAGCTCAGTTGATCAGGGCAGGGAGGGTAGCTTTGACAGAAGGGAGGAACTGTGTTTAGCGATTTAATTTCTGAGCAAGTGCCAGGCACTGTTCCTCCTGCTCTTTACTGGCGATTCTCTGCACAAATAGCGTGCTATTATGCTGAGAATCGTCCATAAAATAAAAATCGCTCCCACTATGGTCACAGAAAATATGCTCACTCAACATTACTAAAACCAAGGCACTTCTCTTCCCTACTAATGACCATGAAACCCTTTTGCTCCCTATAAGTATAAAATTAACACCAACTGAATTGTTTAACACCATTAAACTTCTTGGGGTTACCATAGATAACAAACTTTTTCTACCATCAGATAAGCACAGTTGTCAAGAAATGCTTTTTCAAACTAATTATGATATGTCTATTGCCACTCTTCTTGAACCCCAATCACTTAATATTCTAATCCATTCCTTAGTGATCTCCCATTTAGATTACTGCAACTCCCTATACCAAGGGATTACTCAAAAGTAAATTAGAAGACTTTAAATTATTCAAAATACCGCCATTAAAATTATTCATAAGAAAAGGAAATAGGGCTTTAAACTAGGTAAGGGGGGAGGGTACGGGCACAAACAATCCACCTGACGAGCTAAGCTACCAATACTCTTTTGAAACTGAGCTAAGTAAACACTATATTTCTGGGACACACTACAATTCTGGGTCTAGGGGGAGTAAACATAGCAATTCTGGGTCTAGAGGGAGTACACACTAATTCTGGGTCCAGCGAGAGTGCACACGTTGCAAATTGCACTAAAGGAGCTCAAATAGCCCAAACGGGAATACCCCCACAGGGTACACACATTACCGAGTCTGGGATAGGAGCACACTGTAGTCATGGGGAGTCAGGGACAGGTACACGCTGTAGCGCTCGGTCTAGGGAGTGTAAGAGACACGCGAATAATGCTAATGGTGTCCTAGCTGATAAAGAGGGATTGTCCCCACTGAGATACAACAAACATAAAACATGGAGGGCTATGTACGTCAACGCCCATAGTCTGGGAAACAAGATCCTAGACTTGGAAACAGAAATGAGGAATGCCGACCTGGATGTGGTGGCGATATCTGAGACCTGGCTCACAGACTCCCACGGGTGGGACATGGTCATACCAGGTTACAACTTGCTTCGCCGGGACAGGGAGGGCAAAATGAGGGGGTGGTGTAGCATTATATACTAAAGATAACATTAAGGTCACCAGAATCACAGATGTACAGTACACTGGGGAATCCCTTTGGGTAAATTTGGCCAGAGGGAAGGACAAATGCCTGTATCTTGGCGTAGTATACAGACCCCCAAAACATCAAGATGACCTAGATATGGAACTAATTGGAGATATAGAGAATATCATCTTGCAGGGGGACACAGTATTGGTAGGTGACTTCAACATGCCTGATGTAGATTGGGTCACACTTTCCTCTGCTTCCGGCAGCAGCAGGAAGCTATTAAACTCTTTGAATGGAGCAAGACTCAGGCAACTGGTATTTGAACCAACAAGGGATCAGGCAATTCTGGACCTGGTACTTACCAATGGAGAAAGTATCACAGAGGTCTCGGTGGGTGAAACTTTGGCCTCCAGTGACCACAATATGATATGGTTCAATCTCAGGAAAGGTTTCACGAAATCTACCACACTGACCAAGGTCCTCAAATTCAAGGACACAAACTTCCAAGACATGGGAGACTTCGTTCACCGGGCACTACAAAGCCAAGCAGACACCGACAGCGTGGAAGAAATGTGGTCAACTTTGAAAGCCATCATACAGGAAGCAACAAACCGCTATGTTAAATCAGTAAGCAAAGGGAGTAGGAACAACAAGCCACAGTGGTTCTCTACGGAGATCTCGGACCTCATCAAAGAGAAGAAAAAAGCATTAATCTCTTACAAACAATCAGGGACACAGGACTCTAGAGTAGAATATCTGGCCAAGTCAAGAGCCCTCAAAGCAGCAGTTAGGGAGGCCAAATTCCGCAAGGAGGAGTCTCTAGCAAAGAACATCCAGAAAGGAGATAAATCTTTCTTCAGGTATATCAGTGACAGAAATAAGAACTTGGGTGGGATAGTACGTCTCAGAAAACCAGACGGAGACTATGTGGAGACGGACTCAGAAAAAGCCCAACTGTTAAATAAATACTTCTGCTCAGTCTTCACCCGCGAGGTGCCGGGAATCAACCCTCAACCACAGACAAGGGTTAAATCAGTTGACTTGTTTAGTAATTTCAAGTTTACACCCAGCAGCGTCTACTGCGAGCTGTCAAAAATCAAAGTCAACAAGGCAATGGGGCCTGACAACCTACACCCTAGGGTGCTCAGGGAGTTGGGTAATGTCTTGGCGGAACCGCTATCCGCGCTTTTCAATCTCTCCCTTAGTACAGGCAACGTCCCGATGGACTGGAAGACGGCTAACGTCATTCCACTCCACAAGAAAGGCTCCAGGATGGAGATGGCAAATTACAGACCAGTGAGTCTCACATCAATAGTGAGCAAACTAATGGAAACCCTAATCAAACGCCAATTGGATAAGATCATGGACGAGGAGAATCTACAGGATCCCCGCCAACATGGATTTACTAAAGGGAGATCCTGCCAATCCAACCTGATCAGCTTCTTTGACTCGGTGACGAGGAAGCTGGATGCTGGTGAGTCCCTGGACATCGTCTACCTGGATTTCAGCAAAGCATTTGATAGCGTACCACACCGCAGGTTGCTGAGCAAGATGAGTTCTTTAGGCTTGGGCGACACATTGACCAAATGGGTTGGGAACTGGCTTGGAGGTAGGCTTCAGAGGGTAGTGGTGAATGGCACCCCCTCCGAAATGTCAGAGGTGATAAGTGGAGTGCCACAGGGCTCCATCCTGGGCCCGATCTTGTTCAACATCTATATAAGAGACTTGACAGAAGGGCTCCGAGGTAGAATAACATTATTCGCCGATGATGCCAAACTAAGCAATGTAGTGAGCAAAAGCACAACAGACAAAAATTCAATGGCAGATGATATGATGCATGACCTACTTCTACTGGAGCGCTGGTCTAGGTCCTGGCAACTCAGTTTCAATGCCAAAAAATGCAAAGTCATGCACCTGGGAAGCCGAAATCCATGCAAGGTTTACACCCTAAATGGCGAGATCCTGACGAGAACTGAAGCAGAAAGAGACTTAGGGGTGATTGTCAGGGAAGACATGAAGTCTGCAAACCAAGTGGAGCAAGCTTCATCCAAAGCAAGGCAAATCATAGGTTGCATACGCAGGAGTTTCGTCAGCCGTAAACCTGAAATCATTATGCCACTGTATAGATCCATGGTGAGACCACACCTGGTGTACTGTGTGCAATTTTGGAGGCCGCATTACCGCAAGGATGTGCTGAGACTGGAATCGGTCCAGAGAATGGCCACCAGGATGGTCTCGGGACTCAAGGAGCTCCCATACGAGGAGCGGTTAGGGAAGTTACAGCTCTACTCACTCGAGGAACGTAGAGAGAGGGGAGATATGATCGAGACATTCAAATATCTCACGGGCCGCATCAAGGTGGAGGAAGATATCTTCTTTTTCAAGGGTCCCGCGGCAACAAGAGGGCATCCGTGGAAAATCAGGGGCGGGAAACTGCACGGTGACACTAGGAAGTTCTTCTTCACTGAAAGGGTGGTTGATCGCTGGAATAGTCTTCCACTTCAGGTTATTGAGGCCAGCAGCATGCCAGATTTTAAGGCCAGATGGGATAGACATGTGGGATCTATCCGCAAAGATAGATAGGGAGGGTCATTAGAGTGGGCAAACTTGATGGGCCATGGCCCTTATCTGCCGTCTACTTCTATGCTTCTAAACCACTACTTCAAAATGCTCATTGGCTCCCCATTACCCATTGGATAACATACAAAATTCTACTGTTAACATTTACAACATGATCTGAACACACATCAGCATTCATTGATCATCTGCTAATACCATACTCCCTAGTCAGATTGCTCCACTCGGTTGATCAAAATCTTCTCACGGTTCTATCGGTTCGCAAAATATTCTCAGATACTTCCCAGAAAACAGTTTTCTCTCTTACAGCCTCAAAGAAGATAACCTGTACAACTTTAAATCTAATCTTAAGACTTTTTAATTTAAAGATGCTTTCGCAATTTAACTTCCACTTCCTTATTTTTTTTTCTTCTTTTTTTCTTTCTCCTCGTCTATCTAGTCTTTTTTCTGCGCATTTTCCCCCATTCCTATCATATCTTTCCTTTTTGTTGCTTGTGTTGGTTATTAGGGATTTATTGTAATTAGTTTCTCACCACCTACCTCCTGTACTAAGGGCTCCTTTTATCAAGCTGCAGTAGGTGGTTAACGCGCGAAATACCGCGCGTTCAACCGCCTGCCACACTAGTCGCTAATGCCTCCATTGATGAGCCGTTAGTTTTTTTTGTGTGCCGCGGGGGTTAGCGCGTGATGAAGTGTCCGACACGCTAACCCCCGTAGCGCACCTTGATAAAAGGAGCCCTAAGTCTCTGTCTAACATTTGTATTTATGAGACCCCTGAACATCCACATTATGATTTTAAATATGTATGTACAACCGCATTAGACAGCTTGATAGGCGGTATATCAATATAAAAATAAACTTGAAACATAAATTTGCCAGATTTTACTGGCAAGTTTTGAGAATCCGGCCCTAAAGCTCTAATCTGGTAAGATTTGACTTTGGAGTTGAGGGACATGTAAGCTTGTTCATAGGAAAATTGCATGTAAGAAGACAGATAGTTTGTTAAGTTTCTTTTCTTGCCTTTGATGAGGCTCTTTTGAACCTGGGCATGGCAGCCTATTAAAAATGGACAGCTATGTGGTGGAATGGGCAAGCATGAAAAATAAAATAGCCATTATATTTTCCTTCCATTGCTCTGGATTTACTAGTCAGGGTTTGTTTATAAGATAAGGACCTATCTAAGGGCAAAGGAGGGGTTATAATTGGCTATATAAAATTACAATTGGAGAAGCCAGAACACAAACCAGATAAGACAAATATGGGATAATATATTGACCTAAATATGTGTTTTGTGCTGAGGTCACTGGAAACAGGAGTAGGCCTTCTCTCAGGTCACTAGAATTAATATATAAACTCTGTTGAAGACCAGAGAAGATACACACAGGCTGTAGCTTAGTTTTATGAAGTTCCATTGTTTCAATGTGTGCCCAGTCTGGTCTCCAAAGACCTGTGTGACAGATAAGGTTTGGCTTATGACCTGGTTGCTACAGAGATGGACTTTTCTTCTTAATACAGAGATTACATTCCAGGGGAGGGGGATCTCTCTCCTTTTTGCAGGGTAAAGTTAGAAATGCTAATTGGATATACAAAATGCATATATGATGAATAAAATTTTAGTAAACTAATAACGTAGGGACTTTCATATTCAAGGGTTCAGATTGACATATAATTACCTCTAAAAATTGTACTGGAGGAGTCATATAGGAAAATGTAGGGTTTGTGGGAGTGGATTGGCCACTCCCCTTTTCTTTCACTGAGACACAGGATTTTCAGTGCATGCTCTTAAATGATTCAGTGACATGGGAGCAGTAGTTTGACTTTTAAGGAGAAATGATTTAAAGCTGTATTATTTAAAGCTGTGATAATTTTTCCTCTGTAAGTATATTGTAATACTTTTTCCTGGTTTCTTCAGTACCTTTTCTTTATTAGATAAGCTAGTATTAAAATGTAAGTTTTAGAAATCTTTGTGTGAGGGGGACAGACACTCCCCCAATATGCATACAAGCGCCTTATATGGTATCAAGTATTCATGATTTTATGGAAGGAAAATATAATGGCTATTTTATTTTTGCAATCTAAGTGCATGATCCTGCATTTTTTAGCATTAAATCTTAGTTGCCAAGTTCTGGACCATTCTTCAAGTTTTACTAGATCCCGCTTCATGTTATCCACACCTCCAGAGTGTCTACCCTATTATGGAGTTTGCATCACCTGCAAAAAGACAAACTTTAACAGACAGTCCTTCTGCAATATCACTTTAAAAATATGCAGGCAGTAAAATGTCGTCATGTATTAGGTATATTTAAGTGAACCTAGCAGAACAGAATTTTGAGGGCATTAAGTCAGGGAAGTTACATTTACACTCTGACTTGTTCCTCCATTGTACAAATGAATGCCTTGAAACAGGACTGTCTGTAAACTTTGAATAAAAAATATTTTATGGGAAATATTTGTACAATTATCATCATGTCAGTGCACCTATAGGCAGGGTAGAACCAAAACTCTGCTCACCTTTCAGTTCTTTTTGGACTAAATGAAACAAATAGTTGAACTGAACAGAAATACTTCACTCAGGAAATCAAGTAGCAGGTGAATATGAAGGGCTGTTTCTTTCTCTCCCGCTTTCCTACATATTGAGGTCTCCAAGTCTGTCCCTATACGTTTTATGACAAAGACCACTAATTAGTTTTTGTAGCGGCCCTCTGGACTGACTCCATCCTATTTATATCTTTTTGAAGGTGAGGTCTCCAGAATTTCACACAGTATTCCAAATGGGGCCTCACCTGAGACTTAGAGCTCCTTTTACGAAGGTGCGCTAGTGTTTTTAGTGCACGCACTGGATTAGCACATGCTATAGTGCGCGCTAGGTGAAAAACTACCGCCTGCTCAAGAGGAGGCGGTAGCGGCTAGCACGTGTGGCATTTTAGCGCTTGCTATTCCACGCATTAAGGCCCTAGCGCGCCGTCATAAAAGGAGCCCTTAAACAAAGGCACTATCACCTGCTTTTTCCTACTGACCATTGCTCTCCCTATGCATCCTCCTGGCTTTAACTGTCACTTTTTTTTTACCTATTTTGCCACCTTGAGATTATCAGCCACAATCACCCCCAAGTCCTGCTCTTCTTAGGAGATTTTTGCAATCTAAGTGTATGATCCTGCATTTTTTAGCATTAAATCTTAGTTGCCAAGTTCTGGACCATTCTTCAAGTTTCACTAGATCCCGCCTCATGTTATCCACACCTCCAGAGTGTCTTCCCTATTATGGAGTTTGCATCACCTGCAAAAAGACAAACTTTAACAGACAGTCCTTCTGCAATATCACTTTAAAAATGTTAACAAGAGCCAGCCCAAGGACAGATCCCTGTGGCACTCCATTAACAACATCCATTTTATTTCAGATCATATCAGACCAAACTTCCTTGGTTAGATAGAACAAATTTAAAATTCTTGAGGTCTCTGTGTTATTATTAATAAGATTATTATACTAAGCCTTTGGTTTTTGATCAATTTGTACATGTTACCCTACATTTGAGTAATTTTATCTTTTGTACACTGCTTAGAAATTTGATAAGAGGGGTTTTTCTGTTTTAAGGGGGAGGGGGGTTTACTGGGGTATGGAGGGATTGCTTGGAGTCCTTTTGTCATATACTGAAGAGCTACAGTATATATTTTGCCTGGTTGATTATTCCAGTTATTTTTCTATTGTTATTGCAGTTTGCTATTTATATGCATTGTATTTTTATTAAAATTTAATAAATAGATTAAAAAAAAGAAAGAAAATAAATTTGATAAGAGGGATATAAAATTTTAATAAACTTGAAACTTGAGTTTAATTCATTGTTGACCCACTTTCTTGATTTGTTGGTATCTTATGGCTAGTGGATGGTGGTTAGTCTGATGTATGAATCTGAAGTTAGCTTATCCTGTAGGATATACCCTTTTACGGTTTTTGTGTTTTTTATTATATATGACATTTTGTTTTCTGCCCATTGCTGTAGATCAGTGGTATCAAATTCAAACCCTTTGCAGGGCCACATTTTGGATTTGTAGGTACTTGGAGGGCTGCAGAAAAAAATAGTTAATGTCTTATTAAAGAAATGACAATTTTGTATGTATAGTTTATAAATCTTTCCTTTTAGCTAAGTCTTAATAATAATATTATAATTTATAGCTAAAGAGACATATGATCAAGAATCTGTTTTATTTTACTTTGGTAATTATGATAAACATATCGAGGGCCTCAAAATAGTACCTGGCGGGCTGCATGTGGCCCCCGGGCTGTGAGTTTGAGACCACTGCTGTAGATGGAAGCAGATTATAAATCTTTAAAGGGTCCTTTTACTAAGCTGCAGTAAGCACTAACGCGTGCTTACCACAGTTTAAAAAGCATTACCGTGGGGTGCGTCCAGGTATCACTTAGTAGTTTTGGGATCAGAGCACACCAAATATCTTAACCCCTCCTCTTTTACCTCCAGAAGATTCACCTACCTTCAGATAACCTTCCCCCAAATTACCCACCTTAACACCTTCCAATTAAACAAATACCATAAATAGATTGTAACCTACCCTCTCTAACTGCATTCCATATGTATTTTTCATACAGTTCTTCACTGTCAGTTTAATTTCCATCCTATAAGTTCACATAGAATTTTTCTTTTTTCAACCATCTTTATTTTCTCTTCTTTATTAATTTCCAGGTACTTTAGTTAGATTGTGAGCCTTCGGGACAGTAAGGAAATTTTTTAAGTACCTTCTTACTTCTCATTTATAATCTTAATGTATATTTTCTTCAAACCGCTTAGAACCTAACGGATGTAGTGGTATATAAGAAATAAATTACATTACATTACATTACTTGTGCTCAAAAATATAGAATTTATTTTGTAGCACTGGGGGCATATCTGGGGGCACAGAACCGGCATGTTCTGTGCTAACCAGTTAATGTAGCTACATTGCTGCACACTAAGGCCCTCCTTTACAAAGTCGCGCTAACATTTTTAGCGCTAGCCACGGTGGTAAGAACTCCAATGCTCATATGAATTCTATGAGTGTCGGAGCTCTTACCGCTGCAGCCAGCGCTAAAAACGCTAGCGCAACTTTGTAAAGGAGGGGGGTAACTGATTAGCACATGGTTAGCGCATGAGCCCTTACTACCTACAAAATAGGTGGCGGCAAGGGCTGAGGCATTAATGGGGAAATTAGCACAAGGCCATTAGGAAAAATGGAAAATGAGGTCATTTTATTGCCACACTGAAAATGGCCTCAGTTCACGGGAAAGACTTGCGTTGGCCACTGTATAGCACTGCTTAGTAAAAGGGCCCCTAAATAAAATAAATATTATTGTTATTAATTTGGATTTAGTTCATACCTTTTCTGTAATTCATGTACATGTATTGCAGTAAAAATTCCTAATCTTTGATTGCCATCTTGTTGCACATATTGAGCGGGCCATTTAAAATTTCATATCAAATATAGTCACAAAAGTATTTCATTTATTTGTATGTATTTAACCCCTCCTTTTACAAAACTATAGCATGGTTTTTAGCACTGGCCATGGCGGTAACAGCTCCGATGCTCATAGAGTTCCTATGAATGTTGGAGCTGTTACCGCCGCAGCCGGTGCTACGGTTTTGTAAAGGGGGGGGTGGGGGGTAATTATTTATATTCTGCGAATCTGGGTGAATAAACACTTATTCTAGGCAGTTAACAAAACATTTATAGAACAATATTTTCATGTTAATTCAAAACTCAGTCAATACATCATAATGGACAATTTGTATAAAACTGTGAAATCACATAGTCATTACGTTGTTCCTGCAGGATCCTGGAGTGAAGATATCTTGGACTATTTTCTAAACAATAAGGGAATTAAAACAAGAGATGGAGCTGAAATCAGATGGTACCATGCAGCTAACAGCAAGTCGCAACTTTTTGAAGCATTGGCAAGTGAGCGAACCCAGTCTGTTATCAGAAAATGTGAACTCAGTTTTGCAGCTTCTGTATAAACTGGAAAAATATGCTGCTAATACAGTACAGTCTTGATTATCCAATATAAATGGGACTGACCCCTTGTCAGATAAGTGAAAAGTTGGCCCGACCAAAGTTTTTTATAGATCACATATGTACTATTTTAGCCTCCATTTGTTCTTCCTTTCCTAATGTTGTTTACCATAAATGTTTTCTTTAGCCTTTTCAAAATTGTATTTCTTACCCTTCTCCTTCCCCTTTATACTTCATGTTCGTCTCAAGTGTTTTGTTTTCGTTTTTTTAACATGAAATTGTCAGTCTCCCCTTATTAACTTTTGTTATTATTATACTATGTACATCGCTTAGAATGTTGAATAAGCGATTAATCAAATATTGAATAAACTTGGAAACTTGGATAAAACAATGATAATCCCTTAAAAATGCATGGAAAAAATGGTTTCCTTGCTGTAAAAGCAGGGACCCGGGTCCAAAAATTGCTGCATGTACTGGAAAAACATGGTCTCGTCTTGAAAACGGTTTTCATATAGCGTGTGAAGCCAGAAAATGGGAAGAGAACCTGCGCACTTCTCAATGGCAATGCAATGATGTCATGGGGGAGTTGGTCTGTCAGATATGCTGGATGGTCAGATTAGCAAAGGTCAGATAATCAAGACTGCATTATATGTGTTATAGCGCCTGCATGCTGAACAGTCTCAAGATACTTGTGATCCCATAGCACTGAATTTTTGGAGAGACCTAAGATTAACATGGGTTGGTACTAGACAGTGTGAAATGTTGACACCACGTCTAGCTTTCCTTTCATTGGCATTTATCAGTGCCACTGCTACTGACTGTGGACCAGAATCCAAAGTGTATTAAGAGTTTATTTATTTAAAACACGTATATCCCGCATTCAATTTTCCCAAAATGCCCAATGATATACATTACTATAAAAACATTAAAAACCAGCAAATGAAAATCAAGTATAGGTACAAAACACATAAAAACCTGATACTCGTACCTTTAATCTCTCACCTCCCTCTATTAACCACAGAGTGAAAAACAGCATACGATCCTGTAAAGATGGATTCCACCTATAATCAGGATTTTAATTTCTTCCAGAATATTCTGAAGTCAATTATCAGCAAAATGTCTTGGAAGTAACTGGAAATTTCTAATCTAGATGTTTCAAATTATTGCTATATTCAGCAGCAGTATAAGGACCATTCCATAATAAGGTGCCTGGTAGGAACCTATTCTGGCCTACATTTCAGGCACCTATCATGGCCCTAAGGCCGCCTAAGGCCACTTCTGGGAGAGCCTACACCTAGCCTTGGGTGAGCTTAAGCAGCCCTACGTACCTCCCTAAGCTTGCAAATCCACCTACAATGTAGGCAGCCTGCCTCAGGGTGTTTTTTGGTTTTTTTTAACGTGCAACCCGATTGGCTGGTTAGACAGCAAAAGGAAGCCTAGTGCCACCTACAATCAGGATGCCGTTTATAGAATTTGCCCCTAATTGTCTTTGGGTTTGTGTACTTTGTGTATATATACAGGTTCTGCTCACATGATAGAGGCCGATGTCCTTTTTCGTGCCCAAGAGTCAGGAAATGAAGAACCAATCATGGCACATCCTCCTCAGACAGACAGTGACATCACATTATGGGAGTGGCTCAGTGAGGTCATGAAAAGCAACAAAGGCATCAAGCTGGATTTTAAGAGGTTTTTATTATTTTCTAATCATTCGCAGTATACCAAATTATTGACCTTTTATCATAAAAACAGGATATCAATTTACAATCTATAAACCCTTCTTTTGTTAAAGCTATGGAGGGTCAAGGGGATAGGGCTGTCCATAGGCAGCAGAATGCTGTTTGGTTGGGGGTGGGGCAGGAGCCCCAGTAGCCCGACTCCTCCTCCTACCTCCTCCTGGTGTTGTACTTTAAATCTTCAGGGCAGCCGCGAAACGTCAACGAGCAGGCCTGCCCCAGGAAGTAGAATGAAGGGTTCTGGGAAAGGCCTGCTCATTGACGCTGCATGGCGGCTTCCCAAAATATATAAAGTACAACATCAAGAAATGGGAGGGAGGGCAGACACCAACCGTCGACCGCCAACTTTTGGGGAGGCCATGGCCCTTGGCCTCCCTGTTCCGACGCCTATGGGGCTGGCTATCTCTTGCAAAGAGAAATGTTGCGCTTCAACTTTGTAAGCTGTTCATCATTCAGCTTCTGTTATTGAACTCAACTTTTAATTTAAAAGACCAGTTCAGTCTACAGCTGCTTCCTCTTTGAAAATTGCCCAAGGATATGTTTGATTCAATTGATGTAATATTGTGTACTTGATGGAAGATGAAAAATGAATAAAGAATTGGGAAAAAAAAGAAAGTTGCCCAAGGAAAAAGGTAACATAGAAACATAGAAATAGACAGCAGATAAGGGCCAAGGCCCATCTAGTCTGCCCACCCTAATGTCCCTCCCCTACCTTCGCCCTGTGAATAGATCCCTCCCCTACCTTCGCCCTGTGAATAGATCCCATGTGACGATCCCATTTGACCTTAAAATCAGGCACGCTGCTGGCCTCGATCACATGCAGTGGAAGACTATTCCAGCGATCAACCACCCTTTCTGTGAAAAAGAATTTCCTGGTGTCAGCTCGTAATTTCCCTCCCCTAATTTTCCACGGATGCCCTCTTCTTGTCGTGGGACCCTTGAAAAGGAAGATATCTTCCTCCGTCTCTATGCGGCCCGAGAGATACTTGAACGTCTCAATCATGTCCCCCCTCTCTCTGCGCTCCTCGAGTGAGTATAGCTGCAATTTGTTTAGCCATTCCTCGTATGGGAGATCCTTGAGTCCTGAGACCATCCGGTGGCCATTCTCTGAACCGACTCCAGTCTCAGCACATTCTTGCGATAATGCGGCCTCCAGAATTGCACGCAGTATTCCAGATGGGGCCTCACCATGGATCTATACAATGGCATAATGACTTCCGGCTTTCGGCTGATGAAACCCCTGCGTATGCAACCTATGACTTGTCTTGCTTTAGATGAAGCTTGCTCCACTTGATTGGCAGCCTTCATGTCCTCACTGACGATCACCCCTAGGTCACGTTCTGCTTCAGTTCTTGTTAGGATCTCGCCATTTAGGGTGTAAGTCTTGCATGGATTTTGGCTGCCCAGGTGCATAACTTTGCATTTTTTGGCATTGAAGCTGAGTTGCCAGGTCCTAGACCAGCGCTCCAGTAGGAGTAGGTCGTGCATCATGTTGTCGAGCATTGAAACATCATCTATTGTGCATTTGCCCACTACATTACTTAGTTTGGCGTCATCGGCGAATAATGTTATTTTACCCCGAAGCCCTTCTGCCAAGTCCCTTATAAAGATGTTAAACAGGATTGGGCCCAAGACCGAGCCCTGTGGCACTCCACTGATCACCTCCGTCATTTCAGAGGGTGTGCCGTTCACCACCACCCTTTGAAGCCTACCTCCAATCCAGTTCCCAACCCATTTCGTCAATGTGTCACCTAATCCTATAGAACTCATCTTGCTCAGCAACCTGCGGTGTGGTACGCTATCGAATGCTTTGCTAAAGTCCAGGTACACGATGTCCAGGGACTCCCCAATATCCAGCTTCCCCGTCACCCAGTCAAAGAAGCTGATCAGGTTGGATTGGCACGATCTCCCTTTTGTAAATCCATGTTGACGGGGATCCCGTAGATTCTCCTCATCCAGAATCTTATCCAATTGGTGTTTTATTAGAGTTTCCTTTAGTTTGCTTACTATCGATGTTAGACTCACTGGTCTGTAGTTTGCTGTCTCCATCTTGGAGCCTTTCTTGTGGAGTGGAATGACGTTAGCCGTCCTCCAGTCCGACGGGACGCTGCCTTTCCTAAGGGAGAGGTTGAAGAGCTTGGACAGTGGCTCCGCCAGGACATCACACAGCTCCCTTAGCACCCTGGAGTGTAGGTTGTCAGGCCCCATTGCCTTGTTAACCAGAGATTTGTACCTGCCTTCTGTGCTTACCTTTTTTGGGCCTGTAGTTTTGAAAATACAGAGCTACACATGTTGTTGTCTTTTCCAATTGAACCTGCCTCACCAACGCAAAAATGTAGGTAAAAGTAAGCACATTGTATATGGTGTGAACAGCAGTCAGTTAGATGTATTCACAGTCTCTAATTCAAAATACTCTCTTAAAGCTTGTGCTCTTTTCATCTGTCCGTCAGGAAAGGTTGCAAGTTTAAAAGATATTAAGGATGTACATTGTCATATCAGGCTGCTTTCTAGGATAAAGATCTTAAGCAACTATTCTCTGCATTTATTTCATATTTGGATTTCAGAAAGCATTTAAAGACTTAGACACTCTTTTACAAAGGCGGATTAAGCGTTTTAGCACGGATTTAGCTTGCGCTGAATCAATGCATGCGCTAACCGCTAACGCATCCATAGGATAACATGCATGTATTAGCGTTTAGCCCATGTTTAGCGCGCACTAAAAAGCATAGCGCACCTTTGTAAAAGAGGGGGTTACTTATTCTCTAGATTTCTGGGTAATTAATTTTTTTAAGAGTTCTGTTTATAATATAGTTTAATCTTTTGTAAACCGCATAGCTCTTCATGGTTATGCGGTCTATAAGTTGATTTTTATGTTTATATTTATGTTTAGTCAGACATGGGTCAAAGGCTTTTGGAAATTGTTCTCTTTTTTTTTTTTAACTTTATTTAGTTTTTAATGCCAACAAAAAGTGCAATACAATTTATATACAAATAATGATACTCAACCAAGCACTTATAATCAATCAGTATCTATACAAAAGATAAAAATTCCCTCCCCCATCCATCATTACCATCAGGAATAATACCAAAACAAAAGATATACCCCCCTTCCGCTCCTACCCCCCCCCCCCCAGATGTATGGGTGAAAAACAACGGAAAATAAAGATAAAGGACAACTATAGGAAATCTACAAAAGATGTCAATTACTAATTTGAAAGATTAGTACAAAAGATGTCAAAAACTAATTTGAATATCTTATTATGCCCCGGCATGTCAGCATTCATTTTCTCATAGTTATAAGTTAAACATAAGCTCGCCCACCAAAAAGGAAAACTAAGGTGATCCCAATTCTTCCAATTGCGAATAATCATTTGCATGGAGAAATTGTTCTCTTAATGTCAGTTTATCAGTTGGATACTTCATACTCTTTGCGCTGCCGTTGGGGGGGTTGGGGGGTTGGAACCCTCCATTATAGAGTAAACTTAACTTTTTCCCCGCTTTTTTAGGAAAAAGTAAAATTTTCTCTATAATGTGGGGGGTTCCCCCCCATACCCCCTGTCGGAGCTCTTTAAAAGTCACTTTTTAGGTGGTGCGCTGGTGTCTTGCGCCGAATTGTCGGCGCGCTGAAGTCTCGTGTGCTTTTGTCTCGTCACCATAATTATAGCAACAGACTGACATAATTTACTGGCTAACCTGATGGTAGGGACAAGGGTGTCCCGAGGAACTGCTGTTTCTGTCTGTTAGAAAATCCTGGAAGCAGTCAACCACCAGGGAGTGTGAAGAGGGAGGATAGAAAGGTAGAGAGAATCCCTGGAGGGAGAGGAAGAAAGGAGAGGACTTGATAGGGGAAAGGGGGCAGAGAGATGAATGGGGAAGAGGGAAGGGGAGGAAGACTGAGCAGGACCTTTATGAGAAAATGGAGAAAAGGAGTATTGAATGGGAGAAAGGAAGAGGGGACTTAGGAGGAAATATTGATTGATTTTCTATAAATTTCATTTTATTGATATAATTCCCCAGGGTGTAGCCAATAACACTTGTTAATGTGTTTTTTTAATGCATGTTAAATACCAGGTTTGCTATTAATACAGCTTATTAGATAGGACCTTATATGACTTATACTTGTGAAAATGAATTTTTCTCATTTCCTTATATATCAATTATTTTGCCATTTTCTTTAATCTCACTATTTAAAACTTCCTTTCCTGAGAAATTCATCATAGCTTACAGTTGTACTTGACAGAAACTCCTTTGGAGCAATAATCATGAATCATTTGGGATAAGTATCTACCAATTTTGCACAGTGGATGATTTAACTTTTGCTTACTCAGATTCCTTCATGTTGCTTTGGGGATTGTCTGTGGAATGCTATCTTTATATTCTTCCATAGATCTTTCATTAGATTTGCATCTGAGTTTTGACTCAGATATAGGAGAAGCAATTTCCTTCTTTCAACTTTCAAACCAATTGCACCTCTCCTTCCCCCAGTTCAATTGCAAAGCTTAACATTAAATGGTAAATTTTAACTTATCAGTTCACCATTTAACATTTTGTATCTCTATGTCCTTAATTTCCAAAAATGCTTTTGAATGCATGAGTTACTTTATACTGGGCTAACCTAATCCATTGGCAAATAGCTTTCAAGGTTTCAGCAAGAGTGCATAGATTTTAAATGCACCAATGGGCAGTATGAAAAAGTGCGACCTGCAGCAGGTATGACCTTTTACCACAATCTTTGGAGAAATACTTGGCTGACTTGGTAGTATCAGCATGCAGGCAATGCAGATGTATGTATAAGTTGAAGGAAGATGCTCCGAATCGGGGTTACATAGAAACATGATGGCAAATAAAGGCCAAATGGCCCATCCAGTCTGCCCATCTGCAGTAACCATTATCTCTTCCTCTCTCTAAGAGATCTCACGTAACTAGCCCAGGCTTTCTTAAATTCAGACACAGTCTCTGTCCCCACCACCTTTTCCGGGAGACTTTTCCACGCATCTACCATCCTTTATGTAAAAAAAGTATTTCTTTAAATTACTCCTGAGCCTATCACCTCTTAACTTCATCCTATGCCCTCTCATTCCAGACCTTCCTTTCAAATTTTAATTTCTTCTGAGCTATTTCTGGGCAAGAATCCAAAGCTTTACCCAGTACTGTGCTTGGGTTCCAACTGCCGAAATCTCTGTTAAGACTTACTCCAGCCCATCTACACCCTCCCAGCCATTGAAGCCCTCCCCAGTCCATCCGCCACCAAACGGCCATATACAGACACAGACCGTGCAAGTCTGCCCAGTACTGGCCTTAGTTCAATATTTAATATTATTTTCTGATTCTAAATCCTCTGTGTTCATCCCACACTTCTTTGAACTCAGTCACAGTTTTACTCTCCACCACCTCTCTTGGGAGCGCATTCCAGGCATCCACTACCCTCTCCGTAAAGTAGAATTTCCTAACATTGCCCCTTAATATACCACCCCTCAACCTCAAATTATGTCCTCTGGTTTTACCATTTTCCTTTCTCTGGAAAAGATTTTGTTCTACGTTAATACCCTTCAAGTATTTGAACGTCTGAATCATATCTCCCCTGTCTCTCCTTTCCTCTAGGGTATACATATTCAGGGCTTCCAGTCTCTCCTCATATGTCTTCTGGCGCAAGCCTCCTATCATTTTCGTCGCCCTCCTTTTATTAAATCGTATTTCCTCTTTCCCTTTCCCTTCATAGGAATAAGGGTAAGACTTATAGTCCCACCAACCCCAGGGACCATTTTTCATATATATAGAGACCCAAATAATCAGGACTACTCAAATCAAGTCACTTCACAACCAATCAAGATGACCTTTACTCTATGCAATCACTGTGGTGCTTTAATTCCAAGACATACTATTTGGAGGCTTAAGGCTTGCCCCATCTGTCTTCAACTTGCTAGTATTAAGGAGGAGCTCTGCAAACTTAAACAGGAATTGAATACAATTAAAGCAGCTTCCATCACTCCACAAAATCATACCAACTTACCACCTCTACCTCAAAGAATAAAACAGCCCAGGAATAAATGGGTTACAGTAGGCTCAGGAAGACTGCGACATGTAACACAGAAACATCCACCTTCACTAATATTACCTCTACAGAATTCCTTTGCTCCTTTAGTGCACTGCGATACTCAAGAAAACAGAAGGGAGGTGGGACTGGAACCAATGAAGGTAACTCAAGAGAACAAGCGCACCCTAAGCACAAATAAAAAAGCCAAAAACAGAAAACTATTACTGTTGGGGGATTCCATCATCAGAGGCATTAACCTTGGAACACAGGACGAGGAGAGCAAAATAATGAAATGTCTTCCAGGATCCTCAGCTACCAGGAGTTCCAGGCAAATACTGATTATAATTAAGGAAGAAACTAAGGATTTTAATCCATCTGGGAACAAATGATCTGGCCAACAACTCCACACTTGCAGCACAGAAAGCTTTACAGGAGCTTGGTGAGGGCATGAAACCTTTTGTAAAGACTTTAGCTTTTTCTGAAATACTGCCTGCATATGGAAAGGGAGAGCAAAGAGTGAAAAACACAGAGGACTTTAATAGATGGCTCAAAGCCTGGTGTCATCAAGAAGGCTTCAGGTACATAGGAGGATGGGGAAATACATGGAAGGACAAGAAGCTATATTGCACTGATGGGCTACATATTACTACAGCAGGAAAAAGAAACCTTGCAGAGAAATTTAGACAATATTTTTCTAGGCATTTAAACTAGAAGGTGGGGGTGGTGTATGTATGAAGGACAATTATAGAGACCACTCCCGGCAAAAGAAAATATGTGATAGTAGTAAAGACTGCAACATAAACAATATCAGCAACTCATTTCTTAGTATTGCAACGGAAAGTGAAACGAAGCAAAAATCCATACGAAAAAGGAGATTATCGCTGAAAAATAGCTGGAAAGCAATGACCACAAATTCTCGCAGTCTAAGCAACAAAGTTCATGATCTGCAAGCCCTAATGTTAGAGGCAGATCTAGATATTGTTGCTATCACAGAGACATGGTTCAGTGAATCACATGGATGGGATGCAAACATACCGGGATATAATCTTTTTAGGAAGGACAGAGATGGTCAAAAAGGTGGAGGAGTAGCTCTCTATGTAAAGATCAATATCCAAGCGACCGAAATGCAAGGGACCTGGGGAGAGGAAGAAGCAATATGGATTGCTCTGAAAAGAGAAGATGGAACTTCTATCTATGTGGGTGTAGGCTACAGACCTCCGACTCAATCGCAGCAAATTGATAAGGATCTGATTGTGGATATCCAAAAGTTTGGAAGGAAAGAGGAGGTTCTGCTGTTGGGAGATTTCAACCTGCCGGATGCGGACTGGAATGTTCTGTCTGCAGAATCGGAAAAAAGTAGGGAGATTGTGGATGCCTTTCAAGAGGCTCTGCTCAGACAAATGGTGACGGAACCCACAAGGGAAAAAGCGATATTGGATCTGGTCCTCACAAATGGAGAGAGTATCTCTAATGTTCGAGTGGGTGCTCACCTGGGAAGTAGCGATCATCAGACGGTTTGGTTTGATATAACGGCTAAAGTGGAGAGCGGCTGCACGATACTTAAAGTCCTAGATTTCAAACGTACAGACTTTAATGCAATGGAAGAGTACCTGAAGAAAGAGCTGTTAGGATGGAAGGACATAAGAAAAGTGGAAAGACAGTGGTCTAAGCTGAAAGGAGTGATAAAAATGGCTACGGACCTTTATGTGAAGAAAATCAATAAAAACAAGAGAAAAAGGAAGCCGATATGGTTCTCCAACCTAGTGGCTGAGAAAATAAAGGCAAAAGAGTTGGCGTTCATGAAATATAAAAAAAAACCAAGAAGAGGAGAGCAGAAAGGGCTACAGGGTGAAACTGAAAGGAGCCAAGAGAGAGATACGTCTGGCGAAAGCACAGGCGTAAGAACAAATGGCTAAAAATGTAAAAAAGGGAGACAAAAATTTTTTCTGATATATTAGTGAAAGGAGGAAGATGAAAAATGGAATTGCTAGGCTAAAAGATGCAGGGAACCAATATGTGGAGAGTGATGAGGAGAAAGCAAATGTGCTAAACAAATACTTGTGTTCTGTATTCACAGAAGAAAATCCTGGAGAAGGACCAAGATTGTCTTGCAAAGTTACATGAGAAAATGGAGTAGATTCTGCGCCGTTCACAGAGGAGGATGTTTATGAGCAACTTGAAAAACTGAAGGTGGACAAAGCGATGGGACCAGATGGGATCCATCCCAGGATACTAAGGGAGCTCAAAGAGGTAAATCGTGCCAAACGAACCTGATTGAATTTTTTGATTGGGTGACCAGAGAGCTGGATCGAGGACAAATGCTAGATGTAATTTACTTGGATTTCAGCAAAGCCTTTGATACAGTTCCTCATAGGAGGCTGTTGAACAAACTTGAAGGGCTGAAGATAGGACCCAAAGTGGTGAACTGGGTCAGAAACTGGCTGTCGGACAGATGCCAGAGGGTGGTGGTTAATGGAAGTCGCTCGAAGGAAGGAAAGGTGAGTAGTGGAGTCCCTCAGGGTTCGGTGCTGGGGCCAATCCTGTTCAATATGTTTGTGAGTGACATTGCTGAAGGGTTAGAAGGAAAAGTGTGCCTTTTTGCAGATGATACCAAGATTTGTAACAGAGTAGACACCGAAGAGGGAGTGAAAATATGAAAAAGGATCTGCAAAAGTTAGAGGAATGGTCTAATGCCTGGCAACTAAAATTCAATGCAAATAAATTGAGAGTAATGCATTTGGGGATTAATAATAGGAAGGAACCGTATATGCTGGGAGGAGATAAGCTGATATGCACGGACGGGGAGAGGGACCTTGGGGTGATAGTGTCCGAAGATCTAAAGGCGAAAAAACAGGGTGACAAAGCAGTGGCTGCTGCCAGAAGGATGCTGGGCTGTATAAAGAGAGGCGTAGTCAGTAGAAGGAAGGAGGTGTTGATGCCCCTGTACAGTCATTGGTAAGGCCCCACTTGGAGTATTGTGTTCAGTTTTGGAGACCGTATCTGGCGAAGGACGTAAGAAGACTTGAGGCGGTCCAGAGGAGGGCGACGAAAATGATAGGAAGCTTGCGCCAGAAGACATATGAAGAGACTTGACTCATGCGCATTTACGCTACGTAGATATTTAAACGTCTCTATCATATCTCCCCTCTCCTGCCTCCTTGATATATGGACAGTGCCTTTTGTGCCACCCACAAGAATAAGATGCTTCTTGCCAGCATAAAAGATGTGAAAGTATTACTCATTCCAGATGTGCTCCTCGAGTCCTTTGTTTTTCAAATTCTTTGTAAGCCATTGGATGTAGGTAATGTGAAGGCTTGCTCAGAAGGCAGAGGTGAAAGAAGGCTTGCAAAGCAAACTTTTTGCTTTTTATCTTGAGTGCTTTTGAATATATCCTTTTTCCTTTGCACATCTCAAGCATTTGAGCAAACAAGGAGTCTGTGGGCAGATTCACATCATTTACTTGTTAAAGTGTCTGTGGGCGGTAGCCAAGTTTCAGTCAAAAGGAGAATGCCAGTTCAGGAATAAATTAAGAAATTATAAATCCTTTCTGTTGGTAAAAGAACATACTTTAAATAGCATTAAAAGAGATATTATTGAAAGTAATTTAATTCTCCTCAATTCCAAGGTTCAGGCTCACTCCCCCCCCCCCCCCCCCATACCAGTTGGTACAAATCTTTGCTAATTTTTTTCAGAGGTGGGCCCAAATTACATCAGACCAGTAGGTGCTAGAAGTAGTTCAAGATGGATATTCCCTGGAGTTTGCTCAGCATCTGTCGGATGTCTTCATAGTCTCCTTGTTGAGCCTTATGGAAGCGGATGGCTGTCCATCAGACTTTACAGAAGCTTATCAATCTCAAGGTGGTAGTTTCTGTTCCTCCTGATGAAGTCAAGCCATTGTGGACCTCAAGGGTGTGAATTGGGCACTTTTGGTACCATCCTTTTGCATGGAGACTTTACGTTCAGTGATTCTGGCAGTGCAGCTGTGAGAGTTCCTCATATCCCTCCATCTTACTGAAGCATATCTTCACATTCCCATTCAGGCTGCCCATCACTTCACTTTGCAATTTTGGGAAATCACTATCAATTTTGTGCACTCCCTTTTGGTGCTGCGTGAGGAGGGAATTTTGGTGCATCTGTACCTGGATGATGGTTGATTCGGGCCAAGTCCATGGAGGAGAGTGTGGCAGCCACAGATCAGGTCATGCAACTTCTACAGTCATTGGGCTAGGTAGTCAACCTGGCCAAGAGTCACCTAGTTCCCTCGCAGTGATTAGAATATCTGGGAGTACGGTTTGAGGAAGGTGTTCCCTCCAGAAGTCCGTTTTCAAAAGCTTCAGAGTCAAAGCCACACCTTTTTCCTCAGGCTCTGTACTTTCTTCAAGTGTTAGGATCCATGACAGCATCTTTGGAATTGGTACAGTGGGCCAGGGCACATATGCACCCTCTGCAGTATGTGCTGCTTGACTGGTGGTCATCACACTCTTACTCTCTGGAATTCCATCTTCCTCTGTTGGGGATGGCTCACCACAGCTTGTTGTGGTGTCTGCAGACAGACTTGAACAAGGAAGTCCAACTTGATCCACTGCAGTGGACAGTTTTGATGATGGATGCCAGTCTTCTGGGCTGGGGCCCATTGCTTGGGTTGATTGATCCAGGAGCTGTGGTTGACCAGGGAGGCTTAGGAGGCCATCAGTCTTTTGGAAATAAGTGTCATTCCCCTGGCATTATTGGCCTTCTGTGATGTGTTAGAAGACAAAGTGGTTTAGATTCTTTTGGCCAATGCAACAATGGTGGCATATGTGTACCGGCAGGGCAGCACCAAGAACCAACTATTGGTGCAGGAGGTAGCAATATTGTTGGCTTGGTCAGAAGTACATCTGCAGGATCTCTCAGCAGCCCATGTTGCAGGAGTGGAAAACATTAAGGCCAACTATCTCAGCCATCAAGTCTTAGAGTCCAGTGAGTGGAGCCTGGGATCTGACACTTTCCGACTGATCATGGAGACGTGAAGTTCTCTTATCATGGATCTGATGGCCACCTTTTACAATGCCAAGGTTCTATGATTTTTCAGTTGATGCAGAGACTGTCAAGTGGAGGTTCTGGATGCACTAGTGCAACCCTGGCCGATGGAGGGGATCTTGTATGCTTTTCCCTCATGGCCTCTGATAGGCTGGATTCTTCTTCTCATCAGTCGACATGCAGGTCTCATGATCCTGGTTGCCCCAGACTGGTCTTGGAAGCCATGGTACAGGGACCTGGTTCGACTTCGTGTGGAGGAGCCTCTCAGACTTCCTCTCTCAAACTCTCTTTTGACTCGAGCCAATTCAGCTGCAGTGGCGTACCTAGCATATGTGACACCCGGGGCCTATCATTTTTTGACACCCCCCATCTGTATGAAAACATGATTTTTAGTAACAATCCACACATCACACATGAGTACCTAGGAAAAGGCAGTATTTTACATACTGCAATGAGCAGTACAACATCAATACACCCATTGTAAAACTAAACAAGCCAGACTAGTACAGATCAATCCTGCAGTCAATCCTAACAAAAAACCATGTCTTTCGAACACACAAAACACCTTCGCCTAGTATGGAATATGTAATCACAAACTAACCCCTCCCTCTTTTACAAAACTGTAGTGTGGATTTTAGCCACGGAGGTAACAGTTTTGACGCTCATAGAATTCTGAGCATCAGAGCTGCTACCACCATGGCTGGCGCTAAAAAACGCTCCACAGTTTTGTAAAAGGGGGGATAAAATATATAGACAAAGGTTAAATTGAATCAGCAAGAAGCTGGACTCTGCATACAATGCACCATAGAAACATAGACACATGTCTCCTAAAGCAATAAATAAATAGAAAATTTTTTTCTACCTTTGTCTCCTGTGGTTTCTGCTTTCCTCTTCTTGTAACTCTCTTCCTTCCATCCACTGTCTGCCATCTCTCATCCCCTATATGGCATCTTCTCTCCTTCTATGCCCCTTCCAGAAACTGTATGCCTCCCCTTCCATCTCTCCTTTCACCCCCTTTGGTCTGGCATCTCTCTCTTCTCCTTCCCTCTCCCACACCTCTCCTCTGCAATCCCTTTCCCTTTTTTTCCTCATTTTCCTTTTCAATTTATTTTCTGCATCTATCTAGATTACATTGTTACTACCCTCTCATTAATTTCCTTTTTTACTGTCTACCTAAAGCTTGCCACCTCTTTCCCTCACCCCTCCAGTGTTTCCCTAACTCAGTCCTTTTCTCCCCATCATGTGCCCTCCTTTTATTTATCCCCTCCTTCCATCATGTACCCTCTTTCTCTAATCCTTCCATCTAGTACCTTCTCCTCTCTCTGTCCACTTCCATCCAGCGTCTGCTCCCCTCTTTCTCTCCTCCCATTTCCTTCCTGCATTTGCTCCCTTATCTCTCCCATTTGCACTTCCATCCAGCATAGGCTCCCCACTGCCCTTTCTCTCTCCATCTACCCCTCTTCAATCAGCATCTGCCCCCTTTATTTCCCTCCAATATCCTTCCCCCTTATGTCTCTCCCCTTTCTCTGTACATCAGTTCCATCAGCAGCACCCTTCCATACCACCCTGCCCCCTTTCTTTCCCTCCACCACTCTTCCATTCCAGCAGTCTTGCTCCTTTCTCTCCCTTCTTGCAGCAAGGTCCCGTGATGACTGTAGCTGCCGGCTGCCAGTCCACCCCACTCTGATGTACTTGCTCTGGAGCAGACTCAGCAGCCGCATGCTGGAAGGTCCTGCGATGACTCGTCTGCTGGTTCTGCTCCGGAATAAGTAAGTTACGTCGGAGGGGGTGGACCCAGCAGATGCAGGGAGTTGCGGCAAAGTCCCACAATGACTGCATCTGCCGGGTCCATCCCCTCCGACATAACTTACTTCTTCCGAACATAGCCGGCAGACGAATCATCACGGGACCTTCCTGCACCTCAGCGCAGCTGCCGACTGTGCTGCAGAGAAAGTAAGTCAGAGGTAACATGACCATTTATTTTTTTCATCAAAAGGGGGCATCTATTAATTGACTGTGTATCCTTTCTTTCATTTCTTTCTTTCTGCACTCAGGCCCAACAATTGTCCCTTTCTATTCCCTCCCTCCTTCCTTCCCATGTCCTTAGTGCTCCCAGTGCCTCCTTCCCGTGTCCTTAGTGCCCCCAGTGCCTCCATCCTGTGTCCTTAGTGCCCCCAGTGCCTCCTTATGTCTCCCACTGCCTTCTAGATTTTGTCCATCCCCAAAACCAGCCTGCCTACCTATCTCCCTCCCTCCCTGCCGCGCTAAAGCCAGCCAGCTTGCCTGCCTACATCCTTCCCTCCCTACCGTGGAAAAAAAAGCCTATCTCTTTCCTTTCCCCCAGTCCGTACCGCTGCAGTCTTACCTCCCCACTGCTGCTGCTAATCGCCAACAAGAAGTCTTCTTTCCGATGTCAATTCTGATGTCGGAGAGGACATTCCGGACCAGCCAGGCAGTGATTGGCTGACCCTTTCATGTTAATCAATCAGTGTCCCTGACTGTTTTGGGTGACAGAGATGGTTTGGAAGACCAATCTCATGTATATAAGTTGGATGTTCAAAGGGTCTTGCATATATATCTGAGACGTACAGAAGAGTTTCGTTGGTTGGGCCATCTTTTTGTTTTGTTTGGAGTCCGGCATAGAGGGGAAGTGGCTTCCAAAGTGACTATTTCATGTGGGATTAAAAATGCTATTGCATCAGCTTATTTTCAAAAAGGAAGCAGTCTCTGGTTTTTCACAAAACTCATTCTACCAGGGGGCAGGCAGCTTCCAGGGCAGAGTGTTTGTTGCTGCTGGTGGATATTTGCAGAGTGGCAATGTGATCATCCTTACATTCCTTTCTGTGGCACTATCGGGTAGATGTTCAGACGAGGCAGGATGCGGCCTTTGAGGCTTGGGTGCTTTGGTCGGGGCTCAGAAGGTTCCACCTTTACTGGTCACTGCTTTGGTGCTTCCTATTCATCTGTGCCGGTATGGAGGGATGCTAGAGAAGGAGAAAATAAGTCTTACCTGCTAATTTTCTTTCTTTTAGTCCCTCCAGACCGGCATATGACTCGCCCTTATTTCTGTGTCTTTTCTTATTCAGTATTGGTGAAATGTAACAATGTGGTTGATTCTGGGGAGTTTGGTGTCACTTTGTGGGCAGCAGCATCTGGTCAACTGGTTTAACTGGTGGACCTTTTGCACTGAAACGGGTGTATTTTGTTTAATATGTTTCAGTTAAAAAATAAAAAGAAGGAATAGATATGTATATATATTGGGCTATTTCTGTTTTGCTATTCGATGACTGATTGTAGAGGGACTGCACAGCCCACTTAACTTACAAGTCATCTATTCTCAGTCTCCACCTGTTGGCAGAGATGCATAAACCCATTCGTCTGTGCTGGTCTGGAGGGACTAAAAGAAAGAAAATTGGCAGGTAAGACCTAATTTCTCCATATTCGAATAACTGAGAGTAGAATGGACTAAACCATGTGACTGTCACCAGTCTGAATTGGAGTGAATGACTAAGGCAATAGTCATCTGATGTTAGTATATATTCTTGGCCTCTAAGAAATTTCAAGAAATGACTCACTGTGAGAGATATAGGTAGAAAGATTTTGGCATACCTCCTAGATGGAGGCTCTCTGTCTTTTTCCTCAAGCACCATCTCTCCAGGGCCCTGTAATGCCCACCCACGAGGATATGAAGTCACTGTCACATGAATGAGGACTTTTTATTTTAAAAAATAGTTGGAATTTTGACAAAGTATATCTGCTTCCCTCAGAATACTCTTATCTGCCTTTTGTAAAGTCCTACATTATCATGATTGAGTATTGTACAGAACATGTACTTTTGCTCTGTGTTTGGCTCTTTCCTTCACTGTGCATCATGAATACCAAAAACTTTTCTTAGTGCATTAAAGAACTGCAAACCTTTGTGGGAATGTATTTTAATAAAAGTGCAGAGCATAAGATATTACTGTGAAATGTATATAATTTATAGTTAGGGAACAGTCAGGAAATAAATTTACCATGAAAGGACAAAGAAATAGTCAGGTAGGGGGCTCTGTCAGACCTTGCTAAGAGCTGGTTGGGGAGGGCTCTTTGAGAGTGACCTTGTAAGGAATAATGCACACCAGTGGAGGGAAGCTATTGAAGAAGTTTGTACAATGCTAATGTGCTGTTTTCTAATGCATTGCAAGGCCATGTGGAGTACGCATCATAGCCAGGTGCAGAGCTATGCACTTGAAGTTATTCATAGTGAAAGAATGCACATTTCATCTGGTAAGTGACCCTTTTAGTCTGCTGGAACCTTTTTCACATTGATTTGCCACATTTCTTACCAAGTCCAAGTAAACTATGAAAGAAGCTCCTTTTACAAACATACATTCAAACCACCCAGACAAGGTAGGAATAAGTGATTCCCTTTAGATTGTTTTTTCCTGTTTGAATGCTGGATCTTTTAATTGAATTAAAACTAATTTGAAATATTTTTGTTCTGCTCTTTTGTCTAACAGAGCATCCTTTTATAACATAATAATAGCATAGCATCCTTTAAGAATAATAAAATCATAAAAATATTAAGCTTCCACAAAGACACCTCACAACTGCACCTTAACAAGGACTTTTCTAGCAAAAAAAGATGCAGGCACTGTACTCACATGCAGGACTGACTTGGCCTCACAATAGCCATGCTCCCCACAGTCAGCCACAGGGTCTATGAAAAAGCAGCACTGTAGAAGTACAGATTAGAGAATGTCCCAGGGACAAATTTTTCTTCATCCCACAGGAACTCATTTTCCCATCCCGGCAAGTTCTTTCCCTGTCCATGCCCTATTCTTGCAAGATCTGTCCTCAACTGCACAAGCCTCAAACACTTTAAAATCATAAGTGTTTGAGGCTTGTGCGGTTAAGGCAGAGCTTACAGGAATGAGACAGGGACAGAGACAAAACTTGCGTGGACGAGACAGGGAAATTGAGTTCCTGCGGAGATGGCTAAAAACTGGTCCCCATCCTGAAATACAGGAGTTTGAGCTTTGTGTGGCCGCCCTCCACTTTTGCCGTTATATCAAACCAAACTGTTTGGTGATCACTACTTCCCAGGTGGGCACCCACTTGAACATTCAAGATGCTCTCCCCAGTATCACTTTTTCCCTCATGGGTTCCTTCACCATTTGTCTGAGCAGAGCCTCTTGAAAGGCATCCATGATCTCTACTTCTTTCCGAATCTGGAGACTGAAATTTCCAGTCCACATCCGGCAAGTTGAAATCACCCAACATCAGCACCTCCCCTTTGTTTCCCAACTTTTGGATATCTGCAACCAGATCTGTATCAATTAGCTGCGATTCAGGCTTGCAGATCATGAACTTTGTTGCTTAGACTGCGAGTGTTTGTGGTCATTGCTTTCCAGTTATCTTTCTGTGGCAATCTAATTTTTTATGTAGTGTTTTTGCTTAGTTTTTCTTCCTTTTGCATTGATAAGTGAATTGCAAAGATTGTGTTTCACATTGCTATCTTTACTGCCATCACATCTTGTCTTTTGCTGGGAGTGGGCACCATAATTGATCTGCTTGCATATGCCACCACCACCTTGTATTTTAAACTCTTAGAAACATATTGGGTGAATCAGCAAGGATTTTTTTCCTGCTACAGTAACATGTAGCCCATCATTACAATATAGCTTCTTGTCTTTACATGTATTACCCTATCCTCCTATGTACCTAAAGCCTTCTTGATAGAAACATAGAAAGATGACGGCAGAAAAGGGCCACAGCCCATCAAGTCTGCCCATTCTATTGACCCACCCCATTGAGTCTGAGTGCTAGTGACCTAGTTCCTTAACTTGACCCTCTTAGGGATCCCACGTTGATGTCCCATTTATTCTTAAAATTGAGCACGCTCGTGGCCTTGATCACCTGCACCGGAAGTTTGTTCCAGTGATCTACCACCCTTCCCGTGAAGAAATACTTCCTGGTGTCACCACTAAATTTCCCCCCTCTGAGTTTGAGCGGGTGCCCCCTTGTGACTGAGGGTCCCTTGGGAAAGAATATATCGCTTTCCACCTCGAAACGACCAGTGACATACTTAAATGTCTCAATCATGTCACCCCTTTCTCTGCGCTCCTCCAGGGTATAGAGCTGCAGTTTGCCCAGTCTTTCTTCGTATGAGAGACCCTTGAGTCCGGCGACCATCCTAGTGGCCATCCGCTGGACCGACTCAGCTCGAAGCACATCTTTCCGGTAATGTGGCCTCCAGAATTGCATACAGTATTCCAGATGAGGTCTCACCATGGTTCTGTAGAGTGGCATTATGACTTCAGGTTTGCGGCTGACGAAACTTCTATTGATACATCCCATCATTTGCCTTGCCTTAGATGAGGCCTTCTCTACTTGTTTGGCAGCCTTCATGTCTGCACTGATGATTACCCCCAAGTCCCGTTCCTCTGAAGTCCTAGCTAGCGTTTCTCCATTCAAGGAGTATGTTCTGCATGGATTTCCGCTGCCGAGATGCATGACCTTACATTTTTTAGCGTTGAAGCACAGCTTCCATGTCGAGGACCAGTTTTCCAACGTGATCAGATCCTGCGTCATACTGTCCTTGAGGTTGCTTTCATTTACTATGTTACACAGTTTGGTGGTGTCGGCAAACAGTGATACTTTTCCCTGAAGCCCCCGGGTCAGGTCCCTTATGAATATGTTAAAAAGGAATGGTCCCAGGACTGAGCCTAGTCACCTCCGAAGTCTCAGAGAGGGTGCCGTTGACCACCACCCTCTGAAGTCTTCCACTCAGCCAATCATTGACATCATGCACTTACTGTAGTTGTGGTACTTTTTATTTTTACTCAAAAAGTAATATGTTAAGCAATAGCTTTTTTACTTAAGTACTGTGACAGGGAAGCTCCTGTCCCAGCTAAAAGGACTACTAAACCCAGCAAGCACACAGCCCTGGTCCCTGGAAAACCTGGCATGGAGCCCGGACAGTCAGCTCAGCCAGGAAGGAAAGTGCATAAGCAGGTTGTAGCACAGCCCAAAAGCCAGATGGGGAGGGCACTGAAAACTAATTATCTCCCCTATCAATCCTTTCCTTTAGACCCGAAACTGAAAACCAACCCAGGAGGGGGTGGAGTCAGACCCTGGGGTGTGTCAAACAAATTGCCTCAAGTAAGGAGCAAGGAGGTCAATCAGGGAAGTTCAGGTGGTTCTAATCCAGGGAGGCCATCCACCAGCCGTGACTGCAGCTACCAGGGAGTTCCTACTCCCCAGCCCAGAACGTTTCCCAGAGGCCAGCCCAGCAGGAGGGAGAGTGTAATTTCTGGAAGGTACAGTGCCTGGCCCAACAAGCCTTGGGAGGGAGTCCCGGGAGTTGTGGTTCAGAGAGGAAATGTTGCCAGAGAGCTGACAAGCAGGCAAGGAGGGGGATGGGAGGAACAGGGGAATGGAGAAACAGCCTTGAGTCCCTAACGAATGAATGGGAGATGGAAAGTGTCCCTGATGAGACTGAATAGGAGAAGGGCATGGAACTAGGGGGAACTGATATGTGAAGTGTATCCTCCGGCCCAGGGAGAATCCAGTTCCGGATATTGTGAAATTCAGGATTAAGGCTGGGAGCAGGGCCAAAAGCAGTCCTGTTGCTGAAGGAAACTATTTGGTTAGAGTTTATGTAGCCTTGCCATAGAAAAGCTAAACACAGAGGGAACTTGGAGGGCATGATTTTGGGCAGGCCTGAAGACCTAATTAAAGGAGGCTTGCCCCTGCACAGCTTATTGAGGCAAAGCAGTGCATACCCCTGTGGTGAAGGCGGGGAAATCATTACTTTTGGAAAACCCAAAGTTGCTAAGTATGTGATGCTTAAAGAAGCATGTGAGGAGCACTCAAAAGCTCCTGTGAGACCTACCCAACAGGGTGGGAGCCATATAGCAGTGGCTGCGAGTTGTTAGTGGCCCCGGAGAGGGGAAAGTAAAGGCCAGTAGAAGAAACAGAGACTTTGGAGAAGTTTGCTACTGGATTTTGATTTTTTGTTTTTTTTTCTTTGTTGGACCCGAACAAGGGTGTTCACGGTCCTCATAACTGGGTGCAAGAATATTGGACTGGGTTGCTGAACATTGCACCAAAGGGACATTGGAAACCATTACACAGTTTAACCAATTTTTGTTTTTCCTTTATTTTGAATATGGTAATAAACTTGGAGGACTTGGACCAGAAATCCAGAATCCGGGTTTTCCTTTCTGCCAGCCAAATAAAAGGCGCTACATAAATCTACCTGTGGTCCGAGGCGGGTTTCCCACCTACTCGGGGACTGGCCCGGCCACAGGACACTTTGAAATGTGTTTTTTAACCTCACTTTAACTTAAGTATTTTGACCTAGAACTTTGAACAGCACCGCCTGCCTATAATAAAACGCAAACTGCTTCACAGAAAGACGGTATATCAAACGTAAACTGCTTCACAGAAAGACGGTATATCAAACGTAAACTGTATCACAGAAAGACGGTATATCAAATCCATGATTCTTTATCTTTACTCAGTACCACTGAGAATCTCCTAAAAAGAAAACCATGATCTCAACTCACTGGGAACTGGCTAGCAGTTTGTGACTTGAGGTTCATGGTCATTTTAAAGCAGTACTACAAACTTGTAAAATTCCCCATGGGATAGTATATGGTAGTGTCTCTCAAACTGTGTGCCAAAGAGATTCCGGGTGTGTCACAAGAGATTCCAGAATTTTACTTTAATTTGCACTCAAAAACAAGCACATCCATTGCAATGATTAGCAATTCTATTCCATCCACTTTATTTTCACCATTGTCACAAGTGCCCATACATAGCTCAAATAACTTTAAACAAATAACTTAAATTAAATTTTTTGTTGATTTTGCAATTTTATAATTTCAATTATAATGTGCCATGAAAAACATTTGCTCCGTTTAGTGTGCCAGAGCTAAAAAAAAAAGTTTGAGAGACACTGGTATATGGGAAACAAGCTTCCTAGTTGTTTTAGTCCAAAAATGTGAATGTACGTAGGCTTTCTTTACTAATCATTGACTGGATTTTGTGTTCTAGATTTGGCCAATATCCAAAGGGATTTATACATCTAGCAGCCACTGGTAAACGTTCAAGTCCCCTATTGATGTTTAAATTGGAAAGATTGATGTTTCCCTTATGAAACAAAAAGTAAAATCGTATATTCAGATTAAATTGTTTCGGTAATATATTCATAATATAAATGAAAACTGTATATTAAATTTCTTCATATGGATAAGATGTATGAAATAGAGAATTTTGTCAGAATATTTATTTTTTTTTTTTAAATTTTTATTTATAAATTTTCCATTCTTACAATATTTGAATCATACAAAATATTATTAGTTATTACATATCCAAAATATTATCATTAGTAATTCATAGTATTTAAAATATAATATGGTAAAGATTATACAATATCATATAGAATATAAATCCCTCCCCTTTTTTATATAATATGTTTCCATTAATTAATCAAATCCCACCCCATTCATATATAATTTTTATCATTGTGCTAAGAAACTAATCATTAGAATAATTTGTCAATGGTTGCCAAATTTTCTTGAAATTAAGAAGACTTCCCTGTTGTAACGCTAATATTTTTTCCATTTTATAAATATGACAGACAGAATTCCACCAGAACGTATAATTTAATTTGGTATAATCTTTCCAATTTTGAGTAATTTGTTGCATGGCGACTCCTGTTAGTATTAGTAATAGCTTATTATTATTTGTTGAAATCGGACTCTTAGTTCTCATTGCAGTGCCAAATAATATGGTGTCATATGAGAGTCCTACATAATTTTCTAGTAACTTATTAATTTGGGGCCAAATTGAATTCCAAAATGCGTTTACACAGGGACAGAAAAAGATTAAATGATCTAACGTCCCTATTTCCAATTTACAATGCCAGCATCTATTAGATCTAGTACTATCTATTTTTTGCAGGCGCGTTGGGGTCCAGAACACTCTATGTAATAAAAATAACCATGTTTGATTCATAGATGCTGACCTTGTAGATCTTAATCTCCAGGACCAAAATCGTGGCCATTGAGATTCAGAAATTGTCTGACCAATCTCAATACTCCAAATATCCCTAAGACCTGTTTTCTTTTTTTTATTTAAAAATCCGTATATCAATTTGTACCATTTTGCGGCTTGGTGACCCAAAAAATCCGTCTGGAAACATAGAACCTGTAGACTGTATTGATTATTTAGATTTTTCCATTCAGGGAACCCTACCTGAATGGCCTGCTTCAATTGCATCCATTTAAAATATTGTGTTTTATTTAATCCAAATTTAATTTGCAATTGTGAAAAACTAAGCAGTGATCCTTCTGATATGACATCATTCAATGTTCTTATTCCTGCATTTATCCATTGTTTCCAGACGATTTTAAATCCGCCAATTCTGATCCTGGAGTTTATCCATATTGATTGATTTAGAGATTTAGCAATAGGTTCTGGTGATAGATTACTGATATATCTCAATGTTTTCCAAGTGTCAAATAAAATTCTGTGGTCTTTGTATCTTTTAGGCATTGTTATAGTTATTAATTGTTCTGGATATAAAGGGAACAGGAGCCGCCATTCTAAATACAGCCAATCTGGTACATTTTCCAAAAGGTCTGGGAGGATCCAATACATACCCTGTCTTAAAATATAGGCTTGATGATACCTATAAAAATTTGGAAAATTTACCCCCCCTTCCATAATTGGTCTTTGTAATGATACTAAAGCGATTCTTGGTCTTTTCCCACACCAAACAAATTTTGTAAGAATATTGTTAAGTTTTTTATAAAATGACCCCTGAAAAAATATTGGAATCATACTCATTTGGTAACAAACCACAGGCAATATCATCATTTTAATTGTTTGAATTCTTCCCCACCAAGAGAGATGTAATGGATTCCATTGCTCACACATTTCTGTTATTTTTTTCAATAAAAGTTTTTCATTCTCTTTGACTGTGTTTTCAATTGTATTTTTGATCATAATTCCTAAGTATTTTATTCCATCCTCTTTCCAAATAAATGAATATGGATCAAATAATCCTTTGGTACAATGAACATTAATTGGGAGGATTTCAGATTTATTCCAATTAATTTTATATCCAGAAAATGTACCGTATTTTTCTATTAAATTAAGCATACATGGAATAGTAGTTTCCGGTTCTCTTAAATATAATAATATATCATCTGCATATGCAGATAATTTAAATTCAAAACTGGTAAATGATATTCCCTTTATCTCCTTAGTTTTGTTTATTGCAATTAATAAAGGTTCTAGGACAATATCAAAAAGTAAAGGAGACAAAGGGCATCCTTGTCTAACTCCCCTATGCAAGTTAAATCTATTTGATAAATTATTGTTAATATATAATCTTGCTCCAGGAGAGCTATACAATGTCTGAATCATTTTAATAAAACCGGATCCTATACCAAACCATTGTAAAGCTTGGTATATAAAATTCCATTCCACTCTGTCAAAGGCTTTTTCTGCATCTAAAGATATTAAAAAAGCTGGATCATTTATATTTTTTGCTAAATTTAATGAGTGGAATGCTAATCTAGTATTATTTGAAGAATGTCTTTTAGCAATAAATCCTGTTTGATGTACATCAATAATGAAAGGAAGGGCTTTTGCCAATCTTAATGCTAATACTTTAGCCATTAATTTGTTATCCACATTCAATAATGAAATAGGCCTGTAATTTGATACAAGAGTAGGATCTTTGTTTGGTTTTGGTAAGACTATAATTATCGATTCTGCCATAGTACCAGAAATATTTTCATTCTTTATTTGATATTGATATAAATTTAACAGATGTGGTAATATAATATTTTGGAAAAATTTATAAAATTCAACAGTATACCCATCTCCACCTGGAGCGGATCCAACTCTAAGAGACTTCAATGCTGTTTCTAACTCTTTTAAAGATATAGGTTCTTCTAAACTTCCTTTTATATGATCTGGAATATTTGGTCCAATATATGAATTTAAAAAAGTTAATCCATCTTGTTCTTTATTTTTATAAGAATTGGAAGTATATAATTCTTTATAAAAATCAAGAAATTGTGTTATAATATCTTTTGTATTGGTATGTGTGTTACCTTGTGTATCTTTGATTGCAATAATCTTAGATTTTCTTTTCTTTACTTTAATAAAATTTGCTAATAATTTCCCCGCTTTATTTGAATTTCCATAATATTGTACTTGTTTATTGAAAATGTCTTTTCTCACAATTTGAGAAGAAATCTCATTATATTTAACTTTTAATTTTAATATTTCTTGTAATGTTTTATTTTCCCATTTCTCAATTAATTTATTTTCTAATAATTTAATTTGTTTTCCTATTTCAAGAAATTGTTTTTTTTTTTGTTTATTAATAAATGTTGAGTATGAGATAATATTTCCTCTCATAGTTGCTTTAAAAGCATCCCATAAGATCTCAGCATTAATAGTATCTGATTCATTAAATTGAAAGAATTCTTGCATTTTTATTTTAAAATCTTCAAGAAATTTTGAATCCGCTAGTAAATCATTATTAAATCTCCATATTGAATCAAAGTTTTCAATATCATAATTTTGAAGATTAATCCACACACCAGCATGATCTGAAATTATAATGGGATCAATTATTGCTTTTAGTACACGCTGCGCTATATTATTAGAAACAAATATATAATCAATTCGTGAAAAAGATTTATGGACCTGAGAACAAAAAGAAAATTCCTGTTCATTAAAATGAAGAATTCGCCATATATCTACTAAATCACAAGATAGTATCAAATTATCTAAGCCTAATGATTTCATGACTTTACTTGGTTTTTTATCCAATATCGGATCCATTACAGCATTGAAATCCCCTGCTACTATTAAATTAGATGTAGCCAGTGGTAAAAGTAATTGTTGAATTTGTTTAAAAAACTCCATTTGATTCGTATTAGGAGCATATAAATTGAATAAATTCAGGGTTGTATTTCCCAGAACCATTTCGATATGTACCCATCTTCCTAAGGGATCATAATTAATTAATTTAAAATCTGCATTACATTTTTTGTTTATTAGAACTGCCACTCCAGCTTTTTAACAGCGGAAGCTGGAGCAGCCCGCTACCCTGAAGCATACTCATCCTAGCCTTGAAACTCCAATCCAAACCCCTCCCCCTCCCAAAAAGACACGCACACCAGATTGGTGAAAACTGGCCGCAGCCCTGTTTATTGTGAAATAAACATATTTAAATAACATTTGCATAATAAACCAAATATACAAACAGCATTATATAACAGTTTATCTGATTAAACCCACACAATGGTATCACCATTGTGACCCTGATCCCGAGCTACCGACATAGATGAAAATGGCCCCCGACCCTGCCGTCTAAGCAAGGGTCCGAGGGGTGGCATGACCCCACATGCCCCCTTGTCCAGGGTCATCAGACCCACCAGGCACGGCTCCCAGCCGGCCCACCACTCATCCCATGATGAGACCAGCCGCCAGTAGCTCGGGATACCGCCAACCGAAAACCCAACGCTGCACCCCTCTGAACCAATGGGCGGGAGGGCGGGAAAGCAGCCTCGGAGGACCGGAAACCGTTACGGTCCTCCGAGAGCCCTGCTTATATACCCCCTCCCCACCCTACCCTGCGGCCCCTACCCGACCCTTTTGAGATCCCTCCCACGGCCGGAAAGACCTCCTCCCCTCGATTTGTCTTCCCTGCCTGCCTAACCACCCCTTCCTAACATATCCCCAACGGACGGCTCCGCGGGCCTCCCAGCTCCGCGTTAGAGCCGCCCGTCGAGACAAGCTCTCGGGCTTTTTATAACAGCGGAAGCTGGAGCAGCCCGCTACCCTGAAGCATACTCATCCTAGCCTTGAAACTCCAATCCAAACCCCTCCCCCTCCCAAAAAGACACGCACACCAGATTGGTGAAAACTGGCCGCAGCCCTGTTTATTGTGAAATAAACATATTTAAATAACATTTGCATAATAAACCAAATATACAAACAGCATTATATAACAGTTTATCTGATTAAACCCACACAATGGTATCACCATTGTGACCCTGATCCCGAGCTACCGACATAGATGAAAATGGCCCCCGACCCTGCCGTCTAAGCAAGGGTCCGAGGGGTGGCATGACCCCACATGCCCCCTTGTCCAGGGTCATCAGACCCACCAGGCACGGCTCCCAGCCGGCCCACCACTCATCCCATGATGAGACCAGCCGCCAGTAGCTCGGGATACCGCCACAGGCCTGAAACTCGTTACAGGCCCCCCCCCAACAATGAACAGAGCTGCGGCTAGAAGTCTAACACGCGTTCACAGCAAGAAGCAAAATCATCGAGCAATAGGTCCCACCCGATGTCTGACAAATGTACCCGATCTCTAGAAAACAACCCAGAACAAGAAACATCTACCCAAGCATGTCTGATCTGCAACCCGCCCCGAGCCTCCACCCACCTCCCAATTTGTCGATTCACCTTGATAAGCCCCCTGGTCCATCTACGGGATACCAACCGCTTCGGTCGCGGGATAATGTCAGACCAAACAAGCCTAGCCCCCGGGAACCAACCCTGAATCACTCCAAGATCTCCTATGACCATATCAATTAAAAATTTTCCACTGAGGGAATCAACATCATTGCCCCCAAGGTGAAAAATTAAAAGATCTGGACGCCGGGCACGACGACGAAGATCGTCCAGAAGAGTGAGCAGCTGATGCCAGCGCATACCCCGCTGTCCCCACCAAGAGACATAGACTCCTCGAAGACGAAGGCCCAAGTGCTGACCACCCGGACGGACCACAGCACGCTCCCCGGCCCAATGGACGAAGGAGTGCCCGATGATCCATACCGACAGGACACGTTGAGCAGCATCTGTAAAGCAAAGCCCAGCAGTCAAGCCAACGTCCCCCAACACTTTAACAGTTAGTAACAGAGAGCCATGCAGGGAACCCATCCAACTGCCCCCCACCCGCAAACAGCCCCCCCCCTCCACGGGACACACCACCCAGCTGCCCTAGACCCCCCCTTGACTCGGAACACCCTTACCCGCTGGACTGACCCGACGGAGAACACCCCCGCCCGTATCCCGACGAACGAATGTATCCCCGATAGGCCTCCGAGGACCAACGACCCAGTTGTCGAATAACCTCGGCAGGCAACCCCGCCTCGAAGGCACTGGTAGCAGCCCCTATGCGAAATGAGTGAGTGCCGAAGCGCATCGGCTCAGCTCCGCAACGACCCAGCGCCCGCCGCAACACTGCCAGAAATTGGTAACGAGTAAGGCGAGAGCCGTCTGCATGAATCAACAATGCCAAGTCCGAATCAGGTCGAACCGCCATATAGGCAGCCAAAGATTGGACGGGGCACGAAGTACAACCCTCCACTCGGTGTAATACTATCGTGCGCCCTCTGCCCAGCTGATCCGACTTAGACCGGGCGATGAATAACCTCACTGTATCCCCATCCACGAGCACTTGACTATGCAAGAGACCGCGCATGCCCCGTAAATCGGACGGGTGAACGAGCAACTCACCCACACGCAAAGCCCCGAAGAACGCCAAGGAAAACGCCACCCTAAATAAACCTGCTTCGAAGCCCGAATGCGCAATCCCAGGCAAAACCCCTAAGATGCGGGATAACAATGCATGCGTTATAGGCAACCGAGGATCCGGCAACCGCGGTGCCACCCGATCCCAGGCCGCCAGCATCCTGCGCGGCAAAAATCCCGAAACTGGGCAGAACCATCCGAAGGCTCTACAAAAGAAGGCAAAGCCTGCCAGATGGCCCGCCGCTGAACTGCGTGAACAGCCCGCAGTCAGGGAATCAGCTAAGAAATCCGCTAACAAGACCTCGGTAACAGGGCCAGGTACCCAACCCCTCGAGCGCAGACAGTTAAACACTGTAACAAAACCCCGATTATAACGGGTCCAAGTAGCAGGAGCTACGGACTGCTGCAGCAGGCTCCAGATCCGCTCACCACCAGGTTCCACAAGTGCTCCGGCATCGGTGACCCATCCGTCTTCGCTGTCGGCGCCAGCTGCCGGAACTGCAAAAATTGAAATCGAGAAAGGGCATCAGCAAGCTTGTTCTGAATCCCGGGGACGTGGCGAGCCCGAATGTATAAATTAAGCTGCAAACAGCGCAAGACAAATTCTCGCAACACTGCGTTCACCTTCAAGCATTTCGCGGCTTGCCGATTCACCACTTCCACCACTCCCATATTGTCGCACCAGAAAACAACGCGCCGATTCCGTAACTTCTCCGGCCACAACTCGCACGCCACCAACAAGGGGAAAAGTTCCAGCAAGGTCACATTGCGAGTAACACCCGCCTGACGCCAACCCTCAGGCCATGCTGCCGCGCACCAATCCCCCTGACAGTAAATACCAAAACCCACACCGCCTGCTGCATCCGATTGCAGCTCGAGATCTACAGTAGAGACGTCGGGAAGCTGAATCGGGAGCGACCCGTTAAACTGGGATAGGAATAAAGACCACATATGCAAGTCCGCTCGAATCCCCGCAGTAATCCGTACAAAGTGTCTACGATCATGTATACCCGACGTCGCAACCGCCAGACGCCGGGAAAAGGCACGTCCCATAGGTAGGACCCGACAGGCAAAATTGAGGGACCCCAACAAAGATTGAACCACCCTCAAAGTAGGCTTACGGGTGTCCCGAACAAGCGAAATCAAAGCTAACAACTGGCGCACTTTACCCAACGGGAGCCGAGTCACCATAGCCACCGAGTCAATCTCGATCCCCAAGAAAGTGAGACAAGTAGTGGGCCCTTCAGATTTAGCAGCTGACAATGGTACACCAAATTCAGCGGCCATGTCTTCAAAAGTAGATTTCAACAGACTACAATCACCAGAACCTGCCCCACCAACGAAAAGAAAATCATCCAGATAGTGCACCACCGACTCCCTCCCTGCACGACGAACAGTTACCCAATGCAAAAAGGAGCTGAACAACTCAAAGAATGCGCAAGAGACGGAACAACCCATCGGCAGACAGCGATCAAAATAAAAGGCACCTTCGAAACGAAACCCCAGTAGAGGATATGAAGACGGATGAACCGGCAGTAACCTAAAGGCCGACTCGATATCTACTTTAGCCAGCAAGGCACTACTGCCCGCCTTTCGAACGAGGTGTAAGGCGCAGTCGAAGGAGGCATAGCGGACAGAGCAAAAATCGCGAGGAATACCTTCGTTCACCGAGTGCCCCACGGGCCTGGATAAATTATGGATCAGGCGATATTTGCCCGGCTCTTTCTTAGGGATAATCGCCAGAGGAGACAATACCATCACCGAAAACGGGCGTTCCATAAAGGGCCCCGCAATACGCGCCCAATCTAGTTCTTCACACAACTTGCGTCGTACCTCCCCCCGCAACTGAGACACCGAGGATGCATTGGACGCCTGCACATTAACCAAAGGAAGTGAGTAAGGAATAACAAAACCCTCCCTAAATCCCCGTATAAGCGTCGCAGCGGCCCGCCGATCGCTGTAAAGGTCCAACCAAGGCTGCATGGCGCCCACCCGGACCGGGGTGGGCAACCCCTGCACCCTGACCTCACTTGGCCTGGGTGGGAGGCGGCCCCGCTCCCTTCTTGGGGCACTTGAGCGCTGAGTGCCCTTGCCCGCACAAGGAGCAGGCATGACGGAAACGACAGTCCGTAAAGGAACAGGAAGATTTGTTAAACTGCCAGCAGAGGCCAGGGCCCCCCCCCAGCCCCCGGGCCTCCAATGGGACGAAAGGAACGAGCCCCCCCAGTGACTTGAGACCCCGGCTTCCCCGACGCACCCAAACCCGACCCAGTCGGTTTCGACATGTGAGTGAGCCAAAGATTGATGTCCTGCGTACCCCAGGACATGTGCCGGTTTTCCTCCATCTTGTCGCGGAACGCTTCATCGTAGTTGAGCCACGACCACCCGCCGAACCGCTGATAAGCATCGAGGATTGAATCCGCATATGCCAGCAAAAGGCCATAGTCCTGAGGGCGCTCCCGCCCCCAGACACTCGCCAACCTCAAGAATGCCCGCGTCCAATTCAGGACATTGCGGGACACTAAGCCCACCTTTTGCTTCCCCCCATCCTTCTTACTTTTCTTCTTCCGCCCGTGCACTCTGCCCTCCAAAAGCCTAAAAACATCAACACACGTACGCTTCCGGATCTTACGACGGAGAGAACGCGGAACCTTCTCCCACAGTTCCGACAGCGCCACGAGAGCCGGAGCTCCCCGAATATCCCCCTCCTGCGCTGACTTAACACCCGCCCCCCGCCGCGGAGACCCTGACGAGGAAGACGACGACGAAGAGGAAGAGGTTAAAGAAGATGAAGAGGACGAAGAAGAAGAAGCCCTACTCCGACGACCCCTCCTACCCCTCTTTTTCTCTTTACGCTTCCCCCCTTTGTCCCCGACCCCAGCCTCTAAGGCCATGTTACCCGTGGTCCTGACTCCTCCAGGTCCGCTTCCCGCACCTGCCGCTCCAGGAGTGGTGCCCTCCGAAGCAACCACCATAACAGGGCTCTGGCTCGCCTGCACTGGTTCCTCGACTCCGGTCCGCGGGGCTTCCATCCGTCCTCCGGTCGCAACTCCGGCAGAACAAGGCTCCGTGCGGCGCTCACGTCCAGCGGCGGGATCCTGGGGGAAAAAATCCAAACAGGGGCCAGCAACCTGTACAGTATGAGGAGAGGTTAACCCTGGGGGCCAAGCCCCCGCCAGCTGATCACCCCCCCCTTCCAACCTCCGAGACACCCCTCCAAAAGAGGTGCCCGGGCCCCAAGACGGCGAAGGAACCGCTCCCGGGAATGGCGAAGAACCCATAGCCCAGGGGCTGGATCCCCAAGGAGAACACCAAGGCCCATACGCCCAAGGCGGCCACCATGAGGTTGACGGAGACCCACGACCCAACCCGGACGTGGAGGGAAACACGGGGGTATCCTCCCCTAACTCACCCCTCACCCCGGAGGAATACGCCGTCCCTCTCTGCTGGCCGGGATCGGACCCGACCCAGTCCCCCCTTGAACCACCCGAAGTTGCTAAAGGCACTTCCGTAGCAGGCACACTCACTGCAGCAGAAGCCCTCCCCGCTCCTGCAGGAGCAGATGCTGCAGGCTCTACAGGCACACTGGCTGTGTGAGGAACCTCTCTACCCCTCCCACGTCCTCCCTGCGGCCTGCTTCTGCCCCTGCGGGCCGACCCCGCGCGGCCACTAGCAGCCAACCCCTCCCCCCCTGCCTCCAGCGCTATCGCAGTTCGGGCAGCCGAACGCGAGCGCCGAGGAGGCAAATCGCGCCCCCCCGCAGCAGAGGCACTCACCGGTTCGCTGTCTTCCTCGTCCAGCGAATCTCCGGCCAGCAGGGACAGCTCCGCGGGATCTGCCGCATCGACGGTAGGTGCACGCTCCATCCGCCCGACCACACTAGCCTCCGAATCGAAAACGAAAACGGCCACGTGGCAGGCCGCAGGACACCTCAAACCGCCGACTCCAACTAAAGCAGCCTCGGAGGACCGGAAACCGTTACGGTCCTCCGAGAGCCCTGCTTATATACCCCCTCCCCACCCTACCCTGCGGCCCCTACCCGACCCTTTTGAGATCCCTCCCACGGCCGGAAAGACCTCCTCCCCTCGATTTGTCTTCCCTGCCTGCCTAACCACCCCTTCCTAACATATCCCCAACGGACGGCTCCGCGGGCCTCCCAGCTCCGCGTTAGAGCCGCCCGTCGAGACAAGCTCTCGGGCTTTTTATTCTTTAAAGCCGGTGCAAATAAACATTTAGAAATCCAACCTCCAGATAATTTTTTTGATTCAATTTCTGAAAGATGGGTCTCTTGAATGAAGTAAATGTCCGCATTTTGATTTTTAAGGAACGATAATAATTTCTTCTTCTTAATAGGATGATTTAAACCATTGACATTCAGGGAATACATTTTTATATCCATCTAATTAATAATTATGTTGTGGCCAATATTCTATAATGATTTACAAGATTAGTTCCTAGCACATTCAATAAAAATTTATCTCCTATCCCACCCAATATTTTCCCTCCCTCCCCACCCATTATCATATTCTGATTTGGAACACGCATTGGTCATGCAAAACCTAAATCTCCATCCCCAGGCAACTAATAATTCATTATATTATTTAAAAACATATTTCTAAATTCAATATATTCTTTATACTTCCACCCTTATATAATTGTATATTATGTCCATTTAATCTATAAAATTTTATAAATTTACTGAGAATTATATATATTTGATTCATAAAATTAAATTCGATATCATGCATACATGTAATATAATACTCTGAATAAATAAACATATTACAAATATAGCTCTTATTTTCTATATATCTGTTATTCATCATGTAAATTAAATATATCCATTTTTATATAAATATTAATATTAATAATAATGCATTTCAATCATTTTCTTAGATCTTCTTCATAATAAATTAATTTGAATGAATAATTGAATAAAATATACATTTTATATCAATAAATAAGTTGTATAATAAATTCATATTTTTTTTTTAATTATCTACCAATCAATTACTTAATTTCTTATTTTTCATAATAAGTTAATATGACTGAATAATTGAATTAAATAAAAATCTTATAGTAGACATCTATTTTATTAATTATTCCTGTCAATAATCAAATTATTTTCTTGTATATATTTATAAAATTATAATTTTCTTACACAGAATTAAAATATTGTTTTTATAATAAATTAATATATTTCATTTTTATATCTTATTCTCAATATAGCAAAAATAAATTTTCCTTTCAATATTTTTAATGATAATTTCATTGTAAATCATTTCATTATTCATTAATCATAATAAGTTAATATGCTATATAATTGAATATATTCTATATTTGATTAAAATATGTATTTTATATAAATTTTTAAATAAATAATTTATTTATTTATATTTTAATAATTAAAAAAAAATTTTTTTTTTTTTTTATATTTTATTTTATTTATTTATTTATTTTTTAGTAATATTAATGATTGTGGATGCTAATATTTTATTAATAATTAATTTAATAAAATAATATTATATTATTGCATCCACTATATCAATAAATTATATTTCCAGTTAGTAACATTTCTTATGTCTTAATTTATTTTTTTTTTAATAATCTTCTTTATTTTCCTTTTTTTCCAACTTCTTTCTTCTTTCTTCTTTCTTCTTTCTTCAGCTGAATTATTCTGTTTTTTATGTAAACATAGGTTCTTTTTGTGTCAAAAATTCTTTCAGTTTTGCAGGGTCTTGAAAATATATGGATTTATTTCCACTGGATACTCTCATAGTGGATGGATAATATATTCCATATATGTATCCTTTTTCTTTCAGCTGCTGTCTGTATGTGAGGAATTGTTTTCTTATGTTTGCTGTATATTTAGCAAAATCCGGTACTAAAATCAGTTTTGATCCTTTATAATTCAAGTTTTTATTTGCTTTTGCCATTTTTAATATTTCTTGAGCTTGTTGATACCTTAACACCTTGAATATCAAAGGTCTTGGAGCAGCCTGGTTTACTGGCTTTCTTGTGGGGATTCTGTGGGCTCTTTCAATTTCTAACGGCCATTTTGAATTGAGCTGAAGCAGTTTAGGTAAAAGATTTTCCAAGAATTGTACAGGATCTCCCCCTTCAATATTTTCAGCCAGCCCCAAAATTCTGATGTTCTTTCTTTTTCCTCGGTTTTCCATGTCCACCAATTGATTTTTTAAAGCTGCTACTTCTTTTTTATCTTTGTCATATTCTTGTGTGAAGGATTCAAATTTCTCCATTTTTTCTTCCATCACTGTCATTCTCAGTCTTTCCGTTTGGATCTCTTGTTTCATGTTAAGAAGTTCTTCTTTAACTTCAGATATTTTATTGGCATTTTCAGTCAGCATCAGTTTTATTTTGAACAGTTCAGTCATTATATCAGACTTTTCAGTGAGTTCTTCAGTCTCCATCGGGAACGGCACACTCGATGGTGACAGGGGAGTTACTTTTGTTCTTTTTGCTGATATACCCGATGTTGAAGGTTTATCAGCTTTCCCCTGCTTCATACTTGCCATTTCCGACGTTGTTTTATGTATTTTTAATAGCGATTTGAGAAAGTAGAAGTTTTATTTTTATTCCATTTGTTGCCTGGATACGGGAGCGCTGCGGTTAGGCTGCCATATCGTGCGCGCTCCAAGCCACGCCCCCTTGTCAGAATATTTAATATAGTGGGAAATAATAAAATAAAATAAAAATAAAATATATAAATAAATACAAAAAAAATATATATATATATATTTAAGTATATATATATTAAAATGGATATGAGGTTTATAACACTGAATTGGGAGATATGTAAAGAGGAAAAACAGGAATTTAAGTATTTAAAATGTTTCAACTTATAGAATATAGGGGAAATAATGAAATGAATTGCTTGGGATGGGGAAGAGGGCTAGTCTGATAGTTTGACTTCAAGTTATAGCATTCTAAGAAGGGGTGGGATAAGGGAGGGTTTAGGGATGGGTTTCGGGGATTTTATTAATATAATCTGTAAGAAATTAAGGGAGAAAAGAAATATATCTTATAATAAATTAAAGGAAATTAAATTTTTACAAAGAAAATATACATTGCATAATTTATTGAAGTTTATATTTGTTATTAATAATTCTAACAATGGAGCTTAAAATATTATCGCTTAATGTTAATGGATTGAACCATCCTATCAAAAGAAAGAAAACCCTTTTATATCTGAAACAACAAAATATAGATATCTGCTATATTCAAGAGACACACTTATCAGCTATAGAATCTAAAAAATTAAAAGATACATGGATAAAACATTGTTTTTATGCACCAGCTGTAAATAAAAAAGCAGGAGTTGCAATTTTGGTAAGCAAGAGATGTACTGCAAATTTCAAATTTATTTCAGCTGATCCCTTAGGAAGATGGTTACATATAGACATGAAAATGGGAAATACTACCATGACACTGTTCAATATATACGCACCTAATACGAACCAAATTGAATTTTTTAAAACTCTGCAACAAATATTATTACCACTGGCTACTTCAAACTTAGTGGTGGCTGGGGATTTTAATGCTGTTATAGATCCAATTATGGACAAAAAACCTAGTAAAAATATGAAATCATTAGGATTAGATAATTTAGTAACAAATTGTGATTTGAAAGATATATGGCGAATATTTCATTTTAATGACCGGGAATTTTCATTTTTTTCCCATGTTCATAAATCTTTTTCAAGGATAGATTATATATTGGTTTCAAATTCATTAGTTCAACTAGTAACACAAGCCTCCATAGATCCAATTATTTTATCTGATCATGGTGGAGTGTGGATTAAAATTAAGATAGTTGATAAAGAAGACAATAGACCTATATGGAGATTTGATAATGCCTTGCTTGTTGAACCAAATTTTATTGAGGAATTACAAGTGAAAATCAAAGATTATTTTCAAAATAACAATACAAAAGATATTTCAATAGAAATATTATGGGATGCTTTTAAAGCAACCATTAGAGGTCAAATTATTTCCTTTTCGGCATATATAAAAAAAAAAATTAAAGAACAATTTTATAATTTGGAAAAAGATATAAAATTACTGGAATCTAAATTAATTAAAAAATGGGAATATTCTACATTACAAGACCTCTTGAAAGCTAAAGGGAAATATAATGAATATTCTTCTAAGTTAATTAGGAAAGATTTATTTTCTCAACAAGCATTGTATTATGGAAATTCAAATAAGGCGGGAAGAATATTGGCAAATTATCTAAAAGCTAAAAAAAGGAAAACAAAAATAGCAATGATAAAAGATGAAAAAGGAAATAGTTATTCTCAAAATGGACCAATTATAAAACAATTTTTAAATTTTTACAAAAACCTGTATTCTTCTGAATCTTATTTGGATAAAGAAAAAGATGGTAAAAAATTTTTCAAATCAATTAAGGGACCGAAAATTCCTGAGCATATAAAAGAAAATTTAGAAAAGCCAATATTAATAAACGAATTGCAAACAGCATTGAAGTCCCTTAGAGTTGGATCCGCTCCAGGTGGAGATGGTTTTACCATAGAGTTTTATAAATCATTTCAAATTACCATATTACCATATTTATTAAATTTATATCAGACTCAACTTACTAAAGGATATATTATGGGTACCATGGCTGAATCGTTAACTATTGTTTTACCAAAGCCAAATAAAGATCCCACACTGGTTTCCAATTACAGGCCTATTTCTTTAATTAATATTGATGGAAAAATATTGGCTAAGATTTTGGCTATTCGTTTAGCTAAAGCTCTCCCTTTTATTATTGGAATACACCAAACAGGATTCATTGCTCAAAGACATTCTTCTAACAACACTAGACTGGCATTACATATGTTGACTTTGTCCAAAACCTTAAAAGATCCAGTTTTCTCTGTATCTCTTGATGCAGAGAAAGCTTTTGATCGTGTTGAAAGGACCTTTATGTATCAAGTGATGGAATGGTTTGGAATTGGATCAGTATTCGTTCAAATGGTTCAAACTTTGTATAGTTCTCCTGTTGCTAAATTATATATTAATAATAATTTTTCAGAAGTTTTCAAATTGCAAAGGGGAGTTAGACAAGGCTGTCCTTTATCTCCTCTGCTTTTTGATATTGTATTGGAACCCTTATTATTAGCTATTCAACAGACAGAGGAGATAGAAGGTATTCCGCATAAAGATCGAGAATATAAGATTTCAGCTTATGCAGATGATATATTGCTCTATTTGAGGAATCCTGAGACAACCATTCCTTGCTTACTTAAGTTAATTGAGAATTTTGGGAAATATTCAGGATATAAGATAAATTGGTCCAAATCAGAAGTTCTTCCACTCAATGTACATTGTACAAAAGGCTTGTTCGATTCATTTCCTTTTCTCTGGAAGGAAGATGGAATAAAATATTTAGGCATATTTATTAAAAACACATTGGAAGAAACAATAAAAATAAATGAAAAATTATTATTGCAAAAGGTCACGGAAATGTGTGAGCAATGGAATCCTTTACACCTTTCATGGTGGGGGAGAGTTCAAACTATTAAGATGATGATTTTGCCTGTAGTTTGTTATCAGTTGGGCATGTTAACTGTATTTTTTCAAGGGTCCTTTTATAAAAAATTAAATAGCATTCTATTAAAATTTATTTGGCTGGGGAAAACTCCTAGAATAGCTTTGGTATCTTTACAAAGATCAATTTCAGAGGGAGGGGTAAATTTTCCAAACTTTTATAGGTACCATCAAGCCTATATTTTGCGTCATGGTATGTATTGGATCCTCCCAGAACTCATGGAAAAACTCCCAGATTGGTTATATATAGAATGGCAACTCATGTCACCAATTCGATTGTCACATGTTCTCAGTATCAAAATGCCTAGTTATAGTAAAGATAATAAAATATTAGCAGATACATGGAAAACTCTAAGATATATAAGCAATTTAACAACTATTCCAATTTACAAATCTACAAATCAATCTATATGGGTAAACTCCAGGATTCAAATTGGAGGAGAAAGACTACTCTGGAAGCATTGGATGATAGCAGGAATACGTATATTAGATGATGTCATTTCTAATGGTACTATGCTTGAATTTTCACAGTTGCAACATAAATTTGGACTTAATAAATCAGAAAATTTTAGATGGATGCAACTGAAGCATGCCATTCAGGCGGGGCTCCCTGACTGGAAAAATCTTAATAATCATTATAGTATGGAATTCCTTTGTTTTCAGACAGACTTCCTAGGTCACCAGGCCTCCCAGTGGTATAAATTATTAAATAGATTTACTAAGAAGAAATTAAAAACTGGTTTAAGAGATATTTGGAGCATTGAGATTAAGCATGAAATTACTGCATCTCAATGGCCACGAATTTGGTCTTGGAGGATGAAATGTACGGTGTCAGCATCTATGAGACAAACTTGGTTTTTTCTGTTGCATAGAGCGTTATGGACCCCTGTTAGATTGCAAAAACTAGATAGTTCTTTGTCTAATAGATGCTGGCATTGTCATTTAGAAGTAGGAACTTTAGATCATTTATTGTTTCATTGCCCATACATTATGAATTTTTGGAAATCAATTTGGGACCAAATTAATAATTTATTAGAAAACCCAACGGCATTGACTTATGATACTGTAATATTTGGTATGGAAATGAGAACCAAAAGTCAGATTTCGGCAAATAACAACAAATTATTATTAATAATGACTGGAGTTGCCATTCAACAAATCACATTTAACTGGAAAGATTGGAAGAGATTAAACTACAATTTCTGGTGGAACTCTTTATGCCATATTTATAAAATGGAAAGGTTTATTGCAGTACAACGGGGCTATCTTAAAAGGTTTCAGGATGTATGGAAACCATTAACGAAATATTGCAAAGATTAAAGTAAAACTGATTCCCTTATATTAATTATTATTTTAAGATGCAGGGGGGGGTATTTTAATATCACATGTTTTATATGATAATAAAATATATGGGTGGGTGGAATGGGATAGGGTTGGGGTTAAGAATTTATGAGATGTATCAATGAATAATTCTAAGTGATGTATTTATTATTTATGTGAATGAATATATTATAACACTTTATGTAATCTTGAAAATGAATAAAGAATACAAAAAAAAAAAACAAGTCCCCTATTGATGGATTTTCAACAGCAGTATCTCTATAGTGCCGCTGAATATCCAGACACCTCAGCGCTATCTGGGAAATACCAAGGCAAAGTAAGGGCATTCCACCCAACTATGGCCCCCTTTTATCAAGTTGCATAAGGGTTTTTTATCGCAAGTCACTGCAGTAAAAGCTCCAATGCTCACAGGAATTCTATGAGCGTCGGAGCTTTTACCGCAGTGGTCTGCAATTAAAAATCCCTTGCGTGGCTTGATAAAAGGGGGCCTATATAAAACAGCAAGCACTTAAGTTTTTGTAAATGTTTGCCAAAAGTTTAGCATCTTAACCCTAAAGTAACATGCAAACACATCCTCTCCCTTCCACCCCCCAAAAATGTAAATGAAACAGTACATACCTGCCTATATCACAGCTGAAGTTGCTATGCCCAGTCCTGGTAGAGCATCAAGGAGGTGTTCGGAGTAACAACAATTTGCTACATTCTTTAACCTCTCTTCCCTACATAGTTAGGAAACTATGCCTTTGTATGCGTCTATCGGTATCATCTCCTCCATTTGTAGTTCTTTTTGTCCTCTGTGGTCCCTGTCTTTAGCTTCATGTCCTCTCCCTACACTGTGAATGTCCTTTTGTAACCCGTTCTGAGTTGCTGAGAAGACGGGATAGAAATCTAAATAAATAAAATCATTTCTATAGCACGACCAGATGCATGCAGCACTGTACATTAAACATGCAATAGGCAGCCCCTGCCTGATAGAGCTTACAGTCTAATTATGACAGACACACAGGACAAAAGGGTGAATCTATATATGCTGATCGGGTAGGGAATTAGAAGGGGAATGATAGGGTGGGGGACTGTGGAGGGAATGACTGGCAGAAATAGGTGCTTTACAAGTTGATTGGGTTAGGACCTAAATGGAACGTCACAAAAGTGGGTTTGCAGCCTGGATTGGAATGCCAGTAAAGACGGAGCCTGATATACTGAATCAGGCAGTTTGTTCCTGGCATTCAGCGCAGCAAGGTAGAAGGGATGGAGTCGGGAGTTGGCCATTGAGGAGAAGGGTACCGCTAAGAGACACTTGCCTGATGAATGGAGTTCTCAAGGCGGAGTGTAGGGAGAGATAAGAGAGGAGAGATATTGATGAGCTGCAGCATGAATACATTTGTAAGTCAATAAGAGGAGTTTGAACTGTATGTGGAAATGAAGGGGGAGCCAGTGAAGCAACTTGAGGAGGAGGAGGGGTAACGAGCATAACAACACTGGCGGAGTAGCCTGGTGGTGAGTGCAATGGACTGCAGAAAAGGGGACCCAGGACCATATCCCACTCTAACTACTACATTTGAGGTGGAAGGTGTGAGCCCACCAAAAAACCTCCAGTACCATCATAAAGGTGATACCTGCAGGCATAAGAGCTACGTATTGGTGTGGTGTACAGTTGGGTTTTGGAGGGCTCACCATACAATATAAAGGGTTATGGTGAGGTGTGTACTTGGGACCTTTTACGTGAAGTTCACTGCAGTGCTCCACTGATCATCTAGGACAGGGGTAGGGAACTCCGGTCCTCGAAAGCCGTATTCCAGTCGGGTCTTCAGGATTTCCCCAATGAATATGCATTGAAAGCAGTGCATGCAAATAGATCTCATGCATATTCATTGGGGAAATCCTGAAAACCCGACTGGAATACGGCTCTCGAGGACCGGAGTTCCCTACCCCTGATAGGATGTCTATGTGGCCAGTCTACTAAAATGCTGGCTCCTCCTACATCCCAATGGTTTGTTTTTGTGTGTTTCTTTTGGACTTTTTTTTTTTTTTTTTTAAATGGTTTATAAAGATAGAACACATCTGAAATAGCCATTTTTTAAAAACAGGGTAGACATTTTTGGTACTGGATTTTTCTGCAACTTCCATAAAATGGGCAAACTCAGATTTGGATGTCATAGTGAAACCTTCCCCTTTACTTTGAATAGACCCTCCCTTGGGTCACTATTTTTGGAAATGAAACTCACAACCGAACCTTCAGACCGCTTCATATTCTCAGTTCCTACACATACCCCTACTCCCATTCCCTCTCTTTCAAATCATTACTGATATCATCAATCACACAATCAGTCTTATACTTGCCACTCACTCCTCCATTCATGTCTTACAATCCTGCCCTGCTCCCCCTCCTGCAGGTCAATTCTATAATCAGTTTCTCAATACTGTCTCATCTTTTCATCAGCCTTAGCTGTCAGGCCATCTTTTCCATTGCAGTAGTGGGACCTTATAGCATAGATGCACATTCAAATTCTGTTGGGTCCCGTTTCCTCCAACAGGAAGTATGCATCGGGGGGGAGGGGGGGGTAGGATAAGGCAGTACTTGAACATTGACCTATGCTGGATCACCTTCCACTGCACTAATTTACTTTTGCTTCTGGTTCAGGCAGAGGTAGGGTGGTGTTATTGGCAGGTCTGGCAGGAGGAAATGAAAGGGGAGATGCTGGGCATTGGGGTACCAGGAAAGAGAATTGAGATGTCAAATGTTGGAGGAGGGTAGGGAAAGAGAAATGTGATGCTGGTTGTTGAAAGGGGGCTAGGGAGTGAGAAAGACAATGATGGATAGAGGGAGAGGAATGGAAATAAATGAGATGGTGGAAATGAGGGGGGAGGGAAGGGAAGGAGAAATGTTATGGTGGACAGTGAGATAGGGAAGGCGAGATGAGATGCTGGACATGGGAGGTAGGAAAGGGGAGATGAGATTATTTATATTAATTACTGTGCCAACATATTATTTCCATAAATAATTAGTTTAAAATAGAAAATTCAATAAATTATTCTTATGATGAAAAGGGCCCAGTGCCGTTGAAACCGCTAAGAGATCAAATATGGGACCATCATGCCACCTTTCCATCCTGCCAGATGTACAATCTTGTTCTGGATGTTTCTAAAACAACACAAAAACTACTGGTATATTCTATGTGAATTTAAAAATTCATAACGCTTATTAGGTGATTAGGTTATTTATATTTACATATTTGCTCAAAAAGTAGGAATTGAAGGGGAGGAGGAGATAGCTGGACTTGGGGAGAGGAGTAAGAAAGGGAGTCAGAAATGGTGGACTGCAGGGGTAGAGTATAAGGCTTTGTGGTGTCTCTGAGGCATGTACATGACTGAAAGTTTGCCCAGGGCTTCAGATATTCTTGGGCTGGCCCAAGTATTCTGTATTTGCGTACAGCTATGTCTATCTTTGGCTATCAATCTCTTTTCTTGTCAAACTCTTTTTATAGTTTAGAAGCTGTCAAACCATCTATGATGCTTTTGGATCATGTAAAGACATGTCTTAAAAGTCCAGTTTGGATCAATGCTGATATTCTTCCGGGTCCTGGTGGAATCACCCTGCCATTGGATGCTGAAGGATTTCTGGACATTGTGACTTCCCACTTCTCAGATGTGACTTTGTCATTGGGATGGGCAACTGGGTGGCATGTACAAAAATGCAATGAAGGTAAGAGTGTAGACTATAAATTGTGTTGTCTTCTTCTTGTATAAGTAGATGATCTGATAACACAGTATGTTGTACTAAAATATAATATAGAGTAACATGTACAGGTCAAAGTTCAAAACTTTACACATGTGATCCAGGATAAGTATATGAAAATTCTCTATGGCTGAAGTCCCCAGATCTGTTTGTTGAAGGCAACATAATGGTCTGGTTTTTAGGGCATAGATCTGCATATACACTGCCGCTATTGTATGAGGACCAAATTTGAGGACTCCCAAGTATCATTCCCTCCCTACAAGTATGACCAAGGGCATTATCTCTTGCTAGTTTTAATTATACCTTGATCGTCTATGCTTAGGTCAAAATTCAGCAGTTTGCTTGATCTTCAGATTAAACAAATCAGAGCACATCACAACTTATTATAGGAGTTTGCATTGGCTTTCCTTCGAGGCTAGAGTGCTTTTTAAGCCGGGTTGTTTATGTTATAAAGCGTTGCATGGCATGACCCCCAGTTATCTAGTGGAGAGCTTTATTAATTCACCTAACTCAAGACGCTCAGCATGGATTTCTACCCTATTTGAATTTCCTTTGATTAGGGATTGTCACTATAAAAGACACTATAATCAATTACGTACTCGCTTATCAATCAGCCCTCTGGGATCAGATGTTTTGTAAATTTCTCATTGCCTCAGAATCTTATATGGACTTTAGGAAATAATTAAAGTCTTACTTATTTAGCAAATTCTTATGATATCGAAGACAAATGATGTTGTAAAATCCAACACGCCCAGATTATTGGAAATTCGCTATTGCTGTTCAGCCGCATAGATATGTAAGTTTTTCAAGTTTGTATTAGGTGTTTATATACCACCTATCAAGATTATCTAAGTGGTTTTACAATCAGGTACTCAAGCATTTTTCCTATCTGTCCCAGTGGGCTCACAATCTATCTAACATAACTGGGGTTTTGCGGGGTATAAATGTTTGTTTAAAATTTACAGTATGAGAAATTTTGATGTGATTATGGGATTAAACAAAACGTATTTAAAAACTTTTTTATTCAAACAAATGGAATAAGAAAACAGTATTGCAAAATACAGTGTTCCCCTGATTGTTCACGGTCAGCGGTTCGCAGTCCCGGTCATTTGTGGTATTTTCGGACCATGAACCGCCAACAAGGAGAGGGCAGTGGGAGAGGCAGGAGAGAGCAGCCGGAGCACCGCGAGCGCAGGAAATCACTCGTGGTTCGCTCCGACCGCCTCTTCCTGCACAAAGTCGGGCCTTATCCAATCAGGAGCTGCTTTGACACGCAACTCCAGATTAATAAGGCCCGACTTCATGCAGGAAGCAAACCACGAGTGATTTCCTGCACTCGCGGCGCTCCGGCTGCTCTTCTGCTGCCCTCTTCAGGCTCCCCCATGAAAAAACGTATTCACGTTTTTTTGAGATTCGCAGGGGTTCCTGGAACGGAACCCCCGCAAATCTCGGGGGAGCACTGTATATTTATTGAATGAGTATTGGAGTGGCCTAGGGCCTCAGTTGAAGGTTTAAAGTATTTTGACACTATCTTGTTTGCCATACTATGCTCGCCATTCTTATGTCTCATGTTTTGTTATATTATGTTTTACCATGTTTTAACTATCCCCCCCTTTTTACAAAACTGCAAAAGCGTTTTTTAGCGCTGGCCGGCATACTGAATACTGTGCACTGCTCCGACGCTCATAGGAACGCTATGAGTGTCCGAGTAGCACACTGCTTTCAGTGCCCCGGCTGGTGCTAAAAACTGCTTTTGTGGTTATGTAAAAAGGAGGAGGGGATATGTTTTGCCATCTGTATCAGATAATGTTCTGCCATGCCAGGTTTGCCATCACTTTGTATAAATACTTTTTATTATCTATGTAAACTTGTAACCCGTTCTGAGCTCTTCTGGAAGGACGGGATATAAAACCAAATAAATAACAAATATTAGTACTCAGGAATATAGAATTCATTCCACCATTTCCTGGGCTCTTTTGGTAATAGTGATTACATTACATTACATTACATTAGGGACTTCTATTCCGCCTATACCTTGCAGTTCAAGGCGGATTACAAAAGAGCTAACTGGACATTTCCAGTGAAGTTACAACAGTTTTGGGGTTTTTTGTTTTTTTTTTTTGGTTACAAGGAAGGAGAGATACCTGGATTAATTCTGGAAGAACTTGCAAATTGGATATTAAATTGACTGTACGTTACTGTGTGATATAACAAATAGATTACAGTTAGAGTACAAATAAGATTACGTAACATTTCAGGGATCTGAATACTTGGCTGGTGTTTTGGGAAGGAAGAGATTATTTAAGTGGAGGTTTTGAGGGAGAATTTATCTAGGAGGAGGGGGAAGGGTTGGGTTAAGATATCTGGATAAATTTTTTGAAAAGTAGGGTTTTGATTTCTTTTCGAAAAGTTTTGAAGTCACCCGTTGCCGTCAACAGGTTGAAGATGGAGTGGTTAAGTTTTGCTGCTTGCGTTGCCAGGTTATCAAACATCTTTTTGCGCTGAGTGCCCTTGAGTGGAGGAAAGGCAAAAACCTACTCTGGATAGGTGTAAACTGTGAATGGAGTCTGTAATCCCAGAACCTGAGGTTCTGGGCCGTCTCTAAAACTTTGCCCTAGGTTTTCAATCACTCTATAGATATCTAAAATATTAATGGGGGAAACAGGTTTTGTCTAGCTGCACAGTTCATAGTATTTAAGGTCAAAATTCTGTAACAAGTATTAAATATTAAACAAGTACTCTTCAGTGTCTGCTGAACATGTATACAAAGCTAAACGCTGTACAAAAAAAATGAAAGAAAAAAGCCTCAGACAGCGCAAGGAACATTTCCAAGCGCACAGAGTGAAGTGCACATCGGCTGTACTTCATATCATCCATCACTGGCACACAAAAAAAGCATCATTAGTAGTACAGTATTTCACACTGGTAATGGAGTAAATAAACGTTTGTTCAGATAAGCAATTTCATTAATATTTTTTCAATCTCAAGATCCCCGGATGGTGGCCATCGTTTTGCAACAGAGCAACATCACTGCTTCAAGGCACAGGATCAGCGGGCGCAAAAATGCTCTCAGTGTGAGTGATGAGTCACTGCCGCAATGGTACCACAGCATGTTCAGTAGATACTGGAGCGTACTTGTTTATATTTGCATTTTGTTATACCCCTCCAAGGTGACAGGACAAAGGCGCGACGACAACCCAGCACAGACAATTGAGCACAAGGCGGAAGTGCGCCGAAGAAAAACACTATTTTAAAGGGCTCCAACAGGGAGTGTGGGGGGGAACCCCCCACTTTACTTAACAGAGATCGCGCTGGCGTTGGGGGGGGGTTTGGGGGGTTATACTGAAAACTTTACTTTTTCCCTAAAAAAGAGGGAAAAAGTTAAGTTTCCAGTAAACGAGAGGGGTTACAACCCCCCAAACCCCCCACAACGCCGGCGCGATCTCTGTTAAGTAAAGTGGGGGGGGGGTTCTCCCCCTCACACTCCCTGTCGGAGCCCTTTAAAATAGTGTTTTTCTTCAGTGCGCTTCCGCCTTGCGCTCAGTTGTCTGCGCTGGGTTGTCGTCGCGCCTTTGTCGTCGCGCGCTTTTGTCTATGAACCCCCCTCCAGTCCTTATTTTTGTGACCAGTTTTCATGTAGCAGCAGACTCTAGAAGTTTGCATAGGAATGGCTGGGCATTTTGAAGCAGAGCAGTTCCAGCAACCCTCAAAAATTGCCCAGGGTGAGTTGGGATACAGATTATTTGTAGAGATACACATTCACATGTAGGAAGAGATTTTCCCAGAGGGCTTTTAGGATTTCTTGAATATATCTTATTGCTTTAGGTGATTTAGAATTGGCATTTCAGTAGGTGTGTTTGTTTCATTTAAGGCTGTGTGTTCTAAGTGTCTGTGCTTTTTCTTTGACAGCTCTGTGTAGGTGTCCTGTCATTTTTTTTTTTTACATTGATTTCCTACTGTACATAATGTTAGTAATATCACTGCGTAGCACATGTCAACTGCCTCAAGAGTACCAAGGCCCATCTCTCAGAACGCAGGTGAAAACAGAATAATAATATGTGAGGGATCAATATTTTTTATAGCATTTTTGAAAATTAGCATCCAGAGTGCACTTGTTACTCATTCTAGTTTATTACATTTTCATAACATCAAAGCAGATACCCAAAGTCCAAGGGAAGTTTACATAAGATAAAAGAAAATGAAAATATAAGAAAAAAAATCAGCCCAAGAATTGTCAACTCTAGAATCCTTACCTACTAGTCCAAAGTGGCAGTGTCAAGAGCCACAAGTCAAGCAGCAATATACTCACAGATAAGCAAACAGCTATGCCTGTTGTCCTTAAGGGTTTCCAAAATGATTTGTTTATGTATGTATATGTCGTATCCATTGTTATGTTAAAATGATCTCAAAATGGTTTAAAAACAATACATCTGGAAGAAGGAATCTACTCATGGAAGTACACAGTATTTTTGAGGTCCCACACATCATGGATGGTGGAATGGGGTGTGTCACTGAGGCCATCACCAAAGTTTCCAAGTTTATTAAAATTTTACTATCCCACACAAAGTGAAATACCATCTGGGTGGCTTAAAATTTTAAAACATATATTCAATGGTAAAAACAGATTTCACATTCACATGAAAGTAATAATAATAATAATAACTTTATTTTTGTATCCTGCCATACCCGGAAGAGTTCTAGGCGGCTCACATCAATTAAACAAGGTTACAAGTGGTTTACATCAGTTGAGCGGGGTTACAAGCGGTTCAATAACAAATTGATCAAAGTTGCCAGGGGGGGTGAGGGAAGGATGTAAGGTATAAGGGAAGGACTACAAAATTTAAAAGGAAAGAGATGAAGGGAAACACATTTGGGATATTTTGTATTTTGCATATTACCACCAGTGCTGACAGTTATCCAACACAACAACAGCAATTTGGGTAAAATATTGGTTGAGATGAGGATTGGAGATGAGAAGGCTTGGTTCCTTGTTACAACTTGAGGAAACTTCAGAAGGTAATGGTCTCCTGGTCAATATTTCCTAACACTAAGTCCTCGGATGCCATACCGTTCAATATTTTAAAAACTAAAGTAATATCAACAGCATTAGATTTCCCATTGAAAAAAATTAGTTACCATATTTTTTTCTCTCCATAAGATGCACTTTTGTCCCCCCAAAAGTGGGTGGAAAAAAGGATGGGTCCTATGGAGCGAATACCAACCCACCCCCCGCTTGTTACCTTATTTAGACTGCCACCCACCCCTCACCCGCTGCTGCTACTAGTTGCTCGCTGCTGCCACAAGTAGAGGAAGGGAAAGGCCAGGCGGGCGCAGTGAGGGAGTGAAACTCATCCCTCACTCTCGGGCCACAGCAAAGCCATGGCTTGCGGTGCTGCACTGACGAGTTCAACCCGCTGCTGAGCCAGAAGTCCCTCCCCCCCCCCCCCCCACCGCTGCTGCTTCATCGACGTGTCCTCATAGCAGCAGCAGCGGGAGGTAATTAAATCCAGCGGGCAGGTGGACAAGCTGGGGGGGGGGCGCTGAAGAGGACAAAGGCTGGAAGGCAGTGAGGGGGCCAATTGTTGGGCCTGAGGAAGGAAAGAAAGAGAGAGAAAGAAAGAAATCACCAGACAAAAGGGGGGGTGTGGAAGAGGACAAAGGCTGGAAGGCATTAAGGCGGACATAGGAAGGAGGGAGGGAGGAAGGGACATTTGTTAGGCTTGAGGAAGGAAAGATAGAAAAAGAAATCACCAGACAACAAAGGTAGGAAAAATGATTTTATTTTCAACTTAGTGATCAAAATGTGTAAGTTTGGAGAATTTATATCTGCTCTCTATATTTTGCACTACATTTGTCTATTTTTCTTTAGTTGTTAATGAAGTGACATTGCATATTTTAAAAAGTCATCTGCCTTGACATCTGTGCCATGTCCCTGCCCGCCCTATCCCGGTCTACCACTAGACCACCAGAGGGGGGACAGGGTGCAGAGCCTGGCAAGGAGTGTGGGGTTGGGTGCAGAGCCTGGCAGGGAGAATTTGGTTCAGAATGGTTTTTTTCTTGTTTTCCTCCTCTAAATCTAGGGTGCGTCTTATGGAGCGAAAAATACGGTAATTGTGTGGGAGCAGGGGGTCAGAAAAAACCACATATCTAACAATTTAATACTTTACAAGACATTTACAGGGTAATTTCAAGTGAAACTTCTCCTCACCCCAAAAGTGACATGTACTTGTAAAAGCTGTTTCCTGGTTGACTTAATCTATATAATCAAGAGGAAATAAAGGGCTAAATATATTAAAAGGCACTATCTTATTAGTGTGTAATAAGGTATGTTATTTGTCACAGGTCTCATTTTGTGATGTGGTGCTTGTCTGTTAGTAATACACAACGGTGTTAGCACATCTGAAAATATAGTATACCGTCCTTCCTTAGGCAATAACAGAACGGTTTACAAAATTGTGCAAAAAAGTCAAGGATTTAATTTCCCAAATAGCTGAAGAAATGGGCATCTCAGCAGGTACAGTTTGGAAAATAATTCATGAAAAGTTGAGCATGTCCAAGGTTAGTGCAAGATGGGTTCCAAGAATGCTAATGCCATGTCAGAAGTCCATGAGGCTCCAGTGCTGTCAGGAGAACTTGGAAATGCTCCGTGAAGACCAAGTGAATTTTTTATATCGTTTCGTGACTGGAGATGAGACTTGGGTCTATTACAGAGATCCTGAGTCCAAAATGGAGTTGATGCAGTGGAAGCTCAAGTCATTCCCCACCCCAAAAAAAAGTTCAAGAGAAAAAAATCTGTAGGCAAAGTCATGCCAACTGTCTTCTGGGATGCTGAAGGACTTTTGCTTCGGGAGTTCATGCCCCACAAGACAACCCTAACCAGGGAGAGTTACACCAACACAATGATTGCCTTGAAGGAGTCAATCGAGGAGAAAAATGAGGAAAATTCACATTAGGCATGCTGCTTCTTCACAACAATGCACCGGTTCATAAATCACAAGCTGTCAACTTGAGAATGTGAATTTCAGCAGCTGAACCATCACCTACAGTCCTCACCTGGCTCCCTTGGATTATTTCATGTTCCAAGTTTTGAATAAATCTCTTCGTGGACAACAGTTTTCAAATGATGAAGACATCAAGGAAAGGGGATTTCAAAGGGGTTAAAGTCATTGCAGGAAAAGTGGATGAAGCTATCAGGGGACTATGGTACACTGTCAAAAGCATGGAGGACAATGGCGCACTGACAATCCCACATCAATATTCGAGCACAGGACAAATGCGGGTTACCGCTTCCGCCACTTTGAGGCCTTCCATTTTACACTCTGAGGGGGGTTGTGGGAGGAACCCACAACTACAATTCGGTCTTCCCCCACACCCCCCTTAGAGCAGAAAAGGGAAGGCCTGAAAGCGGCGGAAGCAGTGGTACGCATTTGTCCTGCATGCAAATGTTGATGCACTGTTGTCCTCAAAGGTTTTGACGCATCGCCAGGGACTATATTGAGGTAGTCATATGTAGAACATTATTGCATATTAAGCCGGCCTTTTCTAATTATGACTGGGATAGCCAAGCAGATGGTAACACGTAATTGGAAAAATTATGATTGCCTCAATTTTCCTTTTTGGTGGGCAAATTTTTGTTCAAGCTATAGATATGAGAAAATTAATGCTGACATGTTGGGGCATAGCAATTTATTTAAATTGGTTTGGGGACAATTTACATCTTTTATTTCTTCATTATAGTTGTCTTTAATTTTTGTTTATTTCCATACACATCCAGGGAAGGGGGAGGGAGGGATACTTTTATCTTAATTTTAGCCCTTTGAATACATACATCCAGGTGGGTGGGAGGAGAGTGGGATTACGTTACTACTTTAAATAGGTAAAGGTTATTGAAAGAATCTATGTATTTATGTTTTAGTTGACTAATTATTGGATGGTTGGGTGGGTTTAAATTCTCATGTATGTCTGTAAGATGAATGTGCCTTTGACGTAGTAGACCATGACATTCTGATTAGTTGCCTCGACTCCATTGGCATTTCCAGACAAGTACTAACCTGGCTCACAGGCTTCCTAAAAAACCGAACCTACCAAGTCCATAACGACGGAACCTTCTCCCATACCTGGTGCAACCCCTGTGGAGTTCCCCAAGGCTCCCCCCTATCCCCGTCACTATTCAATATCTACATGGCATCACTGGGACACATGTTATCGAACCGTAACCTGAAATCCTATATTTACGCAGATGACATTACAATCATCATACCTATCACCTCACTGTCACAAGAGACAGAACAATACATCTCAACTGTCCTTACCATGGTTGAAAACTGGACCACACGCTTCAAACTGAAACTAAACCCAGAAAAAACCAAGTTCTTCCTTGCAAGTCCCACCACAAACTAACGACCACCACCCTGCAACTTAATGGTTTAACATATCCAATCAATTCCACTATTAAAATTCTCGGAGTCATCTTGGACCGATGCCTCACTTTGGAAGACCACACCAATGCCCAGGTCAAAAAATGCTTTTCCACCCTTTGGAAACTCCGTTCTATCAAACATTACTTTGATTTCCCCACCTTCAGTTTGCTGGTCCAATCCCTAATCTTAAACATCCTGGATTACTGTAACATCATATACCTGGGCTCCTACAAGAAAACCATTAAACGACTAAGATTCATCCAGAACACTGCCGTCCGCCTTATCTTTGGGCTCAAAAAGTCAGACCATATTAGCCCTTTCTGCAGAAAACTTCATTGGCTACCGTTTGAAGCAAGGGTCATCTTAAAATTTGCCTGCCTCTGCTTCAAAACCCTAACTGGCTCAGCCCTGATATACCTGTCACACCACTTCGTCTTCCCAGGCTCTAACCGTACACGCAATGCCCACCTGTTTGCCTACCCCTCTCCAAAAGGATGCATCTACAAAAGATTCTTGGACAAAACCCTCTCTTTCCAAGCAGGCAAATGGAATGACTGCTTGACCACCCTCATCTCTCTTGCCCCAACCTACCTATCCTTCAGGAAATCTCTCAAATCATACCTCTTTGATAAATTCCTCTAACTCCCGCCCTCCCAACCAAACTACTAATCTCAACCTCGCCTCCCTCCCTGCCCTTCCTCCCCCTCTTCCCCAGTTATTTTTCCTTTCCCCTTTCTGCACCCCCCTTGCAACAGTTATTGAATCATTTTGTAATTGCCACTGGTTTATACCATACACTTGATAACTAATTCTCTGTACCTTCATTGCATATGTACAGTTCTCTTCTCCTGTAAACTGCTCTGAACTGTTTTCTGATATTCTGTAACTTCGCTGTATATGTACAGTCTCTTCTCCTGTAAACCGCTCTGAACTGTTTTGTGGTATTGCGGTATACAAAAATAAAGTTATTATTATTATTATATGTTTATATACTTCTGTATTGCACTGTTGATATATGAAAATCAAAGATTTTTTTTAAGAAAAGGAAAAATAAGAAAACATTTTTTTGAAAACTCTTTTCTTTCCTACTGAGGTAGATAAATTATATTATTGAATGCCTCTCGCATTAGCAGTGGCTCCATGTTGATGATTCTGTAGGTGCATTAAACATCCAGCAGTGTTGCCAGTATGCCTGGTGTTTGAGACTGTGAAATGCCTGCTTGGGGAACAAAGTTTGTTGAGTAATTTAATTTTATTAGCTCAAAACTATCAGCCTCCAAATTCAAATGACAAAAAAAAAAAAAAAGATTTATATGTTTAATTTATGCTGTGATACCATGAAGATTTTAGTTTTAATGATGATGAATTCTTATACAGTTTAATCATTTATTATTTGTAATGCGGTTGTAGCTTCTGATTTTGAGTAGTAGCCTATAGATGGCAATAAAACAAGAAGCAAAAACAATGAAATAGCTGTTTATTGAATCAGCTCCTTAAAAACAGACTCTTCTGGTATTCTCTTCCCTTGCCTGCTTTGAATCCAGAACAGATGTCCAGCAATAACACATTGAATATTTTTCATCCTCAGAGAATCCCTGAAACTACCTGGAAAATAAAGATCTAAGACTTGAAGCCTTAATTGTGGCCGGCATTTGTTGTTGATGGTATTTTTCTTGTGTGTGTACTTTGTTTTGAGCCTATCAATTAGATAAATAAGTTGGAATAAATGTATTAAAATGTACCTAGACCCTATTCGGGTATCACACTGATATGTTTAATGCATGAGTGCAAACTAATACTATAAACTCCTCTACGTTTGCCAAAAGGTGCTTAAAAAGATACAAAAAAGAAGGCAAAAAATGTCAGTAAGGACTCTATGAGTGTGTCTATCAGCTAATCACTGCTAACAAACCAAACCACACAAATACCAAATGTCAATTAAGGAGTAGGGACGCTCTCAGTGTGAGGTTATTAGCGACGGAAGAACAAACTCCAGCGCTTCCACTTACAAAGACGGAGGTGAATCACCCCGCCTGCACACCATCATCAGGCGTCCCTAGTGTGCAAAATCAACTGTGCAGAATTAATAACAATAAATAAGTCACAAACAGTGAACTAGTGAGAGAGTGAATCAAACTGAAAACCCACTCATAGAGTCCTCCCCAGCCTAATCCCCAAGATGCAAAATGAAACCACAGCCAACTTAACTTTTCAAGCGAGCCAAATGAAGTCAATGAGAATTGCAGGAGACCAGAATAGTCATTGGATCCAATGACTATTCATTGGAAAAGGTATAAAGAGCAAACCCTAAGATACACTTGGTAGGTGTGTTTGAGGAACCTGGAGACAAGCCTTAGTACTCAGAGTTCTGCATATATTGGCCCTTTTCTTCTAGCCTTGTGTACAAGCTTGACAAGTTTGACAACTTTGAAACATAAAGGATTAATGCAGGTAATGTTTTTCAGAAAGTGAACTTCTGGAACATGTCGACAAACATGATTTAATGAGACAGCATGGGTTCAGCTGAGGGAGATCTTGCCTCACTAATTTGGTTGACTTCTTGGAAGTTGTGAATAAACGCATGGATAAAAGTGAGCCAGTTGATGTAGTGTATCTAGATTTACCGAAAGATTTTGACAAAGTTCCTCATGAGAGGATACTGAGAAAAATAAAAGTCATGGGATAGGAGACAATGTTCAATTGTGGATTAGGAATTAGTTATCAGACAGAAAACAGAGGGTAGGGTTAAATGGCTGTTATTCTCAATAGAGGAGTATAAATACTGGAGTGCTGCAGGATCTGTTCTGGGACCAGTGCTATTTAACTAACTTATTTATAAATGATCTGGAATTGTTGGCCAAGAAACTGATCCTGTTACATTGGCTGGATTCTGCACCTCCCTCAGTCTCTGAATGGCATATGCTGATGCTTCACCAATTGAAAATGGAACATATGAAAGTCATTGATATGGATTCTATAAAGGGCCTCCAGCTAGCTTCAGACTTTCTGGGAACCCTATTGGTCTTCTTTAACTATAGATGCTCGTAGTAATGTCCTGAATCTCTAATTGAGTGTTTCTATTTTGCCTTTTAGCATGGATGCCCCTCCCTCTCGCCTCCTTACTCAGGGTTTTTTGGGGGGTGATTGGTGGGTGGGTGGCCATGGGGTAGTTTGGGTTTAATATACACCTTGTTCAAACACCTTGCCTTATTGTTCTGCTTGTGTACTTGTACTGTTTTGTTTGAACAATAAAAGAGATTTGAAATAAATGATCTGGAAATTGGAACCATGAGTGAGGTGATTAAATCCCCCTTTTATCAAGCCACCTTAGGTTTTTTTTAAAAATCACCGGCCACTGCGGTAAAAGCTCTGATGCCCTTAGGAATTCTATGAGCGTTGGAACTTTTACCGCAGCGGTAGGCGATAAAAAAACCTTAATGCAGCTTGAGGGGCCCAAATTTTGCAGATGATCTTAGGAAATTGGAAGACTGGGCGTCCAAATGACAGATGAAATTTAATGTGGACAAATGCAAATTGATGCACATTGGGAAGAATAACCCAAATCACAGTTACCGGATGCTAGGGTCCATCTCTGGGGTCAGTGCCCAAGAAAAAAGATCTGGGTGTCATTATAGATAATACGCTGAAACCTTCTGCCCAATGTGCCATGGCGGCCAAGAAAGCAAACAAGATGCTAAGAATTATTAGAAAAGGGATGATAAACAAGACTAGGAATGTTATGATACCTCTGTATTGTTCCATGGTGCGACCTCATATTGTCGCCTTATCTCAGAAAAGATATAGCAGGATTAGAAAAGGTTCAAAGAAGAGCGACCAAGATGATAACCCCCCCTTTTACAAAATTGTGATAGCAGTTTTTAGTGCAGGCCAACACACTGAATGCTCTGCGCTGCTTCCGATGCTTATAGGATGGAACTCCTCTTGTATGAAGAAAGACTAAAGAAGTTAGGACTCTTCAGTTTGGAAAAGAGACATCTGAGGGTAGATGCTTGAAGTCTACAAAATCCTGAGTGGTGTAGAACGGGTACAAGTAGATCAAGGGGGGTGGGGGTTACGTCATCAAAAATGACAAAGACTAGGGGTTTCAGCTGGAACCAAAATCACTGGTTTCAGCTCTTCATAATAATAATCAGCCTTTAATTACAGAAAGCTGGGGTTTTAGGAGACCTATGCCAAAAGACACTATTGTAAACTCTAATAAGAGCCTTGAAAATGTGGGTTTAAAATTCAAAACTGGCTGTTCAGCTAGATGAACATAGAACATTTCTAAACATTTTACCAAGATGAGTATTTTGCTATTTCTTTTCCTACTGTATATCTTAAGTACTGACCAGCTGTATCACATTTCTGGAGAAATTAGCTTTGCTCAGTAAAACTCAGAGCATGTGAAGATTTCAAGTTATGGAAGAAATATCGTTCTAACTCTAGCTGGGCTGGTACAACCAAGCTACCATACTGAGTGCAGACATCGCCATCTGCTGATTGATTGGGTGACAGACAGCTGGTAGACAATTGTGTTTGAAGAAAGCATTTATCTATCTGGAATTTTACCAGCTAGTGATGCATGAATGTCAATATTGAGCGTAACATCTGTCATTCACTTATGTCTTCCTGTTTTAGGCTATACCTGGGAGATGATGGCAGAAATGGAGCGTATATGCCACAGATACAGCCAGCCCATTACGTTCCCAGTCAGAGCAGCTCTATTACGCCAGTCATGGTCTGAGCTGCATTGGTTATTACAAAGATCAAACAAGTGAGTAACTAGCAGAGAAGAATGTTTATTCTAGTAATTGGGAATTAAAGTTAGTGCCAGGCAGTCTTCTATGATCTGTGCCCCAATTATAGCTAGACACATCTGGATGGGCTGGAGGTGGGCTTCAGCAGCAACTGACTTACTGACTATTTGCTTCGTTTTCTATACCAACCTCCCCAAAGAGCCTAGGATGGGTTACAGGTTACTGTATATACAATATACAGTTAACAGGTTGCCATAGTTACAGTACACATTTTTCTGAAACAAGTTTTTATCCTAACTCCACACATACTAGGGATCCAATATACAGTTTACAGGTAAAAATTGTCATAACTTTAGTGCAAGATTTTTCAGTAGAAGTTTGTATCCTAACGTGACACATACCGAGGATCTTGAATCAATATACATTTCTTTGTAATCTATCAGTCATGGGCGGGGGAGTTGGGTGAACAGGTATGTTTTTATTGATTTCCTAAAGTTGAAGATTCTTCAAGGAAAATTCACTTTCTTTTCCAGAGATAAATAAAAAAAGATTTGATATTGATATGTGAACATTTCTTAAGAAAGAACTGTATATTTCATGGGGTGTCCTAATTTTTTCACATGACTATACAGAATATGGGCTGTTTTAAGTAGCCACCAATCGCGTTGAAGGCACATTCCACCAGATGGGTGGCTACCTCTTGGGCAGAGGCTCGGGCAATCTCCCCCATAGAAATGGTCTGCTCTTCATACTTTTACCAGGTTCTATAGAGTAGATGTGGCAGTCAGGAAGGATGCCAGTTTTGGATCCTCAGTATTAAAAGCAGGCTGAGTAATCCCACCCTAGCCTCAAGGGATTGCTTTGGTACATTCCTAGCAGGACTACTAGACACATTACATTAGAAAGAAAGATTAGGTTTTTACCTTGATAATCTTCTTCCATGTAAATGTGTCTAGTAGTCCTAAAGCCCTTCCCTGTGAGCGGACTTCGCCTGCCTTTGGTCTTAATTTCAGTCTATGTCTGACCTTGAAGAATTTCTCTGTCTCTCAGCTAAGTTGAAAAAAAGTCTGAGTTTTGTATAATTTTGATGCAAAACAGAAGTACAGAGTTGGGGGAGTTCTCCCCGTTGCCCTCCTTCCAGTGATGTCTTCCATTGCAATGGTTCTTGACTGCTTTTGCACAAACTGAGGGGAGCAGGTACAAGCCTACTGGGAAGGAGGCAGAACTGAAAGATGAGTGATATCATTCTGCAAGCAACTTGTGGGTTCAGATGCATAAACCTGGCATTCTAAACTACTAGGCACATTTACAAGAAAGAAGATTTTTGAGGTAAGAACCTAATACTTTTGCAGATCGTTTTTCATGTTTCCACTCACTCTGGGGTGTCTACTCTGTTACAAATCATGGTATCATCTGCAAAAGGGCAAACCCTAGCTTCTAACCCAGTAGAGAACCCGCAAGGACATTGGAGATATGGATTGTTGTAGGCTGTTGGGTGTGTCTGCTCTTTTAAAAACTTGTTTCAGGAGCAGAGCAAAAAGCTCTGCTGAAAATCCCCAAAACATACCCTGAGAGTGAGAAAAAAAATTTCTCCATGGTGGTGCTACATGGAGGTGAGACTGAAAAGTTCAAAGTCACTTTGGATTTGCACACTATGCCATGGACATGGAAGCTAATCAATACTTCTACATTGGCCAGTGCAATATACTAAATATCAATCGGTCAATGTGTCTTCTCAATCAAAATATTTTTTCTCTTTCTATTTTTTGGGGCATCAGACATTGTCTGATGCCCCAAAAAATAGAGAGAGAAAAAATCTTTTGATTGAGAAGACACATTGACCGATTGATATTTGGTATGGACATGGAAGCTGGCATAAATTTTATTGGACAAAAGACTAGTGAGAAGTTTCCTGATTCTCTCTAGTCTCCCTTATTGTTTCATCTGTTGCCAAAGAAGCCTCTTTAATTGTGAATCTATTTTTTTAATCAAGTCTTTATAACCCCCCCGGTCTATAGGGAATCTTTTTTTTTACTCCTCTTGTTTTTAGAATGATTGTAGTTTAGTCTTTTACTTTCTAATTTATGCATTATCCCCCAGATTCATTAAAGACAGCGATTCAATCACTGTTGGCCGATTCCTGGCTGATTTTAAAACAGCGATTGATTCACTATCTTTTTTGCATGCAAATTCCCGACTCAATCGCCCAATGAGCAATTGAGTCGGGACAGAGCCCTGACAGTAGTGACAGGAAAAGCAGCAAAATAATTGTTCGATTAAAAAGAAAAAAAGCCCCCCCATAAAGTGCCCCCTCTCCCTCCCTGAACCAAAATGCCCATCGCCAATGTCACTGTCGCTTTAAATAGAATGACAGGAGGGATTCTGACTTCCTCTTGCCAACGGCGCTTCCACACACTCCAATACTGCAGACCCCCTTCCCCATCCCCATACCTCTAAAGTTGGGAGCAGGAGGGGTACTCAGTCCCTCCTGCTCCTTAGGCCTCCAGAAGCCATGGCAAAGTCCTCCTGCTCTTCCTCTGCCAAAATGCCGGCCTTAGGCCCCGCCCTGATGCATCATGTGATACATGGGGAGGGACCTAAAGCTCTGATTGGCTCCCTTGGAGGAGGGGCCTGAGACGCCTGAGCCAATCAGGACTTCCTTAGGGCTGAGCTGAAGGAAGTCCCTGATTGGCCAAACATTGGTTATCGATTTCTGCTCCTAAGCTTTGGGATTGTAGTTCTAATGGAAACTCTGCATTGTCTACTGTAATTCTCAGAATGTAGTGTGGGTCAGACAATGGTCCTAGCCAAAGGAATTTGTTTTTGTTCTTATTTAGTTTGAGGTGGTGGGTCGAGGTCTAGTTTTCTATGATGTGGACACATTTCTTGACCGTGGTGAAGATAGTGACTAATGCAGTTGGTGTACATCCTCGTGCTTAAGAGTTGGGTACAGATCCTGTTGGCATTCAAAGTATGGATATGTCACAAATTATCATTAGAAAAGTAATTTCTGAGTGCGCCCATTTGGATAGCAGTTTTGTGGTCCAGCCCTGCAGTCCTATGTCCTCTTACTTGGAAATGAAAGCAATGTCACTGACTACTGCTATTTATTATTTCTAATATGCTACCAGATGCACACGCTGTACAACAAACAGTCCTTGCTCAAAGAGCGTACAATCTAAATATAACAGGCATACAGGAGAAAAGTGATCTATATGTGCAATTCCGACGGGAAAACTCAAAGGTTTGTGGCTTGAAGCCTGGTGCATGAGGAAGACGTGTTGATCGAAACATGGACCATGTCCCATGTTGCTATAAGTGGTTTATTTGTATGCAACAATGTGTTTATTTGTTCATAATAAATTTTGCCTGCATCTTGTACAACTGTCTACAGGCCTTCTCATTGTCCTTGGTTTATCGTTCTTCACAGCAGATCTTCTTTTTTGTCTTCGGACACTCTGGGTACTGTAGAAAGTTTTCAATCAGAACATCTGGTGAGCATGTAGAACTGCATCCCTTCACAAAATATTATCGTTACAAGAAGTTGGGTTTCTTTTTTTTAATTTTTATTGATTTTCAAACTTTGACAGTGCAATACAATTAATTGAACATAAAATACTGCATAAAATGCACTATTAACTACACAAGTAATACATAAAACAATCATTTTCTCCCATCCTCCTCCCAATTATTAATACAATAAGACATATGATGTGATTACAATATTATAATTAAGTAATTTAAATCATCAAAATACATTTCCCTCCCCCCACCTACCCTGGATGTGTAAGGAAATCTAAGAAAAGGAAAGATACATGACCCTTATTGCGAGGTAACAAATGTATTCAATGGGCTCCACCCTTTATTAAATGAACTACTAAACCCCATACATTCCGCATTCATTCTCTCATATTTATATGTGGTACACACATTTGCCCACCAAAATGTATAATTTACTCTGTCATGGCTCTTCCAGCTATGTGTGACCATTTGGATAGCTATTCCCGTCATGATCAAGAAAAGATGGCTTTTATATTTATCCAAAGTAGGCTTAACCTGTAGTAACGTACCACAAATTATGGCTTCATAAGTTAGGGGAATAGATGACTCAAGAATAAGATTTATTGGTCCCCAAATTGACCTCCAGAAATTAAGTATCAATGGACAAAAATATAACAAGTGATCCAGAGTCTCTATATTAATATGACAATGCTAGCATCTGTTACAAGACTGCTAGACTGAATGTATGGCTTGGAAAAATTATGTTAGAGGTCTCTTCTTATTTTGATTTTAGAGAATTGCTAAAGAAACAACTATCTGATAGGTTGCTATCTTAATGCATCCTGTTTTAATTCTCTAATAAGTTTTTTTTATTTAATAATTTGATGTATTTTATCTGCACTGTATGTATCCGTTTTATTTGTTGTGATCCTCCTAGAACCTTTTGGTTTGGTGGTATATAAAAATAAATTATTATTATTAACTTTATTTACAGTCTCCAGTGTAAGAATGCCATAGTGACAAATCTTCAGTAAAAGTGCCTGTGTGGCACTGCAGATTCAGATATAATGAGTTGTCACTATTTTGAGCAGCTGTCTGAAACTGGTGATGACGTGTTTCTGATAGTAATTCATAACTATGTTTTTTTAATGCAGATACAGCATGACAATCTGGACAGGAAAAGATGACGCATACTCTTTGGAAGACCTGCTGTTTATCAGAGAGAAGTTTGATAAAAATAAGGTTTTCTTTGATTTATCGGAGCCATGTAACAGTGAATTCAGACAGGCCATAGAAAGTGAAATGAAGATCTAAAAGATATTGCCAAATACAAACGTGTGACCAGAAAAAAAGGGGGACTTGTTCATTTTAACTCACAATGAGTTACTCTGTACCTGTTTAAGTCTAATTTTTCAGTAAATGTATTGAAAACAAGGCAATAACAGTACCACATACTACACCCTACCACTGTTGTTACATATCTTGTGTCTGGTCACTGTCTTAGTGGAGCATTAATCATGTGTTGCTCAAGTTCTTCCCATGCATTCGGTATCCTTCTGACATTCTGTTCCACCAATTCATCAATCTTTTTTAGGCCGCCCCCCCAGGTCCAATTCTTTGCTGTAAGAACATAAGCATTGCCCCTGCCGGGTCAGACCAGGGGTCCATCGTGCCCAGCAGTCCGCTCCTGCGGTGCCCCCCCAGGTCCATGGCATGTAAGTGCTTCTAACCTAAAACGTTCATACCCTATTCGCTTAATGACCTGTAAGTAACCCTCTATCTGTATCCTGCAATCCCCTTCATAAATTCAACAAATTTGTAACGACCACTGTAAAGTTTAATTTATTGGAAAAACTTGATAATGCCTCGATCTTCTTCATTAAATACCATTTTCACATTTAGGCCCTGATTCTGTATAGGACGCCCAGGAGAGGATTAGTGGGGATGGGCGGACCCGCTATGCCTAAGGCCTGATTGGTCCAGGCTTCTAGAGCCTGGGCCAATCAGGCCTTAGATTTAGCGGGGATGGGCCGGGAAGGGGCGGGCCCGTCTCATTTCCACGAGGCGGGCCCGTCGGCTGGACGTCCAGCCGACCAACATGTAAAGGTTAGTTGGGGGAGGGAGGTTAGTTTGGGGAGTGGGGGGGTCGTCAGGCTTTCCGGCAGGAGGACTGGGCATCCTCTTGCCCGTGATTACCAGTTTGGGGGGGAGGGGGCTCCAGGGGGGTTCCGTCAGGAGGACTGGGCATCCTCCTGCCCGCGATTACCAGTTTGGGGGGAGGGGTGTTCCAGGGGGGTTCCGGCAGGAGGACTGGGCATCCTCTTGCCCGCGATTACCAGTTTGGGGGGGAGGGGGTTCCGGCAGGAGGACTGAGCATCCTCTTGTTGGCGATGGGACAGGCGGCCGCGACTGCGGCCGCTATACTTATTGCAGCAGGGAGATCCCTTGCTGCCATAAGTATAGCGGCCGCGTCTACTTACAATGTAGACCAGCATTTTGCTGGCCTACATTTTAAGCTTCTCTTCCTCTACTAGGGAGACGCGTAGGGCTGCCTAGGTTCACCTAAGGCCCGCCTAAGGCCCTTAGGCGAGCTTAGGCGTCTTGTGGGTCTCCCTAGGCTCCCGGAGGCGCCTTCAATATAGGCGGCCTGCCCGGGGAGCATTTTTTTTTTTAAAACGTGCATCCCGATTGGCTGATTAGACAGCTGTAGGACGCCTACAGCTGCCTAAAATCGGGACGCACTTTGGAGAATCAGGCCCTTAGTGTAAATGTTTGCATAGAAAAAAGTAAGCAAGCAGTGAATGCTGCCAGTCATTTATACAACATGTTACTTATTGTTTATAGATTACCCAAATTTGCTTAAATTACTCTGTTAAACAAAAAAATTAGATGACAACAACTAGAGTTCCCTTTTTTTCTAATCACTGAGGCCTAGATTGTCTAAACACTGCCAATGATATGTCAATCATGCAGCAGTGGCGTAGAGAATTACACCTCCAGGAAAGATAGGCGCCAGACATGTAGGCCAGGATTTTCAAGGCCTACATATCTGACACCTATCTTTGCTATGAATCATGCCTACGTAGGTGCTTTATGGCACCAAGCCACACCTATAATGGTGTTAGACACCTCCCAGAGGCGTGATTCTGGCGCCTTTTGTTTAGGTGCCGGTAGGCATTTTAAATTTAACATTGCTTGCTGTTTCAAATGGTATTTCCTAATTAACTTAGGCACCAGTAGGGCACCTACCGGCACCTAAGTTTAGGCACTGTTTACAGAATTTTCCTCTGAGTGTATGTATATATGTAGATATATAATATAAAAATAATCAGGTTTTCAATATGAAACACCAAGGGGCTCATTTTTATGGTACTTTGTACTTTCTATGGTGCTTTGTGTGTCTGAGTGCTTTGAAAATGAGCCCCCAAATCTCTCTATGAGTGTTTTACCAAAGATCACCAGTGCGTCACAGACTTTAATTTATGAAACCTTACAATGTCATCTGAATGCTCAGTGATAAAAGACTTGTGTCCAGCTATGCATCTGAAAAGGGTAATGGCAGTGACCCTGAAGAACTGTCTATCCAGTGACTCATCTGACTCAGCCCCAATGCTCTAAAGCTTTCTGTGCTGATATGATTCAAACCAGTTCTGCCTCAAGTGCTCAAAAGGGTTCTCAGGGGCTTTTACCGATCCTCGTAGCAGCCACTGAGAACCCTATGCAAATGCATTACAAGCCTTGAAAAAAGCAGCAAGTGCTAATGTCTACAAGAAGGAGAGAAGCAAAAATTTTTTTAAATACCGTATTTTTCGCTCCATAAGACACACTTTTTTTCCACCCAAAAGTGGGTGGAAATGTCAGTGCGTCTTATGGAACGAAGATACAAATTGTGAAACCTCCCCCCCCATACCTTTGTAAAACTCCCCCCCCCCTTGTAGCTTTTTAAAGGATTCATGGATTCCCCGTACCTTTATAAACCGCTTTTATAAACGAAAACCACCACCCCCACCCGCCCGCCCGCCCACCGTACCTTTTAAAATCAGCTAATAGCCTGGTGGTCCAGTGGTGTGTCGGCTGTCAGGAGCGAGTTCTCTGTGCTCCTGCCTGGGCCATGCTGCTTTCTGAATGGCTGCCCAGTTCTTGCGAGTCAATGGAGATTGACCCAGCTTTGTTGGTTGGGCTGAGAACATTTTCAGCAGCCCCTCGTATTTAACACCATCACCCATCTGTAGAGCAGCACCAAATATATGTATTTTTGTTACGTAGTATGATTTTTGGAAACTTAATAAAAAACATTGAACTAAAAAAAAAAATTCTACCACCAACATTTGAGAAAATAGGCTCACTACTGTGGCTGAATGCTGAATTACTTGCTGCCAGATTTGGCTCTACAAAAAGCACCTGCTCCCTAATTAAAGCTTCAATGCACACTAATAGCACAGAACACTAGCACTGGATAACATTCACACATCTAAGTGCTAAGCGGGTGCTCAGTGGTATTTTGCAATGTCACAGAAGGGTTCTTCCACTAAGCTGTAGTAAGCACTGATGCAGTGTGTCGCAAAATTTTTAAGCCATGGCATACTAATCTCGGGGCCGTGGCTGGAGGCCACCTGGAAATGTAATGTAATGTAATGTAATTTATTTCTTATATACCGCTACATCCGTTAGGTTCTAAGCGGTTTACAGAAAATATACATTAAGATTAGAAATAAGAAAGGTACTTGAAAAATTCCCTTACTGTCCCGAAGGCTCACAATCTAACTAAAGTACCTGGAGGGTAATAGAGAAGTGAAAAGTAGAGTTAGAGGAAAAATAAAATAAACATTTTAACAAGACAGCATTGATCTAAATACTTTGGAAGGTAGAAGAGAGGAGAGAAAGGAATAGAAGCAGAAGGGGGAGCCGTTGAACAGTAGAATTCTGGAGAAATTTAAATGATAGAAATAGAACAAAACAAAGACAAAAGGCAAAACAATAGATAAGATTAAAGATAAATCATAAGCTGGAAAGAAAAATAAAATAAAACTTTGTCTTCAATCCACGGTTTCAGCGTCAGTGATGAAGTGGAGCAAGTAAGTTTAGGAGGAGCGATTGACGTTTCCAGAAAGGGCTTCTTCAGGGAAGAGACTTGGCAGACAGTCCCAGGATGCCTATGTCTCCTCCCCTGCGATGTTCTCTCATCCATGCATTCCCTCCCAGACACACTGCCCGTGCCCCAGCCGCTCCAAGGAGGCTGCCCCAGATGAGGCCCACGGTGAATGCAGGATTCTCTCCTCTGCGGGAAAGCCACCCGGAGCCGACAGTCGGTCTTCTTAGCGGATTGCATGGGGGGAAGAGTTCACACTCTTGGTAGAATCGGGTCTGTGTGCTCTCGGTGGTTGTGGCTGGTCTCGTTGCTGCTTAGGTGTAAAAGCAGTTGATCTCCACTGCTGCTGATATTTAAAAGCAGGCAGATTGATCTCTCCAATGGACTGCAGGGGGAGGAGTTCACACTCCTGGCAGGATCGGGTCTGTGGGTTCTTGGTGGTTGCGGTAGGTCTCGCTGCTGCTTGTATGTAAAAGCAGTTGTTTTTCTACTGCTGCTGATATTTAAAGCAGGTAGATTGATCTCTTAAACGGGATATAGGGGGAGGAGCTCACATGCCTGGTTGGATCGGGGCAAGGGCTCCTATTATAGGCAGCTGGTCTTGCTGTTACTTAGGTGTTAAAGCAGTTGATCTTCCTAGCGGACTGCAGGAGGTGTGGAGCTCACACTCCTGTCATGATCTGGTCTATGGGCTCTTGGTAGTTGCGGTTGGTCCCAATGCTGCTTAGGTGTAAAAGCAGTGTGTAAAAGAAATGTGCGGACATTGACGAGATGATATCACACGCATGTGTGATGTCATCACATTGACATCTGTGCATACGCAGATGACCTCCAGCCATGGCCCTGAGTCTCCTATTACCGCCAGTATGTGTGTGTGTGTGGGGAGGGGGGTTTACAGAATCCAGCTTTTAGGCGAAGGGCTCGCTTCTCCGCCTAAAAGCTCTTGTTTTGGGCGTGTGGGAGTTAGGCTTTTTTTAGGTTGATTATATAGTGTTAGTATAGACGTAGTGGTGGTCTGGGCGTTTAAACAGCTGAACGTAGAGGCAGTCCATTATTTTTTTAAAAAAACCTCCTTTTGGACGTTTTTTTTTATAATGGACATTTTCCTGCTTCTACTTTCAACGTTTAAGGCCTTAGGCCAAAAGGGGACTTAGACCAAAAGGGGACTTAGTTTTTTTTTTATTATGCTCCTCCACAGGTATAAAATAGGCTTTAGAATTTAGCATGCGCTAATTTCCTTAACGCATGTTTAAGGTGCATTATGCCCTAACACTGCTTGATGAATTCCCTCTTTGTCACAAAATTAATCCACGGATTCTATACATAGCATGTAGATTTGCATCTGAAGATGTGTGAACAAATTAATTGGTTATCAAGCCAATTAATGTCAATAATTGGGTGCTAACAACCAATTATTAAAATTAATTGCCACATATTAAAATTTGTGCCACTAGCTGCATACTATTCTATAAGGCATGGTGCCTAATCACAGTAATGCGTAACTCGAAAGGGGGCACAATAGATGTTCCTGTTAAATGTGCCACCAAATCCATGTGTACTTTTGCACATCCGTATATGTATTTTAGAAAAAGTTCCACCTTCAGTGAGCCTTTTGTAAAATACTAAGGAAATTTTAAATGTACCAACTTGTTTATTCCTTCCTGACCTCAGTGTCCTGTGTAAAATGGTCTTCTCATCCTCAATGACTTCAGACTGCAGTGCGTCCTACAGTTGCTGACTGGTGCCTGGTGGTAAATCCAGTTGTCAAACATGTCAATCGAGGTAGTCACAAATGTGCTCGATTGGATTAAAGTCTGGAAAATTTTGAGGCCAGGGAAGTAGCTGAAAGTCTTGGTTGTGCTCTGCAAACCACTTGCAAACAATTCTGGTGGTATGACATTTGCATTGTCCTGTTGAAATATCCCATTGGCCATAGGGAAGACTGTCAACATGTATGGCTGTACTTGATCGGCAAGAATGGAGAGATACCCATATAAGTTGAGAGCTCTTCCAAGAGGTACTAAGGGACCCAGACCATACCAAAAAACAGTCTCCAGATCATAATGCTGCTGCCTCCAGCTTGTGTATGTTCAACAGTGATTGCTGGGTGTTTGTTCTCGGCAATGTCACACCTGACACATCAATGCCCATCTGTTCGATAGAGCTCAAAATGTGACTCATTGAAGAAGGCAACCCTCTGCCAGTTGGTGCAAGTCCAATGTTGCACTCCTGTGCAAACTGCAACCTTTTTTTGAAATGAAACTTCTTGAGCATGGGTGCAGTCACCATCCAACTGCTTTGGAGCCCCATTCATAACAGGATTCACTGCACAGTCCCTTTGGACACACATCTGGCAGCCCCTTGGCTCATTTGGACAGTGAGTTGCTTCATGGTAGTATGCCGATTGGCGTGCACCAACCTGTGCAACCAACTTTCACTTCTCGGATTGAGGGCTCGTGCTGCCCCACACTTACTATGTCAGGTTGTTAAAAATGTTCCATTCATCCACTCACGGTACACTATAACCACAGCAATCCGTGAACAGTTCACAAACTCTGCCATTTCTGAAATTCTGCCTCCCTTGGCCCGGTAGCCAATGATCATGCCTTTTTCAATGTCTGATAAATCATGCTTTTCCCCCAAGACTGCCATGGTTGCTATATTGGTAACTTGCTGACATCCCACCTTATATACCCATGAAGTCTGTGTGTGACACGTGCATTTGTTCATTGGCTGTGCATCCCTGATGTCAGAGGTAGTTGGTGGTCATAATAATGTGGCTCGACTGTTATAAATGCTATAATTGTAAAACATATGATATTACATCTGAATTGTTTAGTTTCATTAATCCTAGTGATCATAAAGAGCATAAGCTGTACTATGCTACCTGTACTACTGATTTTGTAGTACAGTGTATATTGTATTTAGTGCTCTTGTGTAAGTTATACATTGGATAAAGTACATAGAAATTTTGGATAAGAATTAATGAACATCAGAGTGTCTGTTAACATTTCATCATCTGTCCATTTGTTCTGGCCTGTTGGATGGTAGTGTAGCCCTACCAGTATTCTCTTTTTCTTCACACATGGAATTTCTATCTGTAAGAATTCCACATTACTATCTGTTTCTTGTTGAAATTTTATTCTGTTAGACTCAATTCCCTCGTTAATATATTTAATCCACTCTATCATCTACCTGACAGTCACCAAGAAAGAATTAGCAAGACTTACAATAATACAGAATATAGCGGTCAGAATGATTTATGGCCTGAAGAAATTTGATCATGTTACACCCTTTTATCGCAAATTGCATTGGCTGCCAATGGAGGCCCGGGTATTGTTTAAACAAGGCTGTTTCTGTTACAAGGCTGTTTATGGTACAGCTCCTTCTTACTTAGTCAATAGATTATCTTTAGAATCATACAGACATAGTAGAAGAACTCATCCTTTGTTTAATTTTCCATCTGTCCAGGGTTGCAGGAATAAGAAATTTCTTAATCATACTTTGGCATCTCATGACAACGAATTCCGAATATTGTTGCTTACTACCCGTTCTTATGGACATTTTAGAAAACAATTGAAGACCTATCTTTTTTCTAAATATCTGACTGTTTAATGAACTGTCTTATTTTATGCAATATGTTTACTTTTGTAACTTTTTGTAAACCGCGTCGAACTTCTGGTTACGTGGTCAATAAGCACAATGTTATGTTATTTAATTTGTACCCAGGTATCACATTGTCCTATTGATTGTACTCTTCCACCAAGTTCTCTGAAAAACCTCTCTCTTCATTTAGTGTTACTCGTATGCTCTAAATTTCCCATCTTTTTTTAGTATCATTTGTATATAGCCATTTGAAAATGTGTTGTTGTTTTTGTTGCCATCTACAAGCAGCATAGAGCTCAGAAGTAGAAAGAACCGCTATGCAACCCGTGAGTGCACACTAGCTTCTGCTACAATCAGGACCTGCTCCTGTAGCTTCTCTGGGATAAGCAGCTTTCGATAGATGAACTGGGGAAGGAGGCTAAAGAATGGAGTGGATATCTGTGGAAGAGGAGAGGGAGAGGTAGGATTACCATATGACTCCCAAAAAAGGACAGATTGAGACATCCGGGTTTTACTTCCATTGAAAGCTCTAGTCGTGCCCTGTGTGACTCACCCACTAGCATCCTCTCTTTCCTGCCTGCTTTGGCACTACCAATGAGAAGAGCCACTAGGCCAGGATTGAGATATCTGGGTTTTACTTCCATTGAATGCAATGGAAGTAAGAAGGACAGACAGACATCTAGAGTTTACTTCCAATGAAAGCAATGGAAGTAAAACCCGGATGCCTCAATCAGTCCTCCTTTTTCTGGATCCATATGGTAACCCTAGAGAGAGGGAATCGAGCAGTAAGGAAAAGATGTGGATTCAGGGGCTGGGAAAGGATGTCATTCATATGGGATGTAGACTGTTGGCAAAGTATTGGCAATTATATTGCCAACGATGTAATGGTTCTGCCAACCACAGGCCTTCCTTTCTGGTAGGTCTGTGGGCTCCCTCTAGACCTGCCTGGTTTGTCTGTATATACACTGCCAATGCCTGACATAAAACCTCACAGACACAACGGAAACTCTGAAGATAGATCTGGTCGGACTAAAGCAGGCTTCGACAGCAACTCCAATAGTTGAACATTTAAGCCAGTGCCGGCCAGACTTCTGGCAAGGACAGCTCAGGTTCAAGTATTCATATGTTATATCATGCACTAGGAGTTAATTTTGTTGGGCAGACTGGATGCAGGTTTTTATCTGCCATCATTTACTATGTTACCGCTGTATGAGTGAGAAATTCTCATTGACATTTAGTAGCAGCTCTAAAGCCCCTAACAAAGAATATGATTGCCCTGTACTCTTAATTAAGCAAATGCAATTTCTGAGTCATGAGGTACAGCCCCTTAAAAACCAATTATCCTTGCACTCCAGCAAAACTAGTAAAAAAAAAAAAAATAAAAATCTCTGCCACCTGCTGTCAAGTGCCCAGATCCTTTGTTGCAAGGAATAGATTCATCTCATATCTTTCCATTTAGCTGCCTGATGTCTTGGCGAGCACCTGCACAAACCACAAACCTTTCATTTTAGCTTTTGATTGTTCTGCATTTAGAGACTGAAGAATTTTATTTCAGTTCACTTTATATGTTATCTGTTAGCCAAATGACTGCAGCAAAAGGGTGGGGGGAGGGGGATGCTTTTTGAGTCAAGTCCACAATGTGTTTTATTAACTGCTGAGAATCTGTGGAACATAAAGTCTGTTATCTGTGCTTCATGGTGTCATGATTATGTCCGAGCTTGATATATTGATGGAAACTCTGCATTGCTATTTTAGATAAGAGGACTTAATGCACACAAAAGCAGCTGATATAGATCTATTTATTCTGCTTCTTCCAAGTTTACTGACTACCAATAACCATACCAGTCAATTCATGCCTCCTCTCTTTCTTCAGAGCTTCCAAGTTACCCAGTCCCAGGAGAGAAACCTTTTAGCCAGCTCTGGTTTTGAACAAACATCCCAAAGCAGTGTGGTAGTTGTAGTCTCTGGCTCTATTCTTTGAAATCAGTGCTACAACTCCCATAATACAACAGGATGGGGGGGGGGGGGGGGAAGAGGTCAGAAATCCAGGACTACATTAAAATCTCCCTCCTGGAACTGGGTAACTTGGCAGCTCTGTTTCTTCCTCCCCCATTCTCCCACCAAAAATGATATGAATTCTATACCAAAGGCTCTAGGGAAGATGGTGGAAATATCCATCCGCTTGTGCTGGGACTCCTTCCAATCATGAACTGAGGAACAGCATATGGAGAATATACAGATAAGTGATTCAAACCTTTCTCTTGACATATGTATAAAAGCAACAAAAAATGACCGGAATATGGTGCCAGTCTATCACAGTGTGAGACGTTAACAGCCTAAAATGGTCTGCCTCTTAGTACTCTGTATTTTTATATTTGGAAAGTGGGCATAAACAATTATTTGTGTATTGAATGGATGAAAGGATTATGGTTTTCATGAAAGAAAATTAAAAAGCAATCCATCAAGTAGCATCTGGCTTAAAGGCTCATTTCTTTGATTCCTGCAGAGAAAGTAGAAATGTTTTGCCTTTCTTCTCAAGTTCCATTTTCTCCCCCAAATCCCTCCTCATGCTTAACAGTTGCAACCTTAGCAACCTGCTTCATTTTTTCCCTGTAGTCTATTTTCTCCTCAGATCCCCACTAGAACAGTCCTGGCCCTGCTTATCTGAAATCCGTTATCACACACTGTAACAGGGTTAAGTATAGTAGTGTTTTTGTGCATGGCACCCTGGACCTACTCCAGTACTGGTATTTCCCCTAATCCTCCTTGACAGCTTTAAATTATGTGACAGAAGCAGCTGCCTCTTTGTGAGACAGCATCCCAGTTACTTCAAAAATATGTTTAAATTTTGTTTTAATCGAAGATCACATATAAAAAGGAGAAGTCTCTGGTGTTGCATGGAATAGTCTTCCACTACATGTGAGGCAAGTATCAAATTATCCTATTTTTAGTACTGTGTTATCCATGTTGAACTGTGAAGGTATCGTGCAGAATATAAGAATTGAATTGTATTGTATTGTACTCTGGATTCCACTGACTTTATTAAAATATCTTACATGGGAAGTCATTAAAAGCTGCCCATGGAGTTTTAGGGGCATACCAATTTTTTTTTTAGGCTGCTGTTTTGGGGCTTAAAGGCATGCAATGGTGAGCACTTCCAGTGTCTTATCTAAAGAAATGAGAGCTGTTCTGCCACACAAAGCACAGATATGAACGGTACAAAAATTGCTCCCGGCCTAATGGCTTTTCTCAATGGTAGTGGCAAAGCAGGCGGGAAAGGGGAGATGTTAGTGGGCGAGTCACACAGGGCACAACTAGAGCTTAATTTGGTCTGCAAAATCCTTCAATAAATCTGGTAATTGTGCTGCAGTTGATGAGAGATGCAGTTTGCTTACATTATAAAGAAATTGCTTTCCACTTGTTGGTCATGCACAATGCGAAGAAAGGCTGGATAAATTACAGCTATACTCGCTCGAGGAGCACAGAGAGAGGTGTGACATGATCGAGACATTCAAGTATCTCAAGGGCCGCATTGAGGTGGAAGAAGATATCTTCTTCTTCAAGGGTCCGCGGCAACAAGGGGGCATCCGTGGAAAATTAGGGGCGGGAAACTGCATAGGGACACCAGGAAACTCTTTTTCACTGAAAGGGTGGTTGATTGCTGGAATAGTCTTCCACTTCAGGTTATTGAGGCCAGCAGCGTGCCTGATTTTAAGGCCAAATGGGACAGACACGTGGGATCTATTCACAGAGAAAGGTAGGGGAAGGTTTTTGGGTGGGCAGACTAGATGGGCTGTGGCCTTTATCTGCCGTCTATTTCTATGTTTCTAATGCATTTTTTTTTTGTAGCAAAAAAGGTACCAGTACTCAAATGCCAGGCACGGGGTGATCACTGAGGAACTCACCCCACAGTAGCCAGGTCCCTACAACCAGTAACAGAATCCATGAAAAGGCAGCACTAAGTGTGCAGAACTTGAGCTCTTTTATTAATACTTGGGGATCATCGGCCATTTTTATCGAGCATTGGAAAAGATGCCGATACTTTGTACCCAGAGTACCCCCTCAAAACATAGAAACATGATGGCAGATAAAGGCCAAAGTAATGATTGTTATTTCTCTGTTTTGTTTTTTTCAAATTTACATCTGCTCTCTTTATATTTTGCACAATATTATCAATGTTTCTGTGGTGTTGCATTGTATGCAGTCCGGCTTCTTGGTGGTTCAGTTTAACTTTTGTCTACATATTTCTATTTTTAGTTTGTGATTACTTATTCTACACTGGATGAGGGTGGTTCTGCGTTATGTGTGTATGAAATACATGGTTTTCTGTTAGCACTAACTGTGCATGATCGATCTGTACAAATCTGGCTTGTTTAGTTTTACAATGGGTATATTGATGTTCTAGTGCTCACTGCAGTGTGTAAGATACTGCCTTTTCTTAAATAAGTAATAATAATAATAACTTTATTTTTATTTACTGCAATACCACAAACAGTTCAGAGCGGTTTACAGAGGAAGAGACTGTATACAGACAGTGATATTACAAAAAAACTTTCAAAATTACATTAGCATAGTAAGATTAATCAAATTTTTCCTGGAAGTGTTTTAGAAGTACATCATGATAGAAATGGAGTCAGAGAAATTTGTTAAAGAGATAAGTTTTGATTGACTTCCTAAAAATTTGGTAAGAAAGAGCGTCTGAGATAAAGTTGGTTAAACATTTATTCCATTTGCCTGCTTGGGAATGATAATGTTGTTTGAGTTGTGGATTATTAATAAAAATCATGTTTTTCAAATAGAGGAGGGGGGTGTTAAAAAAAATGAGCAGTCCCTTGTGTCACATATGCTACTGCTAAGGTTATTTCTGAATCTATCCCCTTTTACCTTCATCCTATGCCCTCTCATTCCAGAGCTGTTACTGCTTCAAATGAATCAGGTTTTCTTCCTGTTGTGCATTGCATTCTCTGGAACCAGATACATGTCTACTTCCATCCATACTGGACTACCTTCTCTATCTTTCCAACTCTGGTTTAAAAACCAAATCAGTTTAAGTACATCTCAGTGCTATCAGTGCATTTCATTCTCCCTTGGACATAAAACCTCTATCTGTTCATCCCTTGGTAGCCCGTTTCATGGAAGGACTGTTCCACATGAAACGACCTATCAAGCATCCACCTGTTGCTTGGGATCTTAATGTGGTATCATCTACTTTTATGAGATTTCCTTTCATTTGCTTATATCATGCTCTCTTAAACTTCTCACTTGGAAAGTTATGTTCCTCATTGCCTTTACATGTGAATACTGTGTGAGTGAACTTCAGGCTCTTCTGTCAGATCCTTTCTACACAAGATTCTACCACAACAGAGTAGTACTTCATTCTCATCCAAAATTCCTAACTAAGATTGTCTCAGAATTTCACCATCTCTACTTGGCTGGCAGACTATCTCCTTTGTATATACTCATGCTGGGCTGATGCTGCAGAGCCATGTAACGACCCACAATGGTCGAGCTATGGCTGTTTTGGTAGCTCATTTCCACTCTGCATCCATTGAGGACATTTGCAAAGCAGCCACTAGGTCCTCAATCCATACCTCCAGAAGAGACAATCGGTTTGGACAAGCAGAATCTTTTTACCTCCTGAATGCCAACTTTCCCTCCAACCCACTTGGATTTTACCAGGCTCATGTTTATTTATCCATTATCTTCAACTAGAGCCATGATTCTGGCAGCTTAGGAATCCAACAAATGAGAATATAATGCCTACTTTGGAGAAAGCAAAGATACTTACCTGTAGCAAGTGTTCTGAGGACAACAGATATATATATTCTTAGAACCTGCCCACTTCCCCTAGTTGGCTTCTTAGCTTTTTTACTGATGGTCCTGCAAGCCAACAGGAAGGCACCAGCACATGTGCAGTATAGGCACTGCTAAAAAATTTCAAGTGACAATAGACATGGTAATGCCTATACCAGGTTCCATGGATGACATCACCTACATGTGAGAATATATGCCTGCTGTCCTCAGAGAACATCTGCTAAAGGTACGTTATCTTTGCTTTAAGCTTGTTTGCACCACTTCTTATCATGCACGACAGAAGAGCAGGACTTGGGTGTGATTGTATGTGATGATCTTAAGGTGACCAAACAGGTTGAAAAGATGATGGCAAAAGCTAGAAGGATGCTAGGTTGCATAGGGAGAGGTATGGCCAGTGGGAAAAAGGAGGTATTTATGCCCCTGGGTAAGACTTTGGTCAGACCTCATTTAGAATATTGTGTACAATTCTGGAGGCTGCACCTTCAAAAAGATATAAAAAAGATGGAATCAGTCCAGAGGAAGGCTACTAAAATGATATGTGATCTTCATCATAAGGTGTATGGGGACAGACTTAAAGATCTCAGTCTGTTTACTTTGGAGGAAAGGCAGGAGAGGGGAGAAATGATAGAGACATTTAAATATCTACGTAATGTAAATGCGCATGAGTCGAGTCTCTTTCATTTGAAAGGAAACTCTGCAATGAGAGGGCATAGGATAAAGTTAAGAGGTGATAGGCTCTGGAGTAATCTAAGGAAATACTTTTTTACAGATAGTGTGGTAGATGCATGGAACAGTCTCTCAGAAGAGGTGGTGGAGACAGAGACTGTATCTGAATTCAAACGGGCCTGGGAAAGGCACGTGGGATCTCTTGGAGAGAGAAAGAGATAATGGTTACTGTGGATGGGCAGATTAGATGGGCCATTTGGCCTTCATCTGCCATCATGTTTCTATGTTTCTAAATTAGAACTTTCTCATATAAGGCTGTTGTGCATGAGGGTCCATTCAGTATTCAGCTAGCCAAGCAATAAGAAGTTACTAAATTTTGAAGAACAAACACTAAACTTGTGCCTAAGAAACATGAAAATCAACAAATAACCCAACAAAATAAAAACAAAAGAGAAGTTAGGATATGGACTAATCCTTTGGGACTAAAGGAAAGAAAATGATCAAGTAAGAACTAGTTTTTCCTTCCTTAGCATCTCCAAAGCACTAGTCCATTCTTGAGAGCTGCTTTTATATATCCCACAAGTTGGGAGAGAACACAATAACCCTTCCACAAGAACAGAAGCTCCTAAGGAAGCATCCACCCTAGCTACTTAGAAAATGTATAAAACATGGAAAATGGAGCAGACCTACAAATTTTATCTACAGAAACAGTATGGGTTTCCACAAAGGAAGTAGACAGCATCCTTTTACAATGAGCTTTAAGATGTAAGGAAGCCCTTTGCCCTGCTAACAAATAGGCTGAAGAAATAATGTCCTTTAATCAATGAAATATAATCACTTTAGAAATTCAAAAACCCTTTTTGGGACCCAAGAGAAGAATGAAAAGATGATATGAGCACCTAAAATTATTAGTTACCTCTAAAAACACAAAGAAACTCTTAAAATCAAGAAAACATAAGGAGGAAAATTCTGATCCGGAATCCTCAACAGAAAAGGAGAGTAAATACGGAATTTGATTAACATTAAAAGCAAAATCCACCATAGGTAAAACAAAGAACCATATGGATAGACAACCCAGCTTCATTAAAACATTGAAAGGGGTCTTTATAAGATAAGGCTTGAAACCCTGAGATCGTTATAGCTGAAGACATAGCTACTAAGAAAACTGGTTCTCAAAGTATGATCCTTAAGAGTAGTTTTGCATAGGGGTTCAAAAAGTGGCCTTAAGAATGAGATTAAGATTCCATTCAGGACAGATCTGTAGAGATTCAGTGTATCTCAAACTGTGTGCTGTGGCACACCATTGTGCCTTCTGAGATTTCAGGTGAGCCGTGACACATTGGCAAGGAGGAGAATCAACCATGCCAGCTGACTGCCAACAGGACATGCCTCTCACGGTGAGAGGCACGTCCTGTAGGAAGTCAGCCAGTGCAGATGACTCTCCTCTTGGCCAGCATCTCTCCTCCTCTCCCCGCAACTCCCAGAAATCCTCCACCAAAGCAGATCGTGGCCAGATGGGCATCTGCAAACTTCCAGGTGCCTTCTGGCTAGGGCACTGGATTTAGTGTGCTGCCAACCGGAAGATTTGCAAGACACTGGTCTAGATAGAGGCCTAAACTGACACACCATTTAAGTAATACACATCATCTGCATGTGGTGCCAAAAAAGGCTATTGGATACAACCACAACAAACCAGAGCCCTTATTTGAACTTTGAAGGACTTGAAGGAAAGACGTTTCTTAAGCCCTTCTTGAAGAAACGGCTAGAATTTATGGCAGTGATGTTTTAGATGAAATAAGGTTTATTTTTGAACACCAAGATTCAAAGGTTCTCCATACCCGAGCATATGTAGCAGAAGTAGATCTTTTTTGGGCTTGCAGAAGAATAGCAATGACTTTCAAGTAACCTTTCTTTCTTCGGTGTGACCTTTCAAGAGCTTTGCAATAAAACCAAAAGGGGAGGGATCATCCAATGGAATTGGACCCTGAACAGATGGCCTCTGTAATTGAATACAGACATTAGAGGAGCAAACTTCAACTGCATCAGATCTGCATTCCAAGGATATCTTGACCAATCCAGAGCTAAAGGGATCATTTTCCTTGGATAACAAGCAATGGGAAGAAGAATTCTGCTTAACGTTGGCCACAGAGAAAAAATATAATAGAAGTCTGTTTTCCACTGTTGTAGAAGAACATCCAGACCCTTTGCATTGGGGTCCTTCCAATGGCAGAAGAATCTACAGACTTGATCATTCCTCCCGAATGACATTAGATCTCTCCCCAACATAATGTGAACTGATGGAATGCTTTTATCAATTGCCGTCACTCTCTCTGATCCAGAGAAAGTTTGCTGAGAAAATCTATAGTTCTAGCAATATGAGCTACTGAAATCAGAGGAATGTGGACCTAAGCCCAGCAGAAAAGAATCTCTGCTTCTCTGCCTAGATCAGGTGTGTCAAACTCAAATCACATAAGGGGCCGAAATCTAAAACACAGGCTAAGTTGTGGGCCAAAGTTTTTATTAAGATACTTACCTTCTCCTTTGCTGATGCACATCGTGGGCCCCAGCACCGACTGCTCCGACGCTCACAGGACTTCTGTGAGTGTCAGATCAATTGCTGCCGCCAGCGCCAAAACCCATGCTGTGTGCAAGCAAAGGGGGGGGGGGTTAGTCTTAGTAGAAGTATAGGGATACAACCTCTCCAACCTCATGCCGGCTACAAAATAAATAAAAAAGACTTTTCCTCTCTTTTAGGTCCTAGTTCATGCTTGCTGTCTAACACTAGCTCTGGTGGATACATATTTCAAAATTTGACATATTGGAATCACAAAATAAAAAATAAAATTATTTTATCTACCTTTTGTTGTCTGGTCATTTTGCTTTTAGTCCCAGTTTCTCTTTCTGATTTTGTCTATCTTCTAATTCTCTTTCCAGTGTCTGCTGTCCATTTTTTTCTTCTCTTTTCTCTTGCTCCAGTCCCCGTCTCCAACATATTGATTTTTCCCTTTCAACTTTTCTCCTTTTGTCCACTCAAATCTTGCCGGTACCTATCAATTTTTCATCTTCTCTTATTCTGTAGCTCTCCCATTTCCCATCTCACTCCTTTCCCAGCCTCCTATTTCCTTCTATCTCTCCTCCTCTCTCCTCTTGGTCCAACATTTTGCTCCCTCTCTTTTCTATTGTTCTTCTTCCCTCCCCCCTTGATGCTGAACAATGAGATGGAAAAAAAAGAGATGCTCCATCTCTCTCTCCCTTCCACTTCCAGGCCTAATATTTCTCCCTCCCTTCCATCTCCAGATCCAACTTCTCTCCCTTTCTCTTCCCAACTGCCCCCATCCCATCTCTCCCCCTGTCTGCCTGCCTTTCCCTTCCAGTGCTGGTCCCTCTCTCCTCACAGCCCAGCGTTTCTTTCCCTTTGGCGCTGGTCCAATGTTGCTGCCAAGCCGAGGAATCTGCTGGACCCAGCGATTCGGGAGTGTTGTTCATGGCTCCTCCTCCTGCTGCAGTCTGTCTCCAATGACACGCAACTTCCTGTTTCCGCCCGGGTGGACCGCGGTGGACAGAAGGAAGGAGGGGGAACCATGGACAACACTGCAAATCGCTGCCAAAGCCAGCAGACTTTCTGGCATGATGGCGACATCGGACCGGCATGGGAGGGAGGACAAGCTGGGCTCTGAGAAGGGGAAATTCAGAAGTATTGCCGTGGGCCACATAAAAAGGCCAGGCAGGCCGGATTCAGCCCACGGGCCTTGTGTTTGACACATGTGGGCTAGATGAACACTTTTAGTTTCCCCACTGCCTGATGACATGGTATTGTGTTGTTAGAGAATCCTCACTGGTCTCCGTCAAACATGATGAACAAAAGAAATCAAGACTTTTCGAATTGCTCGAGCTCTAGACAAATGGAGGGGTATAATCGAAAGGAACATCTAAGTCCATTTTTGCTTAAGTCGCAAGTTGTCCAAAGTAAAAAACAGCTTAGGACACATTTTCAAAAAATATGTCCAAATTTTTTTCGTTTTGAAAATCATCTAAGTATACATCCTGCCGATCTGATCGTCCAAGTTGCTAAATCATCCATCTTTATACCACATTTTCATCCAACTTTTTTTCCAAGTCATAAACACTTAGAACAAACCCTGTTGGACATGGGAGGGGTCTGCAAAGTGATGGACTGAAAACCCAGACATGGCACCTAAATAGTGGGGTATCTTACAGGGCACTGCTGTGAACTTCACAAAAAGGGTGCCATGTCTTCATCTCACTACAGCTCAATTATAGGTCATGGTGAGCCCCCCAAACCACCTCCAGAATCCCCTAGATCCACATATCTACCACCCCAATAGTCCTTATGGCTGCAGGAGCCACTTATATACCAGTACAAAAGGGTTTTGGGGGTATATAAGGGAGTGCACATGTTTCAATATCAATGCAGTGATTACAGGGGCTTATGGGCATGGGTCCACCTCCCTATGGGTCCCTAACCCATCCCCCAGACGTCTTAAGACACCTCTGTGCAGCACGACTAGGCTTTCCTATGCCAGGCTGCCAGGTGATGATGTTCTGGAGCCACAATTTTCAAGTTATGATTAATATTTTTAGGGGGGGTCGGTGATCACTGGGGTAGTGTGTGGGGGTCTGTATTATATGTTTGCAGTGCTTATCTGGTGACTTTAGGTGGGTTTTGTGACTTAGACCATGTTTTAAATGGTCTAAGTCACAATGTCCAAATTCCATCGATCCTGTCCTATATAACTTTCGGTTATAAATGCAGTACGACTAATCTAAGCCTGCCCACGTCCCGCCAAAATCCCGCCCTCAACACTCCTCCTGAAATGCCCTGTTTAGCTATGGTCGTTCAGCGGCACTGTGAAGGCCTAGGTCGTTTTTAAATACGTCCAAAACCCGGTTTTATTATCAGCACTTGGACGTTTTTGACTGATGATCATCCAAGTGCCAATTTAGGCCGGTTTTTGGACGTTTTTCTCTTTCAATTTTAAGCCCCTTGATGTACCAAGAGGCTTCGATTAGAGACCGTTGACCTTGGGCTAACTGAAGCAAAGAGTTTCACAACACAATAAGCTGGCATCTTCACATCTTCAAGTGCAGTCTTCCTCTGACAATTCAGAGACCTCATTTAGAATATTATGCACAGTTCTGGAGACTACACCTTCAAAAAGATATAAACAGCATTGAGTTGGTCTACTCTAGAGGAAGGAAGCTAAAATAGTCTGTGGTCTTCATCATAAGATGTATGGGGACAGAGATCTCAATATGAATTCTTTGGAGGAAAGGTGGGAGAGGGGAAGGAAGCTCTGGAATGAGAGGGCATAGGTTGAAGTTAAGAGGAGTAATTTAAGGAAATACATTTGTATAGAAAGGATGGTAGATGCGTGGAATAGTCTCCCAGTAGAGGTGGTGGAGACAAAGGCTATGTCTGGTTTCAAGAAAGTGTGGGACAGGCACGTGAGATCTCTTATGGGGAGGAGGAGATAGTGGATGCTGTGCTGTGGATGGGCAGACTGGATGGACCATTTGGCCTTTATCTGTCTTCATATTTCTATCCATGAGAGCCTGTTTACATAGTTTTGGTGTAACAGTCACCTATACACTTTTTTTTGTAGCACCTACAGGATTACTCTCTCTAGTGAGAGGCTGATACAACAACAAAGGATCCCTGACATAATAATAATGAACCCCCAAGGGAAATAAAAGCACATTTGACAAAGGTGTGAAGTGCTGTCTCTGACAACTAAAAGTACATGTGTAGCACATTGACACTTCAAAAGCCATTATGAAATAATCATGGAAAACAGATCATTTTTCAATGAAAATTTATTCTTTTGGTTTTGGTTGACAATGATAAGAAGCCAACACACTAGTAACAAATTTTGTATTAATATATTTAGCTTCCATTCAGCAATGAACAATTCGTCACCTTTCTGTTGCTTAGCTGCTCTGGGAGGTAAACACTTTGTTCCTTTTCTGAATGTGTCATGGTGGCTGCTGCAAAGTACTTTTAGGCAGTCCTCACCAGAAATATGTTTGTGTTTAAAAATTGTTGTACTGAAATTAAATAAAAATGTAGCAAATTATTTTTGGTAAAATGCTTGCTACAAATTTAGCTTGAACTCAAGACAAGTTAAACATAATTAGAAGCTGCTAGAAAGCATGCCAGTGCTGTTTATTTTGGCCAGCATAACAGGCATCAGCACACAGTGCACCAATCACCATGGCAACTCTGAATTCAAAACACTCACGAATAAAAGTGATTAAAATATTATCTATCATTTGAATGGAATTTTAAACTTTGTTTTAAATAGTAGTAATGTGCCTCTGAATATACATGTGAAGAGTAATTTTCGATCCATTCAGGGCAAAAATTATGATGCTATTTTATTACACTGTGAATAACATTTCAACATGGTGTCTCCTGTTGGACTCAATAACCATATCGATATGTCAGCCAACGTGCTGATGAGAAAATGACATTTTAAAAACTGACCAGTCATCACTGATTGGCTGGGAGCCCTATATATTTCTTTTCTAAGTAATGGGCATGTCCAACACAGCTTTCATGAAGCTGTTTGCTCAGTTTGAAAGTGAAATTGGACGTGTTGATTTTTCTTTTTAATAAAGGTTTTGATATAATAATGTTGGTACATTTATTTTATTTGGGCTTGTTTCCCAGGCTGATTTAACTCACTTTTCAAGCATTCCATGGTTTTCTCTTGAGAAAGGCATGGCCATCAAAACACTAATATCAAGGGTTGAATTGATTTAAAACACTGATTACTTTGTGGATTTTTTTGAAATTGAATCAAGGCACATTCTCACAGATAAGTTTTGTTCTTTGAAGTTTATGCTCAAGTATGAACATTTTGGATTTGTACACACTAATGATCTTTTTTGTGTGAGAGTAATTTTATAATAAGTCTCATAGGTTGGGAGGCCAAGTAGTAATTTAAGCCTATTTTATAAAGTTACATAGGACTTTATATGCCTATGTGTTTTTATAAAATATTAGGCAAAGCAGACCAGAGGAAAAGGATGACACAAACCAGCAGATCAAAAGCAGTAGCCACAGATGAGAACATAGGCAGCGGAATGCTTTTTTGTTGGGAAGGGGGGCCCTAAAAGCTCGGCCTTAGACTCATCCAAGATCTATCCCAGACCTGCTCAACCTATGCCTCAGCCGCACTTCAGAAAAAGGAGGATGGATTGAGACATCTGGGTTTCACTTCCATTTAAATCAATGGAAGTAAAACCCAGATATCTCGACTTGTCCTACTTTTTATAGAGCTATATGGTAACCCTAGGGCAGTGGTCTTCACTCATTTTTAAGTGAGGGCTGTTTTGGTTCCAAAAGCCACCCAAAAACTGCTCCAAAATGCTAAAACCAAAAGGAAAAAGTTAGAGGTAGGGGAACCTAAAGGGACAGACAGAAACCTTTAAAAACAAAATTTACAGACCCCTCCTGATTTTCCTCATAGGCGGTAACAGCCTTACTCACTGTGTTGCTGCCTACCTCAGCTCAATAGGTAGCTGTATCAGGGAGAAGAAATCACTGCTTCACAACGAAACTCCTTCCAAGGCTGAATCTTCGGGCTGCCAATCTGACCGGTATCTGACTGAGCCTCTGAACCCCGTGGACGTGAAAGGGGGGAGGCAAAATGCAGCCAGTACCCTATGAGACCCTGCTGAGCCCCCTATAGATGCCTAACAGCCAATGCTTATGCCCCTGCAAAGCAATAGGCAAGAAATGCTACAAGGGGTATAGACTCTGAGTCCCAAAAAGGCTTTTGGAGGCTGGCCAACAGGTACCATAAGGGATTGGCCTATCAGCAGCAGACCGTAGTCTGCTTCTTGTCCCTTGACTAAGAGCTCTTAGCACTGAAATGAAGCAAAAAGACCAAAAAACCACCAACAAAAATCAGAAAGACTCCTTCCGGCTTGCGTGCAGAGGTAAAAAACTGAAGGGGGCAGCAGAGCTCTCTGGTGAAGTAAGAGGGATTTAAAAGTTTATTAGGATTTTATATACCGCCTATCAAGGTTATCTAAGCAGTTTTTACAATCAGGTACTCAAGCATTTTCCCTCTCTGTCCCGGTGGGCTCACAATCTATCTAATGTACCTGGGGCTATGGAGGATTAAGTGACTTGCCCAGGGTCACAAGGAGCAGTGCGGGGTTTGAACCCACAACCCCAGGGTGCTGAGGCTGTAGATCCAACCACTGTGCCACACACTCCTGGAGTGGATTCCTTCTGCATGGCTTGCCAGCACTGGGATATTACCCGCCAGTCCAGAATGACATATCTATGGCACTAGAATAGCCTTTATGGCTGCAGGTGGCACCTATATGGTAGTATAGTAGAATTTTGATAGGTATATGGTGGGCTTATACTTTCATCAAAAATGTCATGGTTAGAGTGGCTACTTAAGATACCTGTGTATTGCTTTACTAAGCTTTCCCTTACCAGGTGCTGCTGTTCTAGAGAAAGATATCTACTGTTTCATTTAGATTTTTTTTTTTTGGGGGGGGAAGGGGGTCAGTGACCACTGCGGCAGTGTGTGTATGTGGGGTCATTACTTAATCCCTCCAGTGGTCTTCTGGTCAGCTTGGGCTCCTTTTGACACTTAGATGCTTTTAAAATGAGTCTAGCTCAGAACGTCTAAGTTCCATCCTGGACCTCCTGGGAAAGGTTCAAAATTATCACCGCAAGATGTCCAAGTCTAAGCCTGCCCATAACATGCCCCCTCAAACTTCTGATGCACAGTGGCTGGGATACCTTGTAAGATGTCCAGAAAGATAGTTTCAAAAATTAGCACTTGGACATCCGGCAATTATGACATCCCAGTACCAACTGATGCCGGTTTCTGGACATCTTTATTTTTTTTTAAAATGAACCCCATATGCTCTACAATGTCTTTATAAAATAAGCAAAAGTTAGACACTTTCCTGCCCATTAACTTGTTATAAATTCACCCTCATAGTTTCTTGACTTTTCAGGATTGCTAATTCTAATTTGTGGTCCTTTATCTGTTCAACTGAGGATCTGTGGGTTACTGTGTATATAACAGACGTGAGATATTCATTCTTATTTTCTGTACAAAGATTCATAGCAGTCTGAATTATTCTGATTCCCAGATGGTGTTCTAGGGTCTGATGTAATAAAAGTTTCAATGGGATTTTTGCTGTTTGAGGACTGGGAGTTAGTGCTGTTTCGATTCAGCAAATATTCTATATATGTGATGTATTTTTGTTGCTAAGAGAAAGTAGATTTAGACTAGGGGCCTGTTTTACAAAGCCGTGCTAGTGGCTGCTGTGCAGTAACGGCCCCGAAGCCCATAGAGATTTAAAGGGCTTCGGGGCTTTTGCTGTGCGGCTTTGTAAAACAGGCTGTAGGTTTGTGTTTGATTTTTTTTTAATTCAGGGGGTGTGTTGGGGAAAGGGAATTGGTATTTTTAGTATACAGATGTTTTACCAAGCTTTCAGGACTTGATGGCTTTTAAGATGGATAAATCCTATCTCCTAAAAGTTAGATATGTGCTAGGCACTATACTATAAACGGCACCCAACATGAAGCATCATTTATAGAATAGTGATAGGTGCTCTTTTTTTGTGCCATTTTTCAGCACCATATATAGAATTTGATCCTTTATGTATAAACAGAAAAAAAGAGAGTAAACCATACTGCCTACTTTGCAGCAAGATTCTGACCATTGGAAAGACATATGACATTAAACACCATGACAATTTGAAACACAGTGAAATTGACAAGAAATTTCCACTTAGAGAGAGAAAAAAAAGAACTGCCCTAAAGAGCCCTTTTACTAAAATGCATTAAGCAGTTAACATGCAAATAAGCACATTCTGTTAACACATGAGCACAGTAACTATTACCACGTTAACATGACAGTTAATTTGCATGCCAACTTCATGCTGTGTTAGAGGGTGGGAACTAGGTGGGTTATATGGGTAAAGAATGGGCATAGACTGCACATTGCAGTCAGTGCATGGTTCTCATACATGCTGTCACTTGTGCAGTTAATGCAGATACATTTACTATCTCCTCAAGAAAAGGTAGTAAGTTCATCTGTGCTAATTGTAATCATCATAATGCATTGTAAAAAGCTTTGTATGTGGTAACAGCAAAGGACATACTGAGCATACCTTCAACAGCTGCAAAATCTTTACAATTGCTGCTAAAAAGTGATAAGTGCAAAAAAGGGCTACTGAACATAGAAGTGCATCAAATGAAAAAAAAAAAATCATAGATAAATATGACATAATTCAGAGAGCCTCATTCAAAATGTGCTTGGAGCTTCTCAAGATGAAAAATATAATTTTCATATGCAGAAATGTTTAAAGAAACCTTGTTATCAGCACTGAGAGCACTTGCTTTTGATTTGAGTGAAGAGGGAAAGGAACAGCTGATTTTATGAGTAAAGAAGATGCTCTTGAGCAAATCAAGGACAGAGAATTGTACATTTGGTTGAGAACATTGAAGAATAATTGAAAAAGGACCTGAAATCCTATACAGTACTTTACTTTTGCACTTGAAGAGTTCACAGACATCAGAGACAGCTGTCCATCCGTATTAGACTGGCCACTGAAATCTCTGAAGCACATGAAGATTTACTTGCCTTATCCCCACTTAGGAGGCCGTTTATAAGTATATTTCATGCATAAAAGGGCTTTTATCCCAAAAAGTAGGAAGGCAGATGGTCCGTAAGATCCAGACCGGTGAATTGGTACAGACTAAGATTACCCAAGATGAATTTATTGGTTAAGCAACAGAACTGGAGGGGTATACAGTTGACCACTTGGCCAAGTTATAAGATTATTGGGCTGTCTTAGGGGCTATAAATGTTGTTTAAAACAAATAAAAAAAAATTCAATAAAGAACTAAAAAGCAAAATATTACTAACAAAGAGAGCCACATTTATTATCAACTTGCACCGTTAGTGCATGGTTATTCAGTGAGAGCAACAGCTGCGTATATCCCTGATGTAGCCAGTTAGTAGCGAAACAAGGCTCTTGTAGGGGGCGTAACTGAGCATGGACTGTAAGCAGTGTGCGGAAGTGTGATTGATGATTGTATTGCTGCCGGAGGTGGAGGATAATACTGCTGGAAGATGGCAGACGCCATGCTTCACAGCTAAGTGAAAGCTTTCCTGTGCACAGTGGTAGGCTTTGGCCCTGTGTGAGACTAACATTTTTGTGTGGAGTTTTTTTTAATGCCAATGATATGTAAATAGGCAGCTTCAAATCAGTGGTGATTACTGCTGTAACAGTATAATTTGAGGCGTTATCACCACAGTTGGGAATAAATGTGTCTCTCTTTGTGGTAATCCCACCGTTGGCTTTTAATTTCTTTATAGTACTTACAGTATATTCCGCCATTAAACCTCTCAGCTCTCTTCAGATTACAAATTCAATATACTGAATGACAAGAGACATCCAAGAATTACATAAAAATCATAAAAAATATCTATATATTTATACCTTATACTTCCCAAATTCAAATCAATTTAAATATTCTTTAAAAATATCACCTTTATAAACATTAAGGGTTCCTTTTACTAAGGCGCACTAGCCATTTTAGCATGCTGTAAATATTAGCACGCGCTAAACGCTAACGTGTCCATAGAATATAATGGACATGTTAGCATTTAGCGCACATTAAAATGGCTAGCGCACCTTAGTAAAAGAATCCCTAAGTTACAAAAATATCACCTTGACTATCTTTCTAAATTTGAGATAGTTCGTAATCCGTCTCACTTCCAATGGAATGCTATTCCACATAGCAAACTGATTGATATTGGAAAGTGAAAGTAAACATTTTTTTTTATATTTCACTACTTTAACCGAGAGATAATTTAACTTTAAACAATTCCTGCAATTAAGATGATTTCTTAAAAGACAAGACTGCTAATTGAATCAAATAGGAAGGTGCCCAACCATGATATTTCTTAAACATTAAAATATTCATTTTAAATCTAATTCTGGCTTCCAGTGGTAGCCTGTGTAAAGATCTTAACAATGGAATAACATGATCATATTTGCTAGCAGAAAAAAAAAGCTTTACGGCAATATTTTGAATAATTTGCATTTTTCTAATTAGGATCTTATTACAGCCAACCTATACTGTGTTACAATAATACAACTTGGATAAAATCAGTGCCTGTACTACAAGTGCTAATTTTGCAGGTTCTATATACTTTCAAATTTGCCTTAGTTTTCTCAATACTGTAAACAAGGTTTTAACCACATAATTAACCTGTTGTTTAATTGTAAGTTGATTATCCAATGAACTCCCAATACTTCTGCAGAAGATTCAACCTGATGTAAATTGTTCTCAACTAGGAATTTCTTACCTATCCATGGATGATACTTTGGGGCCAACAGAAGAAATTTTAATCCAATGATCAATGATATCTATTCAATAAATTATTTTATCAAGAACTAAATTTCAACTTTCCCGTACAGTTATGTCATCTGCCAAAATTAAAACTTCAAAACCCATTGATTTTATCCTTGCTCCTAATGAGCTTAATAAAACATTAAACAATATAGACGATGGAGATACCTGCAGGACTCCATATCGAGCTGACCATTTCCCTGAAAAATTCCCTTTCATCTTCACTTGATAGGATCTGCTTGTTAAAAAAAACCAGCAAACCAAGAAAATACTTTTCCTGTTATTCTGATGTCACTTAATTTACTCAATAAAATACTATGGTCTTCCAAATCAAATGCATAAGACAAATCAAATTGCAGGACTTTAGTTGGTATGCCTTTACTTATCTATATATCCTTGCAGTTGAAACTATTGCACAGATAACTGTTTCTGTACTGAAATTTTTATGAAATCCATATTGCACATTATGAAGCAAACTAAATTTATCCAGATAGAATTGTAAGTGTTCCGTTACCCAGCTTTCCAAAATCTTTGCAAAAATCAGAATTGTGGCTACTGGCCTATAGTTAGAAACCTCTGCTAAACTATTATTTTTATTTTTGGGGATTAGTGTCAAAATAATATTCCCTAATTCCTCTTGGAATATACCTTGAGAAAATTCAAAATTTAACTACTCACATAAAGCATATTTAAAATTTTGAGATGGAGATTTCATGAAATATGGAGGGCAAAGCCAAACAACTGCAAGTAACTTATAAACCATGCTATAACTCAAAGCTACTGAATCATGCTATAAATCATACTTTCAAAAAAAGTCATAGGAAAATGCACATTTAAAAGAATGGTCATCAAAAAAGTCATTAAATCATAAGAACAGAGGCACCAAAGAAATGATTCACATACCTAAACTGTTGTAAAACAATTGTAAATACCAAGCTTGAAAAAAAAAAAAAAAATCTAAAAGCAAATACAAAAATAACAACATTATCAAGGGTCCTAGCCAGTTACCAAAAAATGATTGTTAGATTTCAAAGAGGAGTTTTGAATTAAGAGGTTATAAACTATGCCTACCATCTATCTCCCTCACAGTCATTGGTCCTGCTGCAACTGAAGTCAAGCAACATGTGTTGCCATATTTATCAGCATTGCTTGTGTCAGATGACCTTCTATGACCATGATAGGCTAGCCACTGCATTTTTGCTCATAACTAAAATTATAAATCTGTATAAGTAGGTTTAAAATGATTGCTACCAGTAAATATGTAAAAATAAATATGCGTTGATTTTTATTCATATTCAAAAGCAGTGGATGTCTAAAACTGAGGTCTCTTAAAACTACACGAGTCATATCAAATGAAAAAGGACCCTCAAATAGCGAACCACTTCATTTTTATAATTTTAGCATTTCTTAAATGCTATTCTGCTCAAAATATTTGGAGATTCCTGCACTTAGACTTAGAGTCTGAAGGAAAAGTGTATGAAAGAAATGCTGCGAGAGAGAACAGTCATATTTTGAGCAGAGAGTGGCCAGTCATCAACAAAAAAGCTAAGTGAAATTAGTTTTGATTCACCTCAGCTGCCGTGCAGTTTGGCAGGAAATCTGTACTGCAGGGAGCTATTTTTGCTGAACTTTATTCATTTGGAAATAATATCGTTTAAAACAAGCCTTTCACAAATTGAGTTGGGAGTTTTTATGGCCTATGAAGCCCATCTGAGGCCTTTTTTCTCCCAAACTTTTTATTGTGGGACTGGTGGTGTTGTTGTAAATTTTGATTGTCATGAAGAAGTAGGCAATATAGTGTTCCCAAGTCAATAAAACAGATTCCTGCATTGTATCTAAATACGTAAGGAGTAGTTTCAAAAGTGAATTCAATTACCCCAACATCAAGGAGTGCTAGGGAGGTAAAATTTCTAGACATCATAAATGACTGCTTCTTGGAGCAACTGGTCCAGGAACTGACAAGAGGGGGAGCTATTTTAGATTTGGTCCTTAGTGGAATGCAAGGCATAGTAAAGGAGGTAACTGTGTTGGGTCTGCTGAGAAACAGTGATTATAATGTGATCAAATTTGAGCTAACATATGGAGCGATATTGCAAAAGAAATCTAATGTAGTGGCATTTAATTTTTGAAAGGGCAACTATGATAAAATGAGGAAAATGGTTAAAAAGATGATAAAAGGTGTGGATGTTATTTAAAAATACCACATGAATTCCACATATTAACAAAGGTGAAAAGAAGATAAAACAAGAGCTGGCATGGTTAAAAGGTGAAGTGAAAGAGGCTGTTAGAGCTCAAAAAAACATCCTTTAAAGAATGGAAAAAGGATCTAAATGAAAAAAATAAAAAAGACAAAAACACTGACATGTTAGATGTAAAGCACTGATAAAGAAAGCTAGGAAAGAATATAAAAAGAAACTTGCCAAAGAGGCAAAAACGCTTAGGGCTCCTTTTACGAAGGTGCACTAGCGATTTAAAGCTCACACACTGGATTAGTGCGTGCTAGCTGAAAATCTACCGCCTGCTCAAAAGGAGGCGGTAGCGGCTTGCATGCGCGGCAATTTAGTGCGCGCTATTCCACGTGTTAAGGCCCTAGCGCACCTTCATAAAAGGAGCCCTTAGTAACAGAATAAATCAGAAGCAGAAAACCTATGAGAAAATCCGTGGGACCGTTGGATGATCAAGGAGCAAAAGGGGTGCTCAGGGAGGATATGGCCATACCGGAGAGACTGAATGAATTCTTTACTTTGGTCTTTATGGAAGAAGATGTAAGAGATTTACTTGAACTAGAAATGGTTTTCAAGGGGGATGGTGTGGAGGAACTGAAAGAAATCTCAGTGAATCTAGAAGATGTACTAAACCAAACTGGCAAGTTAAAAAGTGATAAATCATCTACACCAGATGGTATATATCCAAGGGTACTAAAAGAATTCAAACATGAAATTGCTGACCTACTGTTAGTGATCTGTAACTTGTCACTAAAATCATCTGTAGTACCTGAAGATTAGAGGGTGGCTAATGTTACACTGATTTTTTAAAAAGATTCCAGGGGAGATCTGATATCAGTTCTGAGCAAAATAATGGAAACAATTATAAAAAATAAAATTGTAGAACATGTAAACAAACATGATTTAATGGGACAGAGTCAGCATGAGTTCAGCTGAGCCTCATGAGTCTTGCCTCACCAATTTGCTTGACTTCTTTGAAAGTATGAATAAACATGGATAAAGGTGAGTCAGTTGATGTAGTGTAACTAGATTTTCAGAAAACTTTTGACAAAGTTCTTAATGAGAGGCTCCTAAGAAACTTAAAGAATCATTGGATAGGAGCAATGTCCAGTTGTGGATTAGGAATTGGTTATCAGATAGAAAACAGAGGGTAGGGTTAAATGGCCATTTTTCTCAATGGAGGAGGGTAAATAGTGGCATGCCACAGGGATCTGTACTGGGACCAGTGCTATTTAACTTATTTATAAATGATTTGGAAATTAGAATGACATGAGGTGATTAAATTTGCAGATGACACTAAACTGCTTAAAGCTGTTAAAACTCATGCGGATTGTGAAATATTGCAGACAGACCTTAGGAAATTGTAAGACTGGGCATCCAAATGGCAGATGAAATTTAATGTGGACAAATGCAAAGTAATACATATTGGGAAGAATAATTCAAATCATATCTACCAGATGTTAGGGTCCCCCTTGGGGGTTAGCGCCCAAGAAAATGATCTGGGTGTCACTGTAGACAATATGATGAAACCTTCTGCCCAATGGGTGATGGTGACCAAAAAAAGTAAACAAGATGCTAGGAATTATTATAAAAGGAATGGTTAACAAGACTAAAAATGTTATAATGCCTCTGTATTGCTCAATGGTGCGATCTCACCTTGAGTACTGCATTCAATTTTGGTTGCCTTATCTCAAGAAAGATATAGTAGAACTAGAAAAGGTTCAAAGAAGAGCGACCATGATGATAAAGGGGATGGAACTCTCAGTTTGGAAAAGAGACAGCTGAGGGGAGATATAATTGAAGTCTACAAAATCCTGAGTGGAGTAGAATGGGTGCAACTGGATCAAATTTTCACTCTATCAAAACTTACAAAGACTAGGGGACACTCAATGAAGTTACAGGAAAATAATTTTAAAACCAATAGGAGGTAATATTTTTTCACTCAGGGAATATTTAAGCTCTAGAATGCATTGCCAGATATTGTGGTAAGAGCAGTTAATGTAGCTGGTTTTAAGAAAGGTTTGTTTAATTTCCTGGAGGAAAAGTTCATAATTTGTTACTGAGACAGACATGGGAGAAGCCACTGCTTGCCCTGGATCAGTAGCATGGAATGTTGCTACTTTGAGGTTTTTTGCCAGGTTGTCAGCATTTTCTGATGGCCTAACCAATGTCAGCAAAGGCCTATGGGATATTGTATTAAACAGATCCGACCCTGGGAATGTCAGTGCAGATAAATATTAGGGTTCCTGGTCATTCAGTCTCAGGAAAGACATTAGAATGACTTCTAAATTACCAGTACTTAAGATTAACAAAGAACCATGACAGAAGGATGGAAGGATCCACAGTTTTAACAGATGTACTAAGGTCCATTGCTTAAGGCAAAGAATAGCTCCAGCTGCTGGTTCTTAAAGACAGATAGTTTATGTTTAATCAGAAGCCAATTGTCACAGAAAGATACTGGAAAATAACAGAAATTCAAGTTTATGAGGGACAGACCTCACTCATGTTTTCTCTTCTCTTCCAGCCTTTTCACACTTCACACACCTCTACCCATTCAGGCACACACACATCATTCAGATAAAACCTCTTGCCTGCCTTCATCCTACCTTCAGCTTCACACACACAAATTTTCCCTTTTTCTCTCTGAATTCTGGCTTATTTCTCTGTCTGTCCCCTCTCTTCCCTACACAGAACCTCCACATCTCACTTATTCAGAGACACAAAGGAAAACCTGTCTTTTCGCTCTTATTCACAAAAGTACAAGAAGCAGCTCCATAACAGAATATCTTTCTATACATTAGTAACAAGCATGATTGGTGTAGCTTTCTTCTAAGCATTGCATATCTATAATATTAAGCTTATTTCTACACAATATATTTTTATGCAACCACTAATGGCTATCATTGTCATTAATTTCACTTCCTTACATTCACCATTGAGGATGCAGGATTTTCATCATCAAGCTTTCTTTCACAAAACTAGCCCATCTGTAGCAGTTGGTGATTATACTTTGGTTAAATGATGCCAAGCTTTCTTCTGCATGTGTTGCAAGTCCAGTAGGCTAGCCATCATAGCAGCTTGCTTAACAATGTTTCTATCATGATCTATTGTACTTATCAGTTGACACAGCACCAGCACCCTGTAATGTTTCTTGAAGTTGGCTATAATACCTCAATCCATCAGCTGAATAAGAGAAGTTGTTCTAATAAACAGTAGTCAAACAGCATCAGTAATTCATGCTTCTGCCGTTGTATTGTGTTATCTAATTTTTTTTAGCCATTGCAGCCAAATTTCTCAAGTCATCAAAGCATTTTTATTTGCCTCATACTGTATGCCTCATACTGTATGCCAACCGTGAGTTACTACTGCATTCTCCATCTACCATCCGGGAAGAAGGGGAAGAAAATGAGAATACTTTTGAGGAGAAAAATTCTAGAATGGTGTGTGTATTGCCTTTTCACACGGGATCAAACTATGTTATCAATAGTATGAAGAAGTATTGGCACATTTTGAAAACCATCCCGAATGTTTTTGAAGAATTCCCTATAATCACTTACCGCCGTGGGTAAAACATAGGAGAATGTTTGGCACGATACCGGTACTACATGGAAGGGAGTGAAGTACAAACTATTCAAGGCCATCAGAAATGTCAGAAGTGTCAGTGGTGTAAGTGTACAATAGAAGGGCCGGATTGGCAGCCCCCTCATAGGGAAATCAGCATAGTGGCCAATACCACTACTACGTGCAAGACACAGAATGTGGTTTACATCATCTTATGCCCTTGTGACTTAATATATGTGGGCAGAACAAGTCGCCAGATGAATATCCGACTGAATGAACACAAGTCTAGGATAATGAATAAAGTAATGGAGGCCCCTTTAGTCCAACATTGGGTAACTCATGGTCACGACAATACTGATATCAGATGGCATATTATAGCACATATAAAAGTAGGGTGGGAGGGTGGTAACTACAAACATAGGTTAAATTGGCTGGAACAGAAATGGATTTACAGGTTAGACACGGTGGAGCCAGGGGGTTTAAACCAAGAAGTAGAATGGAACACTTTACTGTAATGGGTGTCCCTGATTCGTGGTTAAGAGAGGTGACATCATCAAGTAGGGGAGGTACTTATACCAGAAAAAAAGACGCCGTAGCCATCTTTGTTAGATCAGAAATGTCAGATATCGGGATGGTCTGTTGAAATTGAAAAAAAGGGTGAGCATATAAGTTTTATTTTCATTATATGGTTCCCTTAAAGTTATGATTATGATTGTAAGACCTAGGGGGACAGGAGTTACATTGTCTTCTTTTATTTGCACAGGGGACTTAATCTTGAAAAAGCCTCACGGCGAAACATGTCGATATGACAGGTCCCTGACCCGATTTCATCAAGAAACAACTCGTTTAAGATAAGTTATTTCTTTGCAATTATTTATGAGAATATTATGCACTTTATACAAAATAAGATAAAAAACAAGAAAAAAAGTATTTAAAAAATCATTTTAAAAACTAATTTAAAAAAAACGTTGAGTGGGCGAATGAAGAAGCCACAGCCATAGCCACTAAGATTTGTGTATCGCCAGAAAATTGGGCGAACAATTGGCATGTCTGAAGCCCCCAAAAAACGATAAAAATACTTATAAGCTAGTTGAGACATTGACCTCTGATACTGAGTATTGGAAACTGTTTAGCATTCTTGAAGCAAAGTAGCTGTTTACGTTTCCCAATTGTCAGTGGCTCTAATTTTTTTACTTCCATCCATGTTGCATGATAGTAGCAGTGTTGATCTTTCCTTTGGCATCTTTGTTCCAGCCACTTCAGCTTGCTTGAATGCAAGTAACCCATCTGGAGTTGCTTTCCAATAAAAAAAAACTATTTCACCTACATTAAAAATGTCACATGGTTTGTAATTTCTCATGACACCAGATAGAATATGGGTTACCCATCTCTCTACATCTTAACTCATCTGCATCTTGTTTTTCATCGTGCTGTTTCTTGAACTTGATGTTGTGTCTTACTTTCCATTGCTGTAACCACCCAACATTTACACTAAAACCAACAAATCCAAGGTTTTGTACCAAATGATTGGCTTTCTCCATCAGTATAGGACAACTGACAGGAAGTTATTGGTTCTTGCTTGTGAAAGCACTTGTTTGTCAGGAAGCTAGGAACCAATGAGGTTGGACGGACAGTCTTGCCTCTCTTCTCTCTCTCTCCCTCATTATCTCACAGCACTGTGATGTACAAATACTTGGGTCAGGGGCATTTGCACATCACACGGCTGAGAGTGAATGAGGGAGGGTGCTGGTTCCCTGCCATTTCCTTCAGAGAGTGCACCTAAATGGAGTGATGATGTCTCAAAAAGGCTGACTGAAGGGAAGCATTGCATTTCAATGGAGCATGTGCTTATCGCTGGTAAAAATTTGGGACTGTAATTTTTTATTGCAGATAAAGAGAGTGTGATATGACTTATGTAGAGAGCACTGTACTGTAAAAACTTACCGTAATCATAATAGTTACAAATAAATAAATGAATATAAAGAATCCATAAATAGTATGTAAAAACTATAACCATAATAGGGTACAATAATACAGAGTATACAAGTGAATTGAAAATCCATAACTATCAACCATATTGTGAAAGTAGAGGAATTATGGATGATAAAACCACAGAGATGCAGTTCCTGATTTAAGCCATGTGGATGCATTGTATTGAATTGGAAAATCAGTCTCTGTTCTGACCTTAACAGCATTTGATCCAAACTGCCACCTTTCCAAAAATGTACAGGTCAGAGCAGCACAAAAAAAAAATCTATATGGCTCCTTTTACTAAGCTGCAATAGCAGTTTTAGCATGCACTTAGCACGTGCTAGACGCTAACACCAGCATTGAGCTGGCATTAGTTTTAGCCATGTAGCGTGGGTTTAGTGCGCGCTAAAATTCTGCGCACGATAAAAACGCTATCTCAGCTTAGTAAAAGGAGCCCATAGTTTTCAAAAGAATGACTTATCTGAGGTGAATGTTCTACAAGCGGTTTGCCTTGTGCCTTTTGTTTCAAGGCACTTTTATGTTCAATAATTCTCTTTTTGAATTGATGCACAGTCTTTCAATATATATTAACCCACAGGGGCACATAGCTGGTAACTGGCTAGGACCCTTGAACATTTTGGTATTTGTTTTTAGATTTTTCAAGCTTGGTATTTGCAGTAGTTTCACACCAGTTTGGTGCCTCTGTGCTCTTAATGATTTAATGATTTTTATTAATGAATGTTCTTTTAAATTATTATTATTATTATTATTATTAGGTTCTTATATCCCGCCATACCCAAAGAGTTCTAGGCGGTTTACATCCGTTACATTAGGATCCGGTCTGAACCCGGATTTACAAAAATTTTTTCGGAATTGCAGGTAGCGCGGAAGGAGGCAAAGTAATTTTAGCACAGGTTTATCATAGTTGGGTTAGAAGATAAAATGGAGGGAGTGGGAAACCAGAAGAGGGGGGGGGAGAGGGAGGTGGGGGTGGGGGGGTTGGAGTGTATGCGGGGAGTAAGGACTAAGGGTCTTGTTCGCGGAAGAGGTGTGTTTTGAGAAGTTTTCTGAAGTCTAGGTAGGTCGGGGCCTCTAGCATCATTTAAATGTGCATTTTCCTATGACTTTTTGATGAAAGTATGATTTATAGTATGGTATCCATGTTCAGTAAGTTTGAGTTATAGTTACAAGGGGCCGCTGAAAAATTCTCAGCCCAATCAAGAAGAGAATGATGTTGAGCCATGAAACTTAGAAGTTATTCCACACTTTTCATTTCAGTGATATGAAATAAAAAGAAAAGTGTCAAGAAAAGTGTGGAATAAGTAGTAAGTTTTATGGCACCACATCATTCTTTTCTTGGTTGGGCTGAGAACTTTTCAGCGGCCCCTTGTATGTGCTACGGTGCCCTTGTATGTGTTATAAGTGACTTCAGTTGTTTGGATTTGTTTTATATAGGTAGTTTTAAGTTTTATTCATGGTATTCATTGATTTCACATACAGTATGGGGCTCATAATCGAAAGAGAAAAACGTCCAAAAACTGGCCTAAGTCAGCACTTGGACGAACATTGTCAAAATACCTCCAAGTGCCGATAATAAAAAAGGGTTTTGGACGTATTTCTAAATGACCTAGGCCTTCATAGTGCCGCTGAACGACCATCACTAAACGGGAAGTTTCAGGAGGAGTGTCGAGGGCGGGAGTAGGGTGGGACATGGGCCGGCTTAGACTTAGTCATACTGCATGTATAGTTATACAGCACAGGATCGACAGAACTTGGACGTTGTGACTTAGACCATTTAAAACATGGTCTGTCACAAAAACCCACCTAAAGTGACCAAATAAGCACTGCAAACACATAATACAGACCCCCACACACTACCCTAGTGATCACCGACCCCCATCCACATAAAAATACTAATCACAACTTTAAAATTGTGCCTCCAGAACCTCATCACCTGGCAGCCTGGCATAGGAAAGCCTAGTTGTGCTGCACAGAGGCATCTTAAACCATCTTGGGGGTGGGTTAGGGACCCATAGGGAGGTGGACCCATGCCCATAAGCCCCTGTAATCAATGCATTGATATTGGGGGACTCACAGTGCCCTATAAGGAGATGAAGACATGGCACCCTTTTTGTGAAGTTCACAGCAGTGCCCTGTAAGGTACCCCATTATTTAGGTGCATGTCTGGGTGTTCAGTCCATCACTTTGTAGACCCCTCCCCAAGTCCAACAGGGCTTGTTCTAGGCGTTTTTGACTTGGACAAAAAGTTGGATGAAAATGGGACGATGTAGCGGCTTGGACAATCAGATCAGTAGGACGTATAGTTAGACGATTTTCGAAAAGAAAAAAAATTTGGACGTATTTTGTGAAAATGTGACCTAAGCTATTTTTTACTCTGGACGACTTGCGACCTGGACGAAAACAGACTTAGACGTTCCTTTCGATTATGCCCCTCCACATATTTATGTTTGTTATTCAACTGTTTTTCATTTGATCATTTTTAACAGTATTTATAGCGCCTGAGCCAGCCCAATAAGGGGAAAACTTGGCTGAGTAGGGTGACTATACAACCCTCCAGTTCTGTTGTTTAATCAATAAATGCATCTTGGATCATCTTAATCTGTATTTTGGTTTGTTCACCAATTCATCAGTCTACAATGACTTAGGACTTTTATACAATTATCCCATGGGTTTTGTGCATAAAAGCATATGTAATGACCAGACTTTTTATGTGACTCTGGTATAGGCATATTTAGAGTCAGTAAAAGCTATGAAGGGCATTTTTTAAAAAATCGTAACATTTAAAAAAAAAAACAAAAAACCCCAAAAACCCCATCTCACAGCCCTAATCAAGGGTTACCGTGCGTACTCATGGAAAACCAATATAAAAAATATTTGGGGGCATTTACCATGGATGCATTAGCAAAACCTTTTACTGCCCTATGGGAATGGTAAATAGCCTTGTTCCTGTGGTAAAAAAAAAATAAAATCATGCTTATCACTCCTGCGCCAGCTGCCTACCTTATATAACCAATCTGCAAAGGTTTTCTTGTGAACTTCCCTCTGCTGGGGCCCTCCTTATGATGCAACTTCCTATTTTTGCAACGGGAAGTCCATAAGCAGGCCTGTAGGGATTAGCGTTATCTAATGGCTCCAGAGAAAGGAGGAGGGATTGAAACATCTGGGTTTTACTTCCATTGCTTTCAAAACCCAGATGTCTCAATACCTCCTCCTTTTTCTGGAGTCATATGGTAATCCTAGTGGGGATCGATTAGCTGTATAAGGTAGTGTGACAGAAGGAGTCATGGGAGGGAAGGGAAAGAGGTGCTGAACCTTGGGGGGCCTGGTGCTGGACCCTTTAAGGGCAGGAGCTGCACCTGAAGGGAAGAGAAAGGAAGGGAGAGAGGTGCTGAACCTGAAGGGAAGGGAGAGAGGTGATGGACTTGCAATAAGAGAAAGGTTGGAGTTGGAGAGAGCGAGCTGCTGGACCCGCAGGATGGGGAGGGCTGTGGCTGGAGGAAAGGGAGAGAGCTGCTGGACCCACAGGAGGAGGGGGCTGGAGCTAGAGGGGTACTGGAGCTAAAGGGAAGAGAGAGCGGGGTGCTGGAGCCACAGGAAGGGAGAGAGATGCTAGACCTGGGGTGGGGAAGGGAGGAGAGAAAAGAGAAGAAAAGAAATAGAGATGCTGCTGAACTAAGAAAATGAAAGAAAAGGAAGTGAAATACTGAATACACAGCAGGAGGGAAGGAAGAGAGGGCAAGACAAAAAAACAGGGGAAATGATGGGCATGGAGGGGAGCATAAGGACAGCAACACGAAGGAAGGTATGTTATGTTATTTACAATCTTATATCCTGCCAAATCCTCTTGAGTGGAGTTCAAGGCAGATTACAACAGTAATCAAACATGCAGTAAACAACTATTGTTTACATTAATCAGGAGTGTTGTAATAGTAATTCACAATGCAATCTGAGTTGATTTATGTCAGTGATTCGGTGTAGTAGCAATAAACAGTGTGGGAGTATCGACATGCATCACCTTACACTTATCTACGTTAAACCTCATTTGCCATGTCGCAGCCCATTTCTGGAGCATGTTTATGTCACGTTGCAGGTCTTCGCAATCCTTCTGTGTCTTCACTACTCTGAATAACTTTGTATCGTCTGCAAATTTAATCACCTCGCTCCTCGTACCAATTTCCAGTTCGTTATAAATAAGTTGAAGAGCACGGGCCCGCTTTTCCAGTCCGAATATTGTCCATTTACCCCCGCTCTCTGTTTCCTATCTGCCAACCAGTTTTTAATCCACGGGAGTATTTCACCCTCAATTCCATGGCTTGAAATTTTTCGAAGTAGTCGTTCATGCGTGATGACAACCAACTATACCTACCGCTAGGAGAAACCAACGATGCCTAGATCACATCACTCCTACAATGCCTCTCAGAAATCAAAAACTGAATGTCCATCAACAAGTTGCAACTAAATGCTTCCACAACAAAATTATTTGAATCCACAAAGAACACTGCAACTGCACCTGTCCTTCACTACACTGGGACTCAACTACCATAACTGCAAAGGACCAAGCACGCAGCCTAAGAATACTCTTTTACTCCAACCTATTGTTTTCCAACCATCTCTGTGTCTGAATTCAAAAGAGCCTGGGATAGGCACGTGGGATTTCTCGGAGAGAGAAAGAGATAATGGTTACTGCGGATGGGCAGACTAGATAGGCCATTTGGCCTTTATCTGCCATCATGTTTCTATGTTTCTCCTAGGTGGTATCTTCCTCATTTTACTACCTGCGACAACTTCAAAAAATAAGGAACTACTTTTCTGAGTCTGACTTCACCCAACTACTCTGTGTCTTAGTCCTCTCCCGCATGGACTACTGCAACACCCTATTCAATAGTCTCACAGCAAAGAGCATACAACTTCTCCAGTGTGTACAAAACCATAGCAATCAGACTTCTAAAAAACCTCCAGGCCAGCAACCCTGTCTCCCAGGCAATATTGTTCTGCTCACTGGCTGCCTGTAGCCAAATGTTGTGTCTTCAAGGGCCTGATGCTAGCATTCAAAACCTTGCACAACACGGCACCAGGTTACATGACAGCAAAGCTTCCTCTGTACGTGCTGAACAGGTCCCTCTAGGATAAAATATGCCTCAAAACATCCCCTGGTCATGCCCTTCAACTGCAAACCACCAAACAATGTTCCTACTCCCACTTCATACCAAGCCACTGGAATCAACTGCCCCCTACACATCAGATCCCTTAATGGACTCCTCAACTTTAGAAAAGCAATAAAAACATACCTCTTCACCTGACTCCCCTGCCTAAGGCCAATAGATTACAATTAAATATAAATGCATATTGGTACTAGATCTTTGGTATGTGTCGCATTAGGAAGTGATGACAGAGGGATAGCCGACACGACACGGGAAGCAAGTTCATGCTGTTGCTCTCGCCTGAAAAAATTAAAAAAAGATAAGGGGGAAGGTAAAGGGGGCGCCCATGCAGCAGGGGGGATCGGGAAAGAGTGGGGGGATAGAGAAGAGGGCTGGGGAGGGGCACCGCTTACCCTTGCTACAATGGTCAGCTGCTTAATTACAGCAACATTTTGTAACATCGATGTGACTGAAACCAGTCTGGATAAAAACATCCTTTTTAGACATGGCCTTTTGTTCCCATTTGAAAATCCCTGTTAGACGTCCTACTTTTGGGCCCTCCCTAATCCCACTCAAAACATGCCCCCTTGCTATTTGGACAAATTGCAGTGGGAAACATCCAAATTTTGACTTTCAAAAATCAAAATTTGGAAGTTTTTAACAGATGGCCTTTTTTTTTGGCAATTTAAGACATCCATTTGCTTTAAAAATGAGCACCTATATTTTTGTGAAAAAATTACGAGGGGCCACTGAAAAAGATCGCAGCCCAATCAACAAAGTTGGGGCAGTCTCCATCAAGGGTCCAGCGATTTTCCACTATTTTAGTTCTTTAGCAGAGTAATCACACAGGAGGAGATCCATCGGCTTTCCTGGTCTATAGACATTCTGATCAACCAATCATCCAGATAGAGATAGACCCCGATTCCTTCTTTCCTCAGAAATGCAGCCACAACCACCATCACCTTGGAAAAGGTTTCTGGGTGTGATTGTAAGTCCAAAGGGCATCACTTGGAATTGAAAGTGCTGACCTAGAACAGCAAACCTCAGAAAACATTGATGAGGAGGCCAAACAGGTATAAGTATGCCCCTTTGAGATCCATAGCAACCTTACTGAGCCTTCAAGATCTTTTCTTTGCCACAAGATATTGGGAATACCAGAAGCTTGGAGAAGTGCTTTGAGCAACTTGCAAAGAATCCCCCGATATAAACCAAGAGAGGTGGGTAGCACTGCAAACAAACTACCACAACCCTACAAACGAGGGAAACAATACTATCTTAAATAATAAAATGCTAGCCGCGCATGCGCACTCACGCCGCATGTTCCCTGATCCCTTTTCTGTCACGGTGTGGCAGCACAAGTGCGCATGCACGCTTAGTACGTCACTGGCGGGGATGGAGAGAAGCAGCATTGCTGGGCAAGGGGCCGTCCTCGCCCGCCCCGAGACTAGGGCAATCTCAAGGCGCAGTGACCATGCTAGGGGTAGGGTAGGGAGGAGGGCTTTGAGGCAGGCGGCTGTCGGCGGAGAGCAGCCGAATGCAGGAAGCGGAGCGGCCAGGTAAACAAAAAACAACCAACCGCTGAGAAAGCGCGGGAGGCCTGGCCCGGGCTGCGGACGGGGACGGAGCTGGGGCGGTGAGCCTTCCCTGTGGATGTCCGCTGAGACGAAAAGCTTTCCAGGGGCTACGTTTCGCTCCCTCTGCCACAACTTCCTGTTTCCGGCAAGGCGGGACACGGCACATGGAAAGAAGTTGCGGCGGAGGGAGCGGGAGGTCGAGCGCTGTTTCCACAAAGAGTTCCTCCTGCCCCCCCCCCCTCCGGAACGAATCGAGAAATGGAGCTGGGCCGCCCTCCGTGACAGACCAGAGGAGTCCGAGTCCTTTGCCGCTCACCCCCCTTCCCACGGACCCGACTACCTTGGCGATTCAAGCAGCGTGTGCAGCAGTCTTCACACGCTGCTTCGGGCCCTTCTACTGCCCTGATTTGCTCTGCCGCATCTCTGATGATGTCATCAGGAACGTGCCAGAGTAAATCAGGGCAGTAGAAGGACCCGAAGCAGCGTGTGAAGACTGCTGCACACGCTGCTTGAATCGGCTCCGCAGGAAGGGAAGGGAAGGGGGAGCAAGGACTCTGGGGGGAACAGCAGACACCGGCCCTGTACTAACTCCCGTGGACAGGGGGAGCAGGAATAGGTGCTGATGGACAGGGGGGGGGAAATGAAGGGAGGCCTACTGCTGGACAGGGGGAGCAGGAAGAGGTGCTGATGGACACGGGGGGGGGGGGAAATGAAGGGAGGCCTACTGCTGGACAGGGGGAGCAGGAAGAGGTGCTGATGGACAGGGGGGAGGTAAAACAAAGGGAGAAGGGCTGCTGCTGGATAAGGGGAGCAGTGAAGGGGTGGTGGTGGACACAGGAGAGGTAAAAAGAAGGGAGAATGGACAAGAAAAAGCGGCTAAGGAGACAGAGAGAGAAAGAAATAAAGACGGACACACACATATATTCTAGCACCCGTTAATGTAATGGGCTATAAAGCTAGTATAAATATATATGAATATAAATGTGAGGCTTCAGTGCAATAGTAAAAGCTATGGTGCGCTGATTACCAGTGCTCATGGCTTAACATCTTAGAGCAGGGCTCTCTCTCAAGCCACGCAGTGCACCATCATAGGCCCCAAATGTACACAAATAATAATAAATGCTAATGATAACAGTAAAGTGCAAATTGCAATAAATAATTTTAGTTAACAGGCATAGGAATGCAGTGCTATCAACATTTCAAGGTTAAGGCTCAAAACCAGAGAGATATGTTAAAACCTATCTGTGGTAGCTGCCTGGTAAGTTTGTGTCCAACATTCTCAAAATTTTTTCTCAATTTCCAAACGAGGCATGACAGAATCGCCCAGTTGTTGAGCTATATATTTATATAGTATTGTTTCCCTCGTTTGTAGGGTTGTGGTAGTTTGTTTGCAATGCTACCCACCTCTCTCGGTTTATATCAGGGGATTCTGTTACTTTGCTTGTTTTGATATTCCCCTTTGGGTATTTTGAGCAACTTGCAGGCATTGCCTCAACCAGAAGGTTTCCTGCTGACCTCACCAAAGGTCCTTCCAGATCCTTTAAGATCTTTTCTCTGCCATTGAATGGGGGGCATAGGCAAATGACTAAAGGAGCCCCTTTGGAGCATTCTGCAGAGCGAGGAGCAGGGGATTACATTTCTTTTTCCACATTGGGATGCAGAAAGGAGGTCGGCTTGCAAAAGTGAAACCAACATCAGCACTGTAGGAGATCCTATGGATTTCCATTTGCTGCCTAAAGGAAGGGCTTCCTCTGTTGGACATAGAAACATGGTAGCAGATAAAGGCCAAATGGCCTATCCAGTCTGCCCATCTACAGTAACCATTATCTCCCTCCTTGGTCTCCTTATTTTTGGGTGATTGAACTCCATCTCCTCAACCAGCATTAATGCAGGAGATGAATTTGTCCTCCAGAAATAGAGGCAATAGATCTCTAGGAGAAGTTGCATCTTCAATAGAGATCACGATAGATTACAGGTGCCTGACCCAATAGGGATTTCAGACTCTGTTGCTAGCTTCCTTTTCCTCCCCCAAAATACAGCTAATTGAAAGTCATGATGCTAAAGAGATTTCTTTAAAGGAGATTGGCTGTGCTGATTTTTATATAGAGAAGTTATTGCATGATAATTTACTTTTAATTATCTAAGTTTTCTAAGGATATCTTTCAGAAGCTGCTAGCGTGAACATGATAAATGAATAGTATCTCTGGAATAGCATCTGTCTAAATTGGATTCTCAATTTAAATTTGTTCATACTGCTTTATCAGCTGTGATTTAAGATAATCTAGTGATTCACATGCAGACAGAAGTAATTGAGAACTCAGCACGTGCACAGAATATCAGATTGTTGAACTTTCCAGTAACACATTATTTGTCTCCTACAGAACGGTTTAGGAAGTATTTAAAAGGTAAAGTTCCCTAACTCTGAAACTTTTTCAGTGATTAAATTGTATTATTAACCTAAAGAGGTTAAAGTAGTTAGGGAAGAAGTTGGATGCTATTAACTCTCCAGATAGTTTAGATGTTTTCTCAATTTCTGGAATCTTCAAAGGATGTCATTAATAAACGAGCAACTTTATTAGTTACTTTACAATCAGAAGAGCAAATCAGTCCAAATAACGAGAGCTTATTTTCCTAAAACTATATGCCTTTCTGAGGTCAGACAGTTATGCTTTTTCCAGATGTTTCTAGACCAGCACAATTATGAAGAAAAGCTTTTTTACAACTAAAGTCTATGGGCTCCTTTTACTAAGCTGCACTAGCGGTTTTAGCGTGCACGCTAGACGCTAACACCACCATTGAGTTAGCGTTAGTTTTTACACATAGCATAGGGGGCAGCACGTGCTAAAAACACTAGCGTAACTTAGTAAAAGGGGCCCTAAGGTTTTGACAATAGGTGCTGCCTTTGTTCTTAAATTTCCCTGCAAGTGCTTAGTAAACTTGAAAATAATCATTATGTTTTCTTAGTTTCCATGCAGCTTAAAACTTTCCTGAGAAAAAAAAAATCAGTGATGGGTCAAGTGACATGGATCCTTCTGTTACCTGACTTTAAAACTGATTTTTTATTTTATTTTACTTTCTTTCATTTTTACCTTTTGGTTTAGTTTGTCTTGGTTTAATTTGTTAGACTGTGTTAGCTTTTATTTTGGGGGGCGTATTTAATATTTATATTTTATATCTTATGTTTTATATTTAATATTTATAGTTAGATTTTAATTCAGTTTATATATGGTTTGAGAGAGGCTGTGTGGATAGGCATATGGTGAATGTGATATGAGATTAGTTCAGGAGGATGCATTGTAACACCATGTCAACAGCCCATGTAATTATATCTCATTTGTTATACTACTATAGAAGCCCATGCTTTGTGACACCATTGGAAAGCTAATGTAAACCGCTCAGATTTCACTGTTTCAGTCATTAGTAGAGGTATATAAGCTTGAATAAATAATCAATATGCTGTTTGAGTAAATATGAATATTTCTAATAATTGTTTCTAGCCTGCATTTTTCTTTTTTTTCTCGTACTCTACAAGTGTTTGTTTGATATTCTCTTTGATGTGGGTTTGATGATTAAAGTATTGTTACTTGAATAGAATATATTGTTTTTCTAATATTTTTTCTCTTGTAGTAAGTTGGGATTTCTTTTTATTGAAAATGATAAAGAAAAGAAATTCCCCTGGCTGGACAGCAGTCAGGACTAACCAAAAGGTTTCCATGCTAAAATGTCTGACTTTCTGAAACTTGTTTACCTTCTTGAGGTCTAGAACAGGAAGGTGAAGTCCCCCTTTCTTTGGCACCACAAAGTAAATGGAATAGCATCCCTGACCCTTTTTGGGGACTGGAACTTGTAGCAGTAGCAGCATAGCTCCTAACTCTTGGAAGCTCTGTCCACTTTTGACGCATTTTGCATGGGGATTTAAAAAAAAAAAAAAAAAATTTCCCATGGGAAAAGAGAATTCTAACTTGTACCCATCTCTGATAATTTAGAGGACCCAACACTATATAGTGTTTTTGGCCCACTCCTTGTAAACGTAGGACAGTCATCCCACTACTGCATTAGCCATGGAGTGGACTAGGAGCTCATTATTGTACCTTATGGATCTGATAGAGTAGCAACATTCAAGGCTACCACTCTGCCCACGTGACTCAGATCATGTGGGCAGTGGAAAAAGCCTGCAGATTGACCTCCACCCAGTGGAACCGCAGTTAAGCCTCCAGACATAAGGGAGTGCTTTTGGTGTCTCATTGTCTGTCCACATAGCTAAGGCCATGGCAAAGTTGAAGAACACTCTTATAGCTTTTCCCTCAAACATATTATCTAGAGTCTGCAAAGTTAGCTGAATGGCTGGAGCTCCAGACAGTATATGACCACCCCCTCTGATGGAGAGTCCACTGGGCCTGAATCGAACAGTCCCCACAATGGACTCCCTAGTCAAAAAGCTGACACCAGTCATGAGAGTCACCTACTCCATGATTCGGAAAGTTCCTTTAATTGCGACATCCTGTTCTTACCAACTTTTTAGGAGACATCTGAAAACATAAGAACATAAGATTTGCTGCTGCTGGGTCAGACAAGTGGTCCATCATGCCCAGCAGTTCGCTCACGCGACTGCCCTTAGGTCAAAGACCAGTGCCCTACTAGAGTCTAGCCTTACCTGCGTATGTTCTGGTCCAGCAGGAACTTATCTAACCTTTTCTTGAATCCCTGTAGGGTGCTTTCCCCTATAACAGCCTCTGGAAGAACATGCCAGATTTCTACCATTCTCTGGGTGAAGAAGAACTTCCTTACGTATATATGGAGTCTATCCCCTTTTAACTTCAGAGAGTACCCTCTCATTCTCTCCACCTTGGAGAGGGTGAACAATCTCTCTTTCTCTACTAAGTCAATTCCCTTCAATATCTTGAATGTTTCGGTCATGTCCCCTCTCAGTCTCCTCTTCTCAAGGGAGAAGAGGCCCAGTTTCTCTAGTCTCTCATTGTACAGCAACTCCTGCAGTCCCTGAACCATTTTTGTTGCTCTTCTCTGGACCCTTTCAAGTAGTACTATGTCCTTTTTCATGTACGGCGACCAGTGTTGGACACAGTACCCCATGGCCCAGTACAGCGGCATGATAACCTTCTCTGATCTATTTGTGATCCCCTTCTTAATAATTCCTAGCTTTCTTTTCACCCTTTTCGCCGCCACCGCACATTGCGCAGATGGTTTATTGTCTTGCCTACAAAGCCCTCCCTCCCTCCGACGTCAGCGCTGACATCGAGGAAGACTTCCGGTCGGCTATCTGTGCTGGGGCAGTGCAGGCAGGAGGCCCCTTCTTCAGGAACTGGACCCCAGCGAAAAAGCCACCATGGGTTGAAAATCTACGAGTTGGATAGGCAAAAAGGGGGAGGAGCCAGAGTAACACCGAGCCTTTCTTTCATTCTCACGCCAACCATGATGCCAGAAGACAGGAAACAGCTGATACACCGATTTAAGCAAAACAGAACAGCAATGAAAAAAAAGCAGCAGTTACAAAGTTCACCCGAAAGCAGATAAAAGGTAAGAAAAGCTCAGATAAGAGAGTTCCACCTTGATCATGTCACTCAACCCCAATGGTTTAACTGCCTGCAATTCAAAGATCCAAAACTGCTCACGCAATTGTATGCGAGCCATTTTATCTCCTTGGAAGTTACTGGGGATCTGTTCGATCACCAACCATCTAAGGTCAGAGAATCCATGTTGGTATTCAGTACAGCGACTCACCATTAGGGATGTCAAGGCATAAGTATTAATCCTGCTTTTGTGCTTAGTAAGGCGGATCTTAATCTGTCTGCTAGTATGGCCCACGTATATCTTGTGGCATGGACAGACAATGACAGATCACCCAAGATGAGGCACAAATAGTCACATATCTAAGGCATGAACTTGGGAAAGAGGATGAAGGAAGGGATGGAAAGAGATGCTGAGGTGGGGGAGGGAGTGCGTTTTTGGACACAAGGCATGAACTTGGGAAAGAGGATGGAGGAAGGGAGGGAAAGAGATGGTTGTGTACACGGGAACAGGCTTGTTCCGTCGGGAGGCAGAGGGAGGAAGCCGGAGAAACAGAAGGGAGGAGGACTAGGAGCAGGCAAACAGACCGGGGTCGCGGCGAGAGCTAGCTCCGCCCACCCCCACCGCATCACAGGTCGCATCGGCCCGGGCTCCCCTTTAAGAGGAAGGGAGCCGGGGCACGAGGCAAGCTGCGGCAGCGTTTCTTTTTCTTTACTTGTTTTTTCTTTTCAGGCTTGTTCCGTCGGGAGGCAGAGGAAGGAAGCCAGAGAAACAGAAGGGAGGAGGACTAGGAGCAGGCAAACAGACCGGGGTCGCAGCGAGAGCTAGCTCCGCCCACCCCCACCGCGTCACAGGTCGCATCGGCCCGGGCTCCCCTTTAAGAGGAAGGGAGCCAACGGCGCCCAGCCGTTCAGCGCGCGGCGAA